>NC_054378.1:61761144-62436858 GCF_017654675.1 Xenopus laevis | reverse complement strand
TAATATTACCGTCTCCAGAAAAAACACCGGAGTGACTTTTTTCAAGCAGCATTCATATATTTTACGTAATCCGTATCCACCGCTGTAGTAGTGTATACGTTGACCTTGTAGGCATTATTTGCACACTGTTTTCTTCAACCCGCCATCTAGCTGTGTGACCTTGTTCACATTCTGTCTAAATATCCATAATATTACCGTCTCCAGAAAAAACACCGGAGTGACTTTTTTCAAGCAGCATTCATATATTTTACGTAATCCGTATCCACCGCTGTAGTAGTGTATACGTTGACCTTGTAGGCATTATTTGCACACTGTTTTCTTCAACCCGCCATCTAGCTGTGTGACCTTGTTCACATTCTGTCTAAATATCCATAATATTACCGTCTCCAGAAAAAACACCGGAGTGACTTTTTTCAAGCAGCCATAATATATTTTACGTAATCCGTATCCACCGCTGTAGTAGTGTATACGTTGACCTTGTAGGCATTATTTGCACACTGTTTTCTTCAACCCGCCATCTAGCTGTGTGACCTTGTTCACATTCTGTCTAAATATCCATAATATTACCGTCTCCAGAAAAAACACCGGAGTGACTTTTTTCAAGCAGCATTCATATATTTTACGTAATCCGTATCCACCGCTGTAGTAGTGTATACGTTGACCTTGTAGGCATTATTTGCACACTGTTTTCTTCAACCCGCCATCTAGCTGTGTGACCTTGTTCACATTCTGTCTAAATATCCATAATATTACCGTCTCCAGAAAAAACACCGGAGTGACTTTTTTCAAGCAGCATTCATATATTTTACGTAATCCGTATCCACCGCTGTAGTAGTGTATACGTTGACCTTGTAGGCATTATTTGCACACTGTTTTCTTCAACCCGCCATCTAGCTGTGTGACCTTGTTCACATTCTGTCTAAATATCCATAATATTACCGTCTCCAGAAAAAACACCGGAGTGACTTTTTTCAAGCAGCATTCATATATTTTACGTAATCCGTATCCACCGCTGTAGTAGTGTATACGTTGACCTTGTAGGCATTATTTGCACACTGTTTTCTTCAACCCGCCATCTAGCTGTGTGACCTTGTTCACATTCTGTCTAAATATCCATAATATTACCGTCTCCAGAAAAAACACCGGAGTGACTTTTTTCAAGCAGCATTCATATATTTTACGTAATCCGTATCCACCGCTGTAGTAGTGTATACGTTGACCTTGTAGGCATTATTTGCACACTGTTTTCTTCAACCCGCCATCTAGCTGTGTGACCTTGTTCACATTCTGTCTAAATATCCATAATATTACCGTCTCCAGAAAAAACACCGGAGTGACTTTTTTCAAGCAGCATTCATATATTTTACGTAATCCGTATCCACCGCTGTAGTAGTGTATACGTTGACCTTGTAGGCATTATTTGCACACTGTTTTCTTCAACCCGCCATCTAGCTGTGTGACCTTGTTCACATTCTGTCTAAATATCCATAATATTACCGTCTCCAGAAAAAACACCGGAGTGACTTTTTTCAAGCAGCATTCATATATTTTACGTAATCCGTATCCACCGCTGTAGTAGTGTATACGTTGACCTTGTAGGCATTATTTGCACACTGTTTTCTTTCAACCCGCCATCTAGCTGTGTGACCTTGTTCACATTCTGTCTAAATATCCATAATATTACCGTCTCCAGAAAAAACACCGGAGTGACTTTTTTCAAGCAGCCATAATATATTTTGCGTAATCCGTATCCACCGCTGTAGTAGTGTATACGTTGACCTTGTAGGCATTATTTGCACACTGTTTTCTTCAACCCGCCATCTAGCTGTGTGACCTTGTTCACATTCTGTCTAAATATCCATAATATTACCGTCTCCAGAAAAAACACCGGAGTGACTTTTTTCAAGCAGCATTCATATATTTTACGTAATCCGTATCCACCGCTGTAGTAGTGTATACGTTGACCTTGTAGGCATTATTTGCACACTGTTTTCTTCAACCCGCCATCTAGCTGTGTGACCTTGTTCACATTTTGTCTAAATATTGATAATATTATCGTCTCTAGAAAAACCACTTGAGTTACTTTTTTTCAAGCAGCATTCATATATTTTACGTAATCCGTATCCACCGCTGTAGTAGTGTATACGTTGACCTTGTAGGCATTATTTGCACACTGTTTTCTTCAACCCGCCATCTAGCTGTGTGAGCTTGTTCACATTTTGTCTAAATATTGATAATATTATCGTCTCTAGAAAAACCACTTGAGTTACTTTTTTTCAAGCAGCATTCATATATTTTACGTAATCCGTATCCACCGCTGTAGTAGTGTATACGTTGACCTTGTAGGCATTATTTGCACACTGTTTTCTTCAACCCGCCATCTAGCTGTGTGTATTATCGTTTCCAGAAAAACCAACTGAGTTTTTGTTGTTGTTGTTGTTTTTTTAAAAATAATGCCAGGCAAAGGCAGGCCGCCACGCAGAGGCCGTGCTAGGGGCCGTGCTGCTATGCAATCCTGTGGCCCTAGCAAATTGCCCAGTTTTAAAAAGCCAATGACCCTGAACTCCCAAAATGCTGAAGAGGTAGTTGACTGGCTTACACAGCACACCCCATCCTCTACCGTTTCTAACTTTACCACAACATCCTCCTCATCCTCCACTGCTATGGCCACCCCACGTAACACTTCCTCCACCACCGGTGCCCCTTCTTCACTGGGGTCAGAGGAGTTATTTTCCCATGAGTTTCTTGAACTGAGTAATGCGCAACCATTATTGCCAGAAGAAGATGAAGGAGATGAGGACCTTACACCAGATTTAATTCTGGCAGAGAACACGATAGAGATGGACATAATGAGTGATGAGGAGGAGGTCCCCGCTGCTGCTTCCTTCTGTGATGTGTCAGAAGAAATTGATGCATCTGAGGAGAATGATGATGAGGAGATTGATGTTTTGTGGGTGCCTAGTAGAAGAGAGCAAGAGGAGGGTAGTTCAGATGGAGAGACGGAGAGTCAGAGAGGCAGTAGGAGAATAAGACTTAGAAGAAGCAGGGAGGACAGCCCGCAGGGATCAGTAGGGCAACAACATGTATCGGCACCTGTGTTCAGCCGGCCAACGCACCCGCCATTGCCGCCAATGCCGCCAACTTCTACTGTTACCGCCAGATCGCTACACTTGTGTGTGCCTCTGACAAAAGCATTGTAATTTGCAATGAGTGCAGTCAGAAACTGAGCCTTGGTAAGCCCAACAGCCACATAGGTACAACTTCTATGCGAAGGCACATGAGCGGCAAGCACAAAGCACTTTGGGAGCAACACCTCAAAGGCAACAGGCAAACTAAAAGCCACACTCCTTCTGGTCCAGCATCTTACTGCTCTACCTCTGCTCTCCTTGACCCGTCTGAACCACCCTCCACTCCGCCTTCCACCTTGACCACCTGTTCCCATTCCCAGTCATCTGCCACCAGCCAAGTTTCTGTGAAGGCCATGTTTGAGCGTAAGAAGCCAATGTCTGACTGTCACCCCCTTGCCCGGCGTCTGACAGCTGGCTTGTCTGCACTCTTAGCCCGCCAGCTTTTACCATACCAGCTGGTGGACTCTGAGGCCTTCCGCAAATTTGTAGCAATTGGGACACCGCAGTGGAAGGTACCCAGCCGCAATTTTTTTTCTAAAAAGGGAATACCACACCTGTACCAACATGTGCAGAGCCAAGTTACCGCATCTCTGTCACTTAGTGTTGGGCCAAAGGTCCATATGACTACTGACGCATGGTCCTCCAAGCATGGTCAGGGCAGGTATGTCATCTACACTGCCCACTGGGTGAACTTGGTAATGGCTGGGAAGCAGGGAATGGGTAGCTCAACAACAACAGTGGAGTTGGTGTCACCGCCACGGATTGCACGCGGTTCTGCCACCACCTCTACTCCTCCATCGCTCTCTACCTCGTCTTCTTCTTCTTCTTACTCTGCTGCTGGGTCCTCCTTCTCCTCCTCCACACCTGTGCACCCCCAGCTCCCCCTAGGCTATTCGACGTGCCAGGTACGCCGTTGTCACGCTGTCTTGGGGATGACGTGCCTGGAAAGCAAAAACCATACCGGATCTGTACTCCTGTCATCTCTGCAGTCACAGGCCGATCGGTGGCTGACCCCACACCAACTGCAGATCGGAAAAGTGGTGTGTGACAATGGAAGCAATCTGTTGGCAGCGTTGAGACTAGGCAATTTAACACATGTGCCCTGCATGGCACATGTGTTAAATTTAATAGTCCAACGTTTTGTCTCCAAGTACCCAGGATTCCAGGACGTTCTCACCCAGTCCAGAAAGGTGTCGGCCCATTTCAGACGTTCCTACACAGCCATGGCACGCCTTGCTGACATTCAGCAGCGCTACAACATGCCAGTCAGGCGTTTGATTTCTGACAGCCAGACTCGCTGGAATTCAACGCTCCTTATGTTGGAACGTCTGCTGCAACAACAAAGGGCCGTCAACGAGTACCTTTTTGAACTGGGTGGTAGGACTGGATCTGCACAGCTGGGGATTTTTTCCCCCGTTACTGGGTGCTTATGCGCGATGCCTGCAGGCTCATGCGACCTTTTGAAGAGGTGACAAATATGGTCAGTCGCACCGAAGGCACCATCAGCGACCTAATACCCTTCGCTTTCTTCCTGGAGCGTGCCGTGCGACGAGTGACAGATGAGGCTGTAGACCAGCGTGACGAGGAGCTGGAAGCGCACGATTTCTGGTCGGAATCACCAGAACGAACCCAGGCACCTGCTGCAACGCAGGGAGAGGTGCCAGAAGTGGAGTCAGAGGAGGAAGGTGGCTTTGTGGAGGAGGAGGAGGAGGACCAACAGGAGCAGGCTTCCCAGGGGGCTAGTGGTGACCTTTTGGGGACCCCTGGTCTTGTACGTGGCTGGGGGGAGGAGACCGTGGATGATGCAGTCCTTGATAATGAGGAAGCGGAGATGGATAGCTCTGCATCCAACCTTGTGAGAATGGGGTCTTTCATGCTGTCATGCCTGTTGAAGGACCCCCGTATCAAGAGGCTTAAGGAGAAGGACCTGTACTGGGTCGCAACGCTACTAGACCCTCGGTACAAGCATAAAGTGTCAGAAATGTTACCAACATACCACAAGTCCGAAAAGATGCGGCATTTACAAACCAGCCTGCAAAACATGTTGTACAATGCTTTTAAGGGTGATGTCACTTCAGGAACTCATCAACATTCCAGGGGCAGAGGTGCCAGTAATCCTGCCACGAGCACACCTGCAAGGACAAAGCCCTTTGGCCAGTCTGTAACGTCAGACATGCAAATGTTTTTCTGTCCAAGGCAGCGCCACAACCCTTCTGGATCCACCCTCAAAGAACGCCTCGACCGGCAGGTAGCGGACTACCTGGCATTAACTGCAGATATCGACACTCTGAGGAGCGATGAACCCCTGGACTACTGGGTGCGCAGGCTTGATCTGTGGCCAGAGCTGTCACAATTTGCCATGAACCTCTTGTCTTGCCCAGCCTCAAGTGTGCTCTCAGAAAGGACCTTCAGTGCAGCAGGAGGGATTGTAACTGAGAAGAGAACTCGCCTAGGTCACAAAAGTGTCGATTACCTGACCTTTATTAAAATGAATGAGGGGTGGATCTCGGAGGGTTACTGCACGCCGGAAGACTTGTTCTGACTTCTATGCAGCTGTCCTTCTCTTCAAGCCTCATGACTCCACACACAGCTGTCCTTTAGCGTCCTCCTCCTCCCTCCGCCACCGTTACAAACTAGGGTGCAAACCCTACTGGTTTAATTTTTTCTGGCCTCTGTGCTTCAGTGGCTGCAACCAAAAAAACTGGGCAAACAATGTCTACAAGGTCAACGTATGGCAAAAAATGACTATTTTCAGCATTTATATGGCATATTTTTTCTGGCAACTGTGCTTCAGTGGCTGCGTCCAAAAAAATGCATATTTTCAGCATTTATATGGCATAATTTTTCTGGCCTCTGTGCTTCAGTGGCTGCAACCAAAAAAATTTATATTTTCAGCATTTATATGGCATAATTTTTCTGGCAACTGTGCTTCAGTGGCTGCGACCAAAAAAATGCATATTTTCTGCATTTATATGGCATAATTTTTCTGGCCTCTGTGCTTCAGTGGCTGCAACCAAAAAAATTTATATTTTCAGCATTTATATGGCATAATTTTTCTGGCCTCTGTGCTTCAGTGGCTGCAACCAAAAAAATGCATATTTTCAGCATTTATATGGCATAATTTTTCTGGCAACTGTGCTTCAGTGGCTGCGACCAAAAAAATGCATATTTTCAGCATTTATATGGCATAATTTTTCTGGCCTCTGTGCTTCAGTGGCTGCGACCAAAAAAATGACTATTTTCAGCATTTATATGGCATATTTTTTCTGGCCTCTGTGCTTCAGTGGCTGCGGCCAAAAAAACTGGGCAAACAATGCCTACAAGGTCAACGACGTTGACCTTGTAGGCATTGTTTGCCCAGTTTTTTTGGCCGCAGCCACTGAAGCACAGAGGCCAGAAAAAATATGCCATATAAATGCTGAAAATAGTCATTTTTTGCCATACGTTGACTCAACGTATATGGCAAAAAATTACTATTTTCAGCATTTATATGGCATATTTTTTCTGGCAACTGTGCTTCAGTGGCTGCGACCAAAAAAACTGGGCAAACAATGCCTACAAGGTCAACGTATGGCAAAAAATGACTATTTTCAGCATTTATATGGCATATTTTTTCTGGCAACTGTGCTTCAGTGGCTGCAACCAAAAAAACTGGGCAAACAATGTCTACAAGGTCAACGTATGGCAAAAAATGACTATTTTCAGCATTTATATGGCATATTTTTTCTGGCAACTGTGCTTCAGTGGCTGCGTCCAAAAAAATGCATATTTTCAGCATTTATATGGCATAATTTTTCTGGCCTCTGTGCTTCAGTGGCTGCAACCAAAAAAATTTATATTTTCAGCATTTATATGGCATAATTTTTCTGGCAACTGTGCTTCAGTGGCTGCGACCAAAAAATGCATATTTTCTGCATTTATATGGCATAATTTTTCTGGCCTCTGTGCTTCAGTGGCTGCAACCAAAAAAATTTATATTTTCAGCATTTATATGGCATAATTTTTCTGGCCTCTGTGCTTCAGTGGCTGCAACCAAAAAAATGCATATTTTCAGCATTTATATGGCATAATTTTTCTGGCAACTGTGCTTCAGTGGCTGCGACCAAAAAAATGCATATTTTCAGCATTTATATGGCATAATTTTTCTGGCCTCTGTGCTTCAGTGGCTGCGACCAAAAAAATGACTATTTTCAGCATTTATATGGCATATTTTTTCTGGCCTCTGTGCTTCAGTGGCTGCGGCCAAAAAAACTGGGCAAACAATGCCTACAAGGTCAACGACGTTGACCTTGTAGGCATTGTTTGCCCAGTTTTTTTGGCCGCAGCCACTGAAGCACAGAGGCCAGAAAAAATATGCCATATAAATGCTGAAAATAGTCATTTTTTGCCATACGTTGACTCAACGTATATGGCAAAAAATGACTATTTTCAGCATTTATATGGCATATTTTTTCTGGCAACTGTGCTTCAGTGGCTGCGACCAAAAAAACTGGGCAAACAATGCCTACAAGGTCAACGTATGGCAAAAAATGACTATTTTCAGCATTTATATGGCATATTTTTTCTGGCAACTGTGCTTCAGTGGCTGCAACCAAAAAAACTGGGCAAACAATGTCTACAAGGTCAACGTATGGCGAAAAATTACTATTTTCAGCATTTATATGGCATATTTTTTATGGCAACTGTGCTTCAGTGGCTGCGTCCAAAAAAACAAGGTCAACGTATGGCAGTTGTTTAAAGAGAACAGTAGATTACTAGCCAGCAAAGCTACCTAAGCTAAAATGTCCCTCAAATCCCTGCAGACTTCTGTCCCTCCAATACAGAGCAGTATCAAGCAGATTATTAGCCAGCAAACTATCATCTGTCCCTGAAATCACTAACAGCTCTCCCCCTACACTATCTCTTCCAAGCACACACAGGCAGATTTTTCAGATACATTTTTGCCCTTGATCCCCCTCTGGCATGCCACTGTCCAGGTCGTTGCACCCTTTAAACAACTTTAAAATCATTTTTCTGGCCAGAAATGTCTTTTCTAGATGTTAAAGTTCGCCTTCCCATTGAAGTCTATGGGGTTCGCGAACCGTTCGCGAACCGCTCGCATTTTTGCGCAAGTTCGCGAATATGTTCGCGAACTTTTTTTCCGACGTTCGCTACATCCCTAGCCATGGAAGAAAGCCCTGTGTAACTAAGCAATACTGAATGTGACACAATTCTGCACTCTTTTAATGGATTTGAGTCTAAGACTGTAATAAACAAGCCTTTTTGCATTGTGAGTCATACATAGTAACACAGTAAGTTAGGCTGAAAAAGATACATGTTAATCAAGTTCAACCTTTAAGTCTATATATAACCTGTCTAACTGCTAGTTGATCCAAAGGAAGGCAAACAGCCCATTTAAAGCCTTTCCAATTTGCCTCAGATGGGGAAAAATCCTTCCTGACTAATCCCTGGATCAACTTGTTAAATGAGCTATCTTTCACAAGCCAATATTCCCTCACTTGCTAAAAATCCACCCAACCCCTTCTTAAAGTTATCTAATGTATCAGCTAGTATGACTGATGCATGGAAGGAATTCCACATCTTCACAGCTCTCATTTTATAAAACCTCTTCCGAATATTTAACATGAACCTCTCTTCTTATCCTCAGAATGGGTCACCTACTGGTAAATAAAGCATTAGAGAGATTATTATATGATCCCCTTATATATTTAGAAATAGTGATCAAATCACCCCTTAAGCATCTCTTCTCCAGCCTGAACAACCCCAAATTCTTTCCTCATAGCTGAGATTTTCTGTTCAGCTTAGTTGCCCTTCCCTGCATCTTCACTACTTGAATAATGTCTACTTTGGGCGCTGGAGACCAAAACTGTACTGTATATTCTAGATGGGGCCTTACCAGTGATCTGTACAGTGGAAGAATAATCCCCTCCTTCCCCGAATCTATGCCCATTTTAATGCAACGCAAGACCTTATTTGCCCTTGAAGCTTCTCACTGGCATTGCTTGCTACAGCCAAGTTTATTATCTACAAGGACTATACTATATATTATACTATATACAAGGGTATATCTACAAGGTTATAAGTACTGTAGCTTGTATATTTTTACATTCCAGGTGCATGTCTTTACATTTATTGACATTGAATCTCATCTGCCACTTAGCTGCCCAGTTTGCCACTTACAGATGAAGCCACTTGGATTTGTGAGATAAATGCGTCATGACTCATGGTTAATTGAAGAAACTGCGTTATCTAAAGTCATCTTAACTCATTTAATGCATTTAACCTTTCCATTAGCATACCAAAGCACCATTGTGAACAATGGTGAATGCTTTAATTAGATGGGATGTTGTGACGCAGTTTTCTGTGTTAAATGAGATAAATGGGATATCTGTGTTTAGTTATTCTGTGTCAAACAGACAAACCAAAATGGCTGCATCTGTAGCTGCCCAATTTGCCAGTTTGTCAAGATCCTGTTTCAAGGATGCTGCATCCTGGATTGAATTAATTGGGCTGCATAATTTTGTGTCTTCTGCAAACACTGATACATTACTTACAATTCCCTCCCTTAAGTAATTAATGAAAAAGTTAAATAAAAGTGGACCCAATACCGAACCCGGAGGTTCTCCACTAAGAACCTTTCTCCAAATAGAGAACAAAACATTAACAACCAGCCTCTGTACCCAATCCTGTAGCCAGTTTCATATCCATGTGCAAATGACTTCATTAAGCCCAATAGACCTTAGTTTGTGGGGCAATTTATCCAACGCTTTGGCAAAATCTATATATATCACATATATTGCTCCCCCACTGTCCAGCATCTTACTTACAGTACCTCATCATATAAATCAATCAAATAAGTCAGACATTACCTTTCTTTCATAAAGTCATACTGATTGCTACTCATAATGCCATTCACTAGGACAAAATAGTTAATGTGACCCCAAGCATTCAAATAATTTGCCCATCACACACAGTGCAGCTATGAAGTGAGTCAAATTTAATTATTTATTTATTGATCCATTCCTTTCATGTAGCCAATATATTTTTTAATTGGCATCAGACATGTTTATATGTCTGCTATGTAGCAACACAGATGCTGTTTTCAATATGTACTTGATACAAATAGGTTTCAGCAGTCTTGCTTTTGTTTGATTGAGTTCATTGCATTTGCGTATATGTGCAGGGTCACATTTTATCTAATTTCCTTTTCATCTTTTTCTAAGTATAAGGATATTTCTATCTTTTATACGTTTTATGAACGTATTCTCTGCTTACTTGTTTAGTGTTTTTTGGTTCAGAGATTTATGAGTTTCTGCATTTCTGTTCTATTAAAGCTATTTCACGGTTATTACATTTAGAGATAGAAGATAAGAATCTTGATTGTTTCCACTGAAAATTAAATCCATGATTTCATGCCATTAAGCTACACAAGACCTTCAGCGTCGGTGCATTTTTAATGAAAACATTGCTTTGAAATTTCACATACTTTTTACATTGCTTACGTTAATTTGCTTTAAATTCCCTACTTTTTTGGTAAATATCTTGTATTTGTGTGTTTACACTTTTTACTAAATACTCACTATAAAAAAATAACCTATTGATAGGGTATTCTGCTTCTAACAATGTTATTATGTTTGATTTAGAGTTGATGTGATCGTGGAAATGCAGCAAAGTTGGACAATTGAAAATGTGTTTGCCAGGGATGCTGACCTTGTGTTCTCAATACTATTTTTAAACTTCTGTGTTTTGTTCTTAAAGGATAAAGAAAGGTGTAATCACAAGGGATGCCAATTTGTGATTAAAATCAATTGCCTGGGACCCTGTGCCAGTGCCCCTGTCTGCTTAAAGCTGTAGTACTATTGTAGGAGTACTTATACATTTGCTTAAAATTCTCTATTTTTTGTAAATAACTTGTTGTGGTTGTGTGTTTACACTTTATACTAGATACACACGGTTGAAAAATAACCTATTGGTAGGGGTATTCTGCTTCTAACAGTGTTATTAAGTTTTATTTTGTGGGTTGTTTACTAAAATCTGAAAATTTTTCACTATTTTCTTAAAACCATGTTGAAAACATTTTTATTGTATTTATCAATAAATTAACTTGAAAAAAATTATAAAATCAGTAAAGAATCCAAATCATACGATTTTTTCGGATATGATGCCGGAAAACTCCAATTTTTTTTGGATTATCACCCGAAAGCCAAAAATTAATCAGAGCATGATATCTTCCAACTGTAAATGGGACATTTGCTGTTTCTACATTACCTGCAGGTTTGCGATGGAGTACTTTTTTATTCAGACTTTTAGCAGCCTCTAGGTTTAATAAATCACAATTTTTTTTATATTGTAATATTTCAGCATTTTTTACATTATTTTTGCTATGGAAATATGTTCACAAATGTAAGTTTGCAAGCCTGGAATTTTTGCCTATTATCTATTACATATAATAAAACATATAATCATATATATGGACAAAAGTTTGTTTAGTGTTGAAAAATAATTTGAGCCTATTATCTAATACCTATAATACATATAATAATATATATATATGGTCAAAGGTTTGTTTTTATAATACAGTGTTGAAAAATAATTATAGCCTGTTTTTAACATTTGCTAACTTCATTTTCTAAAGCATCTAATGTAAACCATATACTATATAATCATCCATTTCTACAATTTTTATAGCCACTACCCACAGCTAACCTAAACCTCTATGTGACCGGACTGAAATGTGCATGGCTAAAAAAAAAACTTGAGATCAGATGTATTTCAATACTGGAAAATAAGTCATAACTATTTTACTCCAAAATCTAAATAAAATGTTCTAAATTTGCTTATTTTTGCAGTGTGCCAGTGTCCATTAACTCACATTTGCTGTCCTCGTTAAAACAGTAGGATTCAATTTAAAGGGTCAGCCACACCATCATTCTAAGATTGTTTTTTTTCATAACACCATTTTTATTTTATTTCTATCTTGAATATATTGTACATGATTATGTGTTGTGTTAGGGGAACTTAGCACAGCACGTATTCATGCTAAAAGAGCACACATGGAATCTAATTTATAAAGTCCATATATTAAGTATACTAATGGACATACATGTTTTAAAAGCATTTATGAATAATTTCTCAAAATGAAAGTATGTTTCATTTGATGTACTAACAATCCTTGTATTACATGTTATAGCGTTTATATGAAGAGTGGCAATAATCGTTATACCGTAATTCCAGAATAATAAGAAGAGTAATTCTGTCGCAAAATATTGCCCCAGTCAATCTACTGTTAATCTTATTTAGCTAATTGGGGCTATGACATTTAGGGTAATATTAAAGAACGTTTTTTATCATCATTATATAGCCTTCTTCATTGCTGGGAAAATGAAGATCACATTTAAACTCATTGGACATTACCTTCAGCAGAATTAGAGCCATATCCCATAATATAGCTTTTCAACAATTTGGTATATACTTGATTAAATCAGTAAGTACTTACCACAGAATTTCAATCAAGGTAATTTAGTAATTTGAAGTGTCTGTAGTTGCACCTAATTCTCTTCTGATTTACTTAATAACTCAAACTATTTTCCCCAATCATAAAATACATTTTAACTTAAAAAAAGCTGGCATTTCTCTTTAAAGAGATATTCTACATTTTAGATAACTATAATAAATTCTGAAATGACAATGATTTTGGCAATGGCAATGGCATTTTTCAGAGCAAAAACACGTATGTAATGGCCGATTGAAGTTTTTTAAGTTGTGTGTTCTATTGTTACAGGAATGCACAAATATAGAAATAGTGCTGCACAGAGATCAAACCTATAACCCTAAAACATCATGCCAAATGCTTTTCTATTGTGTTATCTGAGAAAAGGATTAAAATGAACTTGTAATGGATTCTTAGAGAAATATTTATTAATTTCACTTTCACACTTTTTATTTCCCTAAAAATCTCATGGAAATCAAAAGACAGTGGTGGAATTTCACACCACTACAGTTTTGCAAAATTGACTGATCAAAATAAATGACTGCATTAGTCATTATCGTATCCATGACATTTAAAATGATCTATCCCCGAAGCCATATTTTTAGGGTTAAGAGGTTGTTAAGTGATCTGTTAATGAAGGAACATCAGATGCATGATGGGTTATCCAAAGTTTGTCTTGAGTGGGGCACAAGAAAGGACAACCTTGGGATCATGCGGTAGTAGTGAAACCCTAATTTATATACCATTCGTGGGGTGCAGAGCAGTATGGTAGCAACTATATTGTGTAAGCATTGGGGGTTCTTAAATTGGCATATATGAATATGAAGGAGTTTTAATCTTTTTATTCAGACTCCTGTAGGGAAGGTTGCATGACTGGTTACCATTTCATTTTTTCTGATGTGAGGATACTAGAAAAGTCAGTAGCTACTTTTTGGGAATCAGTGTACCCAGTGTTTTTGGGAAATGTAACCTTGTATGTCCTGTTCCAAGTGCTGCTAATGAATTGTATGTTTATTTGTAAAGGGTTCCACTATTTTCTGATTTTTGCTTTTTTTGTTATAGCAGTCAAATGACCTGGCATGAACATGTAACGGATATGTACTCTAAAAACGGGGGTTGCCATGGAATTTCTATAGTTCAATCATATCTTGAGTAAACCCTTATAAACCGCTTAATGGGGTATATAAGAGTGGTAAAAAGAAGTGATGATACCCCAAATTATTGCATGTGGGATATGTGACTATTATAATATACTGCATCATTGAGTGGGTACTGTGTAGTTTTTTACTTTTCATACATACATACCACATGTGATTGTGGTTGTAATTAGATACATGCACCTTATTTTGTAAGGTGCAATGAGTGCTAAAATTAATTATAATATAAACATACCAGTACTCAA
The DNA here is from genome assembly GCF_017654675.1 of Xenopus laevis. Classification (NCBI taxonomy): domain Eukaryota; kingdom Metazoa; phylum Chordata; class Amphibia; order Anura; family Pipidae; genus Xenopus; species Xenopus laevis. The sequence continues at coordinate 62,422,838 of NC_054378.1, read as the reverse complement.
ATATACATATGTATTGATGTAGTAATTAGAGTGGCACCGTCTCTACTATAAGCTTATGTTCAATTACATTTGTGCCACGGATGAGACCTTTTCTCTCAGGTGTAAGCACTTGCAATGGTATGGAGGCAGGGTGTAGTGCAACTGTATCAAATGTGCTATGCACAAGAACTGGGCACCAGTGGTTCTTTTATGCTTAACCAGGAACTGAGTTTATTTACAAGAATATCCACAATGGAGTACAGAGAACATATAGCATAATGGATAGCTCATACTCACAGCACCAGAGAACAGCTGTATTCCCTTCAGGCAAGGGAACATGTCAGTAGTAGTTAAACAGCAATTGAGAAGGTACTCCCAGCTTTCAGCCTGTGCCCTAAGTGGAACCTAGAGGAAATTCTACCGTCCCTAAGTCTATGCACTTAGTATCTACTTCTGGGTTATTAGTACCCAGGATCTTAATCCCTCTGACTCTCCTCGTCGGAGCCTTGAGCTGCTCAACTATATAACCTATCTAACACTCCTAGAGTGATCTATGAAAGAGTATAGCTATCCACTTTACTATGGCCAAAGCCACTAGGTTCCACTACCCATTCCCTTCCTGCCTGCTTGGTAAGGGCTAAATCAATGGACCCAGACAGCATGGTTACTTAGACCTTTATACTATAGCACAGTGTCATCTACAGTACACTATGAGAACAACAGGGGCTTACATAAACAGAGCATTGACACAAGTCCCCATTTGGACCCATTTAGGTGTCTAAAACCTCTAGGATGTGCCTGCCAATATTATACGAGGGTGTCTAAATTATCACATCCCTACACATATATATACATATTGCGACAGGGTGTTTGGGAAACTGTCTTGGAGGAAAGTGCATTGAAAGGAGTTCATTTAAACTGCATGATAGGTGTTGCAGAGGGATACCCAGCTCAGCTAGGGTTAATATTCCCTCACAGGTAATTAAGTGGCAGCTGAGAGAGGAGCTACCTATGAAGGTACAAGAGCTGTGTTGCCACAACTCTACTTACCCCAAAAAGTGCATGTGCAGGTCGAGGGTGTCACAATATGTATATACATGCATAAATATACAAACAGTTGTAGATATTGAGATATTAAGATTACTTGGATATTATGCTTGTCCTATAAATCATCCAAGCCCCTCGATAGAAACATCCTCGATATGTCTCTAATGTCCTTTGATGTTCTTGTAATGAGCAATCATGTCCTCTTGCAGGCACCTTTACTTTAGAGAAAAAAAAAACTCTACATAGTTTGTCTGCATAATTTAATTGTTCTTTTTCTTTTTTTTTTACTTATGTATGAATGCCCGATGCCAGATCTTATCTTTCCCTATCACATCATAGTTTTAAAGCAGGAAAAGCAGGAAAAAAGCAGGAAAAAACTCACATGTATTTATTTTGCTCTGAAGCTGCTATAAATCCAAATCTGAAATGATGAGTTCAAATTCATGTAGAAGCCAATGGCAATAGTCTCTTTAACAATTAGAACATGTTTTTATACCTTCAGGATTTTCACCCAAGTGTAAAGCATTCTCATTCAGTTAAAATGCTGGGAAATTCTCATATGATGGAAACAACAGAAAGTAAAAACTAAGAAGGTACCATACAGAATACTCTTACACATTCAGTAAATGCCCACTCATTATATAGAAATATATTTTCTATTTTGAACTCTGATGAAAATCTTCAAACATTTTACACAGTAAATAGATTTAATTTTATGGTTAATACACAAGTGGGGTTGTGGGAGTACCCGCATTGCTAAGTAAAAATATATAGAAGTATAAGGGAAGTGCTACTGACATATCCAAATGGGTCAGAGCACATTCCCTGGGCCCCTGTCTAAGCAATTCAGTAGATATGCAAATGCATGTGTTAACAAAGACAGGGGTTTTTAGTTGCAAAGTTATGATCATAAAGTTGAAAAGCCACCATACCACGTCAAGGTAAACCCCATATGGCGGTCCCTAACTTGTTTACCTACCAGTCATAGTATTGAGGATCCTGTGTCTCTCTGCATAGTAGCATTAGTAAAGTAAAAAGTAAAAGTCTGCTGAACCTTGGTTTCTGGAGGGCTAAATCCTCCCCCGCTACTGAATTGCAGCTTTTAAGAGAGAGTGATTGCCCAAACCAACGTCCATTTTTGACAAAAATGTATAAATATGGTGCAGTTAAAAGCATAGGGCCACTATTAATTAATAGGGGTGGGTATGGGAGGTGCTACAAGCCACAAGAAGCTTAGCCAAAGCTACAGGCTGTAAAAGCAAATACACAAGTGGGGTTGTGGGAGCACCCGCATTGCTAAGTAAAAATATATAGAAGTATAAGGGAAGTGCTACTGACATATCACTCTCTCTTAAAAGCTGCAATTCAGCAGCGGGGGAGGATTTAGCCCTCCAGAAACCAAGGTTCAGCAGACTTTTACTTTTTACTTTACTATTGCTATTATGCAGAGAGACACAGGATCCTTAATACTATGACTGGTAGGTAAACAAGTTAGGGACCGCCATATGGGGTTTACCTTGACGTGGTATGGTGGCTTTTCAACTTTATGATCATAACTTTGCAACTAAAAACCCCTGTCTTTGTTAACACATGCATTTGCATATCTACTGAATTACTTAGACAGGGGCCCAGGGAATGTGCACTGACCCATTTGGATATGCCAGTAGCACTTCCCTTATACTTCTATATATTTTTACTTAACAATGCGGGTGCTCCCACAACCCCCCTTGTGTATTTAATTTTATGGTTCCCAAGAACACAACATTCAGAATGTGATCACATTCTCCCACCCCCCCCCTACAGTTCTGTTGGTTTGTCAGCAACTGGAAGTGCAGGTATGCATTAGAAATAAGATGGCATTTACAAACTCAGATGTAGTCTAAAAGCACTCACATAAAAGTGTTTTGTGATAGTTTTATCTCTTGCATGCACATGTGATGTGTTAGATCATTCATTGATGTTTTCCATTTAATTTATTCATAATATTCAATAGCCGTTCTTCTGCTGTAGGATTGACTTGGAGATGCAAAATACGACACTGTGTGTGCTCATTTGGATGTCAATAGCTTGATTTCTTTAGCTGAGATCTCACTATTTGAATTAGCTGAGAATGTATAATTGGCCACTATCTGCACTAGGAGCTTGAATGCTGCATGTGGTAATTCAGAATCAATGTGTCAAGAGGATGTCAACTAGTTATACTATGTTTACAATTTAAAATAGAACTGTGCTTTCCTGGTACTCATTATTTAGTGATATTCTTCTACAAAGTCACATATAAGCAGCCTCTCAATTGAATAAAACTGAAAGCATGTTAATGAATCCTTGTTTAAATACAAGCTGCAACAAATAAATATGAATTTATTCTATAAATCCTAAATATAAAACTGTACTGTAACTTCTCTGTTAATATGAAATGCCCTTTACCTACAGCTGTTTTCTTATTATTAGACAATATTGATCAAATCGCAATTTTTTTTTTTTTTTAAATTTTGCAAAGGGGAGGGGCTACAGATAAAAAAGAGGGGGAGGAGGGAGGTTAGCAAAATTATTACAAAACAAAGGATATACAGTACATAATATATTAGGCAAGAACCTGACAAGTTATTTCTTTGATATAAAAACTTTTCAGCATTGTGCATAGCAGTGAACATCAAAATGCTAAGTGTAACTAGAAGATATTTATTTAATATGGGGTATGCATTGGTGTTTCAATCTCTACCTAGAGAGTTTTTATATAATGTTCCCAAGGGGACCATATTTTCCAATATTTAGCACTATCGTTATGCAGTAAATATGTTAATTTGTTAATTCTTCAAGGTGTCTGATTTCTTCTACATTCTTTAACCATTCTACCAAGATCGGCGCTAACGTCAATTTCACTGGTATTAAGGCTTTTGCAGCCTGAAGTAGGTGCAGGGTGAGGGGATCCTTAGTAGTCTTGTTTATTGCAGGTGATATATTAAGTATTATTAGTGGTAGGTTATCTATCAATATTGAATTTTTTGTTGTTGCTTTACTTATTATATCTAACACCCCAGTCCAGTTAGGGCTTGAGATTAGGGTACACAATCCATATATGTGTATGATTCCCTTCTTCAATATCGCATCTTCAACAATTTATGAGGTGTAAGGATAGAAACTGTTTAATTTAACTGGGGTATAGTGCCATTGTGTGACCAATTTGTAGTTTGCCTCAGTCGTCCTAGAGGCTCTAGATGATTTGTGTATGGATTTAAATATAGTATTCCATGATGTTTCAGGGAGGTTTATTTTCAGTTCTTTTTCCCATATTTTGCAAAACAATGGTGATTTGTGAAGATTTGCATTTAATACTAGTTTATAGAATTTCGAGAGCAGTTTAGTTGTATGTACTTGCGTTCATAATAATTTCGTATAAGTGGGGTAACAGGCTGCATTAGACTTACTGAGGGTATGTCTCTCGGCTAAATTTGCATTACAGTGGCAGGGGTGTCTAGCACCCTTAAAGTGGGGGTAAGTGGTTTGAAGGAGGAGGATGAAATCATGTATTGTGTATACAATGCCTCCTTTCCGTCTATCCTCGATCCAGCATGAGAGATGTAGAGGGTAGTTAGATCATTGGGAGAAGTGAATAATTGTTGACATACATAGAGAACCATTGTTGAAGGTATAATTTAACTAACATCATATACCAGGTACAGTATGCTACAACTAACAAAAAGCAATAATTTTCTATTATTGAAAAATTAACTAGAAATTACCAACGAACCTTAGTTAAAACAAAATTGTTAGGTAAACATAAACCCTAAACACGGTGAGTCTTTTTTTTTCCTGATGTAGATACGAATGGGAAGAGATAACATACGCATAGATTATCATACTTCTCTGTCCCAAAGGGTTCTCCTACCAATAATGGATTTGTACAACCTGTAGGCCTAAGCCCATGATCATAGTCCTGAACATCATTAAAATATCAGCAGGCGAATTAAAAGTCCTGGATGAAGAATCTCTAGATCAGGAGTGCCCATACTTTACTAAAGTGAGGTCTACTTTTACTGATGTTGTCCCATTATGATCTACATTCATAAAAGCATTGTTAGTATTCTGTCCCATTGAAAATAGTACTTAAATACTGATTTATGGGAAAATGTATATTGTTATATTTAACAAACAACTATTTCCTTTGTAACCTTATCATAATAAATATATGAATGAAAAGCGTGAAATAGGAGGGTGATTCTGGATCGGGTAAGTTAGCAATATAGCTGTGTAATTAAGTGTCCATTCACCTCCACAGCAAGCCATGCCCCCCCAAATCACAATTTGTAACGGAGCATACATGAATTAGTATAATACATTTTTATTCCAAAAAATATTGCACTTTAAGGTTTACATTCATGAAAGTATTGTAAAAAAATATAGAATAAAAATATGTTACTTTAAAGTGGAGGTGGGGTATAACCTGCACTACATTTTGGGCACAAATACCCAGCAGTTTTATCTTGCTTTGTATCAAAGATTTTTTTATATACATATATATATATATTACAAATTTTTTTCCCTAAATAACCATTGAGCTAAATTCTTGTTTTTTTCTCTGACTATGCGATTGCCATCAGCATTCAGCATTATTGTTTTCAAGTATTTTGTTGTTGCAGCCTTTGAGGAGTGTCAAATCATATGCTATTTGATGCCACTGAATTGTAAAGTCGAGTAGGTGCTTAATCAGACATAGTTTGGGATTGCCAGGTCTACGTAACCATATAACATGAAGATAACAATGTCCACTGGTGAGTTTGGTTCAATGATATTTAGAAATGCAGTCTACTTTGCTTCATGGCTCAACAGCATCATTTTCCTATTCCCCCCTCTACTTGGTATCCAAACTTGTTGCAGGACCATTCATCTTAGACTTGCTGCATTGTGTTTTTCACTAACAGTGCAGATGTGTGTGTGTGTGTGTCTTTGCCTTATTAGGATAAGATGAGGTAACTGATCTTTTGTGTTCCCCAATTTGTGATATTTGTCCTACATACAGCCTACCACAAGGACATTTTAGCATATACACGACATGCTCAGAATTGCACTTTTCTCATACTCCTTACCAACATGGCTTTATGCTGAAATATTGAAAGTGCCCTTTAAAATGTCTTAAAATTATTTGCCAATAATTTTATGATTTACTAGCTCCTTTGTGTTCCTACTGCCCTTCCTGTACTATAAAGGTATTTGGGTTAGCCCTATTTTGCTGATATATAGCAGTTCCTAAACTGCATACAACATTTTTAGTGCTCCACAGTTTTTTCTTTTTTCTTATCTGGATATGTAAAAATGCTAATAATAGCAGTCCATTATATTCTTTTGAATTATAGTTTGTTTCAGGTCTCGCTTTTATGGACTTTTAGGTAATATGCTGGCAATCAACCATAAGTAGCTCAAGAATCGTATAAAGTGCTTGTTGATCTGTCACTTTATTAGGTTAATTTCATGAAAGTTTAAATTTAAATAATGAAAGATATCCCTTAAACACACAGCTCAGACTGCTTTATAAAATGAATTTATTTTAATACAGCATTACTTGCAGACGATACAGGGATGGATATTTACATTTAATGTTTTGAATTTTTAAATAGTTGCATAATTTAGGCAGCAGAGTAAACATTACAACATTTTTTACAAATGTCAAGGACACTCTCTTGGAATTCTAATAAGCTTTAAATTAGCAAAATTTAAATAACTACCTTATGTAACTATATTCTGAAAAGTTGTTTTTTTCTGAAAGAATCAACTCTTTCACTATGGTGTGGATGCATACATTATCACTTTGCAAAAGTATGGGATCTATTATCTAGAAAGTGCCAAAATATGGCAAACTACATTAAAGGGATTGCTTGCCTACTAAACACTTTTTTCACTTGAGTTGTTTTCAGATTGTTCACCAGAAATAAAGACCTTTTGCTATTGCTTTCCATTTTTTATGCTATATCGTTTTTACGAAGTTGAAGTATAAAGTTTAAAGGACAAGAAAAGGCAAAAATATAAAATCCCATTTTTACTTTCTTTAATGAAAAAGAAACCTATCTCCAATATACGTTAATTAAAAAATGTCTACCATTTTTATAAGAAACCTGACTGTATGCAGTGAAATTCTCCTTCATTTACTGCTGTGAATAGGAATTGTCAGATGGTCCCTAACTGCTGAGCAGGGAAACAATCCTACTTATGAACAGCAGGGGGAGCCCCCGCCTTACTTACCAGCCATGCAGAATTCAAGCTGCTTTGTTTATGACGATCCCTAAGCAGCCCAGACCACACTGAGCATGTGCAGGGTCAGGGCCAAGCAAAGATGTTTAACAAAGTTACAAGATGACAGCCCCCTGTGGCCAACTTTGAAAGCGTAAATCATTTGTTTGATTAGGCTTTGTGGTGCAGTAAGTTCATGCTTATGTTAAGTATATAAAATACAGCATTTCTAGCCTCATTCTATTTTAGACTTTCCTTGTCTTTTAATGTCCCTGTCACTTGTGTTTCAGTCTGGCAACTCAGCAATCCTGGAGCAGATTCTGAACTGTTGCAATTTGATACATTTAGGGGCAGATTTATCGAAGGATTGAATTTCGAGTTTATGGGAGTTTCTAAAAACTCCCATCAACTCCCATAAACTCGAAATTCGAAAAAAAACTACAAATCGTAATTTATTAAAATTTAAAAACGGGTGAATAGGATCGAGCTGCAAATTTGAATCAAATTCGAAACAAATTTGATTTGAGTTTTTTTTTCAAAAGTCCACCAAATGACTCCAAATTGATTTTAGTTGGTCCCGCATAGGCTAAAACACCAATTCAGCAGGTTTTAGATGGCAAATAGTCGAATTTGAATTCTTAAAGAGACAGTTCATGATAAATTTCAAAAATTCAACATTTTTTTTTTAAATTAGAATCTAATTTGGACTATTCTCTAGTCGAATTACACGAAAATAAACTTGAAATTCAATTTTAAAAATTCTAATTTTCAATTAGACCATTCATAAATCTGCCCCTTAGATGCTACATTAATTGATACATTTATCATCAGTATCTTTGGAATATCAGCAAGTATTTTATTAATTCTAACAGCTGTCTTTACTCAAACCCAGAGATTCTGCTCAGCAGAAACAAAGATAAAAAAGTTATCAACTTAATGTATCAATTTTTTTTAATTGTTCTTTTTATTGAGAACATATGTCATAAAAAATATGTCAAAAAATATGTCAAAAAAATATGTCATAAAAAATTGCATATTTGTCACAGTGGCACAGTAATAATGGCAGTTCAGCAGTATGGAAAAGGAGTCTGTAATACACTTGTTATTAATATACACATTGCGGAACACTCATGTTTGTGGGGATGAACTTGTGCGGTCTTTCATGTTAAACCGGCAGAAGTCTGAGCGATGGAAGTTGATTTCTGTTTCTCCTTCTGTAGTGATTGTTATCTTGTGCCATCTGTGTGCTGAGCATAAATCAAGAGAAGAAAAATAGAGAAAGGAAAGAGAAATGGACAGAAAGAAAAGAGGGAAGGGGGTGTTGTTGATTCCCATCACAACTTTGAGGCTCTGCCATTTTGTTAGCATGGTACATACCTTTTATATCTCTCAGATAGTGAGACATAAGGGGAGGGATCTAGCCACAGAGAGGTGTTTTGTGTTAGTTTGACTATTTATTTTATTATTCTTTAATTTTTGGTAATGGGTCTGGGTGTAATTTTTGTGTTAGTTTATATAGGAGAGATAAACCTCTTGGTGGGGCATTTTTTAGACATAAAAAACGTTCAATGAGTTTTGGTTCTGGTCTTGCAGTGTTGGGTGGGAAATAGGAGTGGATGAGGTGGAAGATTTGTCTATATTTAAATTGGTCGAGATATGTCATCGGGCAGTTTGGTATCAAATCTTCTAGTGTTTTAAGATTGTTTCCTGTATAGAAAGTGGAAGCCCCTTGATGGAGTTCTAGCACCCACCCTTTGTGTCTATATTTAAATTGGTCGAGATATGTCATCGGGCAGTTTGGTATCAAATCTTCTAGTGTTTTAAGATTGTTTCCTGTATAGAAAGTGGAAGCCCCTTGATGGAGTTCTAGCACCCACCCTTTATAGTTATTAAGATCTAGACCTGGGCTAAAGGAGGGGTTTCTTATGATCAGTGTGTGGAGTTTAGGTGTGTTTATACATTTCCCAGTTTTGATTAAAGAGTCCCATATTTGGAGGGTGTATGTGAGTTTGGTGTCTCCTTTGTCTGAAATGATTCTATTTTGTGTTGGGAGCCATTGGATTGCCAATAGTGGGGTCACTGCAGAATCTCATTCCACTCTTACCCATAACTTATTGTGTCTATAGAATGCCCAGTCTAGGCATCTGATTGCAATTGTGGCTCTATGGTATGTTTCTCAGTCTGGAAGGTTCAGACCTCCCAGGTGTTTAGGAGCTGTCAGTGTGGATCTCGCTATTCGGGGGGTTTATTGGCCCAAATTTTGTGGTGAGCGATGTATTTAAGTATTCCTGATGGTGGATTGTATGGAAGAGATTGGGATACATACAGGAATATTCACTTTGCCTATCCATAAAAATGTGGGTTGTTGTCAGTTTTTAAGGTCTTGCTTTACTGCTAAAAGAAAATCTGAATAGTTACATTTCACTGTGGTTTTTAAATCTGAGAATATCTTAATTCCTAGGTATGTGAATGCATTTGTTGAGCTTTTTATAGGGAAGTTGGACATAAATTAAGAAAATTCAGGGGCAGGGATTGAGACATTTTGGGCGATTGATTTAGTTAGATTGACTTTGAAGTTGCTTACTAAATTAAATCTTTTAAGTTCAGTCATAAGATTCGGTAGGGAGATTCTGGGTTGCCTGATAAATAGGAGCAGATCGTCTGCGAATGCTGCTGTTTTATGTTCTTTTTTTCCAACTGGTATTCCTTGGATGTTTGGATTTGAGCAGATATTATGGAGAAGGCTTTCTAGGGAGAGAACAAATAAAATTGGGGAAAATGTGCAGCCTTGGCGTGTCCCATTTTTTATATGTATTGAGTCTGATAGGTGACCATTTACTCGTAATTTAGCTGTGGGTTGGGTGTATAATGTAGCTATACATTGTCGGAGGCGTGGTCCAAGATTGATGCCCTAAAGAGTGGAGTGTAACAATGTCCAGTCCAGTCTGTCAAAGGCTTTTTCCGCATCCAGGGAGAGAAGCATGAGAGAAGTGTTGTTGAGCGATGATGATGCTAAAGAGTCTATAGATGTGTGATGCTAAAGAGTCTATAGAGATTGTCTCTTGCCCCTCTCCCCAATTTGTTCTGGACATATTATTGTGGCAACAATCTGCGTTAGTCTGTTCGCGAGGATCTTTCCCTCCTCAGTATTGAGGAGGGAAATGGGTCTATAGATTCCGAGGTCTTTTCCTTTTTTATGAATAAGGGAGATATGGGCTTCTTATTCTTCAGGGGGTGCTCCAACAGTTGCCGAGGTGGAATTGGCTGCTTCTAGTAAGTGGGGTAAGAGTTGGTCGCTGAGTTCCTTGTAGTAAGAGATGGTGAGGCCATCAGGGCCAGGTGCCTTGCCTGATTTAGTGTTTTTGAGGGCAAATAGAAATTCCTCTATAGTTAAAGGGGAATTTGTGATGCATTTGGCATCTTCTGTTAAATGTATCAATTTGGAACAATTAAAGAGCCGGCAACCACCACCCCTCCCAGTTCTGCTTCAGAAGTTGAAAATTAAAAGTTTACATTTCAATATTAGAAAAACGATCACAAATAGAAAATAGAAAGTAATTGCAAAAAGTATTTATTTATGGTGAACAATCTGAAAACAACTAAATTGTAAAAAGTGTTTGAAGGTTAACAACCCCTTAAAAGTCCTATTTACTAAACTTTACCTTTTTTCATTATATTTAAAAAAAATAATCAACCAAACTCCCAAATTCCCCTTAATCTACCAATACTTATTCTCAAAAAAACAGTGTGAGAAAAGTTGTGACAAAATCATACGACAATCTGAATTCCATTTGACGCTCGAATCATACGACTTTTTCAAGCTGTTGCCTGAAAAACTTAAATTATCAGATTATCAAATGAAAACCAGCACAAACAGCTCGAAACTGAAGCTATCTGAAGATAAAAATATGTACCAAATGTTAAAGTGATACTGAAACTAAATAATTTATTTCCAAAATATTAATCTAACTCTAGGGGCATATTTATCAAGGGTCGAATTTCGAATTTGAAAAACTTTTTGGCAGAATAGGTTCATTTTCGATTGAATAGGTCCATATTCAGTCGAATTCGAATCATACGAATCAAAGTAATAGCCTATTCGTTCGAATTTGAATCAAAGTTTTTCCCCAAAAAGTCCACCAATTGACTCCAAATAGGTTCTAGGAGGTCCCCGATAGGCTAAAACAGCAATTCAGCAGGTTTAAGATGGCGAATGGTAGAAGTCGATCAGTACATGATAAATTTTGATATTCGAATTTTCAATTTTTTTTCAAATTTGAATTGAATTTCAACTATTCCCTAGACGAAGTACACCAAAAATAGCTCAAAATGCGAATTTTTTTAATTCAAAAATTCACCTCGACCTTTGATAAATCTGCCCCTAAGGGTTGCAATGAAAATTCTAAATCGAATTGTATGGTTAAAACTGTCAAAATTGACTAGGGAATTATGCAAACTCGATTTGTTTTTTAAAAATTTTTATTCGATTTTTTAAATAAATCATAGATTTATCATACTCTGGCCCTTCAATAATTCAAATTTGACTATTCGCCACCTAAAACCTGCTGAATTGCTGTATAAGTCAATGGGAAAGGTCCAGTGAGCAGCCATCCTTACATTCGAGTTTCAAGGGAGAATAATTAGTGTATTTGCTTGATTACTAAAGTCACAGAAATAGCTCCTTACAGATTTATTTTAGATCATAAGCCGGTATTTATTATAAACATAAATGACAAACCATGAATGAAAATAGCCTAATTTGCCCCACATTTTCCAAAGAGTTTTCCCATGATTTATGATTTATTCAAAGCAGACTCAGGAGACCTGTAAAATGTATTTATTAAAAATAAATAGCTTACATTTATAAATGTGAGTAACATAAGCCTTATGTGTGATGTTTACATAAAATAAATAGCCATAAAGCAAATATTATGCAAAAGGAAACAGGGCATAGATCTTGTTTTACATTGCTTTCGAGTCTTTTTGCCTTTAGGTTTGTTTTATTATTGTCTCACAACTAAACTTAAGTTGGATACATACATCTATATCAGCCGTGCCTGTGTTAGTTTAATTAGATACATTGAGAGAGAAACAACTAGGGCTCATTTAAAAACACTGGGCAAATGTGCACCTGGGCAGTAACCCATCAGAAGATTTTTTAAAGATTTTAGCATGCAGGAGTTAGAAATAGGCAAACTCAACAGCAAAAGATAGGCTTTTTTTTTTTTTTTTTTTAAATGTACATATGTTTTAATAAAAGTATATTGAAGATATCTTTCTTTTTTAGTGAAGAGCTACCTTTTTGCCTTTACAACCCCTTTAAGGTCAACGATTCCCTAAAGTGGGACCACTGGGAGGTATGAAAATGCATCCTAATTATTGCTGTTATTCAATAATTCCATCCATAAAATATATTTTTTTCCTACTGACAACCAAATTGTCAATGTCTTTTAAGGTTATCGCATTTCCAAAGAGAAATCTGGGGACACCTATTGAAATAGTGGCCGTGCCTGTTTATTTAGGACACACCCCACAGGCCACTCTTCATTTTTCTGGGCACACCATTTTCTTGGGCAGGGGGTGAATGTTGTATAATCTCTGAAGAAAAATTTTCTCAAGAATATTTTCAGGTGCAGTATATCAGAGACTTCAAACTTGCACTAACACCAATGACTACTGACATAGTGCATTCAATTTTTTCTGCCAAAAATTGGCAACCAACCAATAGTAAGAAGCCTTAGTATATGTAGTCACAGCAAGTTCATGACTAAGTAAATCAATGTACTTAAGAAGCAATGGGAAAAGAGTGTATCTTTATACTATGCCCCTCTCCTGGCTGTCACTTCTTTGGGAACGTCATGATGATGTTATTCTTATAGGAGAGATGCCCTTTCTAAGTCCTGCCAGACCATGGCAATTACACTCTAGAGCAGCAGAGTCCTCCAGTGAGGACAGGAAAGGTTTGAAGTGCACCTCTTCCATTCTTTCACACACAGAATGCATGGCACATGTAGAATACCAGGAACTAAAGCAATACAGAATAAAGAAATGCTTATTGCTGTGCTCATGCTTGCCTGCTTTGTCATTCTATCCATCTAGCTATATATCTTATTAATGTATTAATGTCCCTTTTTTGGCACTCAAAGTGAAAGCCAATTAGAATGCCCAAACAACAAAAATGTTTGAATAACATTTTATGCACTCAGTCCCCCTTTTTTCAGGTGGAAACTTTATGCAAGTTGTATACAGGGACTTTTTATGTTAATTGCAGATGGCTGGGACATTTCTCAGGTGGAGTTTTGTCAGGTGGACTTAAGGTCTTGGGGGCTGTCCCCATGGAATAGAAAGAAACCTTAGACCAGTAATACAAATAATTCTGATTGTAATGCTGATATGATCCAATATATCATTTATGTTTCCCTTTACAAGCATATTTATTTTTCTAATTGCACCTTCCTATTTGTCCAAGTGCTTTCAGGCATCATTTATCTGTTGCTGGATCAATACCAACAATTAATTTAAAAAAATCAATTTTTTTGACAAAATAACTTTTAACTGCTTTCTCCAGCCAACCAGAATGTACTTTGAAGCTGTGGCACTCTTGAAGGTTTTCCCCTCTTGTGAAGATTTATTATAGATTTATGACAGAACATAGCAGTTTCTCGGTGTGTCCTGTCCTAATCTTTACCTATATTTACAGTAATATATGTTTTATGAACCCACAGCACATTATCCACCATTCCTACTTGCTCAACTTTAAACATGTACACTTTCTCAGTATAACATTGTTGGCTATGTATCAAAGTCCATTTATTTCTGGTCAGACTTTTAAAGGGGAAAAACATTTTTCTGTAGAAAAAAACTCACATTTTTCAAGATTTATTAAACTCCGATGGTGTTAAAAGTCTGAATAAAAAGTAATCCAACTCAGACCTGCTGAGTTCATGTAGAAGTTAATGGCACATTTCCCATCAATATCCTGATATTGCTGGGTTTAGTTCAATGATCCAAAGATTTTGTGGCTTTCAGGCATCAAATTAGAAAAAGTCTGAGGTTTCAGGCATCAAATCCAAAAAAAGTTGCAGTTTTCTGCAACAAATCTGAAAAATTTGTATGATTCACGATTTTTATACGTTTTTTTCCCACACAAAAAAAGTCTGTGCAGATTTGGTTCGGAGTAGTATTGAAAAATGTTGGGATTTTGATAACCCCCTTAATGTAAGATATACAATATTAGCATCATCTTCACCTCCTTCTGAGCTTGGTATTAAAGCTTAGCTGCTGGCTCAGCTATTAATCTGAAAATATTTATAAATTAAACCCGGCATTTGAAATTTGCATTCTTGATTCCAAAACACCATTTTCTTAGGAGGGCAATCATTCTGTAATGCATTTCTCAGTTTCACTAATATATATATATATATATATATATATATATATATATATATATATATATATATATATATATATATATATATATATATATATATATATTTATATATATATATGTGTGTGTGTGTGTGTGTGTGTGTTTGTGTGTAGTAACTATAGTGAACAGCCATATGTAAATTAAAGTGACAGTGGAAGCCATAAGCTAATGGATAGAGGAAAAAAGTGCTTGTCTTTTTGTGCATGTGTGTTGTGGTAGAGTGACCAAAACAATGTGGGAAAAGGTGTGGAAAGAACAGGCAAGCCAGGTACTCCAATCCAGTAGTCCAGGTCATGGATTAGCGCTCACCTTCCACAGAAAGGCTGTCCTGTGGAAAAGTATTTAGTTCTAGTGAGGCTGTTAGGAATCTCTCTCAGAGCAGGACACAGAGCAGGAAGGACACCTGCCTGTGTGAGGAACTCCCAGAGGGGCTGGGGTGCTATTTGCTACTGCAAGGTGCAGAGAGGAGACCAAGTGACAGAGGGTCTGTCTGACTGAGGAAAGCCAGGAGGCTGAGCAATCCCCCAGAAGATTTGTGAGTACAGGGGTGACCCCCACTTATGTGTTTACTTACTGATAGTCCACAAGGGGCCCAGTGTAGTAAGGGAACGCTTCATGTGTGAAGGTAGAGCCCAGTGGGCAGGAGTTATTTTTATGTTTTGTTTTGTATCCTGAAATGGTCACCCCTGTATGTAAATAAAATGTCTTAAAGAGAAGAAAAGTGTCTGTTATGGATCCCGCAGCTTACAGTGTTCAAACACAATGAATTCCACCAGTGTTCATTGTGCATTTGATTTCCCAGTAGTTTCATTCATTTACTCCTCCATAAAGTTCTCTTTTACTTTTCAGTAGTGATGAATGTGTGGCTTCTCATAGCTACCAGCGATTCAAAAATAAATATATTTTGGCTGAAATTAGCTTTGTAATAATTAATACAACTCAAAATGACAAGTATTCAACTGACAGACTCAATAATTCACAGTACACATGAATACTGTAAAAACATAAACATTGCAAATATTTTTTTTCATGACAATTTGTATTCTACATAAGGTCATATTCAGTGCAAACCTTTTTGGAACTGTGTAAACTATCTGGCATGTAGGTTTTTTTTCTCCTGACATCTTTGAAATATATATGATATGTTAGCTTCACCATGCATGCTGAAAAAGGGAGAAAGAAAAATATTCAGAGGTAGGAGGTGTAACTGTTCTGAAACTCATAATGTAGGTGCTGTTTCCATGACTACCATTTTCTTGACTTAGTATGTTCAGAGAGGCTTATATAATTTAAACAGAATTACTGTTATTGATCAAGCTTTGATTTATAAATGATTCTGACTTAAAACTGCAATATTCAGGTGTGTATCAAATTTGTGTCTTCTGGTTGCTACATATTTTTGCTGTATATTTTTGCCCATCAGGAATAGTTATTTATTTAAATTCTGCTTTTTGAGTAAAGCTGATCTTCTCTTTTCCTTCCCTACAAAACTAATGTTATATCGGTGGTACAGTAAATCTTTCCAAGTGGAATGTTTTGTTGGTAACAATTGCACTGCAAGTATACACAACCAGTGTTGCTTAAATATGAGCAATGGCACTATGGTTTTTTCTTTTTCATTAAAAAATGTGTTATTTTATATAGATATTTAGGTTGAAGTCGCATGTGGTTACATTTTTCATTTGCACTTACTGGACATGTGTTATTCGTTATTAAATTGGACAACTGTTAGTAAGCATGCATTCATGTGTGTGAGCACAACCTGTGCTTCTTATGGTCGTGCAACTGCAGATCTGTCATCCTCACTAAAAAGGCCATAGTGAAATATTTTTAATTGATCTTTATATTTCCCTTATGAATCACAGATAGTACAGCCTCCACCATTATATGCCAAAATAAAAAGGATTATCACTTATTGAAGTGTGAAATTTTAGTTCATTATAGTTTTTTTTAACTTTTATTCCCAGGGAAACCAGTGAACCAATTCTGTGTCATTCTATTATCTGCAAGTGTCCTTTGGTCATTATTTATCATATTTATATAAGTTTCACTTAACAGTGTTCCATTGCCATTTATCCGATTATAAAAAGTACAAATGTAAAAAGCACTGAATGATGCTATAAAAAAATAAGAAAACCTCAAAAACCTTTAAAAATTCAGTTTTTCTCCAAACTTTGCTATGAGCAGGAGCTGCATCTCCCACCATGAGAGAAGTTCAGCAGCCCTGATGTGGGTCCGGAATCTGCAGTGTGTCGATGATAGGAAATCCAGCAGGTTGTCACCTAGCACAAGCAGTAGTAGCATCTGTATCAATCAACCCACTGTGCAGTCACATGAGAGAACATTCTTTCTCCATCTTCTAATTTCTGGCAAGGTCCTACTGCCAAAACGAACCCAACTGAAATCCTTCATTTGGGTATGCCCCCACCATAACTTTATAACTATTGGTTATAAGTTAATAAAGCATAGAAAAAGAATTAATTCCTGGGTGCCAGCATGGGAAATAAGCAGTGAAAAAGGATTGCGGCACTCACAGGGTTTTAGTGAAAAAACAAAAAAATGTTTTATTATTAAGCCTCAATGTTTCGATCCCCCACAGGGATCTTCGTCAGGAGATTCGTCTTTTGTTTGTTTTTGCTCCTGATTAGTGATGGGCGAATTTATTCGGCAGGCGCAAATTCGCGGCGAATAATTCGTGAAACGCCCGCGAAAATTCGCGGTAAAAATTCGCCGGCATCAAAAAAATTTTTTCCGAAAAACGGACGCCGGCGCCAAAAACGGGCGCCGGCGTCGAAAAAACGGGCGCCGGCGTCGAAAAAACGGGCGCCGGCATCAAAAACGAGGCGCCGGCGCCGTTTCGCGGATTTTTCGCCGTTTCGCGAATTTCGCGCGAAATTCGCGAATTTTCCGGCGAAGCGAAACGGCGCAAATTCGCCCATCACTACTCCTGATCCCTGTGGGGGATCGAAACGTTGAGGCTTAATAATAAAACATTTTTTTGTTTTTTCACTAAAACCCTGTGAGTGCCGCAATCCTTTTTCACTATATATATATATATATATATATATATATATATATATATATATATATATATATATATAGTGGGGCCTGCATTAACCCAAAAAGGTATTCCCACCACACTGGGATCAAGACACCTTTTTTGTTTGTACAATAGGCATGGAAGCTGTGAGGATAACGATTGTTATAGAATTTTGGTGGCTTATGCAATATGTAAAATTTGATAACGCTTATGAGGGGAATGTAAGCCTGTGGTTTTAAGGGAATATAATCTTACAATCTAAGGAGTTGAACAATTACTTTACCCGCTGATTTGTCAGCCATAAGCATTATATCATAGTTAAACTGTTACTTAGAAGATAAGATATATCAACAAACTTGAGAAAAATGTAAAATAATGAAACACTGGCAAACTACAATGAAATGAGAATTGGGTAATGACACTGTGTACTATACTACTGATGACATCTGGCAAGATATGTATAAATATGAGTATGGTCAACAGCAAGTAGTCAGCACAATAGTTTTCAAACTTCCAACATAGTGCAAATATCCCCAGTTACCACTTTCACTGGTGTGTACAACTACGTTTTGGGCAATGCAGCTGTAATGCCTGAAGAATAATGCAATAAAGCCATTTTTAACTTAAACAAATTGAGTAGGACTGTTCCATTATGAATGCTGAATAAACCCTGGTGTAATGTTTGGGGTGCCAAATCCCCCCCACACACACCCCAACTAAGCACCAGCTTAATACTAAGGAGAACAGGATGTGCTGTGCTGAATAGTTGTGTAAACTTTTGTAAGACCATAAAAATGACTCCCCATTTATTATCTGTATTGATGGCATGCTCATTAACCCTGTCAACTCAGCACACTGTCTAGGGTTATCTTTGACTCATTTCTCTCTTTCTCTGATCATATTTACACCACTGTCAAAACCTGTCACTTTTTTATATTGTATATATATATATATATATATATATATATATATATATATATATCACCATCGATGATGGCACTCCATAATCAATCAAACACAGGACATCTAGTCATTCAAAGGTTTATTAGTGTTTTGATTCCGTATTGGAATCTTCATCAGGGAGAAAAAGGATTTTAACACTCACCTGTACACATGCCATTTATCCTTGAAAAAGGCCCCAGTATAGGCCAAAACGTTGGAAATGCATTGTGAATAAAGCACATCTATTTCTTCACGATAAACAAGGAGTGCGGGTCCATTTGCTATTTTATATTGAAAGGTTTGACCTATCTTCAAATATTTATATATTTGAAACCTGGAAAGAGTGCATTCACGGTTTGGACATTATATATATATATATATATATATATATATATTTTTTTTTATTTTTTATTATTATTTATTTATTTTAATAAATGACTCCTTGTTATTTCCTTTCTTTTATACACCGTTTGATTTAATATCAAATATTCCTTTAAATAAAAATGTATTCATGGCCCCTCTATTTTACTGCTGATTTTTTTAGATAGGCTTTTTCACAGACAATGAAAAAGATTTTGAGCAAGATCCTGGAATACCAAAATTAAAATGGCTTGTTTACTCAGCCCACTAATTACTATTTGAGGATGCAGGCTGCCTTTTCATTTTCTTCACAGTTTATCTTTAAACTGCATAATGACATAACACTGTGCACTACAAGGTTTATGAACTTATGTTTCCATTAAGAGACCTCCTTCACAACTGGAAATGATTCTGTATTTTTTTCTGTAGGTGGATTATTGCGATGGGTGCGGTGCTGATGAATTTTGAAATCAGCAGTAGTGCAGTAAAAAGATAAGTTATATTTGGACGTGCTTACTTGTACTATATTTTAACTTTCACTTTGTTAAATGTTTTGTATTTATTTAATTTGTAAGACTGATATAGCATCCCTTTGTAGACATACAGTATGTTTAATGAAGGAAAATAAGGGTATAATTCTGAAGGCAAAAAAAGAACAAAGCATACCAAAGCATTAGCTAGTATGATTTCTAATTTAGTTTTTATATTTGTATTAATTCTTACTACTTGGGAGAATACTTTGCTATATGTTTACCCAGCATGTTTTGCAAGTACAAAACATTACTTTTTTAAATGGTGTAATATAATGTTGTGCTGCACTGGTAAAACTAGTGTGCTTACTTCAGAAACCCAACTATAATTTATACATAGAAGCTGCTGTGTAGCCATGGGTCAGCCATTCAAGCACAGGACACTTCAGTTGATAACAGAAAACTACTGAAGTTCCGCTGTTTACAGTATGCCGATGAGACCTGCCTTTCTGGGATAATAACCTGATGTCCTGCAAAATGGTAACTTTTTAGAAACCTGATTACAGACTGGCATATTAAACAGCAAATAAGCTCTGTGTTCCTCTTGCTCACCTGGAACCAGCAGCTTTAAGAAGCAACTAAAAAGTTATTCATTATATATTGCTGTGATTCTGAGGCTTGGTTTAGTCCATTTTTAATACAACTACATCTGAATGTTTTATTCCTCATTTCAGCCAAACGCTATGCTCCTGGAATTATGGGTTGGTTAATCAACAGTGAAAACAAATGTGTTTATTTCACATTGCAGTGTTTCTCCCTGGTGTAAATACTGTATGTTTTATCAAGGGTCAAATTTACAGGTGGAGGCTTGCCTGTTTTAAGACCTGCTTAAATAGCAACTAAACAGAAATTATTTATGATAAAATTCAATGGTAGGGGCTCTTGACTATAAGATTACACAAGATGCACCAGTTTTTTTACTTAATTCATTGTTTCCATAACTATATAGACAGGCACTGGGCTTCTTATTCCAATCAAATAGTACAATTAGTGATGGGCGAATTTGCGCCGTTTCGCTTCACGAATTTTGCGAATTTTGTGCGAAATTCGTGAAACAGCGAAAAATTTGCGAAACTGCGCAGTTTTTTTTGTGAAAATGTGTCGGCGTACAAAAAACAGACGCCGGCGCCCATTTTTTTGACGCCGGCGAATTTTCACCAGTGAATTTTCACGGCCGTTAATAATAATAAATTCGCCCATCACTAAGTACAATGTATTTCACTATTTATAGCTGGAGCTCTGGGGTTGGCAGTGGACCATGCTAGAATACAGGCCCCTGCTGGGGGCATACATTATAATCTGCTATTATATAGCATAATGTTTAGCATGCGCTAAAAAGATTTTATTTTGCCAAACATTGAATCACAACAGCAATACTAAGATTCTTCCACCTCTTTATCAAACAACTATATAATGGCCATATTACCCCTAGGGCCTATTTAAAGGTAACAGCATCAGACTCACCCTTCCAAATATTCAACATACAATTAGCTGGTCTAAATCTCTAACCTGAGCTTCTAAAGTGTCAGTTTGCTTTCATCCACCATAGAGGTAAGCAGTGTGATTTGAAAAACAATGTACTAATTATACTTCATAAAACAAAACATACCTGCCTTTACAGTGTATTGTAAGGTGATCTACACTCCATAAAGTGTCCAGTAGGATTTACCATTCTCCAAAAAGTGTATAGAAGAATGTGTGAATAGGTATGGAAAGTTGTGGCTTATTTACAAATGTAAATGCAATAGATTAGGCCCAAATCTAGATCTTAAGGTAGTCCTGGAAGTAACAAAACCAAGATGGGTGTTAATTTCAAATTGTACCCTCCTTCCTCCCTACATTTCCTAACATATGGCACCTAAACTATACAGTGGGCACATGTATAGGGCAAAATAACTAGGGATGGGCGAATTTTACCCGTTTCATTTTGGCAAATACTTGCTGTCGGCGAAATGTCGCCGACGCCCGTTAAAGCCCACCGGCGTCAAAAAATATTTTCGCATAGCGAAATTTTTTTGACGCACGTCTTTTTTTCTACGTCTTCTAATAATAACAACTCTATTTTATTCTATGAAGCTTTCCCAGGCTTGTGTAATGTAATGTATTTGCTGCTACATATACGTCCATTGTACTTTAACTTGGCGCCGTTTGCAAATTAGGCATCAATAGCGTAGATTTGCTTGACGAATTAATGCTAGCGCAACTTCGCTACCTTTCGCCTCCCTGGGCACAACTTCGAATTTTAGCGAATTTGAGCAGCCCTGGCGAAACTACGCCTGGCGAAGTGCGGCGAAGCCGTCTCTAGCTCATTTTCACCTAATAGTGATTTTGCCCCTAATAATCTACACCTGGTAAATAACTGTATATTCATGGGATTTCTTTTTTTGTTTGTATTTCCCTCTAGCTTTAATTCAACTTTGTTGAATATGTATTATTCTTATTCCTGAATTTACTTTTTATTAGCAGTCTGCCACTAGTACACCACACTGAATTACTTTTAAGCGTACACTGATTTTTTCCCCCCTGTTCTTATTTTTTCGGCATATTACCATACTGTCTTTCCTTACATTTGTATTTGAGTGCGACATACATCTATAAGTAAAGTATCCTATGAGATTTGTTGCCGCCAGCACAGATACCGAGTATTTAGTTTCTTATTTCTGGAGTGTCAGTAGATCAAGTGAGATGCAAATTGTACTTGACATAAAAGATGTGTTACCATGTAATGTGCAATAAAAATGCAATGGCCAGCCACAGATGTAAATCAGAGAAATACGTTTTTCAAATAACTATATCTGTGAAAGTAGAAATCAGTAAGCTGTAATACAATTCAGCCTTATAGTGATGAACCCTTATGGTAAGAATGAAATATAATAAAAGGAGCTTCATTCAGATTCATATAAATAACACCAAACAGATTGAGAGAAGTTTTATGAGTTTTATTTTTTATTTATCAGTCTTCCCTGTAGTTGACATTTTTATGATATTAAATGCTATTTTTCATGTATCTATCTCACCAATATGCGTCTGAATTTCATAATGTGGAACTATTGCACCTGAACACAACATTATAATATATGTTAATTTGTCATACACTTGATTAAAATAAATAAATAAATACACACACACACACATACACACATACATATGAATATCTGAATATCCACGCTAACAAGACAAATACTACAAAACTGTTTCCATTATTGTTACTTCACATATTGGGCTCGATTCAATTTAATGGTTAAACGTTTGATAAGGAAAAGATGTGTTTACCCGCAATAAAGAATGCACTATTGTAGCTAATACAATTCATTGCAATATGGAATTTAGTGAATGCGAGAAACTTTTAATTTAGCGGCAAATCACGTTGCAACTTAAAGCTCGAAATTCTACCTCAGTCTACAATTGCATAAATACAACATATGTCGAATTCATTACTTTTTCATTTTTTTTTAATGTGGAAAATAACTTCCGATTACCCTCTAAAGCTCCAAGCTTTCTATCAACATCTTCTATTGGCTCATCACAACACTTCACTCTCTTTTTCACACTTTTCCATTTGCACACTTTAACATATTCTCTATTTCAACTTATAGTGTACAGTACCTCATACTGGCCAAAAAGGACCTTCTCCAGCCTTCCAGGGAGAGAATTTTTTTTTCTGTGACTTTTTTTTGAAACATGACCCTTACACATAAATGTGGGTCCATCCCCATTTAAAAACTCCAAATATTGGCAAGAGTGAGAAATTATATTAAAATTTCCACATAAAAAATGAGTCAGACTTTAACATTCTTAACTCCAAAAAAATAAAAACATGCTCTAACATTACAAAATGTAAGCTAAAAGTCAATCAACCATTGAAACTATCTCATAGTGTGTCTTTCTGACTATGTGTTTCTTTCTCTATAATCTCGGTAACTATATCAATCTAATTGAACTATGTAATCTATCCATCTATATATACAGGTATGGGACCTGTTATCCAGAATGCTCGGGACCTGGGGTTTTCCGGATAATGGATCTTTCTGTAATTCGGGTCTTCATGCCTTAAGTCTACTAGAAATGCATTTAAACATTAAATAAACCCAATAGGCTGGTTTTGCTTCCAATAAGGATTAATTATATCTTAGTTGGGATCAAGTACAAGCTACTGTTTTATTATTACAGAGAAAAAGGAAATCATTTTTAAAAATTTGGATTATTTGGATAAAATGGAGTCTATGGGAGACAGCCATTCCGTGATTCGGATCTTTCTGGATATCGGGTTTCCGGATAAGGGATCCTATACCTGTACCTAAATAGTGTAATTTCTATGTTAACGGAAGGAGGAGAGAGAAAATAAAGCTATATATTTTTTGAAGGTTACACTAAATCAAATATCTACATACTGTATGCATAAGGAATAGTATCAAGATTTTGTGAACATTCTGCCATTTGCTTATGGATGAGTAACACATTCTTGTCTTTTTTTTTTACAGACCAACAACCAAAACAACTACAACCCATTGGAAAAACTTGTTCTGTAGCACAAAAAAGCAACTTGGCACATCTTCTAAAACTATAAAAACGGATGCCGTTTCAAGTGACACTCCTAATCCATCAGAAAAAGAAATACTAATTGTCCATCATCCTGAAAATGTAAGAGAGGATCATGTTGTCATGCTCCAAACATCTTTAGCTGGACAACAACACAACCATATAGTGTTTTGTAATGCTGGTAATAACCAAACAACAACATCACCACATATACATCATGATCCTTTTTTACACAGTTGCCATCCACATCATTATTCCAATGTGTCTCCTTATATGTGACCTACACAAATGGCCCTTTTTGCAACATTGATGCCTACAACAGCAATGTCCTCTCCATATTTAACCAATACTTTAAATACTGAAACAGCAAACATTGCATTAGAACAAAATAATCCAAAATTATTATTGATTATTGAGTGTTTATACACACCCAAATATTGACATTGTTGATACTGCAACAATCTTTAGTGAAATAAAATGTAGACAATACCCTGTATGTGAAGTAGAATGTAAGGATAAAGAACCACAATCACATGATGATCTGTATTTTCAGAGGAGCCAGTGGAGAATTGGAAACCATTTTCCAGTTCTTTCTTGCTATCTGCTCCAGTTCCTACCGATATCCAGTCATTCTGTTCCCGATCTCAAGTCTGCTCCAGAGCTACACCCGTACCGTCCAGTCCTAATCCAGCCTGTTCCTGTCCTGATCTTCGTCCTCTCCGTCCTGTTCCGCTCTGCACCTGTTCCAATCTAACTCATCGCTGTCTTCAACCTGTTCCTGCCTTTCCTTTATGTCTTCCCTAGGCACATACAGCTCCTGCCTCAAGGACTCACCCTTCCCTCATCAGTCTCCAAAGCACCCCCTACCTAATCCTTGACACTAACAAGTCTCCTAAACAACCCTCAATGTTGTTACTAAAGACTTTTAACTTATTTATAGTACTTGAAGGATAGGTGAGAACGGATTTAGAAGCATTTAACTCACTCCTTCCAGGACAGTAGAAATCATCTATGAGCCAAGAAGTTGCTGCAGGGGCTTGTTCAGCACTTTCA
The DNA here is from genome assembly GCF_017654675.1 of Xenopus laevis. Lineage (NCBI taxonomy): Eukaryota > Metazoa > Chordata > Amphibia > Anura > Pipidae > Xenopus > Xenopus laevis. Next base: position 62,397,694 of record NC_054378.1, on the reverse strand, counting down.
ACAGTCACATTTCTGGATTAAAAAATATATAAGCAATCAATACTGAATAGCTGGTTGTAACTGATAACAGTGGCATCTGATTCTGGTCTGATTCTCAGTCACCTTAACAACCATGAGAACCACAGTTGATATGTATGCTCAGAAATAGAATGTGTGTCTGTATTCCCATATAAACTGTGTGCCTTTTTGAAAGTAAAGATGAAGAGAAATATTTTGGATCCACTTATAAAGGTGGCAATGTAATTTACATTATGAAGTTCCTTGGTAATATACAGCTTTCTAGACAAAACCAAACATAAATATAAAATATATACTCATATTTGACTTTGTTAACCCAGTGACTTTGATGATGATCCATACTGTAATTCCAGTAATTTATGGTATCAAACCAGTTGGAAAGTGTTAGAGATCCTCTTCATACAGCAATGCTCTATGGTCTCACCCAAAAAAAACTGCCTCCTATGGAAGCGCTGGGTTGCTTGGCTAACCTGACTGGCACTAAGTGGGTGTTGACCCACTTCTATAACACAAGCTGTATATGACAAGTATATGGATAGAGCTCCACTAGCCCTCCGACAAAAGTTGGACGGAGTCACAAGAGTGAAGATATAATTGGACTGAATGAAAATTTAGAGATAACAACTGCACTACATCCGATGTGACACGACCGTCAGATGCGGATGCAGAAAGCGTGTGTCTGTATTCCCATATTAACTGTGTGCCTTTTTGAAAGCAAAGATCAAGAGAAATATTTTGGATCCACTTATAAAGGTGGCAATGTAAATGAAGTTTCTTGGTAATATACAGCTTTCTAGGCAAAGCCAAACATAAATAAAAAAATCTATACCATACCATATTTGACTTTGTTAACCCAGTGACTTTGAAGATGATCCATACTTTTTTTTTCTGGCAAGTAACTATTACTATATAAATATAGTATAGGGAGACATCTCTTTAAAACAGATGCAACAGCATTGGGATATAGTTAGTAAACTCATTCCACAACCATTGAGCAGTATGAAAATACATTGCCTTAAATAATATGAATTTGATGATTAAATGACTGAAAATATTGAACAAAATACTTATTCATACTATTTAACATTATTCATTCATTTAACACAAAACACAGGTGGATCAATAACATCAAACCGTATCCATTAAAAGTACAAAGAAAGAGAAATACAGTATACTTTTGCAGAAACACTGCTATTTAAAATAATGAGAATCCTTTTCACAGTTTACCATTTCAAATATTGATGTAAATGTCAAACACAACTAAAACAAATAGGAACATTAATGTATGGTTTTAGTTCTTGAAAAGTATTGATTTACTTGAAAGAACCAGGCTTTTGCATATACTAATGGCTTACAAATTCGAAATACTGTAATAGATTTTTTTTTCTTAATATAAATAATCTAGAAAGTTCCATCAAGTATCTACTTTGTTAAAAAGTATTCCACCGAAGTCAAAGAACAAAAAAAAACTCCAAACAAAAGCAGTGTATATATTGCAATAAGGGGGTAATTTACAAAGGTTTGAATTAGATTTTTTGTCACAATTTGAATTTTTTGGACAAAAACTCGCAAATTTGAATTATATTTTCAAAAACTCGAATATCTGGTATTTATTAAGCAAAACAAACCTCAAAAACTCGAATTTCAAAAAATCAGCATCTAAAAGCTGGCCAGTTCATTAAGAAGTCAATGGGAGTTGTCCTTTGACAAGGCAGATGTCAGCAGCACATTGTAGATTTGAAGAAGTGTGAAGTTTATTGTATCAAAAACATGCAAAACAGGGCAATGTTTCGGGCTACCTGGGCCCATTGGATTGTCTGACCCTGGAAGCAGGCGTGGGTCCTTCAGCATAGCACCTGATACCGCAAAAGGTATTTATTCAGGGGTTCAAGCTCCATACCTTTGATATTGCAATGTCAGTTGTCCTAGGCAAAATTCAAGGAATTTTTTCATTCGAGATTTTCAAGTTTGCGTACTCACAAATTAGAGTTTTTCAAGCCTATAAATGTGAACAAATTTTAGGTATTCAAGTTTTTTCACAATTGTATTCAATCAAGTTTTTTACATTAAGATACACATTTTTTTTATGGAAGTTCCTATGTACTTATTCATATATTTAGCCTAGGGCTACCCAGTTGCTAGTAAAATGAGAGGAGATTTTATAGATAAAGGACGAGGAAAATAACTATACTGTGTTTGAAAATGGATAAAAAATTATATAATTTTTCCTCCCTATTACCAACTTTATTTCTTTCTTTCTAAACAGGTCTTTGTGATAACTGGTTGTATTGCTGGTGCTCATTTTACCTATGTTGAAAATAATCATTTTATTTGCATTGGTCCCTGTATTTTGATGTGAACGCCCGCCAACAAAGCGCACGCGGCAAGTCACAAGCGTGAAGATATGAATGAAAACTCAGAGGTAACAACTGCATTACATCCAACGTGACACGGCTGTCAGATGTGGATGCAGAAAGCAGTGTCTTCATCCGACAGTCTGAAAGTGTAGTTGTTAACTCCGACTTTTCATTCAGTCCAATTATATCTTCATGCGTGGGACTCCATCCGACTTGTCATGGGTGTTTTTTCGGCGGGCGTCGATCTGACAAAAAACACTTGTGGAGTTCTACCCTTAGGGTTACACTATGCTAGGCCTTGCATAACCCATCAAAGGTACAAATTCAGGACATTATGATTTTGTAATATGAAAAGTGGCCTAAAATACAGTGTATAAAGCACAGTATTATTAATACACATGACTTTACATGTGGGGGCCCATTTACTTAGCTCGAGTGAAGGAATGAATAAAAAAAACTTCGAATTTCGAATGGTTTTTTTGGCTACTTCGACCATCGAATGGGCTACTTCGACCTTCGACTACGACTTTGAATCGAACGATTCGAACTAAAAATCGATCGACTATTCGACCATTCGATAGTCAAAGTACTGTCTCTTTAAGAAAAAACTTCGACCCCCTAGTTCGCCACCTAAAGAATACCGAAGTCAATGTTAGCCTATGGGGAAGGTCCCCATAGGCTTCGGTAGCTTTTTTAGGTCGAAGAAAAATCGTTCGATCGATGGATTAAAATCCTTTGAATCAAACGATTCAAAGGATTTAATCATTCGATCAAACGATTGTTCGCTTGATCGTTCGATCAAACGAATAGCGCTAAATCCTTCAACTTCGATATTCGAAGTTGAAGGACTTAACTTCGACAGTCGAATATCAAGTTTTAATTAACCGTCGATATTCGACCTTAAGTAAATTTGCCCTGTGAAGTTAATGTTGTGATGTTTGGTCTATTTCACACCGTTATAAATATTCTCCCCCTATATGTATCCAAAATAGCACTGCAATGAGCAAACACATTAATTTGCAACTAATAGAATGATGGCTTCCTTCTTAAAAGAAAAGAAACTAGGATATACAACATGCCTTTGTCCCTAACCCACTTGAAAAAGAAGGAATATAGAGTAGCTTTATAAAATATATCTAAAAATGCATGTGCTGTAATGATACATTTCATAAAGCATAGTACTTAAATGTTAAGACCTTTCAAAATTCAGTTGTAAAAAAACATATCAGTGCAGGTCAAGAGAAGGTCACATGACATGAACATTATTAGAAGGTGTCCCCTTGCTTTTAACAGCGTCAGCTCATTACGAGTAACTTAACAATGGGCAGTTTGCAATAATGATATTCATCCAGAGTGTTACATTCCCAGAAACTGCACATTGGTTCACATACTTCTGGGAATTATATGAATATCATAAGTTGATAATGTAAAAGGAAGCTGTAAAAATATTGTCTGGCTGAAATGTAGAAATGCTTTAGGCTATAAGAAAAGCTAGCATTCAGCATGCCTATCTTTCAATTGCCACAGTGTTATGCCTGTGCTTTGTGTGTGTGTTTTCCAAACTTAAACTCTTTTTGCTTTTATCAGTATAAGAAAGATTGGTTTCTGTTTCTCCCAACGTTTGGCTCCGTATATGCTAGATAAATAAAAACTGGAATTTTGTAAACTTTGATTAATGCAGCCTAAGTTGAACGTGTAAAAAGATCCTTTGCTAGACACTGCAGGCAGGTGTTTATTATATATTTGTTTTTCCCTAGATTCCTTGTCTCGTTGTATACCCTTTGAGGTTTTTCGTATAGGCTTTTTCTGTAGGCTTATTTTTTTATTTTAAAAAACCCTGTGTTTTACATATTTTTTTGTAAATTGCATGACTTACAATATATAAAATAATATATTCCAGTTCTTAAACTAAAAAGAATATTAGTACTTGAGGAATTCTTTTACAGTTTGAAAGCCTGTGCCGATGGTAGAGGTCTTTTATACTCGTGGAATTTTGAGATTGCTCCAAATGTTTCCAATAATGTCAATAATGTGACATTACTGAGATACAATGAAATCCTTTTTATATGGTAATGGTAATTTAGAGGTAAGCTTATGTAGGGGGCATGGTACTAATCTTCTGTTTGATAATCATTCATTTGGCAGGGGTTACTTAATGTTGTTGACTGAAGTTTAAATTCTTCTAAAAATATTAAAAATAAACACACGTATAAAAGTTCATCAACAGCACTAGACCCTTTTCATGAAAAATCATATTGGGCATCTCTTATACAAAAACACTCATTTACTCTACCTTATGCTGTAACAGTGAATGTTGCTGCAAAAAAGCAAAAAAAAACTGGATAAAAGTTATTCTTTTTAGTGTCACCATTCAAAAGTCAACTTGGGCTACACCGTCTATCATGGAGCTGGCACAAGTACACATAAGCCTAATTCAGAACACACAAATAATTACATTAGTGACATGAATTTAGTCAAAGAAATGGTCAAGCAAGACTACTAGATACATCAGCAAAGAGTGTTTCCTGAAGTGGTGTTTTAAAGGAAAGTAACAAAAGAGCTCTAACGTGCTTTGAAGTAAAGTGATGCCAGGTGCATAGTTCATATTGATTGTAAACCTATTCCATGTATGGTTACTAATTTCGACAATATCCACACTGTATTAAAACAAATGTTATCTGCAACATACAGTACATCAGAGTTAATCACAAATAAAAGGAACCAATGTTTATTAATTTGACCTGGGCTGTATTAAGCATGCTATTTGGGTAGTTGGCACACTAGTGATTATTCATTTAGACTAAAATTGTAGAAGACAGCACTATCAAAGAATTTAAATTTAAAAAAGCCTTTATTAGCTTTTCATGGTTTTGATCTGAAAAATGCAACGTTTCAGGCCAGTACTCGGCCCTTTTTCAAGGTTTATTAATTTAGGCTGCCAGATTTGCAGACTGTTTTTTGTTTCAGTATATGCAGTAGAAGGGCTGTTTAAGAGATCACTCATACCCCACTTATATGTTATGAATGTTAACTGCGCCATTTAACACACACATTTTTGTACATAGAAGTATTTCTTAATGAACAGCAGGAAACCTAAATGGTTAACTTTACCCTACTATTCAGGAAGTCCCCCATAACTAGACAGTGCCCTGTGAAAGGAAAGTATTGGTCCAAGTGTAGTTTACCAGTTCCTTTTCTCTAGTTAATAATAACAGTACGGGGGTTATTTATCAAAGTCCGAATTTATCTCAATATTTTCTGCTACAAATTCTGATCAAATCCGCTCGGTTTTTTCTGCTTATTTATTATTACATTTTCCCAAAATTTGGATTTTCTCATCCGATTTTCACGAATTTCAATAATGATTTTCCTTCGATCGTTCAAACGCTAAATTCGGTCAAAAAAATTTTGAATTAGAGGGTCCAATTTCGAAGTTTTATTAACTTCGAAATTCGACCCTTAGTAAATCTGCCCCCTAATCTATGCAGTTCAATAATCCAAAGATTTTGTGTCTTTCTGGCTTCAAGTCTAAAAAAGTTGCATGTTTCGAGCATCAAATCCAAAAAATGACCATGATTCGGATTTTTTCAGGATTTCATCTATTTCTATAACTCTGCTATCATTCATTCAAAATACGTTTTCAGCCAGAATAGATGAATACATGTATTTTACCTGCACAACATTTGCTGTAGTATGTTAGATTTCTGCAAAAGTCTATCCAAGCCTATCCTCATTAAATTTTCTTAAAGCTGGGTAACTCTGGCCTTTTGCTAATGAGATATTTTTATAACCTTTTAACAAACATTCTCCTTTTTCACATATTTCAAATATTCTAAAACTTCAATCAGTAGCTCCACCCTGTCTGTGCCACAAATGTATATTTCACCTCTTGAGATGTGGAGAAGAGATACTGCAGGATGAAGTATCCATATTGATTTGCAAAAAGAACATTTTGGAAAAAAATAGCATCTAACCTTGATTTCTTTCCCCACTATTACATTTTTTGTCACACTAGCTATCTTATTAAAGAAAAACAATGCGTAGGTTTAAAAAGATTTGTTGCAAAATCCAGAAAACATTTAATCACAAACCAAAATCGCATTGTTCCCTTAATTTCCAATGAGACTGTAAAACCACTACTAGTATTACTGAAAAACACACATTCATATTCTGGAATGCATAAGATACACTCCGGGCTTATTTACTAAAATCCAAAAAAATCTCATTATTTTGTTAAAACCACTTCAATCAAACTCCCATCCACATTTTTATCTTATTTATCAAAAAATTAACATGAAAAATTCTGGTGCGGGAAAAGACGCAATAAAACTCAGACTTTTTCAGATTATCGGCCCAGAAACCACAAATTCTTTGGATTATTGGACGAAACCTAACGCAGATCATGTTATCTTCCAATTGTAAACGGGTCATCTGCCATTGACTTCTACCTGACCCCGGCAGGTTTTAGATGCAGTAGTTTCTTATTCTGACTTTTAGCAGCCTCAGGCTTTAATAAATCACGTAAAATTCTAGTTTTTTTTCCTCTGAAAAAATTGTGTTTTCCCCTTTAAAACCCTGACCAGAAAGAAAATCTGACTTTAACAAATGACCCCCTTCCTGTTGCCTTCTCTAGGAACTTGAGTAAGTTTAAGAAAAAAGCACAATGTCAAATATTGATAAATCTGCCCTTAAGTAAGATAACTTTCTGCTTTCAACAGATAACTATAGATGAAAGACTGTAGCATGGGAAGTTCTGTACATGACAACAACTGAGGAAGTGGTAGCCACGAAATACATCAAGCGTGCAGCCCACGGGATGATAGAGGCATGCAATACTTTTAATGATGATGGAATAAACCACTTTTTAAATGGACTTCGATTTCTCTGGTGTACCATCTTTTGATTATTGTATCTGCTATGTGTAACTGCTGGGATCGCAGTGGATTTGATTCATATGGGAGACAGTTTGAGACCGATAAGTGCTCCCACAACCATTTTTGCTGAATGCCATCTTTAAGGCAATGTTCTATTGCTCTATCAGTGAATCACCAATTATTCCCATTAGCCATAGACCAAAACAAGGACTCTAACACAAGCCAAGGGCCATAATGAAAGCCAGAAGCCACACAAGCCCAACTCCCTGGAGAGAGGCCAGAGGCCACACAAAGGGCCATAGACTACAAGCTGGCTTCAAGCCTGTTAAAGTGCCAGCATAGAATATCTAAGAGAAAGCCTACATCACACAAAAAGACACCATATAAATCGGAAAACTGCATGTTAAGTGTGGAAACCTCATAGAAACAATGGGGTACAATGCTGCTACAGCAGAACAAACCCCTAGCCAGTCCTGGAAATACCAGGTGTAATAAGAGCACACTTACCTACTGTGTCTGCACAGAGAATTCGGGCTCACAACCTAAGACCTCAGATGACATCAATACAAGAAGTCAGAGGAACACTGGCACCCAACCAGATAATATGCGCTAGACAGGAGGAATAATCCAGTCCGATCCTTGGTGGCAGGCTGCTTCTTAGGAGCAGACTCAGGGGCGTAACTACAGAGGAAGCAGACTCTGCAGCTGCAGGTGGGCCCAGAAGGTATAGGGGCCCCATGAGGCCCAAATAAAGAGCAATTTCAATATATATTGGTAAAAACAGCACCATCTCTGGATATGTTAGGGACCCTAAAATGAATTTGCTGTGGGACCCAATGACATCAAGTTACAAGCACTGAGCAGACTCATTGTATGAAGGGGGTACCATACTGCTTCAGCAGTGCAAGACTCCAGCCAACCCTGCAAGCACCCTGTGTAATAAAAGGCAAAAATAACCTCTGTGTCTGCACAAAGGATAACAGAAACAACAGTAGCAAAGAGGCCCAGAGGAGTATCTGCACCTTACCTGATAGCAGTGACTAGTCTGCAGGATGGAAACTTCAGCTAGAACCCTGATAGCTTTCAGCTGAGGGAAATAATTAGCTTATTAACATGCAGACTTATCAGTGGTAGGGCAGGACTACATGACGCACTTGGACCCGACACGTTGCAAAGCGACAAAACGCATGCGACGTGTCGGATGTTTTACATAAACGGAAGTGAAGGAGAAATTGCATGTTACAACTACATCGCATTGCAACGTATCGGGTCCAATCGCATCATGTAGTCCTGCCCTAATGAATGTTTCAAACACACAGTGGATACTGAGAAATCATACTCACCGGATTCAGGTACCACACTGCTTCAGCAGAGAGATTCACCAGCCCGTACTAAAAGTACCTTGTGTAACAAGAGCCAATACTGCATTTTGCACAGAGAACTCCAGCTCACAACATAAGACTTCAGATAATACAAGAAGTCAGAGAAACACAGGCACCGTACCAGATAGCTCAGGCTAGTCAGCAGGAATATCCAGTCAAGTGGAAGAACAGTCCAAAACTCTCAAAGATCACGAAGGCAAGAAACATCTTCTAATTGTAAAAGGGACATATGCCATTGACTTTACAAGAGCATTTTCAATTTTTCAGCAGCTTTGGAGCATAATAAAAGCTTTAAAAATCTGAGTTTTAAAGTTTTTTCCCTTTAAAAACTTGCCCAGAAAATTTGAGGTTTAATAAAAAGGCCCATTAAACTGCCTAACATTGAAGCTGCTGAACCCCTATTTACTGCTTTAAACCCCTCTTGGCCGACAGACCCATTGTTTGTACTTCTGTCTTTTTAACAAAAATATAGAAAAAAAGTTAATTTATTCTTACATTATAACCCATAATGTTACAACATATATTTGAGTGATGAATAGGCTGTCAATATAACAAATACTGCAAATTACTACTGAGAGAGTGAAAAAGAAAAATAGGCATGAAAGTAATACATTGCCAAGAAATAATTTACAGGTGAAGGTGTTATCCCACTGCTTCACCTGTCAACTTCATCTTCTGTGGATTGGTCAATGATTTCAAAAATACAGTTATTTGGCCAAATCTGGCCTCTTTCCCTGAAGCAAAGCCAGCAGTAGAAGTATTCTGATTGTGGGGTGAAGTTATAACAGCAACCTGTATAATCAATGTCATTGGGCTAATGGGAAAAAATATGCTTTGTAGAAGATGGAACATTAGAAAAAAGTACAATACATTGAGTGAATGACTGATAAATAACAAACAACCATTATGCACGAATGAACTACAGTGGTGCTTGAAAATGAAATTGTGTGACTCCCTTTTGAATTGAATATTTCTGAATAAATATGACCTAAAAAGTGATCTGTTTTTAATGCAAGTCCTACAACTAGATTATGAGAACCCAATTAAGCACACTAGTCAAAAACATGTTCTTTTGTTCCTTTATGTTTATTCCTACATACAGTATTGGTGTTTGGCAAAACTATACCAACCATTACTTTCAATAACTGATGTGTTCCCTTTGTTTGCCTTTAGCCAACATTTAAACCAGCAAATTATATTGTGGATTCAACAGTGTGCAGAACATGTGTCCACTGGCCATCTGACTTAGCCACTAGGTTTTTTTTAGCAAACTGTAGATGGGCAGCAATGTTATTTTTGGATAGTAATCAATTTCTTCTTGCAGCCCTGCCATGTACACCATTGTTGTTCAAACCATACAGAATCATGACAAAGTGAGGAAACCAATAAATCTGTCCATAGAGTTGCCATTTTTCACAGTTACTCCTCCTTAATGAAGGAAAGCTAGCAGGCTCGGTTTTAACAAATCTTGCTATATCTTTGTAATTTGGTGAGGAATATAGTTTTATAAATACGGTTAGCAAGGCTTCACTGACTGTTAAGCAGTTTGCATGTAAATCACCATGTAAACTGATTTTCCCACAATATATTTATTTGTTTTTTTGCTTTTCACTGCCCTGGTAACCCAGCTTGATAAAGAATAGCATGAAAGATGGAAACTGATATGCACGAATAATTATGCATGTATATTGTGCGAAATATAAATATCTTTAGTCACCTAGGGTTGCCAGATCATACTACGTGATATGATTAAGCTGCATTTTTTGTGTGAGATAAAGTATTTTGCAAATATAGTGCTGAAAAAAAAAATATATACATATTTTGAAATACATTTAGCAAATGTCAAAAACAAATAAATAGAGATTAATCGCATGATTTCATGTTTCATGAATTATTTCTTCAACATTTGGGGCCCTATTTATTAAACTTTAAATTTGTCTGGTCAAGTTTTTAAAGGGGAAAAACTAAAATTTTTAGAGAAAAAAGAAACACAAATGTATTTGAGATTTATTATGCTCTGAAGCTACTAACAATTTAAACCCGAAAATACTACAGCTAAAACATGTCAATGACAGATGGTCCCTTTAACAATTCGAAGATGATTTTTTATCCTCGGGATTCTCGAGAGTTTCAGGCTACTTGAAAAAGTTGAGTTTTCGGAGCGTCAATTCAAAAAAGTTGCACGATTCGAATTTAATCTCAATTTTGTTGCACTGATTTTTTTGAGAAGTATTATTAGTAAATTAAGGGGATTCAGATTTGGGAGTTTGGTCGCATTTTTTTTTTTAAAACAAACAAGAAAAAGATCGCTGGCTACTAATCTCAGGTGGACAAACTTGAAGAATGGATATATGTATGCAAGTTAACCCCAATCGCTTAAACCAATTTAAACAATTTAAGCAAATCAAGCATAACGCTCTTTTAAAAACGATTGAGGTAACTAGCAGCCACACGGTAATCCTTACCGCATGGAACGGGATGGCCTGGGTGTCCAAACCCCAGGCCTTTCACTTGCAATCAAACAGTTCTTATCCAAATCAAAATGAACTCAGCTTTAGCTTGGCACTCACCGCGTCTATCTGATGGCCCGGGTGCTGTGCCCCGAACCCGTAGCTTGGGCGAATAAAATCTTCAGACAAGAGAATGCACGCACTCCTGCAGCCTTGATAGTTGAGGTAAAAGAGTAATTTTATTTCTTCATGTTAAAAGTAACGTCCTAACGCGTTTCGTATCAAAAGATACGTAATCATAGGCACTGCCTATGATTACGTATCTTTTGATACGAAACGCGTTAGGACGTTACTTTTAACATGAAGAAATAAAATTACTCTTTTACCTCAACTATCAAGGCTGCAGGAGTGCGTGCATTCTCTTGTCTGAGCATTTTTTTTTTAAAAAAGTGAGAAAAAGTTGAGTTTCAGTAAATAACCCCCTAGGTCTTAGGGTTAGTGTTAATTAGATGTTCTGGGTACACCTTATACTGTGTGTACCATATATATATATAGTAATGGAAACACTGGGAAAGAAGGAAAGTGCTTGACAAGGTTTATATTTGGCCTAGATTCACGTGTGACAAATACAGGGAGTTTAAAGAAAGGATACACTGGCACTCAAGGTAGTGACAAGCAGGAACCTACCCTTGCTTCTTTATTGTAGATGTGCAAAGTTTTGGGGTAAAAAACCCTTTGTCAAGCATCCAAATCAGTGAATAACACATCAATTTAAACCAACACGTAATAGACATAATTAGCATACAGTATGTAGCAAGTAAATTACGTAAACGGTGAATCCACCCCTCGAGGCTGATGATTTTAGTGACATTATCGTGGTAGAGAAAGTTCTGTGTAATTCTAGTTGCAAGCTGAAAATCCTTCCGGATCAAATTGAATAATAAATCTTCCAGCTTCAACTGTGCAGTCAGGTTAAAGCATCACATCATATTATAAAGCTTATTGGAACAATGTTGCTAGAAATGAAACCATAAATTGTCACAAGATATCTTGAAGTGTTGCCAAAATTAGAAACAAAATGCCAATACAACAGAGTACATATTTTTCATATAAAGCAAAACATTTCAGGGAGCCACACATATAATACATGTTATTCAAACAATTACGCTTACCCTACATGGGTTTTTACCCCGAAACATTGCACATCTACAATAAAGAAGCAAGGGTAGGTCCTTGCTTGTCATTGCCTTGAGTGCCAGTGTATATTTTCTTCACTTGTATAGGGAGGTTGCCAATCCCTCCAACATTGTGCACCAGACAAACACTGATTAAGAAGGCCAGAGAGTGCGAGTATGGAGCTGCAATCTATAAATACAAGGAATTTTCTTGGGGCTTGTAGACAATAAGTAGGGCTTAAGTAGGACAATAAGTAGGGCTGCACAGAATTTTATTTTCTATATTTTGTTTTGTTTTTATTTCTATAAAGCTTTAATCAATTGGCTTTTATTGTTTTATTATTACAGAGAAAAAGGAAATCATTTTTAATATTTTGGATGCTTTAATTATAATCGAGTCTATGGGAGATGGCCCTTCTGTAATTCTGAACTTTTGGAATAATGGGTTTCTGCATAACAGATCCCATACCTGTATATAGTTCTTACATTCATTTGAACTAAATTGGATATATGCATATGCTGGACCACAAACAAGGACTTAAGCCACCCCTCATGTCCTATAACAAATCAAAATGCAAATAATTAGGTTTTCTATTTGGAGAACAGCATCTAATTATTTTAAGCAAGAGAAGGACTATAATGCACATTAAAAAGAAAAAAAAGACTAAACCAAGAAAATAAATCTTTTTTTTTTAAGAAACAGGCATTCTCAGCACCAAAAACAAAATGTTCTTCTGTTCCACAAACTGATGTCTTTCAAAAGATCCATTATAATGTGTAAACATTGTTCTGTTCAGCACTTAACAAAAACTCAGAACAAAAAGAGAACGTGACGTACCAATGTAAACATCCGAAGTGACAAAAACTATAAAAAATATCATGCTAAAGTAGGATTCTGACAATTCCTAATGGAATTTGAATAGGTTTTTTTTCTTTTTATAGCTTATCAAAAGTAAAAATATATAAAAATATAATCCTGCCCACAGTGTCAGACTGGGGGGCCCAGGGCCACTGTGATCGACCCTGCCCCCCTCCCCGCGCACATGCGTAAGTTTTACAGTCACTGCAGCATGCGTGCAAGTTATACCAACATGGCAGCATGACCAGAGAGGGAGTACAGGAGCGGGTCTCGCCCAGTGGGGCCCCAAGAGAGCCGAGGGCCCCATCGGCCCAGTCTGACCCTGCCTGCCCATGATACTATGTATTATTAATATTATGTATATTAAATTGCAAGCTTTTGGAGCACACAGGCACCTTCTTCAGGCAAAATACAAATAAAAGCTGGAAAGGCACATCATATATACTGTTAGATCACTGAAAAAAAGGGTTTATGGGCAATAAATTAGAAAGTTACAGATAGACAGAGATAAACTTTAGAGATAATAAAAGTAATTAGGGTGGGTTGTAAATAGTCCAGGGGTCTGTATTCAGTCAGGTCACATAGTTTGAACTAGACCAATACAGAATAGGGTAAGGTTAACACAACAGTGCACAATTAGGAATTGGACAATAACAAATTGAAGATACAGGTAAGGGTTCCACTGGGTGGAATAACTTATGGAACCAGAACTTATCCACCTCACACGTCCATACCAGAGTACAAATAGGAATTGTGACCTGAAAAGATAAGGCAATATTTCAGCCCAGATATTGATAAGCCCACTAGGGTAAGCACTTAAGCTTTAGTCAAGGAAACAAACACTAGTACAATCAGCACCTTGTTGTGAGGTGAAGTCAACCTAAGGAAAATGTCTTTTAAGATGTAGATTGTCCTTAGCTGTGTTTTTTTCTAGGTGTCATATCCCTTAGTTAAAGTCATATATGGACATAAAACTCCTGTCTCTGTTCAGGCCACATTCTGGGGTGTTAAACTTTCTTATCAGTTTGAATTCCCACTCCTTCCGCTCCTGTTGTGTCTTGAAATGACCCTTTAAAACTGTGACCCGAAGATCTTTGATACTGTGGGTATTGCTGCAGAAGTGTGTTGTCGCTGAGGCATTTGTGTTGCCATGCTTGATGTTAAACCTTTGGGAGTTCATCCGTTGGCACAATGTTTGTCCTGTTACTCCCAAATAGAGTCCTGTAGTGGGGCATTTCAAACACAATTATTAGGTATACCACATTGTCTGATTTGCGGGTAAATTAACCTTTTATCTGGTGTTCCTGGTGATGGTGCAATATTGGTACCTGGTCTGTGTATTTGTGCACATGTTTCACACAGTTTTTGCAGGCAGGGAGATGTTAATTGTATATGGTATATGTCTGTCTGTATTTGAGAAGGTTTTCACTGGATATGGCAAATGCTCTCTTTATTTGCCTGTCATTCCGGGCCTATATTCTTGTTAGATGAAGTCCCTCCTGACTTCAGACAGCCAGGTATCCCGATCAGTGGGGTCTGAGCAAATGCAGTTATATATTATTGCTTGGCTGTAAATAATGGATTTCCTTATATGTTTGGGGTGGGAACTATTATTTCTGAGGAATATGCATCTGTCTGTGGGTCTTCGGTAAATGGATGTTACCAAATTGTTTTATATGGATTGTGGTGTCTAGGAAATTGATTTCTGTTTTGGAGTACTTCAGTTTTAATTTTATTGTGGGGTGGAAGGAACTATAGTGAAAGACATGAGTTTGCCTTCACTTGTTGTCCAGATTATGAAGGATTGAGCCATATATGTAGGCATATATGTATTGTTTTATATTAGTGAGGGTTGTCATAGTTTCTCTGATGAGCAGTCCTACAAGGCTCTCTAATAAAAGCATGACACGCCAATGGCAACATTTTTATTAAAAAGGATGGCTGGGATTTACTGAGCAACGGCATCTGAAATTTGTATAGTGCCAATATATTAAACTCAGCTTATCAGAGAATATTCAATCATATCCTTCATTCCCTGCTCCAGATGAATTTACAGAACATAATACCAATACACACAAACACAGAAATCAATTTCTACATGATGGAAGTCACCGGAATTAACATGATTTAGTTATGAAAGTTGTGGAACTGTGACCTTAGCAGTGTTTTATGAGTACAACCTACTTTACCATGCAATCATAATAAAGCAGCAAAAACACTATGAACAGCACATGGTAGAAATGCTACAAGAAATACACTGAGGCACTTGGTCAAATTTGTTTTATCATTTCTTTGGCACCTGGGATTTCATAATAAAAAAATAAAACAACCTGATATCACTCCAAAGCTACTACATAAAAGCAAAGTACTTTCTAAATCATCTACTGAATTAAAAAACATGTCATTTAGCCTAAATGTGAACATTTAGTTTTTTGGACTACAGATTTACATATGCCTCTACTTTTCTAATTACATGCTTGTAAAATAAGCTGCATTATGCCTTTTATGTTACAAATGATTACATTTCCTTATGTCAATCAAAGTAAACAGAGGCTAATAAGGCTGGAAGGCTTTTATGCTGAGATCATTTTCCTTTATTAATGTCTTTATTTATTAATTAAACTGTGTATGTAACAACCCCCAGTACCATCTACAATGTAAGTTGATATGAAAAAAGTAGCTGTTTTTACTGCACTAGTTCAGTAACAAAAACAAACATCTGGTTGTTTGCTATAGGTTGAGAGACTAGGGTACTCGTACTGTAATAATATATATATATATATATATATATATATATATATATATATATATATATATATATATATATATAGTTAACTACAAGAGGTCCTCTGCACTCAACCCATTATCAATATATTTAAGACAGAGACATTTTGTGCATACTGCTACTAAAAAATGCCTTACCCTTTAAACAACACAGCTCCCATTCCCTACGTAGGTAGGCAGAATTGTCTCCTGGGGGAAGGAAAAACGAAGGGGAGGGTAGAATCTTTGCTACTAGGCTGCTCTAAATATTTATCGTTCGCCTTACTGACTGGCGTTCAGTCACCCCACCGGTTACCACCTGATGCAGCTTTTAATTGTTGTTTTTTAAGGCAAATATCCTGCACTGCCTATACTATTTGGAGGTAGTGGGTCCTCACGTTTTTGTAGTGGTGTTGTATCACTGAGGGCACGGCCCTGTATATATTTTTTGGTGTTGTGGTTTTTAATGATATTTATTAAAGGTTACATTTTAATTTTCTATTATTTTTGTAATTATCTCACTATACCACCCGAACTGGTTTGCTTGGCGACTTGAGGCTTAGAGCCCCGAATTTATAGGCTCTAATTATCTCAAGCTTGTTTTTATATTTGTTGACATTTTACAAAGGGACTAAGTTTTACCTGCAACTTACTAGCTGCTTTCAAAGTAAAACTCCCAAACTTGGCTGCCCTTTTATTAGACACCAGTGGGATCGCCTGACTATAGTTGGGAGGGGTGGGAGTCAGGCGATCCCACTGGTGTCTAATAAAAGGGCAGCCAAGTTTGGGAGTTTTACTTTGAAAGCAGCTAGTAAGTTGCAGGTAAAACTTAGTCCCTTTGTAAAATGTATAAGCAATTGAATTCTTAATGAATCAGATGAAATTAAGCGTAGGACTGGCCAGATATGGGATGACTTTGACGTAGTTGGCCAGCTTAAATATATTGCAATATATGGACAAACAATCCCTGTGTTGTTTAAAGGGTAAGGCATTTTTTAGTAGCAGTATGCACAAAATGTCTCTGTCTTAAATATATTGATAATGGGTTGAGTGCAGAGGACCTCTTGTAGTTAACTATATGTATTTTGTGGTCACACCCTCATTGCACCCCCGCCTAATGGTTTTAAAAAATAGTGGTGAGCACAACTTTCCCTTGTTTGTTATATATATATATATATATATATACAGAGATTATCAGCACTCACCATTCTCATCGTCATTTGCTGGGTGCTAACCAAAAAATAATTATAGCAGTCCACGAAAACACTCACAGCAGTCGCTCCAGGTGAGCCGAAACGCATTGATACACCATGCACCAATAAATGTTTTTTTGGTACACGCTGGATGGCGACTGCTGTGAGTGCTTTCGTGGACTGATCGGCAGGTTTAATTTGGCGAAGTATTGAAGTCAACTTTTTTTTAAAGAGATAGTACTTTGATTATCGTATGTTCGAATAGTCAAAGTCAAGCCGATATGGCCTATTCGATGGTCAAAGTACCCAAAAAATTACTTCGAAATTCTAAGTTTTTTAACTTTGAAAATTCACTCGAATCTTAGTAAATCTGCCCCTAAGACAAAAAATAAGGCACTAGTATACTATATGGGTCACCATGTTTTCTACCCACAATACAGTGTTTCCCATTATTTCAATGATATTGTGTCTGCAAAAGTGAGTAGTAGTGATGGTCGAATTTATTCGCAAGGCATGGATTTGCAACGAATTTCCATGTTTCACCACCCGCAAATGTTTTCACAAAACTGCAGCAAAAAAAAAAAGCCGGTGAAAAACTCAGACGCCCAATGACTTTAATGCATTTGGACAAAATAGTCGCACGTATAAGAATTGTCGCTAGTGTAAAAATTGTCATGCGTCAAAATAATTTTTGACTCCCATTGACTTCAATGCGTTTCACAAATTTTTCGACAATTCTCGATTTTATTCACCGTTTCACTAATTTTATGGCGAATTGAAATGGAACAAATTCTCCCATCACTTGTGAGTAGCTCTTTGACTTGGTGTGAAATGACAACTGTGTCTAATCCTACAGGCCACTGTTGGAGTTCCTAGATTTACCAGCCTCAAAAGGCCCCCTGCACATGAACAGACTGGCGGGGCATATTCCTTAAAGATTAGCAAGTGCACAGAGTGGCTTTATATGCATGTACCTTTAATTAGTGAATGTAGTCATCTTTGAGCAACCACAACTGCAGTTGACCTTCATAGACTAACTCTATTAAATGTTTTGAATTCCAGAGGGCTTATTTTATTTAACCTCAAGAATACAGTGCATTGAAGTGTATGTGCTGATATACAGTACATGGGGTTAAATGTCATTTATAGTTTTTTGCACACACACACAAGTAAACTATTTCTGCCCAGAAATACATTTTTTTGACAGACTTATTTAGAAGTATATTCTATTGTCCCATTGTGTCCTAATGCCATAAGGCAGGTGTCACAAACCATTTACAGTCTGTTTTATATCTGCAGGTGCCATTTTCTAACATTCCTTCATATATTTAAGTATATATAATGCAGATATATATAGCCAATAATGGGATTGATGCTGAGCTGTCAGTGACATTGTAGTATCTTAAGGAAGAAAACACAGAGATGGCTTTGCACAGCTCTTTATAACTTTATATATTATAATTTGTTCATTCATTCAACAGCAGTGTTTTATAAAACCTTAAGAACCTTAAGAGCACTTGATATTTATAGATACTTTATTTCTTTACTTTACAAAAGTCATGTTACAATGACTGATTTTAATATGATACTGAAATCTTTTGCATTTTGCATCTCATAAAGCAGGATCATTGTGTCTTCCAATTATAGGAAATGTCTGAAATAAATGTTATATTCATTTTACATAATTATATCAAATACTTGAATATGCTGACCCAGGAACACAAGGCAGCAGCCTTTAGGCATGACAGAGTCTTGTAATACTGACAAATTACAAAAGACATCCCATTAAAGCAGCCAAAAGAAATAACTTTGCGTTTGTATCTTAGCTTGTTTCAGAACCATGATATTTCATTTACTTTTAATTTTCATAGGGATTTAGTGCTCTTTTTATCAATGGCTCATCTGATGCACTCCGCTGGTTTTCATAATGTGAGCATTGTAAAGAAAAAATACAGTAGGAATCACATTATGCATCAGGACTTGACAACTGATCCTGCATTATTTTTTCTAAAACATATTGTGGGAAGGTGATGAGTTGTTGGACATGTAATGGAAGGAAATATCTATAATTTATTGCTTAATCATCTGCAGTTGCTGTTTCAATAGCTATAACAGCATTATCTACATAAATTACTGCTTGCTTTCATTTCAATTTGAATGCAGCAAATGTTGCCCACAACTGACACTGCAATTCAAAGAGGTACAAGAAAACATTATGAATTATAAAGTTGTTGTATTAAAGTGTTTTAAGCAGCCCAGCGATTCATTAACCCCTACAGAGCTCACAATTTCGTTTTTCAAGTGAGATACTTCAACAATGGCTTAATTACACCTTTTAATTGGTGAGGTGTTGTCATGCACTATTTTTTTCCATGCATGCAATATGGTTTCCCAAAACACTGGGTGCTAAGGCCTTCTAAACTATGCATAAAAATGCATGCATGTCAGCTTTAAATATGTGCAAAAGTGGAAAAACCTTCATTACAAAGCAATGACATGCTTTGCATAATCTACCCTCTTCATAAATGAACTTTGCAGAGAAAAATGTTTTTGTTAAAAGTCACAGTCATCCTTCCATTGGGTCTGGCATCTGTGTCCTCACTCTGGGAACGCCAGGACTCTACAGTATGTCTAACTTAGCCTATTGTAGTAGTCAGTGACCAATAAATTAATCATGGATTCCTGAGGCAGTCTATTCAAGAATCAGGACAATGGAAGGAGGGAAAGGAAATTTGGAGACAGGAAGGATTGGATTTTCAACTGCTCTTGGTCAAAGGGGAGGGGACATTGCAACTGTGTGCTAAATAGGATGTATTTGAAGTTTGTCTCTGTTGTGTGCTGATACTATCTAAGATGTAAATCACGTAACATTCTTAAATACATCACACAATTTTTACATAAAATATGCACTTAGGGGCATATTTAGTAAGGTTCGAATAGCAAATTAGAATTTAGTTTTGAATAAAATGTGGTCAAAAATCACAAATTCGAGTTTTAATTCACCAACTCGAATTTAAATTCTCAAAAACTCAAATTTGAATGTGAGATTTGAATGTGAGATTTAACACACCTCAACCCTGGAAACAATTCCAATTCGAATATTCGCCACCTAAAACCTGCCGAGTTCATGTACAAGTCAACGGCAGAGGTCAATTGAAACATTTGAATATATTAATTGCCTTCCTGACATTCGAGGTTTTTTTTCTGAGGAAAACTCATTTCAGATTCGATTCACATTTTTGGGGCTTTTGCATCGAAATATTAGACGTTTGAGTTTTATCATAAATAACCTCACATTCAAGGAGAATGTTACTAAACAGTAATTTGTAAAAATTAATAGAACTTCGAAATTCGACCTTTGATAAATCTGCCCCTTTTTTATATGTAATAAAGATATGATACAAGCAAGTCTTCTTTAGACAACACTGCACATGCTCTGGTCACTGACCAGCTGAGAGTGGTAACAAGCAATAATGCAACCCAAGGTGTATATTTTGCAATTTTTTTTTGGTTTAAATACAAGAGCTGCAGAATCTATTTTTCCACTCTGATATTGGATGGTAAACACTGCATTTGATACCATTTATCACGGCATCATCCTAATTATATCCTATGATAATAATAATTATAATATACATATATACATATATATATATATATATATATATATATATATATATATATATATATATATATATATATATAGTCAGCAAGAACGGTCCACACTCTCAGGTCTTATGTAGAAAGTAAAAAAGTTTTATTGTTACATACGAGACTAACGTTTCGGCCTCCTCCGAGGCCTTTCTCAAAGTGTTTGGTTGTTTGTAAAAATGCCATAAATACCCAAACACCCTTGCACCCAGGCAAGCTGAAATATATTTTCGAGAGTGCTGGCTATTTTGTGATATATATATATATATATATATATATATATATATATATATATATATATATATATATATATATATATATATAGTTCACAAAATAGCCAGCACTCTCGAAAATATATTTCAGCTTGCCTGGGTGCAGTATCCAAAATTACATATATATATATATATATATGGGATCTGTTATCTGGAAACTAATTATCCAGAAAGCTCCGAATACAGAATGGCCATCTCCCATAGACTCCATTTTATCCAAATAATCCAAATTTTAAAACATAATAGTAGGTTACTGCTCAAAACAGCTGAAAATGTATCAGCTTTGATAAATGTGTTCATTCATTACAAACTTTATGGCACATTTCCTTAATAAAACAAATCCATTTTCTTCCTAGTCATGTATGCAAATATGACAGCATGGCACTGGCCTGTCAGTACACACATGGTGCTGAGATAGATAGCAGATAGCGATAGATAGATCATTTGTTCTTGCACTGAAAAAATGCACTGTATGCCTCTGGACTTACTGCCAGTCAGATGGGGAGACTAAATGTTGGGAATCATAAAGGATTTTTATGGCATTTCATATTTAGATTGCATTCTAAAAGTTACAGTATAATACAATGCCATATTGCATTAAACATGCATTTTTGGGTTACTGGCAAACTAACTGAAGTTAAGAATCAGAAAGAAAGAGAACTTGTGTTTCATTTGCAACTTTCCAAATTACAGAAGTAAAAATGAACTGTCTCTTCCATCCCAAGAAATATTTATGCGGTTGTATGATTGTTTTATTTGTCATCAGCTTTGAAAAAGTGACATAATCTGTGTTCCCTGTAGCTGCTGTTCCAAAATTGTCGAATATGGTCTTGACAAATGACAAAGACAAAATGATGTTTTACATTATAATACATCTACCAAAGAAATCTATTTTTCAATTTGATTATTATACATTTTTGAGCTTGATATACCTTGCATTTGAAGTGAGAATCTGTAATACTACAGCTGTCCTCAAAGTGACGGAATTAGTTTTCTCAGTGGGCTGCAGATCCAAGTTGTATTGTGCTTCCATAAACTTAAATTAACTCTGTGCACCATTTACTTATCTGCTATTTCTGATGAATGAATCATATTTGCTGAAATGGTAATGACATTTTTGTTATGTAAGTGCAAATTGAATACTTTCTAATGCATTATAGTTTGCAATCCCCCAGAACATATACAAATACTGAAGAAAATCCTGAGAGCCTATTTTCACAAAACATTGTTTACATTAGCAACAAAAATATTTGCAAAATTGCATCAATTGCATTTTCCTAGCTTGGCTTTAATATATTGAAAGCAATGCACTACGAGCAGACACAAAGTTAAAAGTCATTCACAAATATACATACTATATGTACCGGGTAACAGTCTTATTAGTGTTACATGAACACCTGTTGCAGGGTGACGAAAACCTTTCAAGCAGAAGACAGAGCTTGTAATTAACAAATCTATATGTTGATTAAACCACCATGTGGCTAATGGTAATGATTTCCAAGTACAGAAAATAAAGTGCTAGAATCCTCAAAAATTCATTGAGGAGGGGGATTTAACAGAAAGAATAAAATATAGTATAGTATTTTTTTTTAAATTTTTTTTTTTGTTTTTTGTTTTTTTAAAAAATTGTTAAGACCCACCGTGATTATTAACAGTGATAATAGTGTTCTTTTATTTAACTTAGAAGAAGAGAGCCCAAAAAAGTGAAAGTTGTGGGGAAACCAAAGTTTGTCCTTGGATACAACCTGATATAATGGTAATGATTGTCTGTCTTTCTGTCCTATAGTATGAACTTTAAATGAGATCAGCTTCAGCATACTGGTTCAAATGACTGATAACAACCATATACTTATTCATTTAAAAGCTATTAAAATGTTGTACAAACAACAGTATTGGAGCTCTGTAGCAGCTGTTCTGTTCTGTTTTTTTGGATGCAGACAATACTTTGCTACAAAATAGCTAGAAAAACTTAAAAATCAAGATACTTCATTTTTCCCCATACAGTTAAGTATTAAAATGCCTTTCTAATATTATGAAGTAAATACAAAGCTCTTGGATCATCCTGGTGTGGATGGGTTCAAAGCAGATACAGAAAGCATCCATGCTGTATTACCTTCAGATAGATTAGAAACAGCTACATTTTGAGGTTTGAATGGTAAAGGCTTTAATGCACAAACTCTAACATTTAACTGATCTAAAACAAATTACAAAGAATATCTATTTCTCAGTACTGATATTTACAAGTTATATGTAATACCTTTGGATCTTATGACCTGCTGGGCAATACTCATTAACTGAAGCAGCATACAATCTCTATTATGGTTACAACAAAGAACATAACAAAGCATGTAACTTCAGACACTTGTTTGGGGTATTTCCTGCTATTCTCAAAAATGTTAGTTTTCCTAGCAACTATTTTAGCACTCGGTACTTTGTTCTTGATACACATTGTTATTTGCACAATATAAGTTTCTCAACGTTCAAAAAGGGTTTGTATCCCTATTATGTATTTATCAGATCTGCTCTACAAAAATGAAAATCATTGCCAGGAGAAACTGAATATCTGAAAATATATTTGCATTATTGTATATATCAGTACAAATATGATCAGAGGAAAATGACAGTGGAATTAGATAAATCCATTAATGCCCCAAACACTTAAGGATAAGTGGCAGAATTGCTCTTTACAAATGTTACTAATATTCAGATTGCGGTTAGTATTAAATCATCTGAAGCAAATGATGACACATATATTTTCAATAGATGTGCAATATACTTAAACCAACTGGGTGAAATTGAATAAGAATGATAAAGGCCTTTCATTTTGTGGATGGTAGACTGAATATGCTTGTAGGCATGTCTTATACCTGTTGCACATTTTAGAATTAATGAACGATTAAAACAGTAGTTTTAAAGTCCAGTTTGTTGGCAATGACAACTATGAACCTTAACATTCTACCCAATCGTACACAGTGTATCCATAAGGGACTTGACCTGCACTCATAAGTGATCCACCTGTACATATGAGCCTCTAATTTAGTAAGGAAGGAGTTCACATATTAAAGAGGCAAAGCTTCTACTTCCAGTTTTTAAACCCATATCCAGCATGAATAAAGTGTAAATTTTTTTGTTTGTAGTGGTAGTTAATGCTCCAAGTAAAATATATTTTAACCGCTGCCTTCAGTAGCAGGCAACACATATTTGCCTTGATGCTTTAAGACTGGATCACACAAGTGAGATGTGGTCCTATAGGAGATTTTCTTTGGCCTACCAATGCAATACTCTCTTTGGAAGACATCATTGTTTTGTTATAATTTGTCACCCGGTACATGTAGTATAATAAATAATTAGTCCACTGCAAAATATAAGACATTGGTATATATCATTTTATGGCAGTAAACTGGCAAAAATATACTTTATAAACACTTGACCCTAAAGCCATGAGGCTCCTTAACTCAGTATACCCCTTAACTGGGTAGACTAACGCCTTTTTTTTAAAATTACGATTATGCCTGATATAGCAGAATTCAGTGTAGCCAAGCTATATCCCATAGTATCACACATGTAAACCAAACTAGTGCAGTGGGCCCCACTAACTCTCCTGATCTGCTCATTGCCAAGGGGTGGGAAAAGCAGTAGAAAACACTGGATGCACTTTTGCTAGTATAATATGGTATAATGATAAAAAATAAAGAAACTTTATATAGTAGAATATCTTGAGTTTTAATACAAGAACATCACCAGAGTGCTAACTCACACACCTTTTACTTATGCTTACCTGCTTTTTCCTATACTCTATACTGACATGCAACCAGGCCCTCCCATTTGAATAAGGGATTGGAATATGAATAGGCGACGGCCTGAATAGATGATTAATAAAATGCAGCAATGACAATATATTTGTATCCTTACAGAGCATTTGCTTTTTAGATGTAGCAGTGACCTCCATTGAAAGCTGGGACGAATCAGAAAGAAAAAGGCAAATAATTCAAAAACTATAAAATAATAAATAATGCAGATCAATTGAAAAGTTGTTCAGAAGTGGCCATTCTATAATATAGTAAAAGTTTACTGCAAGGTGAACTACCCCTTTAAAACTAGTCTGGACAGTTTTTGCTGTAGTAGCCTGTTGCCATCCTGCATCAGTGTTTTCTATCCTCCTGACACATTCCGTATTATTCTGGAAGATTATAGCATAAAAAACATTACTATTGTGAGTTATTAACAGTGTATGTACTAACTGAATTTAGATAAGAGCTTGTTATTATTATTATTATTATTGTTATTATTCTTGGTAGTACAAATTTCTATTAATTAGACAATGCTTTGAAGTCAATGGGTGTTTTTTCTCCCTCACTCCAGTCATTTGGCATTTTTTCTCATCCCAGATGCATTAAAGTCAGTGGTCAAGAAATTGGGAGCTGCTGAGGACATTGTCAGATAGATCTTCCATTCTAAAGGTCCCCTTGTTGCTGTGGTCACCTTGGGCTGATACAAAACCATGAAATATAACATGTAGCATTTTTACCCTATATCTTTGTTAAGCTTTAGTTCTCCTTTAATTATATTTAGTTAAGTTATTAAGATTGGAAATCCATTCTTTTTAGGAAAATACATGGAATTTCCTTCAGCCAAACATACTCAAAGGCATCTTTGCAGCATAGAAAACTTTCTACTCTACTCAAGTAGACAACTTCAAGTCCTCCTATGAGGGATCCATATGGTAAAGAAGGATTGCTACACTAAGTATGCTTAAGTACTGCCTCAGTTTCCACAGCAAACATAACATGCTATGATATTTTCTTTAGTACAGGTATGGGAACTGTTATCCAGGATGAAGAAGACCTGGCATTTTGCGTATAAAGGGTCCTTCCGTAATTTGGATCACCATATTTTAACGCTATAATTGAAATATTGAAGAAACCCAGAAGGATTTTTTTGCCACAAATATGGATTTATGCAGCTTAACTAGTAACAATTTCAAGGCACTGTTCTATTATTACAAAGAAAAAGTATTTTGAGTGTATGGGAGATGGACTTCCCCTAATTCTGAAATTTCTGAATAACGGATGTCCTGATAGTAAATATTATATCTATATCACATACATAAGTGTTATGGACAGTGAACAATTAAACAAGTATCACATTCAGTGATGTGTGTGTGTCAAAGGAGAAAACACAAAAGAACACTGATGACTACCAGAGGAAGAAGGCCCTGCTATGACATTTGGCAAAGAATATTGTATTTGCTGCTTCATCAGCAGTGATAGTGACAAAAAAAGACAAAGGACTCCATCAGTGCACGTCTCAAGATGCCCAGAGGGACTGGATGGTTGTCTTCCCACAGACATCTAACATAATGTTCTGTATTGCACATCATTTATTTAAACTGACAAGGCTGCACACTGTACTTTTAATACTTTGTGCACATAATATTACCGACTTTATTTCCACCTCCCTCCTAGATTATGTAGCTCATTGATTAATGTTAAGTAAAATAAGGGCAACTCTAAAAATAATGTTTTTTGTATGGTCTCTGTATGGTTGTAGTACTTAGTGAAAGTAGGTCAAGAATAGCTGTTCATTTTCAGATTTAAAAGTCATGCAATGTGATTTATATATGGTCAACAGCTTGTACAGTGTTCAATCTTTATAGAGACACAATCTTAATAAGTAAGATGCAAAAAATGGTGGGTCTTTAAATATTCCTGCACAGGTAATATATTATTAGCATGTTCTACATATTTGACTGCAAAGGGCAAAGTTGTGTAGTGTCAGTGTGTGAAATATTCTATACTACTACATGTGTCTCTTCATGACAGTAAGCACGGACACACTAGACTCATTAGCAAAGTCTGTAGGGTGCTAAAGGGTGCCACATTGTTTGCATTCCTGCATCTTGCTTTGCACCCTGGGGACAAGTTTTTGAGCTCCTGAATGGCTAACAAAGAACTGCACTACCCTCCATGAATACAGAGCTGCCAGTGTTTAGGAGCGCTTTATTTATGATGGGTGGCTTGGGGTGGCAGATAAGCCCCATATCTGCATATCTGCTTTGAATACAAACACATTGAAGAGTTTAAGTACTCTTTTAAAGGGGATGAGTCATTCTAAAATAAACATCAAAATAATCCAGTAAGACTTAGACATTCAGAGGATGATTTACTACCTGCACCTTTACAGCCAATCAGGAAGCTATTCACATTGCACCAGAAGAATACAATGATACAGATGTAGATAAGATAAAGAAAATGTTTATCAAAACAAAGCTGAGGTTGTATTTACTTAGTCTAAATTTACAAAGACGCACACATGTGTATGTATTATGCCCACACTCTTTAATCTGGGATTTGGGACCACTTCCTGCTATGTGGTTTCCCAGGATACTGAGGAGCCTAACTTTGTTAGGAGCTAACGCAAGGCTCTAGTGATGGGTGAATCTTCCCGTTTAGCTTCGTCTTTTTCAAGGCAAAACCTGGTGAAAAATTGTGCTCATCAATAATTGGGACCTCTTGATTTACCTCTTGCCTTTGGGTAAGGTGTTAAGTACAGAGCTTCCTTGCATTGCTCCTTGTTCCAGAAGTAAAAGGCAACCAGTGCAAGCTACACTTTAAACTACAGTTCAGATACTGCTAAAAGAATAACCCTTATCATGAGCATCTACTGTATAAAAAAGCTCTTGCAATGTACACTAATTTATATCTTTATTGGTCAGATCTAGTACAAATGTAACAATAACACACACCAATCTGTGCTCAAAGGTTGAAAAACGTGCAAAAGATGTGCAAAATAGTAGGTAAAATAGTTTTATATCCAGATGAAATGAAAGGTGGAATGTTAATTACTTACAAAGCTGCCAATTATCCAAACCAGTAGTTTGTACAATGCATGTAGTTTGCACAAAAAAATGTGACCATGGGCAGCCCTGCTTGTCATTATCAGTAAACATCTTAAAGGAAAAATAACACCAAAAAAGAAAGCCTTTTAACGTAATAAAAATCGAATGTACAGATGAAGCCACTTGGATTTGTGAGATAAATGCGTCATGACTCAGGGTTAATTGAAGAAACTGCGTTATCTAAAGTCATCTTAACTCATTTAATGCATTTAACCTTTCCATTAGCATACCAAAGCACCATTGTGAACAATGGTGAATGCTTTAATTAGATGGGATGTTGTGACGCAGTTTTCTGTGTTAAATGAGATAAATGGGATATCTGTGTTTAGTTATTCTGTGTCAAACAGACAAACCAAAGTGGCTGCATCTGTACTATTGCGCTGCACTGGTAAAAATAGTGTATTTGCTTCAGATAAACTACAATAGTTAAAGGGATACTGTCATGGGAAAAAATTTTTTTTCAAAATGAATCAGTTAATAGTGCTGATCCAGCAGAATTCTGCACTGAAATCCATTTCTCAAAAGAGCAAACAGATTTTTTTATATTCAATTTTGAAATCTGACATAGGGCTAGACATATTGTCAATTTCCCAGCTGCCCCAAGTCATGTGACTTGTGCTCTGATAAACTTCAATCACTCTTTACTGCTGTACTGCAAGTCTGAGTAATATCACCCCCCTCCCTTTCCCCCCCCCAACAGCCAAACAAAAGAACAATGGGAAGGTAACCAGATAACAGCTCCCTAACACAAGATAACAGCTGCCTGGTAGATCTAAGAACAACACCCAACAGTAAAAACCCATGTCCCACTGAGACACATTCAGTTACATTGAGAAGGAAAAACAGCAGCCTGCCAGAAAGCATTTCTCGCCTAAAGTGCAGGCACAAGTCACATGACCAGGGGCAGCTGGGAAATTGACAAAATGTCTAGCCCCATGTCAGATTTCAAAATTGAATATAAAAAAATCTGTTTGCTCTTTTGAGAAATGGATTTCAGTGCAGAATTCTGCTGGAGCAGCACTATTAACTTTTTGTTTTTCCCATGACAGTATCCCTTTAATATAAACAAGCTGCTGTGTAGCCTTGGGGAGCTATTCAAGGTAAAACATGTAAAAAGGCAATATTTACTTAAATATACATTCCATTTGGTAAGATTCTTTAATATGCCACTTAATATTGTATAAACTATTTGTTGCTTCAGTATTCATTTTGCGGGATTCGTTTTCATTTAAGGAGATCAAGCTATGATAGTGGGGTGCCTGGAGAGGATTCCTGTATTGCATTGAAATAACCTGAAGGAATACATTTTTTAGGATCTTTGTTGCTATTTTACCAAATGATTTACCAATTTCTAAAAACTTATTTTGGTCAGTTTCTAAGCTACACTTACACCCAACTGAATTTCATGAATATTTCTTCAAGCAAGTGAGGCATGAGTGATTTTTTTTTTCTATTTATAGCGAAGCAGCCATGACTCACAGCTTGTTACTAATATTTTGGGTGCATGGTAGAGTGTAGCACAGTAAGTACTGTAATAAAAGTAGAAGTAATAATATTGTTCAAATGATGGAGTGTTTTTTAAAAGCAGCTTTAAACTCAAAGATGCATTTAGATGCACAGGGTATGGTCAAACATAATGAACCTTTGCTTTCTACTTCGTGATAATAATGTGTGGCAGCTCAAGGGATGCTTTTTGCATCTTACATAGACATAAACTCTCACAGTTATTGTCTGATATTTTCACTTACACGTTCCAAAGACATTCACCAGGTGTGCTCCTCGGCTATTCATTTATTTTGTTTATTTTATTTTATTGTTACCATTGGTAGGTTTGCAAAACAAGCTGACAAATTGTCAGAGCATAAATGTTCCAGTCCTTAATATTCACTGTAATAAGGAAACTCTGTATAAAGAAACACCTAATTCATAATTTTTTTGCAAACATACAACTGTTTTAGGATTTAGGGTTGTTTGTGGTAGCTTCATAATTCTCATCATCTTTGCTGAATTAAATTGGATACTAGCTTTACCAGTCGCAATCCTAAAGGTTGTAAATATGAAAGTAGACAACTTAAAAGAGAACTGAAAGGACATGTAACTGCCCCTCACACACACACACAAAATCTGAGTAAGATCACTCTTTTTGAAGTCTTTAAATCTTTCTCCTCCTCTTACCCACTTGCCCCCCTCCCTGGAATTTATTTTGGCTGTTGTTGTGCATGCTCAGTTCTTCCCAGCTCAGATTACTAAAGATGCCCCCAAAAATCAATAAAGTGATGGCATTGCTCAGCCTGCAATCCTGGATTTATATTAAAAAGTATTAAAAAGTCCTGAGTTTCTCTTTGATCTCCTGCCAGTAAAAAAAAGATACAACGTTTCTGAAATGTAATAAAATAATTTTAATTAGCAATTATAATTTATTATAATAATATTATTTTTTTGTCAGAGAGCCCAGAACATCAGCACCAGCACTTTGTAACTAATTAAGATAAGCAAAGATACAATTGTAACAATTGAAGATAAACAAGTCTCTTTGGAGAACTGCAATTTACAGCTTAAAGGGCAATTTCACCTTCATTAACCAAACTGTTTTAATGCATAAAGCATGGCCTTAACACACCAAGAAATGTGTTCAAACTTTCATGGGCTGCCAAATTTTGTTAAATAGACATGATAATTAGGGGGTGTGGCCATAAAATGGGCATGGTAAAAAAAATTCTCTCTCAGTAGATCTTTTTGTTCCTCTTTCCATATTCCAAATGTTGGTAGGTATGTTTTTTTCTCCTAACCGCCTCTCCTGTAATGTAGGGTTTACATGTCCTTTAACCCGTTAAGTGCCAGATCTACGATCTGCAGAACTTCCACATTGGGGAGCTAAGGAGCAGGTGTTAAAGCCACTCGCTCTGTTCTCGTTCATTCCCCAGCCCCTAGGCAATGAGAAGTGAGGAACAAGTGGCTCCAGAGGTGAGACTGCTCAGGGGTCCCAAGGCAGCAGCAGTCATGTGGAATCTATGTGTGCTGCTGCTGCACACTCTTCCTGAAGCTCCAGAGCCTCCCCCTACTGGATCCCCAGCTTCCACTTTTTCATGGGACCCCCTTGAGATAGATTTGCAGCCTCTACCCCAGGTTAGTATCACACACACATACGTGTACCTATTACACTAATGCATACTTACACCCACAGAATTTTTGCAGGGATATGGGAGTTTCATGGACACACTTACACATGGGCACACGTGCACATAACTTACAATTTGTCAATGTTCACACACACATAAACTTAAACAATTTTGCGGCTTTTGTATAACATTGTCTGTTATTTTGCCAGAAATTTTTTTATTGCCATTGCCATTTTAGCCACTTTATTGTAGTTTAATTTAGGTATTGTTTAGGTGTTGTTTGCTTGTTTCTGTCCTTAAAACAGAAGTGATTCATACTGCTAATTACACTACATGAAAAAAAAGCATTGATTTAATTGGTTTTATTGGATTTTAGTGATTTTATTGCATTGCACACTGTTCTTTGTTACTTGTTGTTGCCCATGGACATTATGTCTGCTATATATACTTTTGGGGGGTCTCTGTATGCTACATAGTTTGGAAAATATTTGCATATTTGGCATAAAACTGTTCAGTAGAACCCTGCCATTTATATTTAGGATGTTTTTTGTTGGTACTTTATGAAATGTGAGGCATATAATGGGGTAAAATGCAAGCTTTGTGACAAATTTCATAAATGTCATAAAAACCACAACATTCAGCATTATTTTGCAGTTTGGTAGTTTGCAGTAGAAAAATGTATTTACCCATTGTGGATTCATCAGAAGGTGTACTTTCTGAAATTACATAGTTTTCTAGGGATTCCATACTGTTTGGGGTTCTATGGCACATAATACACACTGGGTGCTCATATTGCAGCAGCCAGATGTGATGTGAGAGTCAGATGGGAAAATTCATATGCACTATTTTGATTTGGGTGCTTGCATATTGGGTATGAAACTATTTAATAGACCCCTGATGGGGTTTGTTTTTTATTCAGCTTTTGTTAGCTTTGTAGGTTGGTACAGTAGTTTGCAGTAGAAACACTTACTTACCCATTTTGGATTCTCTATATATAGGATCTTCATACAGTTAGGGGGTCTTATGGCATATAATACACAATTTGCACTATTTTCATTTGGGTGCCTCTGTATGCCATATAATATGATAAATCTATGCATATTGGGCATCAAAGTGTTCAGCAGAACCCTGGCATCCATATTCTTGTTATCTAATGCTATGTGGGAGATATGATGCTAGCAATTTTCAGGCATTGCATAAAAACAACTATTGTATACTGTGTAGTTTAGTGTAAAATGGTTTTAGGGATCAATATATATATTTTTTTACTTCCAGAAAATGCAGTTAATGTGTTGAATATTCAGCAGCTGCAGTGACTTCATAGATAATGTGCTAACTTCATTTCAGGGTCTCTAAATGCCAGATACTTTGGCAATCCTATGCACAATGGGCATCAAACTGTTCAGTGGACCTCTGGAATTCATATTTAGGATGTTTACTCTTGGTATCTAATGCTACATGGTGGTAAGTGGAAGTTTTTAGCTTTTTCATCACTTCATCAAAACCCACAAATTTGGTAAAGTATTGCAACTCAGTAGCTAGTAGCAAAAATACATGGTTACCCATTTGGAATTTGACTGATTTTTTCCAAAAATATATGGTTTTAGGGTGTCAACATATATTAAAATCAGTAAATGTGTTGATTATTGAGTAACTGAAGCGACTTACTGAACAATTTGTATGTATTTTGGGGTCTCTAAACACCAGACACTTTGGTAATCCTATGCAAAATAGGCTCAAACTTTTCAGTGGCATTAATATTACGGATGTTTTCTCTTGGTACCTAATGCTGTGTGTGAAATGAGCACTTGCAAAGTGAAAGTTTTGTGATGATTTTTTAGAATTTTTATAGTAGAGTAGAAAGACAAGGTTACCCATTTTGGATTTGACAGAACGTGTACTTTTCAAAAATATGTGGCTTCCTGGGGTAAACCTACTGTTTTAGATTTTTTGGCTTTGGAATCCAAAATATGTCATATTCTGCTGTAATGCATTGAAAAATTTGTTAATTTACTGCTGGGAGTTTTTGATCTATAGAAAAGAAATCTTCATAAAACTATACATATCTGGTATTGGCATGTTTGAGACTCTTGAGTTTTTGTGCATTAAATAAAATGTTTTTCAGGTATAAATCCCTTTATAATGAAAAAAAGCAATTTTTCATTTTTCTTTGGTATTTAGAGCTATAAATTTTGTTTTTGTGGAAAGACACAAAAACTCTGGCCTATTTAGAAAGCTCTGGTTCTCCTGAAAAAAACATATACATTTTTGCTGCAGTTTCACCAGCAGCGAAACGCGGGAATTGGTTTTGGTGTTGGATATACATTCCAGCAGAAAGCAGTGTCAGGAGGTGAAGCTCAGCCCTCTCCATACTTTTTGCCTTCTGTATCAAGTGTTAGAAAACCTTGATGCTAGAGTATCAAACACAGTACAGTACGCAAACTTCATTAATGTAATAGCATGCACTATTTTATATATAAAGAAGAAAGTATGTATGCTTTGTGCATGGCTGGACAGCTTAATGCAGCAAAACTTTCAAAGAACATTATTCTCGCAAACAAGGATGATGTCAATAGGTACTTTTGACAAAAAAATTGGCCCCCCATATTTTAGGGCAATGCACCTTTTTTGCATTTGGGCATGGTGTTGCTCAATTTCAATGTGCAATCTGTTTTCTCCAAACCACACATCAGTCATCTGATCAGTGAGAGTACCCCTCATACTGTTTCGCACTCACATATACATATAAACAATCATAATATATTTTATTGGAACCATTTGAAGAATAACCATTGAACAGCAATGCATTCTATACTCCCACTATACTCCCCTATACTTTCTCATCTGGGAACACACCAAATCAATCTTGAGTGTGGTGATGGGGGCTTGTCTTTCTTTCTACCTCTGTCATGACGTTCCTCAATTTGCTTTCCTCTGGATCATTAGGCTCCAGTTTGCTTTTATTCATCTAAAGCAAGTAAACAGTGAGGTGAATGTACCTTGTGAGGTTTGCATGAAATTCTTTTGAAGCCTAAATAAGATGCTATCTTATAAAAATGGATCTAACACACTTTAGAGGCAGAGTTAAAATATATTTTACAGTAATGTTTCCAGACACCCTTATTTATAGTAATTTAATTCAGTTTCAATTTAGTGAGGTTTGAATTTCAAATATGATATATAGTTTAAAAACATAAAAACTCTTGTCTTTAAGATATCACAGTCACATACAAACCCCTATTTTACAGTTAGAAAAATAACCAATCCTAAATTTGGCTACTGTAATTCAATTGAAAACCAATTTAACTGAACAAATTTAGTATCTTGGCTACTAATAGTTTCTATGGCAACCTTTTTTTCTAATGCTTTTTTGAGTTTAGAACGAAACTAGAAAAACACTTGAAAATAAAAAACCTTGGATAAATATGCATTCCTCAAACATTTTTGAAATGCATGCATTAACTGTTAATAGCAATTTAGAACCATAGAGGCAGTGTGCAAAGTGCAATTTTGGAGGGAAATCGGAATTTTATCAATAATACAGTGTTGTTACACATATTAACTTTAACATGTTCACCAAGGCTTTACTGGTGTCTGTGGCAATGATAGTTGTGACAAACTCGCTTACTTTTGAATCACCTCTATCTTTCAACTATAGTTCAATCATTTTGACACCTATATTGGTGTGAATCAACTTATGTAGAAGTGATCTAGTGTAAAAAAAAAAATCAGATCTGAGGAATGTAAAAGGATAGAGGAGGATCTAAAATAGTAGCATGTGCATCAGCTGACCCCCTCAAGATAGGGGTATGATATAAAAATATGCTGCTATATGAGAGTTTGATTTACAAAGAGTAATCTTAATATGACAACTATGTATCAATAATAACACAAGTATAAAACTAAAACTTTTAATGAGTGGGCTACAGTTTTTTTTAAAATTTGAGTGACTTTGAATAATTGTCTTGCATCTAGGTTGAGCATTATTTCATTAAGTAAATATTAAAAAAGGTTTTGAGCTAGTATTCCCTGATATAAAAATATGCTAGATGCAAATATAGCTTGACAAACATGCACGGTTATTGGAAATTGTCAACTGAATCCATGGACCTGTGTGAACTGAGTACAGCATTCTTCCTCCGTCATTATTTCTTCTACAATGATTAAAACAAGTGAAATGTGAGATTTCATTCCTTAAAGTGTTTGAAAAATGAAAAAATGGGATGCTATTTACTTTAAAAGGCTGGGATCCACAGGGAGATGCAAATTTGACATTTTGACATCAACAGTTCAACTGATTATCCACAGTTTCTGTGCACAAGTGCTTCATGTCCAATACATGATTATTTTTAGGAGTGACTAATTCTTGAGGCACACTAAAAGCAGAGGAAGTTAATGAAAAGAATTGCAGGATAATTGGCCTCTAAATATTTTGACATAATGATAAAAATGAAGAGTCAGAAGGCACATCTGACCAGCTGAAACTACTAAAAACTGTAACATAGGAAAAAGTCTGGCAGGCTATTATCTGCATAAATACAGTGTTTTAAAACTATACTAAGTAAGTGAGTGCCCTGTTTCACAGCACAGTAATTAGTATTTTGTGCCAGATATAAACTATCATCCAATAAATAACTTTATAAAAGGGATGGGCCAGCATACATTGTTTCATTGAAGCATATAAGCATATAAGTGTATGCAAAATAAATAACCTTTGTTGAAAATTGAACTCTTAAATCAAATTTTCATACATTTGACTACAGATGGCAAAAAATGGGACTTTGAACATTTGCAGAGGCATCTGACATTATTGGAAGCATGAAAGTATCATTTTGGTTTCCCTTTAAAGCACAACATCCATATAACCTGTTCTTGAAGATGTAAGTTTAGGTCTATTACTCTGCAGAACTAAAACCTTATTTCAGAAAGACTGATCCCTATTAGGGTTACTCACTGTTAACATCTATATTGGGGCTGCAAAATATTTTGGAATTCTATGCAGATAAGCATCTACAATGATTTATCAATAAGGCATAAACATCTGTATGCCTCTTTAACACTAGTGACATTTGTGCAACTTCTGCAGGGCCGGAACTGAGGGTAGGCAGATGCCTAGGGAGCAGCGGAAGAGGGTGCTACTGAACTACTGACTGTTACCGGGTTGTCAGCTGGTAAGCTCAATCATGCACACATCAGGCACACTTCTAAAAATCCCATAGGAATGAAAAGAAAGTGGGCAAGGTTTTTTTGTGGCAAACTGTAATCTCACATTTTGATAAATACCCCTTGGTTTTACTAATCTAGATCACAATTAAGGAAATTAAGAATCTTATTTATTTAGTTTGGATTTTGTGTTTTTAGAGATTTTTGAAGCCACGACAAAACTCACAAACTCTAAAACCATGATTATCATTGAATTAAAAGTTCAGATTATAAAAAATTATGAATGAAAAAAAGCACTGACTCATCAAAAAAACACCTTGAAAACTTCGAGTACAATTCATAGTGAAAAAAAATCTAAAAAAATCTAAAAACCTCTAAGGTTCTGCTTGGTTTAAAAATGATACTATAGAATCAGCACACTTACCATTGACTTTTACAGTACCTCGACAACTTTTACTTGGTGAAGTTTGGCATTAAGGGCTTTCATGGATTTTACATTTAAAACATTTCAAATGTTAAGAGTTTTTTTAGAAATATAGGAAAACCACAAATTTTTCATAATTCATGGGAAAAAAATCGCAATTTGATTGGGAAAAAGCTGCAATTCTTCTGAGAACTGAATTTTTATACTAGTTTTTTTTAGAGGATTTACTAGTAAAGAAAATGTATATACTTGGTAGCAAAAATAAAAAAAATCATTTGCAAAGGTCAGGTTTTTGGGGTTGTAATAATACTCATAATACTTGCCAACTTTGTATATATTTTGAAAAATATATACATTTATCTGTCTATATATCTGTAATCAATTTCATGCAATTAAACTCATCTGTATTAAGCACAGGTTCCATCTAGCCTTTGGGATGATTTGTATATAAAACTTTTTGAGGTAGACGTAACATACGAATCTTAAAAGCTTCAGTAATGATTTGTTGACAACAATAACATCCAACATAACCTTGAAGAGCAACTCATTACAAATTGTGGACATGGTAAGAGTGAAAAAAATAAATGTATTGTTTAACACACTCTCTCTGACCTTGTTTATTAAAACATTTTCTAAAAAAGATTCTCCTTATTTCTGTTGATTTTTTGTTTTCTGAGTCACATATATTCTCCTTGGAAATTAAATGCATAGATTGTTTTTCCATACTTGGTAAAATTTAAAAAATAAGTTTAAGTTGCTGAAAATAGTCTACTGACTACTTATAAATTCAGCTTTATAAACAATTAGAGAACACCCAGAGGCTTTTTAAAAAGCTATGCTGATAGGAACTAGGCAGCAAATTGCCTATTATGACTGCCTGAAATGCCAAATTTGCAAATTAATGTAAATAAAAGCACTTGGTTACACATGTTACTGACTATCTGTCAACATATAATGCATACACTTTTCCCATTGACTTACAATAATATGTTCAGAACATGACCTACGTATCCCTTTTGAACAAAAAGACATTTTGTGATGCACACAAAAAGGAAACATAATTTGAAATTAGAGAAATTTCTGTGCGAAAAAAAATTAAACAGATGTTCCGAAAGTCATTGCATGGAAATGAGTAAATTTAAAGGAGAATTAGCACTTAAATGTAATTCTGTTTATCATTAACTCTTCATTAACTAAGTTTTGGATAACAAGTGCAAACATTTTTTAAAGTATTATTAAGTATCAAGCCATAACGTATCTCTTGCTGCGTAATCAAACAATACTATTCCAATGTTCCACCTAACAATATATAACATGCTTTAGGTAATAATAATTTCTATTGTTTGCACAAACAGTTATTTGGAATCAACAATCAGTCCATATATGGCCTTTAAAATAAGAGCTCTGTTTTTAAGGTGCATGGCCTTATTTTAAACATACATAGTGCAAGAATGCAGTACTGTAGTCAGCATCGGATGGGGGGGATCAGGGCCCATCAAGGCTTTCAAATTAGGGGCCCCCACAAGCCAATCCCCGTTGCTTGGTCCGCATGGTCCTTCCCAAGTTTAAACACATGCACCGTTGAAAATCAGTCCCTGCAGATCTTTTACCCCCACTACTGCACCCAATACATGAGCATTTGCTCACAACCTCTAGTTCCTGTCTCCTGAAAAAAATCAATCCTCACAACTCCCCCTCCCCACTTACACTCGAGATGTGAGCCTCTGTGAATTTTTCGCCACATCACTACTCTTGTTCTAATCCTTTTCCAACTTTCTCAAGGGTGGTATAGCCTGCCTCGTGGTCACCAACTCTCCATCACTAGGCAAAGCCTGCAGAGGTGTATTACTCCAGGATTGAATCCTGAGCCTAACTGCTCAGGTCCCTATAATAGCAGCAGAGGTGCCACAGGGAACTAACCCTCACTAATCTCCTTGTTGGAGGCTTAGCTGTTCACTAACTTTAAACTAACTTATAAAAATATACTGACCTGACACTTTCTTCTCTTATGACACTTTCTTTTCTTATACTGAGGTCTACCTCCACCTCAGACCTCAGAAACACTCCACTTCCTCCAGCTAGTGGGTGCAAGAGAAAGATGACAGAACACATGGGGCCATCCCTTTTAACAACCTCTAGAGAACTACTCCTCCTCCCATCTATAAAGAAGGACCCATCCTAGCCAGCTAATTTCTGGGGAATTAAGGACCTAAAGGTTAGCAAAACTACCATCCTACAAATAGTTAGGTCCATAAATATTTTGACAGAGACATTTTTTTTTTTTGGTTCTGTACATTACCACAATGAATTTTAAATGAAACAACTCAGATGCAGTTGAACTGCAGATTTTAGATTTCAGTGGGTTGAACAAAAACATTGCATAAAAATGTGAGGAACTAAAGCCTTTTTTTAACACAATCACTTCATTTCAGGGGCTCAAAAGCAATTGGACAACTGACTCAAAGGCTATTTCATGGGCAGGTGTGGGCAATTCCTTCATTATCTCATTATCAATGAAGCAGATAAAAGCCCTGGGGTTGATTTAAGGGGGGTGCTTGTATGTGGAAGATTTTGCTGTGAACAGACACATGCGGTCAAAAGAGCTCTCCATGCAGGTGAAACAAGCCATTCTTAAGCTGCAAAAACAGAAATACCCCATCTGAGAAATTGATACAATATTAGGAGTGTGGTACATTCTGAGAAAGAAAGCACTGGTGAACTCAGCAATGCAGAAAGACCTGGACGTCCACGGAAGACAACAGTGGTGGCTGATTGAAGAATCATTTCCATGGTGAAGAGAAACCCCCAACAGCCAAACAAGTGAACAACACTCTCCAGAAGGTAGGCGTATCAATATCCAAATTTACCATAAAGAGAAGACTGCATAAAAGTAAATTCAGAGTTTGCACTGCAAGGTGCAAGCCACTCATGAGCCTCAAGAATAGAAAGGCTAGATTGGACTTTGCTAAAAAAAAAAATCTAAAAAAGCCAGCACAGTTCTGGAAAAACATTCTTTGGATAGATGAAACCAAGAGCAACCTTTACCAGAATGATGGCAAGAAAAAAGCATGGAGCAGGTGTGGAACAGCTCATGATCCAAAGCATACCACATCTCTATAAAACATGGAGGAGGCAGTGTGATGGCTTGGGCATGCATGGCTGCCAGTGGCACTGGGACACTAGTGTTTATAGATGATGTGATACAGGACAGAAGCAGTTGAATAAATTCTTAGGTGTTCAAAGACATACTGCCAGCTCAAATCCAGCTAAATGCAGTCAAATTGATTGGGAGGCGTTTCATAATACAGATGTACAATGACCCAAAACATACAGCCAAAGCAACCCAGGAGTTTATTAAAGCAAAGAAGTGGAATATTCTTGAATGGCCAAGTCAGTCACCAGATCTGAACCCAATTGAGCATGCATTTCACTTGTTGAAGACTAAACTTCGGACAGAAAGGCCCACAAACAAACAGCAACTGAAAGACACTTTTTGTTCAACCCACTGAATTAAAGCTGAAAGTCTGCAGTTCAACTGCACCTGAGTTGTTTCATTTAAAATTCATTGTGGTAATGTACAGAACCAAAATTAGAAAAAAAATTGTCTCTGTCCAAATATTTATGGACCTTGCATTTCCCTTATTCTTTGTAGTCTTCCCTCTTTTAAAATATATTCCTGACAGTGGGAGAAAGAACACACACATCAAACTATCAAAAATAAGTTTGTCATTGCAGTTATAGTAATGTAACTCTACAGCAAAATGTGTTATAAGTAATTTATTTTTAAGGGGGCCGAAAACCCCAAAAATTAATGATTCCTCAGAGTACTGTCCACAGCCATTTTGCAATTTACAGTGATTTTGTATTATCTATACAAAGTATAAGCATATTTGCACATAAGCATATATATATTCATATAAGCATATGAAGGATAGCTAACATGGCATTTTATCATACGCATTGTTGTCACATAATGCTCAATTAGTTAATTATTATTTGTATAGTTTTTTAAATCTAACTTTTTCTCTATAACCATTGACAAGCTATTTTAGTGATGGGTTTATTTTTAGTGATGGGCGAATTTGCGGCGAATTTGCGCGATTCGCCGCTAGCGAATAAATTCGCGAAATGTCCAGGAAAATTCACCCAAAAAAATTTTCGCAAATTTTTCGCCATTTCACGAATTTCACGCGAAATTCGCAAATTTTTCGGCGAAGAGAAACGGCGCAAATTTGCCCATCACTATTTATTTTATTTGTGTGTAAAAGGGTAAGGGTATTGTCATTACTTTAGGCAATCCCCTTGAAAGTGAATCTGTGGGGCCCATTTATTTTAAAAAGCTCTAAACATTTAAGATTTAGTAAATGTAAAAAACACAAAAACTGCTAAGGAAAAACGTAGCCAAAACTTCCGTAAAAAGTGTTGAGGTCCTTTTGAAGTCAAGGGGAGTCGCGCTGATCTGATTGGATTGCTTTAAATCAATTCAGACTTTTAGAGGCTTTCCGATTTTTTTCACTAGGATTGGTTTTCATAAAGGTATTCATATTTTCTACCACATAGCTCAGCCATCTTAATAAATAAGACTCTACAAGTTGTTGGTTGGTACTAAAGATTATAAGAATGTCCATTTGCAAGTGAATGGTCATTTTCACAGCATTGTTGTAAGACCAATATTTAAAAAAAACAAAAAAAACCCAGTAATATTAAATAAATAATTATGTTAATCACCATGGTTGAAATACTATATCACAATTAATATTGCCTGTCAATTTTAATGATATAACATGGTGAATTGGAAACAGGAAACCTGTATAGTCATTTCACTGTCCTATGTAAAAAAAATAACATACAGCATGAATTATTTATAACATTACATTTATTTGTGAAGTGCAAATATTATTATGCAAGAGATTTTGATAAATGTATAATTTAGCATCCCATAAACTATATTCAAATAAATTAGAATAGTGCACACAAGTAAGATTCATTAAGAAACACTGGCCAGAGGCAAAGCTGCATTGATTAAATTACTCATTCAACTGGTACTGTAAAACTTTTTTTAAACCAAATAAATTTTGCAAATGTATGCTGATGCATTAATAATGCATTCATTAATTATACTGCTTTATACAATTGTTTAATCGTTCCCTGTTGTCGCCTAGGTGTTTCATTAATCAGTCTTGATTTTTACATTCATGATACTTGGAATTATAGAAAAAAGTTACAGCGCTGCGCAATATGTTGACGCACTAAAAATACATGTTAATTATAAAAAGTAAAGAGCTGCTTGGTGGTTTTGTAGATGCAACATGTGTTGTGTTTTAAATCTAGCATGGACCTTGGCTAGGGCTCCAGGTTTTGTGTCTTTTATCTGTTTTTGGGAACCTGCATGCATTAAACAGACCAACAGTTCAATTAATAGACAGCAAGCATCCAGTTAGTTGTTTTACTAACTGTGCAAATGTTGTGC
Organism: Xenopus laevis; assembly: GCF_017654675.1. Lineage (NCBI taxonomy): Eukaryota > Metazoa > Chordata > Amphibia > Anura > Pipidae > Xenopus > Xenopus laevis. The sequence goes on along the minus strand of NC_054378.1, from coordinate 62,355,626 downwards.
TTTTACATTATTCCTTTTAAATCTAGATTTTAGACTCCAGATTTCAGATGGGTCACTTTCAGCAGCTTCACATCAGCAGTTTAAAGTTCATTCAAAGAGCAACATACTGTTACTGGTTTTGCTGTCTGTGACCATTTATCCTTGTATAGCAGCTTGTGTTCCTTTTGATCATATAAAATGCTGGAGTGGATATTTGTAATATATTTTTTAACAAACTCTTGACAAGTACAAATATGTAGCTAAATATATATGGATTCAGTGGCTTAACTACAGAGAAAGCAGACCTTGCAGCTGCAGGGGGCCCAGGCCTTATGGAGGCCCAATGAGGCCCAAAAAATGGTAAACTGGTAAAACAGGACAACCTCTTGATATGTTGGGGGCCCTAATTTAATTTGCTATGTGGCCGAGTAAGATCTAATAACACCTCTGTATGGATTAACATGTAAAACCACAAGCACCACAAGCTCAGAATTTAGGGACTAATCATCCTTGTCATCACAAAGCGCAGATTCTGAACTCTGAAGTTTAAGGGATAAAAGGCTTTGGCACTGGCCTAGCCAAACGCCAGCAATTAATCCAAATACAAAAAAACGCCAATACCTTAGTATGCTGCAATAGGGGTGATCCCAATTTATTCCATGGTGCTACCAGACACTGCAGTTACAATCAAACGTTTCGGGAACACCTGTCCCTTCCTCAGTGATAATGCAATTACGCTGCTATGCAGCTTTTATAGGAAATAAAACAGTGACCTCTATTGGTGAGAATTTATATTAATCTAAAAATCTCTAATAACAACAACCAGCTGTGAAAAAGTCCATTTGTTTGCAATAAATAGCCATATAAAAAGTTCATGGTCAATTCTTCCATATTTGTGCATTATAATTTATACAAATTCATATAATATTAGAAAGAATTTGAAAAATTAGAAAAGTAGAAAATGCGTAACATAAACTATCAAAAGATTTTAAATCTAAAATCTATATGCAAAAAAATATTTGTCACAAATACTGTAACAGACATACATATGTTTCTAGCCATTAGTTACTCACTGACTACGATACAGAGAAGGACATCTCTATCTCACTTGTACAATGCAGGACTTCATCCTTCTCCGCAACTGTGGAGGTAGAATAAATATGTTAAGGATACATTTCACCCTTATAGAAAACATTGTAATCCCCAATTTTCATTTAAGCCCTTTGGGGACAATGTACCCAATTTCCATATCCAGTATGCTTCCCTTTGTAGGAGTTTTTTATCATTATCAGTATAGCCCAATTTAACCTCTTCAAGCACCTGCCATCTTAACTGGGATACACTATGCTTACAGTCTGCCCAATGCTGGCTAACAGATGTCACTTTAGATTGGGGGTTGCGGATTGTGCTCCGGTGTTCATTCAATCTTATCCGCACCATCCTATTAATTTTTCCAACATACCCTTTGCCACATGGGCATTTCAGACACAACATTTTTCGACATACACGTGTGGTAACCTTGTAATTTAATTTGGTTTCCTTGTGTAGGATGCAACACTGTTTCTCCTTTAATGATACTGTTGCAATTCTGACAGGATAGGCAAGGGTAAGTCCCTATTACAGGTTTCCCTAAGAACCGTTGTTTCTCAACTTTTGGGGATTTGATGTCTGACCTAACAAGAATATCTCCTACATTCTTACCTCTCTTATAAGCAAACAACGGATATTCTTTAAAAATTTTACATGTAGAGGGATCATTCATAACTATTGGCCAGTATTTCTTTATCACTTTCCTCACCTTTTTAGAGTGTGTATCATATGTTGTCACAAACGGTATTCTTTCCATCTTTTTCCTTTCATCTTTAGTGGTAAGCAATGTTTCTCTTGGTAATCTCTCTACTTCCCTTTCTGCTTTCTGCAGTACTGTACGGGGATAGCCTTTATTTTTAAACATATTTATAATACCACCTTTCTTCTCCTTATATTCCATTTCATTGGATGCTATACGTTTACATCTCATTAGTTGGCTTTTAGGAAGTCCTAACATGGTATTTGGTGGGTGAAAACTATCATAGCGAAGCATGCTATTTTTATCCACAGATTTTCTATATAAAGTGGTAGATAAACTTATATTTTCCTTCATAATACACACGTCTAAGAATTCTATCTGCTTTGTATAATAGTGGAGGACAAACTTAATGGTGTTATGTGTTCTAATAATATATTCTGAAAATTGCATTAATTTTTCTTGTGTTCCCTTCCAGACAAAGAATATATCATCCACATAACGACAGTACCAAAAAATGTACTGTGAGAACATCTCATTTTGTAAAATTATTTTTTCTTCAAAATTATACATAAAAATATTTGCATAATTAGGTGCCATATTTGCACCCATGCTGGTACCTTGTTTCTGTAAGAAAAATTGAGTATTGAATCGAAAATAATTTTTAGTCAAAACTGTTTGTAGTAATAAACATAAAAATGAAACAAAATGAGGTTCATGTGGATGTTTTCTATGTAGATGTTGCTCCACTGCATGAAGGCCCTCGTTATGGGGTATAAACCTCTTTACTCTTTCAGGATTCATTGAGGTCTGGCATAGTGCCGAGAGACTGGCGAATTGCTAATGTGGTGCCTCTATTCAAAAAAGGATCCCGTTCTCAGCCTCAAAACTATAGGCCAGTTAGTCTGACGTCAGTGGTAGGAAAGCTTTTTGAAGGGTTAATAAAGGATAAGATACTGTACTTTATAGCAAATCATAATACTATAAGTTTGTGCCAGCATGGTTTTATGAATGGAAGATTTAAATTATGAGGGGAGACTGTCAAGGTTGGGGTTGTTTTCTCTGGAAAAATGGCGCTTGCAAGGGGACATGATTACACTTTACAAGTACATCAGAGAACATTATAGACTAGTGATGGGCAAATATGGGGCATTTTGCTTCACAGAAAAATGTGCGACTTTCCCACGAAATTTGCGAAATGGCGAAAAATTCGCAAAAGTGAGCTGACTTGTCGTTTTTGATGCCGGTGTCCGTTTTTCACAGCGGTTTCGCAAATTTATTTGCCCACGGTGAATCGCGGGAATTCGTCGCAAATTTGCACTATTATAGACAAATAGCAGGGGACCTTTTTACCCATAAAGTGGATCACCGTACCAGAGGCCACCCCTTTAGACTAGAAGAAAAGAACTTTCATTTGAAGCAACGTAGGTGGTTCTTCACAGTCAGGACAGTGAGGTTGTGGAATGCACTGCCGGGTGATGTTGTGATGGCTGATTCTGTTAATGCCTTTAAGAATGGCTTGGATGATTTTTTGGACAGACATAATATCAAAGGCTATTGTGATACTAAGCTCTATAGTTAGTATAGGTATGGGTATATAGAATTTAATTATAAGTAGGGAGGGTGTGTGTATGGATGCTGGGTTTTTATTTGGAGGGGTTGAACTTGATGGACTTTGTCTTTTTTAAACCCGATGTACCTATGTAACTATGTAACTATCAAGGTCAATCCTATCAATCTATTGCCTGATAACCTACCTGCTGGGTTAGGTTAAAGGTTTAACCCTGCAGGTAGGTTAAACCTACCTGCAGGGTTAAAGTTCCAAATATGCTTAAAGAGTATTCTGCTCAAACAAACAATATATTTAGCAAAACAGCACTGTGCAAAATACAAGCCATTCAGAGGAAACAGGGAAGATCCAGACTATTGTAACATACAACCCAGAAGAAAATGGTGTTGCAGAAGAGAATGACACATATAGTTACATAGTTAGATCAGGTTGAAAAAAGACCAAATTCCTTCAAGTTCAATTCAACCCCTCCAAATGAAACTCAAAATTCATACACACACTGACTGAAGAGGATGAGCTATTCATGACACATTCAAAAGGTTATATGAAAAGATGGAGAAGTTAAAGGAGAAGGAAAGGCTAAAATTAAGTAAGCATTATCAGAAAGATCTAAATACACCAGTAAACCCTCGAAGCAATGCTCCTCCAAGTCCTCAATCAAAGGACCTGGACTTCTGTATCAGACTTCCTGTTTTCAGCATAAACCTCCAGGGCTAGGGCTTGAGCATGCTCAGTTTGCTCCTCTCTCCCTCTTCCCTCCTTCCTCCTCCCCTCCCTGCTGTAATCTGAGCACAGACCTCGGAGTGAGACTCAGGCAGGAAGTGATGTCACACCAAGCTAATATGGCGGCTGCTATCCTAAACAGACAGAGCGAGTGTCTAGAACTATTTACTCAGGTATTGAAAAGCATTGTAAAGAATAAATATATAAATATAGTTTTATAGTTTACACTTTTATTGAAAAGCATTGTAAAGAATAAATATATAAATATAGTTTTATAGTTTACACTTTTATGGCTAATCTATTGGCAATAAACTGTTTTGGTAGCTTTCTTTCTCCTTTAAGTAAATCACTCTGTGGGCTTAAGCAATCAGCAAGGGCATGGAACTCAAAGATAAATAAAATGTTGTTAGATGAAAGCTTCACTTCATAAATAAAGTTAATATATACCTATACTGCAAATGCACATGAGAGGAGTAGAGGGATTTACTATTCTAGTTTAATAATTGTTCACAAAGATTATTAGAAAATTGAAAAAAGTTGTTATCCCTTTTGGCACTACAGAATGCAAAGATGGGAGCACCTCTATCTATACCGCTTACCCAAAGTTGGAAGGAAAAGATCTGCTACCAGTAGACCTTTAGCTGGTGATCAGTAGATCTAAAGAGACTGTCAACAAACCGCTTGTCTAAAATCACCCTCATATTTCATTCTTTTCATTCAGACATTTATTATGTTAAGCTTTCATAAGAAATAGTTGTTTGTTAAATATCTATTTTCTGGTAAATCATTTATATCAATGGTATAAATCAATATTTAAGTAACAGTCATAAGGAACTGAATAAAATCTCTGAAATACTTTACATAAATGTATGCCCACCTTGTATGTCCACCTTGCTCAGCGGGACCATGTACCTGCTAAGGTTGTTCACTTCAAAAACTCACACTTGGGGGCACATTTACTATTGGTCAAATAAAGAGGGTTAATTAACCGTCGATATTCGACTTTGAATATCGAAGTCGAAGGATTTACCGCATTTAGTACGGTCAAACGATCAAAGGAAAAATCGAACGATTTGAAGGACTTTAATCCATCGATCAAACGATTTTCCTTCGATCCCAAATTGGTAGGAAAGCCTATGGGGACCTTCCCCATAGGCTAACATTGGTGCTCAGTAGGTTTTAGGTGGCGAAGTAGGTGGTCGAAGTTTTTTTAAAGAGACAGTACTTCGACTATCGAATGGTCTAATAGTCGAACGATTTTTACTTCGAATCATTCGATTCAAAGTCGTAGTCGAAGTTCAAAGTAGCCAATTCGATGGTCAAAGTAGCCAAAAAAATACTTCGAAATTCGAAGTAATTTTTATTCTATTCCTTCACTCGAGCTAAGTAAATGTGCGCCTTGATGTACCCAGTATAGTCTTATGTATAGCACCATGGGTTTTGGAGGATCATTATTTTGTTTCTACTATGTACTGTATTACCAAATATGGCTGAAATGACAATAAAATCCACTTGACACTTGACTTGATATTTTCCATGAAGCAGAATGCTAACAATGTTTTTATGGATGTAGATCATAATGGGAAATCACAACTAAAAGTAGACGACGCATTAGTAAAGCATGGACACTCCTATGCTAAATTATAACTAAATATCGGGGGTACGCTTTTGTACATCCTGATTTGTGAGAGGTTTTTCCGATTTTGGTATTTTATAATGAAAATGAAGTGCAGGGTCAGGGCTACCAATTCCCACAAAATAATCAAGGAAAGAAACAATAGTTTTGATGACTGGTATGAGAAGCTGTCAGAACTGTGTTTTCTTAATTTAAATATTATATTTTTGCTGACTTAAAGCATCAACAACTACCTCTTATAGTTGAAGGTCCCATGGTCTGAATGAGACCTAATATATAGCAAAATATATTGCAAATAATAGACCATAGCAATTGATATGCACTGAGCACTCTAGCTTTTGTTGTTGTGATAAAAAAAACACTCCAGGATATCAAGCATGCCTGTCTTTTTATGGTAGAGTTTGAAATGTACTGCAGCCTGACAATGCTATATTTTTAAATCTGGTTTCTTATGAACATGCCATCTGAAGCTCAATCAGAATATATTGCACTGTCCTGTAAAACATATCAAAGAAACTCAGAGTGCTACTACTGTATTTTAAGTTTGCAGTGAATTTGAATTAAATATATTAATGTACAAATAACCTCTTAGGCACCAGGGAGGTCTTCAAAGCATTGCTTCAAAATGTCTTTGAAACCTAATAATGTCCAGCGGCTTAAATTAAAATTGACATATCAATCTCTAGACTGTCATTGCTTTAGGCATGAACTTCTTGTCATTTAATGTATATCCCAAGTGGCTGATAATTCATTGCAGTATGTGCATGTATGTTACTGCAATATTTCTTTCCCTATTTATCTAAGAGAATTGATTCTCGACTCCCCAGAAAGATGGATATATTGGTATTTAAGTTAGGTTAATTTGCTTTAAATCCATAAAAATGTTTTTTTTAAGCTTTTGTGTATTTTAACATAGCTTTCACACTAGCTGTCACACTAAGAAAATAAAAGAAGTTACAAAATAAACATATACAAGAAGATAATAAAAAAAGAAACATGATATTTTTGACAAATGCACCTGTAACAAAGGTTTGTAAGGCCAAGAAAACTTGATGTTATTGAACAACATAATAACAAATAAAGAATTTAAGTGAGAAACTTAATGGATAAATACCCCTTTTATTTTAGTATTCCCTAAAATTAATCTAAACAGCCCCCAGAACAACATTCCTTTCTCCCTGAATTCATATTTATTTGGTTTCTATTAGTCATGCACACTGCCTCTGTTCTAATGGAAATCAATCAGTCATGCTCAGTAAGCACCTCTTGAAGGTCCTGACAGTCGATGAGAGGAGTGTTCGAAAAGCATGGTGGGCGGAGCTTCACACTAGACAAGGAAGTAACTAAAAGAGCTAAACTAGCTGAACAGCAGCAGCCATAGACAAAATACAGCTCAAAATCAACAATAACACAACATATTTATTAATTATTAGTTAAGTGCAAGGGAGACTACACAAGCTTTTGGGAAGGACCCCAAAGTCAGGGGTTAATATACTGTTGTGCTGTAGGTAATAGCACAGCTATTACCAAAGACTTAACCTCATTTTGATTTTAAGTAATATAAGACACCCTGGATAACGTTATCTCTATATTGACCTAATAAGATTTATCCTGTACACAACTATTTTGGAATATCAGAAGCATTTGGTTGTGATGAGAGTCACTGCTTCATGGTATATGTTAGTGTTCATGTGAAAGAGTTATTGCCACCAAAATTAAAGCCATCTCAGGTTTGTTTGTGGATCATCGAGTTATTTTAGTGAAGTAAAAGCTGCTAGAAAAGAAGTGTATTCTATTCTGGTGGTAGAAATATTTTTTTTTTTATTTGGGATTTGAGAAAACTTGAAGCAGGGCTTTGGGGCTCACTGTATTAAAGTATCATTTTCAAACATCTGATGGATTTCTGACAATTTTACTGATGTATTGGCTGGAAGTTTTTTAATGTATCAGATGCTTTTGTATCTACCAAACTGGAGAACTGAGAAGGCTGAGGGCTATGGTATAGTCTGATAATGATTTATAATTTACCTTTTGAGGTCATATTGGTAAGACTGCACTTTTAACATTTTGGTTACTGTAGTATGCACCTGGTATGTTTCTAACTGGCCTATTATTGTTCATCTGCCTATTTCAAAAATGCTATTACAATAGTCTTTATGAAAAGCTGTGGCCAACATGTTTTCAATAATGTTATAGTATGTGTAACATTGCCCTTCTTGTTTCCTTTGTCATAAAGACTGTAGAATCCTTCGTCAATTAGTCTGCCTGGCTCAGAAATACTCTTACCAATTGGATACGTTATCAAAGGCACAGATTAGTCCTTTAAAAAGTTACAATCAATTGCAAAACACTTAAATTGTCTCTAAACCAGTTCTATATTGCACAATAAACAGCAAACTCAATATCAAATTATAATGGTCATGGCACTTAAAGAGGCATCATTAAATGCAGGATGTGAAAACAGAATAATTGTAGTTGCATCTTATGACTCAAGCTAATTTAACCTATACAAGTATCAGTAGTAGCAACATCTTGAAGAAAAGCAAATTGACACCTTGTGTTTGAATAATTTACTTTGAATTAACCCACTAAAGTTGTCTAATAAGATGTAATGGTTGACTATCATCATATTTAAAGTCTGTATTTATTTATAATTTGCAAGTAAACTGCTTATTAAATGCAGTCAATAGAGTCAAGGCCAAAGAAAACAAACAAATAAGTAACATAAAATAGTAAGTTTGTTGACTTTAAAACTAATACAATGTAAAAAATACTTTTGTTTTGATAAGCATCTGGAGAATTCACTGTATATAAAAGAAACTGTAACTATGTTAGAAAACTATAATTATATTGCAGAGAAGTGCATAGAATGTATACAACTCTGACACAATAAAAAAATAAACCAGCAATATAATTATTGAAATCTCATTACTGGAATTTCTTTTAAATGAAACATTAATTTACAGATTGGAATATACAATATATAGAATCTGAAAACAGATAAGAATGAATTAGCTAATCAGGATTGACTTGATTGAAGTGAGCAAGTAATATAGTCTGACAACTGGAAAATACAGCAGGGTGGTGAATTGTGTAGAAAGCTGAACACAGCTCAAGAGGGGAATATATTTCAAAGAAAAAGAATATAAGAATAAAAGGCCACAGTAGAAGTAAAAGGTAGGTAGCAGGGTACTTTACTGACCAGGGCAGAAGATGTCTGCATATTTACAGAAGCAGTAATGGATTAAGCATGAGATCATGTAAATCATTTTATTCATTTAAAAATAAGAAAGAAAAAACATAATAAGGGAGTTAAAAAGACCATATTAATGCATAATGCATAATTATAATGGGGTAATATAATAAAATGTGTAAAATGTACTACAGTGCTAGTAATGCATAGTAATCGGCAGGTAGCACTTACTGGTCAGTTATTTAAAAACATATAGATATAATTATTTAACCTGTAAATTGAAGATTAGGGAGCACCTTCCATCTGTTGGAGAAGCAAAAGTAGAGAGAGAGAGAAAAAGAAATGACCCATCTCACTGCACCTTCCATCTGCTGAATCCACAGTCTCATATGTACACATAAAACTTAACTTTTAATAAACACTGAATTAAAATGTGTCAAGTGAAAAATTATTTAAAATCAAAGTTAGGAACAGGGAGCAGACACACTAGAAGGCAATATGTTTGGTGTTATGAATAATAGAACGAATTTAGGCTGCAGCACAGTATACGGCTGATAGAGATCAGACTTTAGTCTGATAGCTGTGTACAGTATCAAGTTTAACACCATTAATCGAAATAGAATACCAACCCCTTCACCCACATTGAGACGCCTCCCAAGTGGTCAAAAATTGAAACCTGCTTCATCAACCTCAAAAGGTGTTATGAAGTTGATTTAACTTAAATTGGTTTGCTATGTTAGACCATTCCACTCCATTCCAAACACCAATCCCTTCACCCACTCGGAGTTCCCTCCCATTCAGTTGAAGAGTTGATGCCCCTTGACTGGATATGGTTCAGTCGCCCCAAATATGGTAATTCAATCAATTCCACTGAACAAATTTCTAATATCAGAACACTCCACTTTGTTCCAAACACCAACCCTTTCACCCACTTGATATCTGTGGGTAATCAAATCTGGACAAACGTTGCACCCTTTATTACACTATCTCAGGCAGTAATTTGTTAGCTTCGTATTTATTTAAAATTGGTTTAAGAACATGTATACTTTGGTACTGCACCCCATGACAATTTTATTGCAATCAATGTTCAATATCTGACTGAAGTGTGATGATAAATATACTTTAGGGGTAAAATTTTGTTTGTTTGTTCCAGTGGTGAGTCTTATAAGATGATACTCGAGAAACACTCTACTCTAGAAAACACTGGATTCACTTATTATAATTTAGGATAGGAATGTTAATTCTGAAACCCTTTTCATCTTATTAAAACGCTCTTTAGAAATTATATATATATATATATATATATATATATATATATATATATATATATATATACTGTAATGAGACTAAGGGGCAAATTCATCAAGGGTCGAATTTCGAGGGGTTAAATCCCTCGAAATTCGACTGGGGAATAAATTCGAATAGAATCGAATAGGCAATTCGGGCGAATTAACGAATATTCGCCAGGCGAATAGGCGCTCGATCGAATATTCGCTCAAAGGATTTTCATTCGATCGAATGCCTTTTTATTCGATCAAAACCTTGGAAAACAAGCCTATGGGACTTTCCCATAAGCTTTTAAAGCAATTCGGTAGGTTTTAGGTGGCGAAGTAGGCAGTCAAAGTATTTTTAAAAGAAACAGTACTTCGACTATCGAATAGGCGAATAGTCGCAGCGTTTTTGCGCTCGATCTATTCGAATCATTCTACTCAGGCGAATTTACGCCAATTCGATAGTCGAGGAGCACAAAAATTTGAAGTTTTTTTACTTCGAATCCTTCACTCGAAGTTAGTGAATCGGCCCCGTAGTGTTGCTAAATTTTACACTTATATACAGGTAACCTTAACCCGATGATGATTCCTAGATTGTTAAAAAGACCATATTAATGCATAATTATAATGGGGTAATGTAATAAAATGTGTAAAATGTACTACAGTGCTAGTAATGCATAGTAAACAGCTGAAATTTAAAATGATACTAAAGAACGTATTTAGAAAAGATGTAACATGTATCTAATCCTCCCTCAAATTTTGAATTAGTGTGTGTTAAGCAAATTGGTTGATTATTTGATCTTTTCATATAGGACAAAAAAGCCTCTTCAATGCACTAACTTAAAACTTGAATTGAGGATTAGATAAAAAATGATACCTAAACACATGGATTAGTATAAAAAAATATTTGAATAACATACTCCTCACCCCTAAATCAATCTGAACTGACAAATAAATTAGGCAGTGGTAAAGAAATAATTGAAAGAAACAAGGAAGCCCAGGATGGGTCTATTTGTAAGTGGGTTGCAGCAGTGTCTGGCTCATATCAGTTTAGCTCGGTGGATAGTTTTATTCTTGCAATGCAGGCCAGTTTGATCTGGCAAACCTCAAATACAACCATTCTTCGAAATCTTCTAGGAGAGCAAAGTACAAATTATGGAGGAGTAAAGGCATAAGATGAAATGATGTGTTGAGTTGCCAGTATTCTTAAGTCATGCCCTGCATTTACAAAGATAGCAGGCTACAATTGCATGTATTAATGGGAACCAGTGGATTTGGTAAAAGATTTTACTGTACCAGAGATCTGGATTGTAGTAGGTAAACACAATTAAGATTAGACGACTAAAGCTTGGACAGCATCCATAAATATGAATTCAGTCTTCAGTGGTTACAGTGCTGAACAATAATCTGCAGTTTAGAGTCAAGACAGATACCAAAGTTACTTGGGAATAAAATCAAGTGAGTACAAAATGAAAGTCAAAGAGCTCAGAATGAAGGATATTTTGAGAACAGTATGTCAGCACATTTGACTGCAAATAAAACACTATTGCACCATGCCTACTTTAAGGACTAACAACACCTATTTTTTTTTTTTTAAAAATTCAAATGAAATGATAAATGTTAAATTCACCAGTATGGGGGTTCTCCCTATTATTAATAATTTAGCTCATGGTTTAGAGGGATCTTATGCTTGTAGATCCAGCACAGCCTGTAAAAACCAAACTCCATAAAATGGAATATCCATGGTTATTTCAAACATGCAATTGTAATTTTATGTTCTATAAAGCTTAGTTATGAACAGTCAAGATCAGGAATTACAAGTTCAGTGAGGATAGAGAAACATTTCTAAAAAAATTTGGCTGACTGCATTTTGCTATATTTTCTAGTACCCAGTACTGACTGCATAGCTCATGATGTCAATCTGCCAAGGATTTTTCCTAACTGTAGATATTCTCACAGACGAGGCAGATATCCACTCTGTCTGGGAGACATGGAGACTGCTCATAAAGTGCCTTAAAGGAACAGTAACAGCAAAAATGAAAGTGCTGCCCTGCACTGGTAAAACTGATCTGTTTGCTTCAGAAACACTACTATAGTTCATATTAACAATCTGCTGTGTAGCAATGGTGGAAATTTAAAAAAGGCAATATGGCACAGTTTAAATAGTGGATAACAGATAACACCACTATGCAGCGCCGTTTCTGGGGAAGGAGCCGCCTGAGGCGTCTCCTGCAATGCCGCCCCCCGCACCGACTTACCTGTCGGCGAGGGGAGGCAGGAACACGATTGCGGAGAGCGCAATTGCGCTCTCTCGCAATAGCGCAGCCGAATTTCCGGTTTAAAAACCGGAAATTCGGCTCTTAAAGGTGCAGGAGCGGCTTTTTGCCGCCCCTGGAATCCTGTCTGGCGCTGCCGCCTGAGGCGAGCGGCTCAGCTCGCCTCATTGGCGGAGCGCCCCTGCCACTATGTCTACAGAGCTTATCTGCTGTGTAAAGTGAGCCTTTTCTTCCCTTTGCTACACAGCAGCTTATCTATATAAACAATAATAGTGTTTCTGTACAGCAGTTTTACCAGTGCAATGCTACATTGCATTATATTTGTATTACTTTAAAACATTTTAATCTTTTGATGTTACTGTTTTAAAAGGAGAATCCTCAGAAGTCTGTGTTTAAAACATAGGAGCTAGAGGAATTAGCCTAGTGCCTTAAGCTGGCCACTAGGGATGTCGCGGACTGTTCGCCCGCGAACTAGTTCGCGCGAACATCGGGTGTTCGCGTCCGCCGAATGTTCGCGAACGTCGCGCGACGTTCGCCAATTTGGGTTCGCCTTAGCTGGCGCTTATTTTTGTCCTCTCACCCCAGACCAGCAGATACATGGCAGCCAATCAGGAAGCTCTCCCTCCTGGACCACCCCCACACCCCCTGGACCACTCCCCTTCCATATATAAACTGAAGCCCTGCAGCGTTTTTTCATACTGCATGTGTGTGCTTGGAAGAGCTAGTGTAGCGAGAGAGCTGTTAGTGATTTGAGGGACAGTTGATAGTAACTTTGCTGGCTAGTAATCTACTTGATACTGCTCTGTATTGTAGGGACAGAACTCTGCAGGGATTTGAGGGACATTTTAGGTTAGGTAGCTTTGCTGGCTAGTAATCTACCTTCTACTGCAGTGCTCTGTATGTAGCTGCTGTGGGCACTGCTGCTGATCTCTCATCTGCTGACTGCTGCCTGTAACCCAATAGTCCTTGTAAGGACTGCTTTTATTTTCTTTTTTGTTTTTTTACTTTGCTACTATAAGAGCCCAGTGCTATTAGTCTAGCTGTGTTGGGGAGTGTGACTGGTCTGCTGCTCCTAGTAGTTCAGCACCAACCAGAGTAATTTTTTTTTTTTAATATACATATTTTTTTATTTTACTTATCTTACTGTTCTTTAACGTGTCCAGTGCTGTTTGCTGTTCTTCATAGTAGTGCACCAATAGTAGTGCACTTGCAGGCATTATTTGCCCAGTGTGTTCTTCAAACAACTGCCACCTAGCTGTGTGAGCTTTTTCACATTCTGTCTAAATAATAACAATAATAATTCCGTGTCCATAAACATCACCTGAGTGATGTTTTTACAGCAGCAATAATATATTCCGTATCCACTACTGTATACATTGCCCTTGCAGGCATTGTTTGCCCAGTCTTTAACCAAGTGCCACCTAGCTGTGTGAGCTTTTTCACATTTTGTGTCCAGAAACATCACCTGAGTGACGTAGTGTGATTTCTGCCCTTTACAGCACAAAACGCAGCGCTGTGTCAACAATGTATTTTTCAGAAACATTTTTGCCCTTGATCCCCCTCTGGCATGCCACTGTCCAGGTCGTTGCACCCTTTAAACAACTTTAAAATCATTTATCTGGCCAGAAATGTCTTTTCTAGCTTTTAAAATTTGCCTTCCCATTGAAGTCTATGGGGTTCGCGACGTTCGCGAACCGTTCGCATTTTTGCCCGTTCGCATTTTCGCGAACATTTTTTCCGACGTTCGCTACATCCCTACTGGCCACAGACGCAAAGATCCGATCGTACGAATCAATGTACGATTGGACTTTCCCATCTCTCGACCTGCCACTAACCATTAAAATCAAAGTCTTTCCATTCAGATCAAATAAAGTAGTTAAAGAACAGATCAGCAATCGTACGATAGTTATGTCCAACAAAGCTAGTGACAGTCTCCCTCTGAAATCGTACGATCAGCAAAACACGCAGAGATATTATCGGCAGCCGACAGAAATTTTCTAACCTGTCCGATCGACCAAACGACTCGCCACACATGGTCCTAAAATCGTAAGAATCCTCGATTCGTACAATTGGATCTTTGTGTCTATGGCCAGCTTTAGTTGTGATACTAGGGCACAAAACTGAGGTGCATATTTATTATGTGGTGTATTTTTTATACGCTCTTTCTTTCAGTAACTTCCACCGGAACTTACTTACAAAGGTCTGAAAAAATGTAAAATAACAATGGCAAATCTGGCGTTCTCATGGTGTAAAATAAAACACACCTTGATAAATTTGCCATTTATTTTACACAGTGTTTTCTTTTTTTGGGGCACATTTCATTTTACACAGCGTAATGCATCGGCCCTAAGATTGCCACTGCTCTATAATTTTCTCCACAGCCAACCTATAAATATAGTACAGGTATGGGATGTTTTGCTTCTTGGCCAGAAACTGATGTACTTCCTGCAAATAATCTACCTTACTTTGTATTGGAGTTGTTAATAGCATATTTTCAATGTTGTATCACCCTTATACACAACCAACCATATTAGTTCATATAGTTTATTGCTATTTTAACTATATTGTTTCTCCTACTCAATGTAACTGAAGGTGTCCCAGTGGGACATGCACTTTTACTATTGAATGCTATTCTTATATCTAAGAGGGAGCTGTTATCTGATTACCTTCCATTTGTTTTGCTGATGGGCTGAAGAGAGGGGGTGATATCACCTTAACTTGCAGTGCAGCAGTAAAGAGTGACTGAAGTTTATCAGAGCACAAGTCTCATGACTGGGGGCACCAGAAAACTGACAATATGTCTAGACCCATGTCAGATTTCAGAATTAAATATAAAAACATTTGTTGGCTCTTTTGAAAAAATGGATTTCAGTGAAGAAGTCTGCTGGAGAAGCACTATTAACTGATTCATTTTGAAAAAAACATGTTTTCCCATGGCAGTATCCCTTTAATCATAGGTTGGAGAAAACAGTCATGTTGGGTTTAAATTAGTTCAATACAGAAACAGAAAATACAGTACACAAAACTTTATAAAACCACTGCAAAACATGACAAAACAGAAACCACTGTATATTCCAAAATGCTAGATAGTCAAGGCACATACTGTACCATATATATAACATAGTAGAGAGACATAATATATCCTGTTTAATGCCTTTGGGATCTGAGGCTGTAAAGTAAAGATCCAGAATGCTTCCCTCAGAGTATTGCATTTATTAAAGGAATGCTCTACTTGATCTATTATTTTTACACTGATGGTCCTAAATACCATCATTGGCACATGATTTAAAGTGTCTATCCAAAGAAGATTTAATATAAGTGATAAGTGTAGTAATATGTGTATATATGAATATAATATATCTTTCCCAATATATGGTGTCTACCATTGATAACTCTAGTGTTTCTCAATGACAGCTATACACATTAATTTACACATATCTTAGGAGACGTCCTGAATTTTTATGACCCAAACTCTAGTGTCTGCCTACTTGAAAACATTTCCCATCCTGTAGTCTAATCAAATGCAAAATAAGAGAGAGAAAGTGGTAGAAGGAAGGGCACAGGGAAAAGCTCTTTTGTAAACTATAACATATACATATAACCTGTGGGCACATTCTGAAAGCTCTCTGTATCTTTTGATGTCTCTGGGTTGGATAATCTGAATAAATCATTTCATATGTGGGAACCTCCGTTGCATCCATTTACCTGGTCGTGGTAAATTGCGGAATCAATATTTCACAAGACTATACAGATAATATTCAAAATTAGACAACAATAAGGGGCTTCCTGATTCTATATTTAAGGTGGCTTACCATAGGTCCTACATATTGTATGTTGCAGCATTTTCATTCAAGCAAGTAGAAAACACATTTTGTGTTACAGTTACCAAAACATTTATTATTGGATATTCTGCTTGTGACATTTGACATAAGCTTAGCATGTAATTCCTCTACAAGTTTTATAACAATTGACACCACACTAATTGGCTCCATGCTTGTACCTAATGACAATCACTTTTGTGGTTGTATGGTAGATGATATCACTCTGGGGGCAAGCATTCCCTCCACGAAGAACTGTATCCCCCCACTAGATGTAATGTAGTACATTAATGTGGTCATAATAAGTGTTACAGTATATCAAAAAACATGGAACCACTCCCACCAACCCATATTAAGGTTGGTGTATAAAGGGACAGAAGATGCCCTTATTATGGTCCCATGTTTTTGGAGATAAGTCCCTCCATTAAAAAAAAATAGTGGCTTAGAAGATATTCTGGAACCAAAATGATAAAAGAAGCACCATTTTTGGAAAAAGCATTGGAACCTATTACCTGTTCCATAACTGCCCAGTTACCCACTACCTTTTAGTGGGGTATGCATAAGTAGAAGAACTAAATATACTTTGTCACAAACACATGCTAATTACACCATTATGTGCTTCAATTTGTGTAAAAGTCTGTATCTTTGTGAACTCTTGAGAAAATAAGGGTGGTAAACATGAGTCAACTCAATCAGCTAAGTCCTTATTAAGGCATCCTATGCGTCCACACTAATGGCCACATTACTCACAAATGACTTACACTCACATTCAAGGCCCTTAATAATGAAACCCCTCCCTATATTTCATCTCTAATCTCCAAATACACTCCTTCACGAAACCTTCGCTCTGCTTCTGATATTCGCCTCACTTCTCCTCTGATTACTTACAGAGAATAAGGAAATTATGTTTAAAAATGTGGATATTATTTTTTTCCATAATGTTTTTATTATGTTTTACATTTACAAATGCATTGAAATAAAGACACCAACGTTTCAGGCTTAAATTATTTGTAGTAGCACTTTGAGAAAGGCTGAGGAGTCAGTCGAAACGTTAGATGCGCCTCTGAGGGTGTTGTTAATAAAACATTTTTTTCTTTTTATATTAAGTCCTGAGAGTGCAACTAGTATGTATATATATATATATATAGTGGTGAGCACAACTTTCCCTTGTTTGTTATAGTTTATACAGGAGCAGTGACCAGCTCCATGTTGTAGCTCCCACCCTTCCCAGCTATAGTCAGGTGATCCCACTGGTGTCTAATAAAAGGGCAACCAAGTTTGGGAGGTTTACTTTGAAAGCAGCAAGTAAGTTGCAGGTAAAACCTAGTCCCTTTGTAAAATGTATAATGAAGCAATAGAATTCTTAATGAATCAGATAAAATTGAGCATAGGACTGGCCAGATAAGTGGCAGTTTGACCAATAAACACTGTTATTTCTTTGTAAGACCTGTGAGTGTGAGCCTGGTATATATATATATATATATATATATATATATATATATATATATATATATATATATATATATATATATATATATATATATATATATATATATATATATATATATATATATATATATATATATATATATATATATATATATATATATATGCCACAAATGTACACTTATTATGAAATTCATCAAAGAAACATTAATAAGCCACTTTAATGCAGATAGCCCATTAGCATTCCGAACACAGGTTTAACAGGGTGCTAAGTTTCCTAAAGAAACATCTGCTGAATTGAGGCAGAAAATGCAAAATTTCAGGCTATTATGGTCTATTTTTCATCCAGCTGAACCTACTGTAAAGAGAATGCCATTAAAGTTGTCAGTTCTGAAACATCTAATTCACTAGCTATGTTATTAACACAAGTATTTCTGTATTGAAGAATTTCAGTTATTATGCAGAAAAACAGAAACTATGGATTACAGATATTTTTTACTTAAGTAGAAATATTTCTATTTCATATTAAAATCTGCTGCTAATGCAAAAGTAAGACTACACGTGAACTTTTCATGTGTTGATTTACCACATGTGGATTTTCCATTTGCATTAACCCACTCAATTTGTTTCAAACACTGCAATGAGGTTGTTAATTCTGTTAACTTGTTTAACGCACAAATCTTTATTGCATTGCATTTCAAGGGATTCTATTTATCATATTTATAGCAAAACCTCACTTTATTATGAATCAGTCAACATCATAATGGAAATCTAGTTACTATAAAATCATACATGGGAACAGAGACTCAGGATAAGAAGTCAGCACTCACCCACAGAATGAAATAAAGTCAGGTGCACGTCTCAGGCAGCCTCTTCCAGCCGAACTTCAAATATACTTTTCAATTAGACAGCACCAGGCAATGAAGTTTTTCTTAAAAAAAGCCTTTATTAAAAAGGGCTTTACTCAGACAGATATACAGCAATGATTCAGGCATATAATAGCCTTTACTCGAGCTACTGAGTACACATTAATGAGCATTGTATACCTTTTAGTGATGGGCGAATTCGCGCGATTCGCCGGCAGCGAATACATTCGCGAAACGCCCACGAAAATTCAACATCAAAAAAGCCTTTATTAAAAAGGGCTTTACTCAGACAGATATACAGCAACGGTTCAGGCTTATAATAGCCTTTCCTCGAGCTACTGAGTACACATTAATGAGCATTGTATACCTTTTAGTGATGGGCGAATTCGTGCGATTCGCCGGCAGCGAATACATTCGCGAAACGCCCGTGATAATTCAACGTCAAAAAATGGGCGCCGGCATCAAAAACCGGCACCGGCGTAAAAAACGATGTTTCGCAAATTTCGCGCAAATTTTTTGGCGAAGCAAAACGGCGCAAATTTGCCCATCACTAATACCTTTCAATATAATGTCATCTAATGGCAGCTTCATTTTGAAAAAGACAGGTGAAAATCCTTAAGTAAATTAAAGAACAAAATTGACATTTTTTACATCTTGTAACATGTTCTTCTTTTTAAATTGCTGGAACATATCCAATCATAATACATCAGTCCAAGAATCAATATCTGGAAAAGATAAAAACATTTAAAAATACACAATGGGCACAGAGACTGACCACTGTTGCACAGTAAAAGGTCTCCTCGTGATTCAGTCCCTACTTGCTTGCTCTTGCTAATAGAAGATTATTGGTGGATCAGTTTATTATGTTGTTTGAGAAAGGGCATTGAAGGCCCGAAACATGTTGTGTATAGCAGTTTGCAATAAATGAAAATCACAAGCAGTTAATCTGCATTGGAGTGCTCTCTAGTGATGGGCGTTTTTGACGCCGGCGCCCGTTTTTGACGCCGGCGTCTGTTTTTTTGAAAAAAAAATTTGGACGCCGCCGAATTTTTGCCGGCGAATTTTTGCTGGCGTTTTGCAAATTTATTCGATGGCAGCGAATCGCTCAAATTCGCCACGAATTTGCGCCTGGCGAATAAATTCGCCCATCACTAGTGCTCTCCTTTTTCCTCATCTATATGCTGATATTTTGGATGGCGGTACATCCATTAATAAAGGATTGACGCATTCACCACATGTGGTAAGAGGCTGTGTGCTGATTCACTAAATTGTCTATTATGTTGCTTTATGGCTATTGCACATTGGATATTTTTAATGCATCTACTTGCTCTACATGTGCATTGGAATGCAGCATTCCTTAATAATAGAGCCCCATACTGTTATTTAAACAAATTCCATCTATGTTAATCTGATACAGGATAACCCCAGTGCTCACTCATGTAAAGACCTCTTTTACTAACCTTATGCTTATTTATCCCTAAGATGTGCCACATGCTTTTTACTTTTATTAGAGTCTATTTCAAGAAAGAGAGAGCTAAATCACTATCCTCCTTTATGTATAGGGGGAGTGTTTTCTATCTTTTGCATAGGATATTAAAGGCTATGCACTAGAGCAAAAGTGGAGCTGCCCTATTCAATCTAACTATTTTATTACATTTAGGACTCTTTGAAAACTTTTTAATTATAAAAATATGTGTGCAAGTACCAGGCTCATCACAATTCCCAAACTGGCACACGTGTTACTCCTGTCCTGTACAATAATCCATTGCTACTTTTATTATCCTGTTTGAAGCTCATAGATCAGATTTATTTGCTAATCTGCAGTTACACAAGTTCTGTACAATACTTGAATATGAATTCTATACTGTACAGAGGGTCTAGCTTTAAAAACTGTAGCATTTCAAAAGAAAATAAAGCAGCGCTAACTGTGAGCGGATGTAAGAGGTTACAGTAATGTTTACTGTTTTTATTGACACATAGAAGGTTGGCTTGTTTTTACATAAAAAAAGGCAAAAGCACAAGGCTTCGGAGAAACACTTAAAGGAAAACTATACCCCCAAAATGAACACTTAAGCAACAGATAGTTTACATTATATTAAGTTGCATTTTAAATAATCTTAACAAACTGGTATATCTATTTAAGTAAATATTGCCCTTTTACATCTCTTGCCTTGAGCCACCATTTCGTGATGGGCTGTGTGCTGTCTCAGAGATCACCTGACCAGAAATGCTGCAGTTCTAACAGGAAAAAGTGTTAAAGCAAAATACAGAACTGTGTTAATTGGTTTACGTGACCTAAAAAGTATGGTTTGTTGGTATGTTTGTGCACACAGTGAATTGTACAATCCCAGGGGGGTGGCCCTTATTTTTTAAATTTTCTATTTATGATTACCCAATGGCACATACTACTAGAAAAGTATATTATTATGAAAATGGTTAATTTACATGAAGCAGGGTTTTACATATGAGCTGTTTTATGCAATATCTTTTTAGAGAGACCTACATTGTTTGGGGGTATAGTTTTCCTATTCATCCTTGTGGGGGAAGGTGGATCTAATTCAATTGCCATTTTTAAAATTCTACACACAGAAGGAACAGTTCTTTCATGCCTTGCCAAATGAGCTCTTCATTAACACTTTCATTAACACTTCAGAGTGGTTGCATTGTAGTACATTAATATTCACCACCTATGCACTTAAATTCAGAGCTGATATCTCATAATAGATGGAGGCAATAAAAAAACATGTTGCATATAATCAAATGATGATTGGAAGTAGATATCACAGTTTTTATTCTATTGCATAATATATTAGTGAAATTGCTATACTCAACCTTTTAAGGATGTACCTCTTCCTTATATGGATAGTGTCATAATTTAATCTTCTTTCAGGGCAAAAGACCTTAAAAACTGCAAGAGGTAACACCCCTGTAGGAGCAATCAGTAGTGATGGGCAAATCTGTCCAATATTGACTTCAATGCTTTTTGAGAATTTTTTGTCGTTCCCTTTTAAGGGCAAGGTGACAATTTTGTTGCAAGTGTCTATTTTGTCCAAATGCTTAAAAGTCAATGGTGGTACGACTCCCATCAATTCATTTTGTCGCCAGCGAATTTTTACGGCAGTTTTAATAATTTATTCACGGGTGTCAAAACATGGAAATACACTGTGAATCCAAGCCTGATGAATTTATTCTCCTATCAATAGCAATCAGGGCTTATAAATGATATGTTGTTTTCGGTTTGTCATTATTAGGGTGGTGGCAGACGGGGAGATTTGTCAATGGGTGGCTAATCTCCCCATCTGCCACCACCCTTAGAAGTAGCTCACCTCTAGATCAAACTTTTGCCAGATCATTTTCTGAATGATTGTTAACGATAATATGTACCAGTGCTAGGAGATCAAAATTTACAAGTTTACATTGTGGTAAAGGAGGCCTGGCTATTTTACATTGAAGCATACATGAGTAGTCATAAGTAGGACATCTATTAACTTATACATTTTAATTGAGTACTTTCCAGGGGTAAATTGTACTCACTTCATTACCTTCGACTGTTCTTCCATGATACTCTGTATCTGATCTCACACATTAATTGACAAACATAAAGAACAATAATAATGCTTTCATGGCTAACAAAACCACGAACATTATAAATCTATAAACTTGGGACCTTACTCTGTATTTTTCATCCTGATATGTCAGTCACACCCTTAACATGCCAAGATCAATAACTTGTGGGAAAGTCATTGAAGAAGAAATCAGGTCACAGAAAATAAATCTTTTATAAAGATTCAAAAAATAGCTATTAAGAAGCTACCAAGATAGCTGACTTTTTATATTAGTAATATATCATGTTACATCATTGAACTGGAAACTTTAAATATGGAAGTGTCTTAGAAATGAGGAATAAGTGTGTTGTAGAATAGTTATTTTAGAATGAAGTGACTTTCATGACACTGCCTGTGATAACACAATGAGATGTCTGGTCATAGGCTGTCACACTGCACATTATTCATTTGATCAACAAGGAATAAAGAATCACATGTAAGATATAAACCATTGAATCTTTGACAGTATAAAAATCATGTGGATCTGCCGGCTATTCAAATTGTACTACACTTCACAGTCTTCACTACAGTCAGATTTAATACAGATCATTTTATAATTGAAGAGTTGAATTGAAGAATGCATCGGATCCAGGAGTTGGTTTGGGATTCGGACAGGATTCGGCCTTTTTCAGCAGGATTCGTATTTGCCCGAATCCTTCTGCCCAGCCGAACCGAATCCAAATCCTAATTTACATATGCAAATTAGGGATGGGAAGGGACATTGTGTGACTTTTTGTCACAAAACAAGGAAGTAAAAAAGTTTCCCCCTTCCCACCCCTAATTTGCATATGCAAAATAGGATTCGGATTCGGTTCGGTATTCGGACAAATCTTTTGAGAAGGATTCGGGAGTTCGGCTGAATCCAAAATAGTGGATATATATATATATATATATATATATATATATATATATATATATATATATATATATATATATTCCTGTTTGTGGAAAGAGGAGGGTATAAATATCCTAGTCTTATACACATGTGGTATCTTGAGAACGGTCCCAGACCAGGACCGAAACGTCGATACATGTAATATACATTTTTAATATTTGATAAATAAATTAAATCCTTTTAAAAAAATTCCAGTGTGCGCTGCTCTTTATGGATGGATTTCTGAATATTTGACATGGCAGCAGCACCTGGTATTTGATTTTTTGAAGGTGTGCGAGAGACCCAATCTGTCTTTTTTGTATATTGGTATAAGTTCTATACCTGGTCTACGCACCCAGAATTTGCTATATTGGTTTAAATTACCATGGATGAATTTATCGACAGAACACATTTTCAAGGCGATTATGCAGAAACTTGGCATGTCACAGAAGCCGATGCTGAGCGTGTACTGTGGCATCAGAACCATACCGAACTTCCCTTTAAAGTATCTGAGGTGGATATCGCACAAGATTTGGAAAGGATGAAAAAGAAAGAAACAGACCTCGATCTACATGGCCTGTTTCTATCAGATTATTACCGTTCCAAACGAATTCCCTGTGGCTTCAGAATACGTAATGTTCCGACCATTGGTAGGTCTAACCCGGAATTTTGCAAGAAGTGGATCGGCGTTCTCAACCGCTGTTCCCTGGACCTCATGGTGCTCGTCATTGAGGAGGTTTCGACTGAACTAACTAGAAGCCGGAAATCCCTTGCCGCTTTTGAAATTCAACATGGAGTAGCAGCGCAGTCTGCCGAGACGCGCAAACCTTTCACTCGCGCTAGGATGCAGGTGGAGAAATACAAACAGGAGCTATTACACTTCAAGAGGGAGAAGCTTCGTCGCGCGAATGAAGACTATACCGGCTTTCGAGTTTATTGGTGGCTTACAGGTGAGAAGGACGGGGCCTTTGGAAGCCAGCGTCCACGATGGCGCAAACGAGTTAAACTTACACGTCCTTTAAACTCCGTTGATGCCAGTTCAGGCGACTCCGAACCGGACGAAGCAGCAGTGGGTAATGTACATTCTATATCTACTACACGGGAAGCGATTGATATGCATGATGATTCTCCTTTTTTGGCCAATACCCCGGTGGATTCGGGCAGACCACCTATAGGACGGGGCAATACAAGAAGTGCCGTACGAGGAGAGGCCAAAAAAGGAAAAAATCGCAAGATCTAGAAATTCCAATTTTTAACCTGTCCCAACATTCTTTATCTGAGGGGGAAATCAGCCTCCTAAAGAAGGGTCTGACTTTTGTTCCGACTTCTGCCCAGAAACAGTTCGACTGGGACATTGACTTTTTCAAATTTTGCAGATTGTTAAGTTTGAAGGATATTTATAGGGATTGTTCGTCTGTAGCTCCCATGACTAATTTGAAACTAAAGAGTTTATTCAATCCGCCAGTGACCAATCAGGCTATTAGACTGTTTAAGCAAAGTGTTGATAATGAGGTGGGACCGATAATCGCTTCACAGGTATCCTCGAGTAACTTAACTAAAGCTGAAAATGCGGCTATCAAATCCTTGTCCAGTGATAATAATATTGTGATACTGTAAGTTTCTATGTATATTATATCATTAATAATAATATCAATATACCTCAACCCACTTACTAGGGTTTCTGGTTCTTTTGAGCAAGCAGACAATGAATCCACACCAATGAGCGTATAGTAAAGTGATGTATTGTAAAATAAATCACTTGATTGTTCTACATAAATGATTACACTTAGACTAAACAAAAATTACAATATTTACAGTTACACATTACACAAGTCTACATAGTTGTTACCAAAAAGGCAGGGGAATAGAGTTCGGCTTCATCTCTGCCTTCCCCTCTGGTCTTCATTCCTCACATGTCTTGTCCCAGGCTCCTCTGGCTTCTCCAGCTCTCTAGCTGCCTCCTCTCAGCTGCCCAGCTCCCTCTCTCCTGCCCACCCCTTCACATGTCTGCTCGTGTTCTTTTATCCTGGGTTCTCACCTGCCCCCATAGAAACCTTCCCAACTGCCAAGATGCTGTGATAAACCCCCAACTTGCCTACATCCTGTTGAGCAAGTTTTCTCGCATACAAAATCAGTTTTATGGTCCCCACAGCAGACATAGACCTTAGTAGTCCCAGGAAAACCTTTGTTATGATAATCAGGGCTTCATGTAAGTTCCCTGAACAACCGCTTTCATATTAAATAACAAATCAAGATGGCAATTTCTTACAAATCCCCACCTAGAGGGCGAAGGACTTCACAAGGAAAGAGCCCTCTAAATTAACAAAAAGCATAACATTGCCAATGCAGGGACACCCATTAATACACTGTTACTGTATGTATTGGAGCTGAAAGTGATGGGATTATTGAGACCTAAATGATGTAACACTCACAAATATTTTAAATTTGGGATACTGTGAGTTGAATTTGACCCTAATTACACAAACACTCACAGTTGTTCATACTCATAATGTATAACCCTTCAGCCAGTTATGAGCCCACACCAACTTTTAGAGGTTTAATATCCAGCTTATTGCGCTGCTTTGTCTGTGCCCCACTTACCACCTGACCCTGCTCCACCCAGGTCTGGGCTGGATCCCATCTTAGGCCTCTACTTTTAACAAACCATGGTCTTTGCACTTTGGTGTTTGCAACACCCAACACATTTCTGCTTACCACAGTTTTCATATTAAAGAGACCACACAGGGAAAACATTTTATTATTTTAGGGTAGGGTGTAAATGTCTGTGGCACATTTTATTAATCAGCATAGCTGGAAAGAGCACCTCAATTCAGCAATAGGTGTGTATGTAATACTGGCCTCAGGAAATTCAGAAGATACACTACACTAAAGTGTGCAGCACTATCTTGGCCAAATCACTAGTGAGATGTTTCTCGCCTTTGTCTCAGTATTTCCATATCAGTTTCATGCCTGATTATCACAACCCAACAAAACAGAAATTAGCATTATTATCAGAAGAGAGATCATTTGGGACAGATTCCACACAAGAGTTATTTAACAACAAAAGAACAACAAAAGAAGTATACTGCTGTCTCTCGCAGATCTGTTATGTAAATAACCCCATGCATATCAAAGTAAAGCTCTTGTAAGACACTTGTACATTTGCATTTGCTGAGAACCGAAGGTTCTGGTAACTTTTAACATGTAGACTGTATATTGGAGTGGTTTTTCTTTTTTTTTTTTTTTTTTTTTTAACACCCCACCTTGAGACTGCAAATAATTATAAACTACAAACAAAAACAATGACATACAAACTTTGAAAAAGAAATCAAAAGAAAAAAAATATAGAGTGAATACTGCTTTGATTAAGAAACACATACTGATGTTATCAAGCAGCATGCAGTCTATGTAAAAAAATGTTCATAACCTGTTGCTGCTGAAACAAGAGTAAAACAAAAATGTCACTCAGGCAAAAATACACCAAAAATAAAATTCAAAATATGCCTCAGTGCTTTTTACTCTTCTGTAGACTAAAGCAGCAACCATTTCAAAACTCCACAGTGCAGGCAATTCTAACTATTAAAAACAAAAATATTTTAGAATTTGGTAAACCTGACTGTACCATATCAATTTAGAGGCTTTTCCTTAAGTACAAAAAGTAAAAGAAAAAAACAAATAGGTAAGGTCCTCTATAACTCTTTTTTTTTCCTGAGATAAAAGGGGGAAGGGAATTGTTTGGAAATTCTTCTTTTTGTGATCTGCCATCCTGTTACCTGGAAAACAAACTCATAGAAGACATTAACACTGATTTACATCATCTTTTGTTCTTTTCATTTGAGAAATCTCTATCTTGAGACTCTCCAATTCATTGTTAAATTTTCCCCATGCATTTTTCAGACTTGAGTTCTCTTCACTCAGCCTTTCATTTTGAGTTTTAAGAACATGGTAGGGAATCCATGTATTCCAACTCTTGCTTTTATTTTGGAATCCCCACCTAGAGGACTTCCAACTTCCATTTCCATTGTAAACATTTTTATGATTGTTCGTGTTGTTAAATTGCACGGTACAATTTCTTGCTATGTGCCCAACTCTGGAACATGCATAGCATCTAAACACTTTCTTTTGTGAACATTTTTTATCTGTACTGTACACACTTTGTTTCTCAGGGTGGGTAGCCTTTATGGCAAACACCCTTTCACTGCCAGGCTGCTTCTTGGGTTGAACAGGTTTGTAAAACTGTACTTTAGGAACGTCCTGCTTTTGTACTGCAGTCCTATTTTCTGTACATTTCAGTGTCGCTATAGGAGGCTTATCCTGTCTACAACAATCCACATTTAGCATTTTACTTTTGACTGCTAATTCACAATTCATATTGCTGTCTTTTATGCATTTCACATCAGTTACATTTCTATCATTTTTAGCAGTTTTCTCTACTTTAACTGCAGAAACTACACAATCTCTTGCTCCTAACTGAGCCTTTAACTGTTTAAGCTCAGATTTGCAATTTGAATGATCAGCCCCTGCTTTTCTGAAGGTTGCAACCAAACTTTCTGCATCCCTCAGCCTTTGTTTGAGCTGCTCATTCTCTATGCAAACCTGCTTGTACTTTGCAGTTGTTCGCTGGTTGCTAGCATTAATAGCAGCAGCATTTTCTACAGAAAATTTTAGAGAATCTACTAACAAATTTAAACAATGAACCTTTTCTTCAACATTCCCTTTTTGCACAGATAAAATTTTATACTGTTCTGCTATCCAACAGGCAGCATAAACCAGTGCACCTTTACCCTTTGATTTAGACAGAGATTTGTCATGAATTGCCCTGGCAACATAATCTTGAGCCTTAGCCCATGGATCTGGAGATCCTTGCATACATTTAACAATCTGTCCTGAGCATTTGACCATGGCCATCTTTTTAGCTAAAACCTCCATGATTATTTTAACAACAATTAAAACAACACAAAACAATCAATTAATTTACTACACAATATTACACACTCATAAATATGGATTAAATGCCATACATTGAACTCCTACACTGGATCGCCATTTGTAAGTTTCTATGTATATTATATCATTAATAATAATATCAATATACCTCAACCCACTTACTAGGGTTTCTGGTTCTTTTGAGCAAGCAGACAATGAATCCACACCAATGAGCGTATAGTAAAGTGATGTATTGTAAAATAAATCACTTGATTGTTCTACATAAATGATTACACTTAGACTAAACAAAAATTACAATATTTACAGTTACACATTACACAAGTCTACATAGTTGTTACCAAAAAGGCAGGGGAATAGAGTTCGGCTTCATCTCTGCCTTCCCCTCTGGTCTTCATTCCTCACATGTCTTGTCCCAGGCTCCTCTGGCTTCTCCAGCTCTCTAGCTGCCTCCTCTCAGCTGCCCAGCTCCCTCTCTCCTGCCCACCCCTTCACATGTCTGCTCGTGTTCTTTTATCCTGGGTTCTCACCTGCCCCCATAGAAACCTTCCCAACTGCCAAGATGCTGTGATAAACCCCCAACTTGCCTACATCCTGTTGAGCAAGTTTTCTCGCATACAAAATCAGTTTTATGGTCCCCACAGCAGACATAGACCTTAGTAGTCCCAGGAAAACCTTTGTTATGATAATCAGGGCTTCATGTAAGTTCCCTGAACAACCGCTTTCATATTAAATAACAAATCAAGATGGCAATTTCTTACAATACGTCCCGCTGATAAAGGCGGGGGTATTGTATTACTCAATTATGTGGATTACCGCAATGAAATTGCACGACAACTCTCTGATGGTCATGTGTATAGGTTACTCAATGGGGATCCTGTGAATCAATTCAAAAAACAGGTTGATCAATACATTAAATTCTCTTTTGAGAGCGGTTATATATCTGAGGAGCTTAGATCTTTTTTAACCATGGATTTTCCAAAGTGTCCGGTTTTATACACCTTGCCCAAGGTGCATAAAAATCCTGTAGCTCCCCCTGGACGTCCGATCGTTTCTAGTAGAGACAGTCTCCTCCACCCTGTCGGGATATTTATAGACAATGTATTGCAACCTATAGTCCAAGCCACCCCCACTTATTTGAGGGATACCCCACATTTATTAAGTCTTATAGATGTTTTCAGGGTTGATCCGGACGAAACCATCATCTTGGCCAGTATGGATGTTGTTAATTTATACACTTGCATTCCCCATGGTTTGGGGGAGGAGGCTGTCCGGCAATCAATTATACAATATGATCCATACACAGGACCAAATATTGACTGTGTTATGCAGCTACTACACATGTGCCTTACATTAAACTATTTCAGATTCGAACATAATTTTTATATGCAGGTATCAGGTACCGCAATGGGTGCTGCCATGGCACCTGCATATGCTAATCTTTTTATGCATCAATTTGAGCAAAACAACATCATGCCTGACTACGGGGCCAGTCTTTTATTTTTCAGACGCTATATAGACGATATATTGATATTTTGGAAGGGCAGTGAAGTATCCTTCATGTCCATGGTTACCCATTTAAATTCTTTGTGCGGACCTGTGAAATTTACAGCCACCACCAGCTCTGATAGTGTACAATTTTTGGATGTGAAAATCAGGCGTAATGGGGATAAGTTTTAATATTCCTTGTATAGAAAAGTCACTGATCGCAATACTTTGTTACAGTTTAATAGTCAACATCCTGAAACCATGAAAATCTCTTTCCCTATTTCGCAATTTTGTAGAGTTTTACGAAACAATTCATCTGATGACACTAGAGCTGTCCAACTTAAAGAAATGGAGGACAGATTTCTGGTTAGGGGGTATCCCCGTAGATTGCTCAAACAGGCTCTCTTTAAGGCCAAAAGGAAGGTATTGGTAAGTCAATAGGGTTGTCTTTTCCTCACATTTCTCTGGGGTTTCTGGACAAATCAAAAAAGTGGTACATAGAAATTGGAATATCTTACAGGCTGACAATGGATTGAAATCAGTTATCAACAGTCCCCCTCTGATGGCTTATAAGAAAGGTGTGAATTTGCACAACCTCTTAGTTAAGACTGATCCTATTTTGAGTTATCAAAAGGTACAGAAGGGATGGTTGGCCAACAGGAAGATGGGATGCTTTAGATGTCCAACCTGCACATCCTGTCGGTATATGAGTCCGAGTCAGACCTTCACACACCCCCACACGGGGAGACGCTTTGCTATCAGATCACATATTACTTGCACTACAACTCACGTTATTTACTTAATTACCTGTCCGTGCGGTCTTTCATATGTGGGCAAGACTGATCTGACTCTGAGGCTCCGGATGGATGCCCATCGTTCGGCCATTAGCACGGCTTTCAGGGACAACTGTACTACTAAACCTGTTGTCAAACATTTTTTGGAGATGGGACATCGGTTACCTACTTTTAAATATATTGGCATCGACTATCGAATGGTCGAATAGTCAAATGATTTTTATTCGAACCGTTCGAATCATTCGTTTCGATCGAATTCAATTGAATTTGACCAATTCGATGGTCGAAGTACCCAAAAAAATACTTTGAAATTAGAATTTTTTTCCATTCAAATTATTCCCTCGAGCTTAGTAAATCTGCCCCTATGTATCCAACGTTTCGTTAAAGAATTATGATTTCCATAATAAGGAGTCCCAAGCTGGGAGAAAAGAGGTTAATGAAAGTTAAACACTAAATAATAGAACAAAGTATTTTGCAGCTAACATGGCACAAAAAAAAAACAACCGTAATTTTAAATAAAATAGTTAGAGGCCCTTATAATAAAACTTTTATTCTCAATTAAAACTAATAATGTAATGGCAATATAAATATTACCGTTTGCAACAGCAAGTTCTATTATTTTGCTAAACGTATTTTTCAGTAAGGAAAAAAATGCTCTTGCAATTCCACTCAGTGACTTTAATAGTATATGATAAACTAAATGTCAAGATATGACAACTTGTGGTTGTGTGATCCTCTCTTCTCTGTGGTTAGTACAAGTGGCATTGTAATTATCTATATGGATTGTTATTCACAGTTTCTACTTACTTTGACAGTTCAAATCTAAAATTCACTAAAGCATAAAGAGTGTTGAGAGGTTTTTAGAAATATTGCCTTTTAACCTGGAAAGAAGGAATGGAGAGAAATCATTTAGGACTTCAGGAAAATATGACAATATTTGGATAGATTAATATGAGACACACACACTGTGCCACTCACATGCGGCAGGTGGCAAATTCAAATGCCTTGCCCACACCTTGGCAAATATCTGCTATTATAAGTACATAGTTTGTTGAGATAAAAAAAGGCAAACTGCTGTTGCCATGCTCAGTAGTTTTCTTTTCTTTTTTAAATAATTGCAGTTATTACTGCCTCTCCTGTAAAACAGTTTTATGTAGCACAGGTAACAAAGGGGTTGTTAAATGTATTTCTATCTCAGCAGCAATAATTAAATTAATATATCATTTAGTAATTGCCTGCATAAACATAATGCAGAAAAAAGGAAATAACAAGTATCTGAACAAATAAGAGCTGTCCATTTAGGGGGAAACATATAGTATGAAACCAAATCTTAGACATACAGGGGCATATTCATAACATTTTGTATTTCATTTCAAACCAAACAAAAACTTAAAATGAAATAATTCATTTTAAAGCTTTAACATTTGTACTAAAGTTCCCTTTTTATGTAAATTCCTACAGTATGTAAATATGGTGTGTGTGTGCGAATAAAAGGTAGGTATGCCAGGGTTACACAGGGTGTTATGCCAAAAGTAAACACTTTATTGGCCTCAATGAAATACATGGGAATAAGCCAGAGCAAGTCTAGTGAGCATAGTGATTTAGTTAGAAAAATGGCATTAGAACTTATTTGTCTTGCATAATATTATGTTTGGCAGACTTGCTCCAATTATTTTAAGGTAATTTTGTGCTTCAATTTGCAGCATTTTTATTATTGTACTAAATATACCGGATTGTACACAGTGATGCAGTATGTAAGAAGAGAAAAAGTATTTTTCTGCCTTGTTTTTTACACAGCTATATACATACAATTAAACTGTATAGAGGAGCCACAGGTTCTGCAGCCACAAAACAGAGAATACATCTGAACTGCAGATAAGAAGCATTTGACATGGACAAATGTTGATTAACCCAGCAAATATGGGATAGGCAAATACCTTTTTATACCAAAGTTAAAGGAGAAGGAAAGTCTTAATCACTGGGGCTGCCAAGTGACTTACCTGATACCCTGTGTCAGTGCTCCTCTTAGCAGAAAATGGCTCCACCTTGGGGTTGTTTTCTGCACACACCACAGAGTCATCCTCTTCTTCTTCATTACTTTTCTGTGTATAGACCCATTCAGAATTTCATACTATAGCATTTCATCTTTCCCTGCTTTGTAAAAGGCCATGTCATATAATGTTCATCATTAATATATATCAAATATTTATGAGTAAACTAAGCTTGGATCTACTAACAGTATCATGACAAGGGGACTCCTCCATTGACGCTTCGCTTTCAGTCATCTCACTGAACCCCGTTGTTACAAACCTTAATAAAACAACAAGAAGTCAGAAATGGTGTTAAATGGCCACAGCATTTATTCACATTATATCAAATAAAAAGGACCTTGCCAGCTTCACCCCAAGGCAATATTCAGGGGCGTAACTACCGGGGGAGCAGGGGGTGCAACTGGGCCAGGGCCCGCACCCCCGCAGGGCCCCCCCGGCAGATCGCACGCACTGCAGCTGGCTGGAGTCGGCTGCAGCCGCAGAGAAATATCACACGGAAGAGGGTGGGGGCGGGCCCGGCTGCACGGCCCACACCAGGGCCCGCCCCCACCTAGTTCCGTTACTGGCAATATTCAAAGCCAGAATTCCATATGGGATCACTACTGTACTCTGCCATTTGTCACTTGAGATCAGCACTATGACATTATATCCACTACTGAGTATTAGGCTTCGTCTACCTACGGATGCCCCCAAATCTGCTACCAGCAAAAGCTGCATCGCCCACCATAAGAGAAGTTCAGCAATGAATCTGCAGTGAGTCGATGATAGGAAATCCAAGCAGGCTGTCACCTAACACAAGCAGTATTGGCATCTGTTTCAATCACAGGAGAGAACCTCCTTTCTCCAACTTCTAAAATGTTTTGTGCCGTACCATAGCAAGGTCCTTCCACTGCTGTAACAAATCAAACTTAAAATACATTATCATAAATCCATTGGTTTGATCCAGAAGGTAAAAACCAAGCCTGAAGCCAGTGCCAATTATGCCTCAAGGGAAAAAATTCCTTTCTGACCCCAGTGGCAATCTGAAACATTCCCCGGATCAAGGATTTGACATTCATTTAACATTAATGATACCATCTGATTCTGCCAATCTTTAAACATAAACCAGTGGCTGCTGGTCGTTTGGATCCCTTGTCATGCTTTCTCCACTTATCCCTTATCCAGTTACAACTTTCACCATCTTATTGGATATTGATCAAATAGAAAACACAATTATATGCTGAATTATATAAATGCAAATGTCCCTATCTGATAATTCCAGCCCATCAGAGAGCTGTTTCGGCAATAAGAGGGCACAGTCAAAAAAAGTTATGTGAGTCCCAATAAGCACTAACATTTACTCCCTGTTCTCAAGCGAATGGATTTATAGTAGAAACAATCTCTGTAGTTTTTCTTTGCTATAAAACAATACAACAAAATAAAGATGATAGATAAAAAGAGACAATTCTTTTTATTATCAAATATATTAGATGGGAGACAATAAACCAGAATCAATGGTAGGCTAGATTGACATTCATCTATAATAATCTGCCCAGTTATTGCTATCCAAACACACTCTGCTTTTGCTTCACCTCTTGTAACCTTACCATAATAACTTAACCACAAGACTCCAAGGAGAATTTAGCAGTTAAGTTTATTTTTAAAAAGCTACTAAGGGATATCTGCCACTTGACAAACAAAATAACTTAGACTGTGTATATATTATAATTAAGCAATATATTGCTACCTAGTGAGTCAAGCATTTCCTTTAGTAATGTAAGAATACTTCTATCATATCTCTGCAGAGACCTTCCTACTTAAGTAAATCCCCAATTGATAGATATCATTAAAGTATATGGGGAAGTGTATTAATGCTTGACGTTTGCTTAAATGAAAATATTATCTCTAAAGCAAATGGCTTTTTGACTTGCAATTTTAAATTTGTACCCTTATTTGCTGCCATTAACTAAGCAATTCTGACTGCTACCAAATCTAAATTTGTAAACATTATACAATTATAATATGAATGTTTTCCTTCTCTTGAATTTGTCTCAGAGCGAATAGAATAATGGTGATTACATAAATGGCTAAAGCAATAATATACAGAATAAGTACTAAAAAGCAGACATATTTCATGCAGAGCAATTTAAAGTCCCAGTGAGATGTGTCAGGGCAAGTCAATGAGAACCAGTACATTCTTGTGCATAAAAAAAAGAAGGCCCACCATCAGTATCCTGGCACATTGCTGTACAGTAATACTAGTAGATAGGGCATGGTCACTCTAATATGTATATATGTCAACTGCTTTCTCTTTCAGCCAAGCAATACCGATCATTTGTTCTAGAAAGTGGTTTTCGCATTAAATAATAACTGGACATGCACATTTCTCAAATGTTTTACACACACTACAATATGGCCAGAACTATGGGTGGGCAGAAGAGGCACCTGTCTAGGGCGTAAAAACAGGGGGGCGCTGTGCAGGTACCTGTTCTGCCTACACCTAGTTCATAGTTGCTTCCCTCTGCTGCTCCACCCTCCCCTCTGCTGCTTCCCTCCCACTCTGGCCCTCTGCCGCTTCCCCTCCCGTCTGCCGCTTCCCCCCATAACCCTGTCCCTCCCTTCTGCCACTTTCCCTCCCCAGTCCGGCCCTCCCCTCTGCCGCTTCCCCTCCCTCTGTCACTGCTTCCCTTGACATCACAGTGTGCATTGCCGGCCGAGTTGCCTAGAGTGCCTGCTCGGCTTGGCCCGTCCCTGCACTACTGTGAAACTGATCATTGTTGCTCAGTGCTCAGTTTGCTCACTTTATTGGACCAATTTATTGGTTAGGCTCAATGATACTGTCAGTATGTAATATCACAGCAGATCAGCTTGATATACTTATTAGAGGGGCCTCCTTTGTTTATATGGGTTAAGATTGGTATTGTTTTATGAGGCAGATTCTTCTATGCTTATATTGAATTTCTATTGGAAGTTCACAAGTCCCTTTCACACTGTTGTGTTGTTTGTGTTTGTTCTACTTTGAGACACTCCACAAAAAATCTAACATTTATGCAATTTTAGATCCATGAGTATAGTTCATATTTCACCTATATGAGAATAGACAAAACAGACCAATCCATTTTATTATTGTGATTGTAATGCAAACCTGTATTTCACAACTCATTTTCATAATAATTTATGTCAAATAAAATATGTTTTATTGTAATTGAGGAGGAATGGAATGAGGGGTGCAATAACCAGCTGCTTGCAGCGTTGACATGTTGCTGCTTTCCTCAAACCCTGGGCCTGTGCTCCTATCAGTAGAAAACTGCACTGGTCCGGGATTCTTCCAGCAAGCACCATAGAGCGATCGGCTTCCGGTTTCTTCTTTCTTCGGCTGGTACGAAGTAGTAAAAACAGAACTTTACCGAAGAAGTCAGCTATTTCCTTCTACTGCACATGCGTCAGCCTGGGGAAATTTGAAGAAAGATGAAGAAGGAAGCCAATCACTCCATGGTGCTTGCTGGAAGAACCCTTGTAACGATGCAGTAAAGGGCTATATAAAGGAGACTAGAAGAGAAAAGAAGAAGAATTGAGTTTTGTCCCTGTCAAAAGTCCAGTGTACATGGTCTTCACAATGGTGCTCTTCTTGGGATCTCAAACTCCAAACAATCTTATAGTGGCAGGAGACAAAGATTTATCAAAGGTCAAGGTGAATTTTTGAATGAAAAAAATTTGAATTTCTAGCTATTTTTTTGTGTACTTCGACTAGGGAATAGTCCAAATTCGATTTGAATTTGAAAAAAAATCAAAAATTAGAATATCGAAATTTATCATGTACTGTCTCTTTAATAATTTGACTTCTACCATTCGCCATCTGAAACCTGCTGAATTGCTGTTTTAGCCAATGAGGGACCTCCTAGAACCTCTTTGGAGTCAATTGGTGGACTTTTTTTTGGGGAAAAACTTCTAATCGATTTTGATCGTATGCACTATTCCTTTTGATTCGTACGATTCGATCGAAAATTGACCTATTCGACCGAAAAAAACTTTGACTTAATTTCGGTTGGTCTTTTTGAATTCGGATTTCAATGTTTTTTCAATTCGAAATTCGACCCTTGATAAATATGCCCCTTAGGGTACTAACCTTTTTGCTATCTTTGGAGGTGCTTCTGGCTGCTATGCTAACTACCCTTATCCTTACTCTTATTTCTTTTATGTCACACTAGTTAGTCCTAAATAATAAATCTCAATCTCCTACTGACACCTTGTCTTAGGGTCTTTAGTACCATTCACTACTCCAAGGGGCACATTTTACATATTTCACAAAACTACGTCAGATGTTAATTTGCTATGACTGCACGTATTCATCAAAATGCAAAAATGTGTATATGTAAATGAACACTGGCGTATATTCACTAGTAAAAATTCATCAGCACAGATTTTCTCTAGCAATACTTTCTTCCTAGTGAAACTTTGTTAACATACCTACTCTTAATGGATTTTTGCCAAAAAAACACAATTCTCTCTTTAGTAAATGTGCCTCCAAGCATGTAGACTCAAAAGAGGCTGAACCTAGAGAAGACTAGGTAGGAACTAGGAACATCCAGGCCAGGATGTTAAGGTGGATTCTTTCAATTGTGATCAATCACTGTGCAATGCTGGGGTTAATCTTTCCAGGACAAAAACGTTACCCTTCTATACTTATAAAATATATGCAGTTGTGACTTTGAATGTGGTAGTATAAAGTTGAGTGGATGAAAAGACCATGGTCAGTAAAATGTTATGTGATTTAAAAGAAACACACATTATTTAAATTAAAGATCAATTATGAAGTTGCAGTTTTACAACCTAAACTTAAGGGCATATTTATCAATAATGGAGAACAAAATCACTGGTGATGTTGCCCATAGCATCCAATCAGCAGTTGCTTGGTCCTAGTGCGCTGATCCTTGTGATTGTTGGTCCTTTGATTCCTGCTACCTGCTCCTGTCACCTGTGTGACCTAGATCTTGTTCCTGACCTTGAATTGCCTTGTGATTCTGCTCCTGGTTTGGCGCCGTTGCCTGCCCCTGTGGGAGTACTGGATCCTTGTGCGGTAAGTCCTGGCGACAACCCGAGTAGCTGTGGGCCAGGCCCAAAGCCAAAAATGGCTGATATAGGCAGAAGAGCATACCTAGACTGGAATACAGTCACTCCCCATAAGTTTGCCCTACATGACAGCCACATAGTGTAGAGGTATTCTTCCCCTGAACCCCTGTGATACTATGATTCCTTAATAACAAAAAACTGAATTGCAATGAAGCTTGCTATGCAGATAAGAAGCATTTATGTGTTAACAGCAAAAGCAATCTATGTCTAAATATTATATTTAAGATGATATAAACCCTTTGTCTATTTTTTGTCTAAATTAAATAACTAGCCATTAAAATAAATCCTATGTTGTGCTTAAAACAATATGGAACAGGAAAAGGAAAATGTAAAAACAAAATCAGTGGCAAGCAAAGTTTGTGGGAAATACAGATTTCCTCAGTGTAATGCAGGGCACATCCACATTTGTCTTTCAAAGCAAAAGGCACAGATCTTCCATGTCATGTACAGATTTGGAGAATGAAACCGCTACAAGCAACCTATCATTTTCCTTCCTTTCTCTGCTTCAGTTCTTGTAAGACTCACAGGAGCCAACCCCACTGTTGTTTCCCCAGCTGCTTCTCATGGCTTTCTGGTATGCAAAGAAAAAATGGTGTTCTTGAAAATAACATACTGCGTTCTCCTTTTGTATCATATTTAGCAAGGTGGAAGCAGACTTGGCTGTCTGCCAAAACTGTTTGTCAAGGTCTGACTGACATTACTATGTAAGTAATAGCTACTATGTACAGTAAGTATAGCTAGCGACTGCCACGTGTCACATATCTAGGGTTACAAAGTATTAAAAAAAAATATTTTGTCTCAAAACTGAGGTAACTGAGTTAACTTATGTTTAGAGGTACATTATTTCTTACACATTTTTCTTATGAGGGATCCTTGCAAAACAAGGCATATCTACTGTATAAGCCATATGTTGTAAATGAGGTTGTCGAATGTGCTGTGCCGCTTCTCCCATAGCCCCAGCTTACTGTAAATAGACAAGTGTCTCCAGTGACATAGAGAGAACCCTGAAGTATTGGAACTATGATACTTCATTATATAGTAAATTTCTATGAGATTCTGCAAACACATTACTCACAGAGTTCACTTTCAGTGCCAGTTGTTTTTTATTCAAGTATATAGAAAGACCTGAGATAGTTGTTTTAAAATGAATCCTTATGTGAAAGGGTTTCAAACGACACATTTCCCCATCACTCCTCTGAATCCAGCCTCCAGCATAAGCTCAAATCTAGCTGCATGTGTAGCACAAATACCATAAGACACCATTCAGTCATTTTGTATTAGTAAGTAATAATGTATATAATGCAATGCTTTCTAATTCCAGTGATAGGTCTATACTACACACAGTAGTACTAACTAACATTATAGTAAGTTATTGGGTTTAAAGCATTTATCTTACAAAATACAGTAGTTGCCATGTAATAATGATAAATCTTAATCTGAAGTTAAGGGGAACTCCACAAAAACATAATTTAAGATTTTTGAAAAGTAAACATAATTTCAAGTAACTTTGCAATATACATAATTTAAAAAATATGCTGACTTTTCATTGGTTTTTATTGATTTTTAATGGTTTCTGACAGTTCCCTAAGCCTAGCCCCCTGCTCTCCTGCTGATCTCTCTGACTACATTGCTGAGCTGGCTGACTACTGTTACTTTGAATCAACAGCCAGCTGCCCTTAGCCTGCATCCTCCAAACCCCACAATTCCCTGCACACATGATTTCAATAAGGAACATAACATCACAGTGCAATGCATCATGGGTTATGTAGTTCCTGCATGCTGTCTGTAAATTGGAATAGAATTTGTAACATCAGTGTTTTAATCCCTCCTTTCCTGCCAGGATTTCAAATGATGCAGAAAGAGAAGAACTGTTAAACAGCTGGATTTCAGCATAGAAAATTGCATTTATTTACACTTTTTGAAAACAGTAACTGAGATGGGTATATTAGGGGTTTCTTTGTTATGCGGGCCTCTTCATCAAATTATGGTTTGGAAGCCAGAGTTCCCCTTTAAGGAAAAACAACATATTCTGCTACTGAAGTTCTAATTACAATAGACTACAGAATTAATATGTGTGTTAGAGTGTATAAGTGATGGGTGCATGATTCAACATGCACACAGAGAAAACACAAAAATTAGCTGTATCTATTGGCAGAAAAGCCATGTCTTGATAGTATCATTTTGGAAATTAAACCTTCCTTTTGTTTTAATCATTGTTTCAATCCTTTTAATGTACAGCCTTGGGGTTCCCAGTAATTATGCATTGCTACTGTGCTGTTGAGAAAAACAAACTGATTTTATAGGCACACAATTAGTGCAGTGCAAACTACAGATATTACACAATTATACAAATATATGCTCAAATCTTAGGCTTTTGTATGATTTTGCATACAAGAATTGCAGTCCTGGTCATCACTGTCTGATTCTGCTCGAGCTAGCCGTGAACTGAAGAAGCCAGCGTCAAATCTATTGAAGAGTAATGATTTCAGGGAGGCTGCAGTCCATGTGTCAGCTCTGAAGGCATCTACAGGGGTCTGACCCTGTGGCAGCTGTTCAAAACAATATAAAGGTTGCACATAAAGTAAAGAAACAGGTCATAAATCTACATTTTAAATGTGGCTTAAAGATTTTTTTCCTGCATAAAAGTATGCTGCATAATGTAGAATTAGATACATGAAATAGAGACCTGAAACAACCTGCTCTTTCTGTTTATTTTATTCATAATGATCTGACCCCATTTAGAAATATAAAGGTAATATATCAAGGTTATTTGCCAATGTTGCAGGGATATGCTTCCATAAGAGGTTCCTACTAACTAAATCTTCCATGGTATAATAAGTAATAATGGTAAAAGAAGCTGAAAAATATGGCTATAAGAAGGAAAACTACTATTGGTCATGATGTTCTAAGAAACTTGCTACAGTGTATACCATGGGGAAAGCCTATGCCACATGTGCCAAAAGCATGAAAATGTAATCATTAAATTTCAGATTGGGGAAGTTAAATTAGGAAGTCTTCTGGTGTAAACAATGAAAGGATTGTGAGAATATGTGACTCCCAAGCAAAAAATATATAGCAGCCCTGAATAGTTAATGCGGTGGTTTCCATACAATATGAATAGGAATTAATCACTACTTCCTCTTGTATATAGACTTTT
The DNA here is from genome assembly GCF_017654675.1 of Xenopus laevis. Classification (NCBI taxonomy): domain Eukaryota; kingdom Metazoa; phylum Chordata; class Amphibia; order Anura; family Pipidae; genus Xenopus; species Xenopus laevis. The sequence continues at coordinate 62,315,040 of NC_054378.1, read as the reverse complement.
ACAGGATATATAAATACTGTATATTATGAGGTGTCCTTAAGATTAGGTATTTGATGGGAGCACAGAGGCTGTGTTGTGACTCAGCCGAAAAGAAGGTAGGGATGTAGTAAAGTGCAGCATTAATGCCCTCCTTTAAAGGCTGATTTTTTTTTCTCAAGCCAAGGCATTCATGTAATGCTAGCCTTAATATCAACATGAAACAGAGGAGTCTATTGAGATAATAGATTATAGTATGTAAAGAAAAGAGACTAGGACAATAGAGGCTGAGTGAGGAAAGGAAGAAAATAGTACTAAGGGTGGGCCCTTGGTCTAAGGTTTTTTGGTGGGCCCCTGGTGTCCCAGTCAGACACTGGCTGATGTAACCTAGGATGGATGTATGTCTTTGGTTTGATTGTGAATTGTCCAAAATATAAGATAGCCCTTAGAACTTAAAATGACGTTCTTCTTAGGATTATCCATGACACACATACTACTACTACTACTACTACTAGAAAAGTATATTTTTATACAGTATTAAACAACAACAAAACACATTAAGGACTAACGTTAGCAAAAATTTGCCAGCGTGACATAATTTCGGGACTTCGCCGATTTACTACGGCAATAAAACAACTCTATTTTCTTTTATTAAGGTTATCTGGGCTTGTGTAGTGTAATGTTTGCTACAACATATACGTCCATTGAAATTTAACTTCCCGCCATATGCAAATTAGCCAACGCTAGCGCAACTTCGATTTGCTTGCCGAATTAATGCTAGCGAAACATCGCTATCGTTCGGTGCCCTGGACGCAACTTTGCATTTTAGTGAATTAGCATTGTCCTGGCGAATTTTCACCTGGCGAAGTGTAGCGATATGGGTGAAGCCGTCGCTGCCGAATTTCCGCAGGTTAGTGAATTTGCCCCGCATCTAGGGGTTAAAGTCCCTAATGTGTTTTGGTGTTGTTTAATATTGTTTATATAATTGGACACCCCAGGTCCTTATATAATCTATTCACCAATAGGGATTCAATATGTTAATTGTATTTGATATTTTTAAACAGTATTTCACATACAGGCCCAACTTCCTCTGGTGGATGTATTGACATGAAACATATGGGGAAAAAGTGCTAAAATCTGTGTATATTGTGAGAAATATTACAATATACAAAAATAAGACAGCACCGGGTTGCTTACTTACAAAATAACCTGTAAAATAAATCAAAATAAACCTGCCTTATAAAAAATATAATAACACTGGAATATCACAGTATAAAAACCTCTTTATCGCTTTAACTCATCCTGAACATAAATCTGCACAACACAAAAACTGTATGTAATGATAATTTACAATAAAATACATGGTTTATGTGATATTTTTGTACTTGTAAACTTGCAAATAAAGTTTCTGAATTAAAAGAAAAGTTAAAACCCCAGACATCCAGCTGTAGTGGCAATTTGCACTTTAGGAAGGCAGCAATTTTAAAAACCCCTACTGTTTATAATGTTATATTATAAAGACATTGTGACGCAGGTTTTAGGATTGTCTTCATATTGTCAGTTAGTTAAAGAAACAAATTGATGGGGACAACTCTAAGCTGCTAATTTATGGTAAACTGATCTGCTTGATCTTTACATTGTTACTTTTGCTTACTCATTTATGCTTTGTTTTGCAGATTTCACACTGTTGCTGTGCCCAAACAACATTCATATCAATGAAGTAGATCCGTTCCGCTGGAGAAAAGACATACACATGGATAAACATACTGATAATCGATAATAAGGAAGGTCTGAGAGATGTTAAACAGAACACAGTCTTCTACTAACTAAAAATATCAATGTTTTGGTGTATTTTCTTCTGTATTGCAGAGTGCAGCAATTTTCCATCTGCTACTCATATGAATGGAACTAATTGTAACTGCCTTAACACAGCAAATCTGATTCTTTATCCATTTTGGCTTCTCTGCTGCTGAAAAATAGTCATTTTACTTTACAAACAATTTTACAGCATCACAGTTGTGAAAGAGTTGGATGAAACTGGATACAATTCAAACTTTTAAAATGGCAAATCATGTTTATTGCATCTTCTGCTTCACAGATGCAGATCTGGTACAGCAAAAGATTTCTGCTCTGCCCATGCCCAATAGGAGTGGATGAATATATTAGCTCATAAAATAAGGTTATAATAATGTATAAAAAAAAACAGGCTATTGTTAACTGCATTAGTTAATGAAGAAACCTCATCTTTTACAAAATACATCTGAAAAGGTTTTGTGGAATCCTTGTTATAAAGAATACATTTATATTTTCATTTCTGATCATAGGGTGGGGCGATTTACAGGCAGGCTGCGGCATATAATATAGCAGATATACAGTATATGCTGAGTGAACACTGTCACCTACTGGCATATTCAATATTTCAAGATCCTGTTGAAGTTAGGGGACTTAGGAGCATATTTTTAAAGGTGTGTAAAATAAATTATGCATTTTTAAAGCTCTATCATCCTTCATGTATACATAAACAGCATACAATGTGATCACAAAAATAGCCCATTACAAAAAGCTGATTGTATGTACAGTATATGTATATCCTAATGCATAAAAGTACAATATATAAACAGTGATGGGCGAATTTTTATCGTTTCATTTCACAAATTTCCCGTGAAATTCACGACACGGCAAAAAATTAGCGAAATGCAAATTTTGATGTCCGTGTCAATTATTTTCCGCGCGCAAATTTTGGCGCATGCATTATAGTCAATGGGCGTCCTGGCGACAGTTTTGATGCTAGCGACTATTCCAACGCTCCTCTAAATGTTTTTGATGCCAGCAAATTTTTGCCACAGTTTCTCAAGCGGCAAAATGCAGAAATTCACCACAAATTAGCGCCTGGTGAATTTATTTGCTCACCACTATATATAAATGTACACACAGGGAGGACAAGTCATATAATAAAAACAATAAATATACACAGTGCACAGAGCTCATATAAGGACACAGAGCTTAAGTGCTACAGTATGTGGTAAGAGACACAGCAGATAGGAGCCCCTGCCCCATAGATCTTACAATCTAAGTAAAATTCTATTTATACAGTTATAAAATATTTTTTTCTTTTTTTGGAATTATAACGTTATTTTACACTAATGTAAATCTGAAGTAAACTAATAAAGTTGATAGGATTAAATCATGCAACAAAGACTTTCCCATGTGTGTGAAAAGCAGTGCTGGTTTTTACATGGTATTCTTTAAGTTAACATCTGTTTAAACCAGAATTTTACACTCAGCTACATACTTACAGAAAAGCATTACATAGTTTTATGAATACATAGGATTTTGCATGGTTTTCTATGGCATGTAAATAGTATTCTTATGCTTTTTTTTCACAAAAAAGTCCTTTGAAGCTTATTGTTTAGTAAATTGTATATCTATAGGGATAATTGACTGTGTTATGATGACAACCTTTCCCAGCAGCTCAACAGCATCCCACTGTAGCCACAGCAATGGCGACAATAACTCTGAAGATGGGAGGAGAAACAAAACTATAGCAGATCCACAGAATGAAAAGCTGCTACTATTGAGACAATGATATCAACAAAACAGTGAGATGGTTTCAATACCCAGTCTGATAACATTCAGCGCTGGGAAAAGAGTAACATATAACAGCAGTGGGCAGTATAAATGATTTACTAGATGTACTAGAGGCCAGGCTTGTAGAACTATTTAAAACAGGTATGGAAATAGGCTTGGTTTTATGTCTATCGATTATTCCTCCAACACTCTGCAAGGATGACACATCCTGGGTGGATTGTGAAGTATTAGTCTACATACAGTAACTATGTATTTTGAAGTACTGGAAGGCAATGGAAATTCTTTTAACCATTGTCAGTGATTTCATTATTGTATTTTATAAGTTGTGGCGTGAGAACTGCAAAACAGCTCAGAAATATGGATTCTCTTTTGTGCTAGATCTGGGTTTTCTGTTTAAAGGAGAAGTAAAGCTTTACAAAGAAGTAGGCTAAAACTGATAAGGTTTTGGTTCTTTACGAGCCAAGGCTATCACAGCCCTTTAGTAGTGAAGATCAGTGCCCCCAAACATGCCCCCAGTAGCTCCCAATCTTCTTTTCTCCTAATTCACAGCACATGCTAGGTTCTTTAGTATCTGAGCTTAGGGACCCACTCATAATACACTGCATTTATAGACTAGAAGTGTCACAACATAAGACTGATTGTTGCGCAACTGACTCAAATTTGTTGAGTTTTCAAGTGAAAACCAGTGTGAAACACCCCTCAATTAGTCGTGGGCGAATAAATTTGTCAGGCTTGGACTTGTGGCGAATTTCTGCGTTTTGCCACTAGCGAATAAAATTGTTGTGTGTCAAAATGATTCAGATGCCCATTGACTTTAATGCATTTGGACAAAATAGTCGCACGTATAAAAGTTTCAATCACATCAAAATTGTTGTGCGTCAAAATTATTTTGATGTCCATTGACTTCAATGTGTTTTGCAAGTTTTTTGCTGTTTTGTGAATTTTGTGGTAAATTCACCCACCACTACCCACATTACCCAAAAATAGTGAAGGCAAAAAAATTCATGAAATAGTGAAAATGTTAATAAACGCACTGAACTCAATGGGAGTTTTTTCTTATGGCGCTTTTTTGTCCGAATGCATTAAAATCAATGGGCATTTTTTCTTATAGCGACTTTTTTTGTCATAATGGTGAAATCCAGAATTTTGCCGCAAATTCATGGCTGGTGAATAAATTCGCTCATCACCTGAATAAGGCTAGAAATGCTGTATTTTGTATACTAAACAAACATGAACTTACTGCACCACAAAGCCTAATCAAACAAATGATTTATGCTTTCAAAGTTGGCCACAGGGGGTCACCATATTGTAACTTTGTTAAACATCTTTGCCTGACCCTGCACATGCTCAGTGTGGTCTGGGCTGCTTAGGGATCATCATAAACAAAGCTGCTTGAATTCTGCATGGCTGGTAAGTAAGACGGGGGCTCCCCCTGCTGTACATAAGTATGATTGTTTCTCTGCTCAGCAGTTAGGGACCATCTGACAATTCCTATCCACAGCGGTAAATGAAGGGAGAATTTCACTGCATACAGTCTGGTTTCTTATAAAAATGGTACACATTTTTTAATTAAAGTATATTGGAAATAGATTTCTTTTTCATTAAAGAAAGTAAAAATGGGATTTTATTTTTTTTCCTTTCCTTGTCCTTTAACTTCCCGCCGTATGCAAATTAGCCAGCAATAGCGCAACTTTGCTTCAAGCAGTAACGCTAGCACAACTTCGCCAGCATTTGACACCCTGGATGCAACTTCGGATTTTAGTGAATTAGCGTTGTCCTGGCAAATCTACGCCTGGCGAAGTATTGCGCTGTGAGCAATGCCGTCGCTGGTGAATTTTCGGAGGTAAATGAATTTGCCCCTATGTGTGCTGCACCTTGTGGCTTATTCATATTAATAAATGCAATGGGTGCATGAATACTTGGCACAAGAAAATTGTTCTGGAGTGTTGGCATGCACCAGTATGTACGTTATTTTGCACAATGCCTGATTAATAAGCCCAAGTCGTGGCCATGCTATATAATTTAATAATCAGAAATTGTTGAGGGATGTATCCATTTAAAAGTTAATTGTGTCTAACATGAGTTATTTTGTCTGCAACATAAATATTGCAGCGCTGTCCTTTTATAGTTTATGGTAAAGATTTGCCTCCTGCAAGCAATTGCAAGCTATCAGTACTCTCCTGTAACTGCTATCACTTTAAATAAAGATGAGACCTTGCTTTAATCAGCTAGAAAAATAGGCAATGCTCATCTTTAAATTGTTGCTATTTTATATGAGTGCAAAAAAGGAATGTAAATTCTCAAAGAAAGAGATGACTGGGTTATGCTGGAGTAAAAAGGCATCGTACTGGGATCTTATTACATTTTTACAGTACAAATGCAATTCACAACATATTTTATTTAGTATAATGAACCATAATGCTTCTGAGTTCTGTACTCAAGGGGTCAATAGTTGTACGATTTAATATTATTTTACTTTTCTTTATCACTGATCATCATATCTATTGCTTGTTTATCTCTTCATCTCCTTCTCTGCATTGTAGTAATTGACATCTTTTTATCCAGCTGTACTGGATGTGCACATATGACAAGGTTTTTTTCAAGCTGTGTCACAAATGTGCTCCTTTTTGATACAGATATAAAAGATGTTTTTTTTGCTGATGTATGAATGATTGTTGTATTGCTGAAATGTAATTTAATACTTTACTTCCTAAAACAAAACTGTCTTCTGAATTTTTGTGTGATAAATGTAACTGTAATGTTAACTTTTTAATGGCATATCCCAACAGACCTTTTCTATGATGAGCAAAAAATTCAGCACTACCAAGCTTGTGTAATTTTGATTGCAGCTTCCCCTAAAAAAACAGGTTTATAATCTCTGTAGGGAAGTGCAAAACACTAATTTATGTGCAGTAAATTACCATGTATAATAAAGTTCAAAAGTGCAACCAATTAAAAACACCCTCTGTAAGTGAGGTGCTACCTAGAAATTAGTGGAGGCGACTATAATGGATGGCAAAATCACCTACTAACCAGATGAAGAATGTATAGGAGAACAATATAATCACACCACTCAGTCGTCTAAAATTCTCAAGTAAGCCACATCGACGAAACACAAAATAGTGAAATGCAGCTTTAATCAGGATACCCACAGCAGTTGGAAATAAAACAGCTTTTTACATTTAAAGCAATCCATATTGCAATGATATCCTCATCCTCTACACATTTCATATGGTCCACCGTGTAAATATTAATATGGGATGTTTCTCCTATTCAGTTGTATAAACAAGTTTTTTTTGTGCTTTTTTTGTTATTAAATTTTACTTTTTATAATATATGGAGCACAGCCTTTTGATGCTAGGACTAAAGGGGTCAGGGGTTCTATTTAAGCACTCCTCCCACACATCAGTGGTCATAGAATCTTTCCAAAGGGGTATACAAGTCACTAGGGATGAGGAGACTGCCTCGGTGACTCTATCTAAGCTCATCAGATAACCCTGCACTACACTGATGAGCCTCAAGAAAGGCGAAACCGGTCTGTAGTTGGGAATCTGATCAGCTATTATCCTGGCTTCTGCTTTAAAAACCCAGTGGGTGAGCTTTAGCCTATAGGATAAACCCATCTAAATGGGATTTTCTTGGAGTTGTTTGGAATTCATTCCAAAGGGGTAGGGACATCTAAGGAGGTTTTTTTTCCTTCCTCTGGATCAACTAGCAGTTAGGCAAGTTAAAATGTTGAACTTGATGGACATGTGTCTTTTTTCAACCTAACTTACTATGTTACTATGTTATTAAACCTCACATTTTTCTGGTTGAGTTTTTAAGGGAGAAAATTGTATTTTTAGAGGAAAAAACACCCATTTTTCAAGATGTATTATGAGCCGAACCTGCTAAAAATCAGAATCTGAAAATACTCCAGCTAAAACCTGTCGAAATCATGTAGAAGTCAGTGGCAGATGCCTTTAACAATTGTAATATGTTTTTTACCTTCAGAATTCTCAATATTTTTGGGCTGTTTGGCATTGTCTTTTGTTCAATAATCCTATACAGTGGCGTAACTACCAGGGGAGCAGGGGGTGCGATTGGGCCAGGGCCCGCACCCCCTCAGGGCCCCCCGTCTGCTCAGGCGCCACGATTCCCAGCGGTTCCGGGTGTACGGAGGGGGGGCGGGGGGCCCGGCAGCGCGTCCTGTGCCAGGGTCCGCCCCCCTCTAGTTACATCACTGATCCTATAAATTTGAATCATTGAGGCGACAATTCGAAAAAGTTGCAGGATCGATTTTGCTGCTATTTTTTCCCACACTGATTTTTTTTTGAGGAGATTTATTGGTAAATTCAGGGGATTTTGGGGGGGGGGTTTGGCTGAATTTCTTTTTTATTACAGTGAGTGAGACAGGTTTGAGTTTTAGTAAATACCCCCTAATTTACACACACAAACATACACAATGTATTTTAATAAGGCCCCAGGTAGACTGCTGGATCATCATTTTCCCTGCTTTATCATACTGTATTGGGTTGTAAACATCATGAGGGAAGTATATCACTTCCCTCTAGGTATGGTACAGGAGAAGAAGTTAACAACTTAACATCAACATCCCCCCAATCCACACAATAAGGCAAACCCCTATTGTTCTCTTACCTCCCACCCCCTGTGTTAAAAGGTTACCTTGTTGACCATTCCTTTTTAAAATTACTAACTACAGAGCTGGACCTTCTCAAATTAAAATGAGTACAGGAGTACTCTCCTGTAACTGCTATCACTTTAAATAAAGATGAGACCTTGTTTTAATCAGCTAGATGAGTGCAAAAAAGGAATGCAAATTTTCAAAGGTAGAGATGTCTGGGTCATGCTGGAGAAGAAAGGCATCATACTGGGATCTTATTACATTTTTACAGTAATGAACTATGTGGGGGGCAGGGAGTGGGGACTATCTAGAGCAGTAGGAAGGGACTTTTCTTATTGCGGGGTTTAGTTCTCCTTTAAAGTAGCTTTACAAATAAAGTTATACATTTATTAATTATTTCACTGTACACTTTTAGGGGGTTATTTCTTAAAGTCCATTTTTGCTAGGGGAGACACAAGGGTGTTTCCTATCCTGAGGTTTTAAAATGCAATTGTTACTACAGGTATAGGATCCCAACTAGCATAATGAATCCTTATTGGAAGCAAACCCAGCCTATTGGGTTTTTTTTAATGTTTAAATGAATTTCTAATAGACATAAGGCATGAAGACCCAAATTATGAAAAGATCCGTTATACCGAGAAAACCCCAGGTCACGAGCATTCTGGATAACAGGTCCCATACCTGTACTTAGTTACTTCTTAATTTGAACCAAACAACCATCTACCCCCCCCCCTTGCTTTTATCATTTTGGGGGTGAGCATTATATTTTAAAAAAAAATACTCTTTGGGTGGGGTTGGTTTCCTTTGAGGGGTCTTTATTTTTAAGAAAAGGAGAAACATTCGTATACAGTAAGTCCTGACAAAGGCATTGCAGAGCGAGTAATATAATAATTCTTATGCTGGTGAATTAATAAAACGGCAACATTTGTTGCTTTGGAAAACGATTTTGTTCAGTTTAAAGATACAACAAAACACACTTTGTCATGAGCTATGATTCGGGTAGCACCAATTTTCTTTAAAATTGTGCAGTATATTTTTATGCTTTGTTTATTCAGTCGTTTGCATACAAATGAATGTAGTTCACTGCTTTATTCTTGCAATTATCTTTTACATTTTAAGTTACAGGCTATATTTTCCCTTGTCTCTACAATAAATCTTTTTCATGTCGGTATTAACTCTTTGTTTTTGAAATGGACCCTGATATATAACTAGTTGCACAATACTGAGATTATTTAATAATTGGTAGATATAACAAACAAGATCTATCTAGACTTTAGCTCATACTGCAGGTATAGGCTTAAGGGTTGGGAATGCAATGCAGAGAGTTGTATTCTGCTACACCAGAAGAGTAGCATTTCAAACAAGCAAAACTTCTGCTGTTGGAGTTATCAAGGAAAACCAGAGGAAATGTGGATTTTTGTAAAACTTCACTAACATGCAATAGATGTGTCACAAACCATAATAGTTTTTTTTTTATTTTGGTGGCCCATTTAAAGGGGGTAGTTACATTTTAACTTTTACAATATTATAGAATGGCCTCTTTACTGTTTTCAACTAGGGGTCACAGTTCCTGGCAGACAAATATTTATTTTGTGAGGCTACAATTACTACAATATCCTATTCATATTGCAGTCTCTCACTCCTGACGGGTGCAGCGTCGATTCCACACCTATCCCTCTACCTCCCCCCACACACCACAAATCTCCTACCCCAAATAAGACATACACACCGCTGGTTTGGAAAGAGATGGCCGCAGTTGTTTATTTAACCAATAATACAATTATAATCATGTATAACATTTTTTAACCTTTTAACAACCGTTTGTATAACAAACTTTTAAACCTTTAACATATTATTCCCTCACCCGAGGAGGAGGGAATGGGGGTGGGGTATCTGTACCCAAACTGCCAAGATAGGTTCCTGTTCCTTCTCCCAACCCTAAACCGGGCTGCATACCACACTATGAGGACCCAGGCCTACCAGGCTATTTCCACTGACTATGACAGACCCCCCTTTTAACTTCCCCTCGGGGTCCTTGCAAAGATACCCCCCGCAACTGCGACTAACACACATAATATAGGGAGGGAGGGTGGGATGCTGCGACCTTCCTCCTCCACGTCCCGGCGCCGAATGGTAAGTATTACCGCTGTTCCTTTCCTCTTCTCATTCGCCCGGGACTCGAAGCCAATCAGCACCTGCAACAGAAAAAAGGGGGAGGGGCGGGGATAGCTGTCTCCTAAGGCCCCGTCAAGACCCTGTTGCCCCTATTCAGGCCATGGGGTCCCCAACCAATAGCTGTTTGCTATGGTAAATTGGTAGTTGCTGAAATGCCAAACTGGATAGTTACTGAAGAAAAAAGCAAAATACAACTACAGCAAAATTGCTGTCCACCTCATATTAAAATTTAATTAATGGTGAACTGCACCTTTCATAAGTTGCTACTCAACCCATAGGTATGTCAAGTTAATGAACAGTGTGCCAAGGTTAAATTAGCCACTAATGAGTTATATTGATAACATCTCTATGGGAATTTGTCACAAATACTCTAAACAGAAAAAAAAACGATTTATATTTGCAGATATACAGTATCCAGTTGATAACTGTCATAATGAAGCTGGTTAACTGGCCTGATGCAACAGACCCATAGTTGCATACTTTATCTTGTTTGGTCCAAGGGTAGTGTAGGATTAAAAATATATCATAACTGGGTCCCTGCAAGTGTATTGACAATCATTCTGCCTAAGTCTGCTTTAATGTCAGGTCATGGGAATAACCTGTGAACACATCACTCTAAGTGCAGCTATGTCGTTTTTGGACTGAGAATGACTCAGATCATCCCTGCATAGGCAAGACAATCTCAGCCTGCTATTAATGCATAATAATAATAATAATAATAATAATAATAATAATAATAATAATAATAAAAATTAGTGATGGCCGCAAAATTCACGAAAAATCGTGCAATTGGAAAGTTCACGGAAAAAAAGTGAAATTCAAATGTTTTCACAAACAATCGAGAAATTCGAATTGTGAAAATTGGAAATTGACGCCGCGAGATTCGCAAATGTATTCATCAGCAGCGAAACACGGAAATTTGTCGCGAATTTATTCGCCCATCATTAATAATAATAATAATAATAATATACTGTGCATATAATAATACTGTTTCTTACATTCTTGCAGTTTCAATGTATGGTTTCTACTTTTCAGAAAAATGATTCACTATCATCTAAATCTTATATACCATTGGGCCAGGATACAACCTCCATGTAGTTTATACAACCTACAGTAAGTTTATGTCTCCTCCCTCAGCTATAAAACTGGCAGATAAATAAGCTTCATGTGATACAGAACCTTGTGCGTGTTTGTCTGTGATGGGGAAATTAAGCTGAGTAATATGAGCTGAAGCAGTTTATTTTGCTAGTAAATAGCTATATGATATGTTAGTTCTGTATAACAGAATATATACATTCAAGCAGAACATATACAGCATATATACTGTATATCTAATAGTAATAGAATTCAACTGGCAGGGATATCCGCATTACTAGGAGTAAATTGAATTAGCATTCCATGTGATTAGCTTATAATTGCTATATAAATTATTTTTGCACTCCAGAATCTCATTAGAATGCCCATTAAAACCTTTTAGCATCTTATTTAAATATATATCTTCATTTACTTAGCTGTCTTTTTTTACTGCAGAGTAATCATAGAGAGTTTAATGTGTTATTTTTGTCTCAAAACATATTACACAATGCTATTCTTGTACCAAAAGGGACAGTCAAAATATGCTCTGCAAGCAGCACTATAGAAATCAATAAATACTATACATTTTACATCATACATATATATATATATATATACAATTCATAAAGATACCGGCACTCTCGACAACTGAATTAAATATGCCTGGATAAATCAATTTTTTATTTTTTAAGTCCTGTGAGTGCAGCTCTTCGTCTGTTCTATATATATATATATATATATATATATATATATATATATATATATATATATATATATATATATATATATATATATATATATATATATATATATATATATATATATATATATAGCTATATATATATATATATATATGAATAATAAACTTGAAACATAGTCTATGTATGAACATAGGCCTCACAAGTACACTTGCCAATAGTAACCAATAAGATCATTACTTGATTTTCTAACATAGTAGACTGTTCAAAAGTAACTGTTTATTAGTTGCTATTAGTTGCTGCACTTGTGCAGTTTAGCACTTATGTTCTAGAGAGAAAACAGATCCACTATTCTACTAAGTTTTTAATGTGTGTGTTTTTAATGTGTATTTGGTAGGTTCAGACACCGTAACAGTGCAGCATTTGAGAACCAAAGTAATCTGTTTTTTCTGTACTTGAATTAGTTGCTGCTTATCTTTCATTTATCTTTCATTTCCACTGCTTGTGGTTTTAATAATATTGTATAAATAATGGAGGAATAATGTGTGCATTGTAACCATAATAATTCAGCAGAGACTGTGGCAGGCCCCCATTCTACCTTAAAATGATTTCTTCTAAAAGAACTTGATAAATGAGGCATTATGTTTTTTTTACACACAAAGCATTGTTACTGTTTAAAATATCTATAAATAGTGTGTCTCTATAAGCTATGTTTCATCTATCTATATATCTAACACAATATCTATATCTCAGTATTTTTTAATTAGCTATGAATGCTATTTACACCTACACCTTGTGATCTGCCTGATCCAACAATCTGTTGGGTAAGTGAATGTTGGCTATAAAGGTGTGTACCTAACTACATTAATATCCAGTTTAACTCCCCTTGATTTATACAATATATATATATATATATATATATATATACAGCATGGGACCTGTTATCCAGAATGCTCAGGACCTGGGGTTTTCCGTATAACGGATCTTTCCGTAATTTGGGTCTTCATGCCTTATGTCTACTAGAAATTCATTTAAACATTAAATAAACCCAATAGGCTGGTTTTGCTTCCAATAAGGATTAATTATATCTTATTTGGGATCAAGTACAAGCTACTGTTTTATTATTACAGAGAAAAAGGAAATCATTTTTAAAATTTTGGATTATTTGGATAAAATGGAGTCTATGGGAGACAGCCATTCCGTAATTCTGAGCTTTCTGGATATCGGGTTTCCGGATAAAGGATCCTATACATGTATATGTATATATGCCTTTTATAGATATTCTATGCCATTGCTAGATGCTAAATTTAAGGCCTCACTATAAATTTTACCCTCATGTGCTTAACATTAAGGGGGTTATTTAGTAAAATCCAAGAATTTCTCATTATTTTAGTAAAACCACTTCAACCAAACTCCCATTCACAGTCTTACCATGTTTATCAATAGTGATGGGTGAATTTATTCACCAGGCGCGAATTTGCAGCAAATTTGCGCGATTTGCTGCCGGCAAATAGATCCACAAAATGGCCATGAAAATTCAGTGGCGAAAATTCGCAAGCGTCCAAAAAAAATGGACGCCGGCATCCGTTTTTTGGACGCTGGTGCATTTTCATTAAAAAAAAACGGAAGCCAGCGTCAAAAATACGGACGCCGGCATAAAAAAAAAAAGGACTCTGGCATCAAAAACGGACGCCGGCATCAAAAATGAGACGCCGGTGCAGTTTCGCAAATTTTTCAGCAAAGCGAAACGGCGCAAATTTGCCCATCACTATTTATCAATAAATCTGGTGTGGGAAAAGAATCTGAACTGTATATTTTTTTCAGATTTGACACCATAAATAACCCCCAGAGTACAAAAAAAGCAGAAAATCCACACAAACATAAAAAAAATCTGTGAAGTGAATTTGTGTGAGTTTCCACACACAAAAAAATATCATAATTATGACCACATTTGAGAATATATTTGCTTCATGAATATGTGTGTGGATGTATTTTTGGTTTCTGTTATAAACAAATGGGCTCATTTATCAAGTGAAGGGCAGGGTACAGAATATTTATTTGCTCACTTGGTCTCTGCATGCATACAGGGACCTGCCCCATGACTAGAGCAGGGCCTACATTTAACAGCACTGTATTCAAGCACAAAGGCATTTTTGATCTTCAAACTGCAGCTATTCCCCTGCAGAGGTGCTTTGAGAAATGTTGCACCCCTTAGTGCTCCTGCATTTGTGGCAAGGGAATAAGTAAATTATACCTAAATCTGTCAAAAACGATGGTTTCACATAACTGTTGTGTAATTTGGAATATTATCCGTAAAGTGTTGTGAAATATAGATTCTGCAATTTACCACAGCCAGGTAAAAGGATGTAACTGAGGTTCCAAGAGATGAAACGATTTATTGAGATTATCCAGCCCAGAGACAGCAAATGATACAGAGGTCTTTCAAAATGTGCCCACAGGTTATACTGTAGGTATAGGGTATAGTCTACAAAAGAGCTTTTTCATATGCCCTTCCTTCTACAACCTTGTAATAAAATTACCTGCACGGCGGGGTCGGCCGCCGCTCCACCGGCGGGGACGCCCGCCGCGTGTCTCCTAGGCGCCATCTTTGTTATTAGGGCGCGTGCGGCACGCCTGCGCGCCTCTTAAAGGCGCAGGCGCGCTGGCGTGGTTGCGCCAGCTCGTTTTTGGCGCGAAATTTAAATACTATTTAAGGCCCATTCAGTGCACTGTTCCTTGCCCGTGATAGAACTTTGTTTCTAAGTGGTTTCTGAGCCTAGTGCATCTGTTCCTGTTATTCTGTATCCTGATTATCCGTGTTTGACCCTGCCTGTATCCTGACTACTCTGAACTCTGTATCCTAACCCTTGCCTGCCTATGACAACTCTTCCTGCTTAACCCCTTGATTGACAACCCGGTTTGACCCTTGCCTGCCTGACGATTCTGATATCCGCCTGCCTCGACCCTGCCTGTCTGACCATCCTTCTTCCTAATCCTTTGTACCGTGACCTTCGGCCCAAAAAGACTTTGCTAACAGCCGTGCCCCTTCGCCAGCCAGAACATCTCGCTTGTACCCCTCGTTAAGTCCAGGTGGCACCCAAGTAAGCTGAGGGCTCCTCCCGAAGCCCAACGGTGGTCACACTACTGGTGAAGCCGAGCCGAGACCAGGGTGCTTGGCATTTGTTCTGGTATCGGGTGGCGGCCGTGACAAACGTTCTCTCTCTCTCTCTCTCTCTCTATTCATTCCTTCCTTTGTCTCTATCATTCTTCTCTTCCAAAATCAGCCAAAACCAGCTCCATTGTTATACTGTTTCTATCCCATTGACCAAAATGGAGAATAGTTCTGATTGGCTGATGACAAGTTAAACAGGTATCTGTTTAGCTAATTTCTTTAGATGTTCTTTTTACCAATGACATGGCTAAGCTTCTAATCCTTTTACATAGCCAGGAACTAAATGAATTTATACAGCTGTCATTGGTGAACACCAATGTTTGGTGGTAAAACATCAGGCCCAATATGTAAGTCACACACACCCACCTGTTTATATATATACATTGGCCCCATAAATATGACTACAATAAAGTGGGCAATATACTGTACCCCTATTTTCAAACACTGCAGAATTTGTTTTCACACTTATCCTTGGCCCCTCGCCTGAACCGTTGGATTCTTCTGCACTAGTTTTTTGAAAAGGTAAAGATATTCCATCTGCGATTTTAAGAGCCAGATAAACAGATACTACTGGAAATATGTATATTCAGTTCACAAGCAATGTTAGTCAAAAGATCTGGAGACTATCGTTTCAGCTAGCCCTCTAGCATTTATCATATTACATACAGTATGTACATACAGTATATATCAACATGTACCAAGTAAAAGCAAAAGGCCTAAGGTCAAGTGCTTTAATACAGTCAGCTGCAGATGGCGAGCTCAACCCACTGTTTAACCATCTAGATAGGTGTCAGGTGTAAACACTGGAAGACCTTGCATAGGGGTCAATATCCATATGCAAAAAAACCCAGTGGCACACCCATATTGAGTAATAGAACTTTCTAACTTAACAACAATTTTTCAGTGTTTTTTTTGCAAGTGCTTTAATACAGGTCATTATACAGTAGTACACAAGTTTAAATGAGAAATGTGACATTACATCGCTGAGCATCGATTTTAACTGACAACATCTCTAAGCACTGTTTACAAGGTTATATTTACAGGATATACATGGCTCTCTTGTGTAGCATATATATACAAATTATAACTCAAATTTACAAAATATGTGTTTTTAGCCATATGATGATGTGTTTTTTTTTTTTAACTTAACCCTAAATCAAGTGTAAAGATATGTAATATTTAAGCATTTTTCAGTTTTATTAACATGATTATAATTACAGGCATGCAACTTTTTGACAAACAGATTGATCAACAGGTATTGTAACCATAGGTTCTGCAGTAACCTGACGTTCCTTTAACGTCCGTACATGAGTCCGGGCTTCGAGTAATCTACTGCTGGATTCCTGAAGGGTATGGGATGCAAGGGCTATCTTTTCTGAAGAATTTTCTTCTTGAAGCACAAGATTTCTAAAAAAAAAAAAAAACATAAATAGTTACATAAATTACATGTTAACATATTATCCGTACGATGGCATAGTAAGAAAGTAATAAAGCTGGATTTGGTGTTTCATTGTCACTTATTGAAATCTTCACATTTGGACCAGATTGATAAACTTATTGCACAGTTTATCATGTGAAAAATCTACTGAAGTTTATGGAGTAATCTGAAATTGATTTTTTTTTTATCTTTTTGTTTATCTCATGAAAACTCAGTATAAATCTATGGGGCAATTTGGAATTGAATTTGGTCCAGATTAAATTTTTATTGATTGTCACATAAAAACTCCATTGAAGTTCATGTAAAAATCTGGAATTGAATTAGTAAATACGTCTCTCACCAGATTAAATCTGACCATTTAGAAGTCCAGAAATTGCCCTCAATAATACTTTATGGAACTTAATGCTTTTGTTTGAAATCCACATTTTGTAATATGTGTACTGTGCATTGCTAAGTCATATATTTTAAGGAGCATTGTATCTTTAAATGTGTTATATAAACCGATTCCTTATTTTTTTCTTTAGTACTTAGATAAAAGGATGGCTTATTGAAAGGTAAGATAAAACAATAGTTTTCAATATCATCATGAAATTCAGTATAAAGTTTTTATTTGGCATTTTAGATATTATTTAAATATGTTATATTATATATTTTTATACATAAAAATTGCCCCATATGTTTTTATGCACAACACCAGTATTTATTTACAATACATTAAATGTTTAGCTCATATACTGCTATGGAATCTATTACAGAGAATACTTTGGACCTGGAGTTTAGTTTTCAATATGAAGGGCTTTCTCATAATATGGTGCACCAGGCTGTAATGAACAGGTACAGTATATACACATAATAATATAACGTTACCTTTGCTCTTTGAGGGTTTTGTTTAACAGTTTCTGTTTGTCTGTCTTTTGTTTAAAATCCTGCAGTACTTGGGTCTTCTCTTGCATTTCCTTGTCATTTTTCATCACTCTGTCATGTTTTTGCAGAGTTTTGGTTACAGATGTGAGTCTTGTATTAAATTCTTTGACAAATGAGTGCTCTGATACTTTCAGCTCCTTCTCTTGAATGAATTTATTATGATTCTTCCTAACTTTTCCAATAAAGTTACATTTAGTCAGCTGATTCTGTTGTTTATGTTGCTGTATTTGAGTGCAGTACTTTTCATTTTGTTCCATAGACTGTCTTTGTTTCTCTTGTAAAAAATCTTCAATGTTAGCTGTTGCTTGCTGTTTACCAAAGTGCATCTGTCTAACCAAATCCCTTTTTTGAACATGATTGTCACTTTTCAACCTTTTTTCAAAAGCTCTGTCTACGGCCCATAATGGTTTCAGATTCAAAGAGCCACTTGTTTCCTCAAAAGCTCTACGTGCCAACTCATTTTGTACATGACACACTGGTTCGGGATTAGTCGGCAGAATTGAATGAAGTTGTTGAATTGAGTGACGAATATCTCTTGCTGACTCTTCATGAGATATGAGCTTTTCTTTTAAAGGGTCTGACTCATGGACAATTGCTTTCAATCCAAACAGTCTAAACTGTGTATTGCTCTCTATTGCTAGGCTTTGCTCTGCCTGACCTAAAATAGCATAAAAATGATGAGCCACATAAGAATACAATAAGAAAAAATAATAATAAGAAAATCTTGAATTAAAATGTGGGTATTGTTTTAAAACTTATTTTTGATTTTTTTTTCTCCTATGGACTACTCAATTGGCAACATGTCAGGATCTTCTATACTGCACATAAACACACATATCCATACATATATAGAAGTATACATACACACACATTTATAGATATATATACACAGACATACAGTGGAGGTTTTCAATAACTTATTCAGCAATCACTGTATACAAAAGTTATTTTGAAAGTAAAAACAGACCAGTCCTGCTATTTGTCTATGTCCTGTAATTGTCAAGGATTAGGTAGGGGGAGCTGTGGAGACTGAAGGGAAAGGGCGAGTCCTTGAGGCAGGAGCTGTATGTGCCTAGGGAACACTTGAAGGGAAAGCAGGAACAGGTTGATGAGGGCGAAGAGTCAGTCTGGATCAGGTGCAGAACAGGAAGGAGAGGGCGAAGATCAGGACTGGACTAGGAAGGAAGAAGAGGGCGACGACTCAACAGGAACAGACTGGACGGGGCAGGAGTGGAACAGGAACAGACTGGAAGGGACAGGACGGTGCGGGCGTAGATCAGATCAAACTGGGGATAGAGTGCAGAGGGAGACTGGAGCGGATAGCAAGACAGGAGCAGAAGGAGACTGGAGCAGGATAGCAAGAGAGGGAGACTGGAGCAGGATAGCAAGAGAGGGAGACTGGAGCAGGATAGCAAGAGAGGGAGACTGGAGCAGGATAGCAAGAGAGGGAGACTGGAGCAGGATAGCAAGAGAGGGAGACTGGAGCAGGATAGCAAGAGAGGGAGACTGGAGCAGGATAGCAAGAGAGGGAGACTGGAGCAGGATAGCAAGAGAGGGAGACTGGAGCAGGATAGCAAGAGAGGGAGACTGGAGCAGGATAGCAAGAGAGGGAGACTGGAGCAGGATAGCAAGAGAGGGAGACTGGAGCAGGATAGCAAGAGAGGGAGACTGGAGCAGGATAGCAAGAGAGGGAGACTGGAGCAGGATAGCAAGAGAGGGAGACTGGAGCAGGATAGCAAGAGAGGGAGACTGGAGCAGGATAGCAAGAGAGGGAGACTGGAGCAGGATAGCAAGAGAGGGAGACTGGAGCAGGATAGCAAGAGGAGGACTGGAGCAAGATAGCAAGAGGAGGACTGGAGCAAGATAGCAAGAGGAGGACTGGAGCAAGATAGCAAGAGGAGGACTGGAGTAAGATAGCAAGAGAGGGGTACAAGGTACAAGGCAGGGTCGGATCAAGGTCAAGGCTGGGAAGGTACAAGATAAGGTAAAGCAAGACAAGGACAGGCAGACAAGGCAAGGCAAGGCGGAATAACAAGGGAAAAGGAGCAAGAGCTAGAACTACCTAGTTAGGGGCGCTGCCGCAGTACTAGGAAAACCATGCAATGCTCTGGCAAGGAGTGGTCTAAGTGCTGCCCTTAAATAGGGAAAAGTCAGCCCTGATTGGCTGATTAAGCTAGGCAGCAGCTGGGTTGGGGCTTGTAGATTCCAAACAGGCTGCAGCTGAGCTGGGGCTGGAGAGGCCAATCAGGCAGCAGCTGGGCTGGGACTGCAGAGGCCAGGTTACACATAGCGAGCAACCCTACAGGCTGCTCACCTGGCCAAATGGTTAAGGTATCGAGCCAGAAACCCAAAGGTCCCCGGCTCGAATCCCAGCAATACCTGACAGTATCCCCCCCCTCACAAGGTGACTCCCAGGCGCCACAGTGACCAACATTTTTATGCGCCTGGGGAACTGGCAATTCTATGGGCAGAACTACCCACACGGGTGCCAAACTAGGAGGTAATGCTATAATATTAGCCACCCTGGCGGGTGCCCTGGAACTCGGTAGAGCCACCCTCGCGGGTGCTCTGATATTCGACAAAGCCACCCTGGCGGGTGCTCTGATGCTCGGTAGAGCCACCCTCGCGGGTGCTCTGGGACTCGGAAGAGCCACCCTGGCGGGTGCTCTGGGACTCGGTAGAGCCACCCTGGCGGGTGCTCTGGGACTCGGTAGAGCCACCCTGGCGGGTGCTCTGGGACCTGGAAGAGCCACCCTCACGGGTGCTCTGATACTTGGTAGAGCCACCCTGGCGGGTGCTCTGATACTCTGTTAAGCCACCCTGGCGGGTGCTCTGGGACTCAGAAGAGCCACCCTGGCGGGTGCCCAGGTGTTTGGCAGAGCCACCCATGCGGGTGCCCTGGGACTTGGCAACAGTATAGGCAACTCCACCCTCGCGGGTGCCCTCCACATGAGTGCCTGGGTTTTGAACATTTTATGAGTTGGTACAGTCACTGTGTTAAGACACGGCAGAAGCCCCCCTTCTGGGGGCACAGGACCAGGCAGAAGCCCCCCTTCTGGGGGCACAGGACCAGGCAGAAGCCCCCCTTCTGGGGGCACAGGACCAGGCAGAAGCCCCCCTTCTGGGGGCACAGGCAGAAGCCCCCCTTCTGGGGGCACAGGACCAGGCAGAAGCCCCCCTTCTGGGGGCACAGGACCAGGCAGAAGCCCCCCTTCTGGGGGCACAGGACCAGGCAGAAGCCCCCCTTCTGGGGGCACAGGATCAGGCAGAAGCCCCCCTTCTGGGGGCACAGGATCAGGCAGAAGCCCCCCTTCTGGGGGCACAGGATCAGGCAGAAGCCCCACTTCTGGGGGCACAGGACAAGGCATGGGTACAGGAGGCAGCTGCTGGGGAGCCAGCACAAGTGCAGGAGGCAGCCAGTGGGGAGCCAGTCGCCGGGGAAGCCTAGCTGAAGCCATGGGCAGCGGAGGCTGCTGGGGAACTGGCTCTGGAGCTGAAGGCAATGGCGGCAGCAGGGAAGGCCCCACAGGAACTGTGGGCTGCCGATGCTGCTGGGTAGGCCCCTCTGGAGCTGTGGGCAGCCGATGCTGCTGGGTAGGCCCCTCTGGAGCTGTGGGCAGCCGATGCTGCTGGGTAGGCCCCTCTGGAGCTGTGGGCAGCCGATGCTGCTGGGTAGGCCCCTCTGGAGCTGTGGGCAGCCGATGCTGCTGTGTAGGCCCCTCTGGAGCTGTGGGCAGCCGATGCTGCTGGGTAGGCCCCTCTGGAGCTGTGGGCAGCCGATGCTGCTGGGTAGGCCCCTCTGGAGCTGTGGGCAGCCGATGCTGCTGGGTAGGCCCCTCTGGAGCTGTGGGCAGCCGATGCTGCTGGGTAGGCCCCTCTGGAGCTGTGGGCAGCCGATGCTGCTGGGTAGGCCCCTCTGGAGCTGTGGGCAGCCGATGCTGCTGGGTAGGCCCCTCTGGAGCTGTGGGCAGCCGATGCTGCTGGGTAGGCCCCTCTGGAGCTGTGGGCAGCCGATGCTGCTGGGTAGGCCCCTCTGGAGCTGTGGGCAGCCGATGCTGCTGGGTAGGCCCCTCTGGAGCTGTGGGCAGCCGATGCTGCAGGGGAAGCAGTTGCTGAGGGGTAGCAGGCCCGGGAACTAAAGCAGACAGCTGAGGGGTAGCAGGCCAGGGAACTGAAGCAGACAGCTGAGGAATAGCCGGCCCTGGAACTGGAGCAGACTGCGGAGGGATAGCCGGCCCTGGAACTAGAGCAGACTGCGGAGGGATAGCCGGCCCTGGAGCAGACTGCGGAAGGATAGCCGGCCCTGGAACTGGAGCAGACTGCGGAGGGATAGCCGGCCCTGGAACTGGAGCAGACTGCGGAGGGATAGCCGGCCTGGGAACTGAGGCAAATTTATCTAGGAATGCCAACAGAAACTGAGCAGTATTGTAGATTAAAGGGGATTTACTGCTCAGTAAATTCTCGGCCCAGAAACGAGCTTCACCTTCTAGCAGGAAGAAAATGATCTCCAAAACTTGCTCGACTGGAGGAGCACTTAGAAAGTGTTTTTTCTCTGAAAGGAGCAGGACTTCCTCTAGAAAGATAGGAATTTTACTTGGGGAGCCATCACAGTATCTGCGGGTCAAAATAGAGTATTCAGTCTTTTTGGGAATCAGGTCAGAAGGCACAGCCCTTGCAGACTCTTGTGGCCAGAGCATTCTGTCAAGGATTAGGTAGGGGGAGCTGTGGAGACTGAAGGGAAAGGGCGAGTCCTTGAGGCAGGAGCTGTATGTGCCTAGGGAACACTTGAAGGGAAAGCAGGAACAGGTTGATGAGGGTGAAGAGTCAGTCTGGATCAGGTGCAGAACAGGAAGGAGAGGGCGAAGATCAGGACTGGACTAGGAAGGAAGAAGAGGGCGACGACTCAACAGGAACAGACTGGACGGGGCAGGAGTGGAACAGGAACAGACAGGACGGTGCGGGCGTAGATCAGATCAAACTGGGGATAGAGTGCAGAGGGAGACTGGAGCGGATAGCAAGACAGGAGCAGAAGGAGACTGGAGCAGGATAGCAAGAGAGGGAGACTGGAGCAGGATAGCAAGAGAGGGAGACTGGAGCAGGATAGCAAGAGAGGGAGACTGGAGCAGGATAGCAAGAGAGGGAGACTGGAGCAGGATAGCAAGAGAGGGAGACTGGAGCAGGATAGCAAGAGAGGGAGACTGGAGCAGGATAGCAAGAGAGGGAGACTGGAGCAGGATAGCAAGAGAGGGAGACTGGAGCAGGATAGCAAGAGAGGGAGACTGGAGCAGGATAGCAAGAGAGGGAGACTGGAGCAGGATAGCAAGAGAGGGAGACTGGAGCAGGATAGCAAGAGAGGGAGACTGGAGCAGGATAGCAAGAGAGGGAGACTGGAGCAGGATAGCAAGAGAGGGAGACTGGAGCAGGATAGCAAGAGAGGGAGACTGGAGCAGGATAGCAAGAGAGGGAGACTGGAGCAGGATAGCAAGAGAGGGAGACTGGAGCAGGATAGCAAGAGAGGGAGACTGGAGCAGGATAGCAAGAGAGGGAGACTGGAGCAGGATAGCAAGAGAGGGAGACTGGAGCAGGATAGCAAGAGAGGGAGACTGGAGCAGGATAGCAAGAGAGGGAGACTGGAGCAGGATAGCAAGAGAGGGAGACTGGAGCAGGATAGCAAGAGAGGGAGACTGGAGCAGGATAGCAAGAGAGGGAGACTGGAGCAGGATAGCAAGAGGAGGACTGGAGCAAGATAGCAAGAGGAGGACTGGAGCAAGATAGCAAGAGGAGGACTGGAGCAAGATAGCAAGAGGAGGGGTACAAGGTACAAGGCAGGGTTCGGATCAAGGTCAAGGCTGGGAAGGTACAAGATAAGGTAAAGCAAGACAAGGACAGGCAGACAAGGCGGAATAACAAGGGAAAAGGAGCAAGCGCTAGAACTACCTAGTTAGGGGCGCTGCCACAATACTAGGAAAACCATGCAATGCTCTGGCAAGGAGTGGTCTAAGTGCTGCCCTTAAATAGGGAAAAGTCAGCCCTGATTGGCTGATTAAGCTAGGCAGCAGCTGGGTTGGGGCTTGTAGATTCCAAACAGGCTGCAGCTGAGCTGGGGCTGGAGAGGCCAATCAGGCAGCAGCTGGGCTGGGACTGCAGAAGCCAGGTTACACATAGCGAGCAACTCTACAGGCTGCTCACCTGGCCAAATGGTTAAGGTATCGAGCCAGAAACCCAAAGGTCCCTGGCTCGAATCCCAGCAATACCTGAGAGTAATGTACGTTTAAAGAGTAATAATGTCCCCTTGCGACCATCTTTTATCAAATGAGAATAAACACACTTTTGACAATCCTACTCATAATTTGCGTGATTCGTCACCCGCGAATAAATTTGTGAAATGGCTACGAAAATTCCCTGGTGAAATTCTGTAAAAAAAAAATGGACACTGTTTTGAAAATTTTTCACAGTTTCGCGAATTTTGTGCAAAATTCGAGAATTTTTCAGCGAACCGAAATGGCGCAAATTTGCCCATCCCTACTCATAGTTCAATTGTCATGTTCTTTTTACCAATTTAGTCATATGTCAATACATTCTTTACATTTCTTTTAATGACTGGGACCAAAATATCTCTGCATACTCAAGGTTAGGATATACCACAAATCTATGTCGCAACACCTTTTCCTGGGTCTAGGTCAGGAGTGTAGTGAGGGCTGTGCACCCCTGCTGTGCCACCACATACCATCTAATTGATGTCTGTCATCAAAAATGGGATACTGGCATTTTACCCAAACAATTAGCAATAAAATATGCAACATTTACAGGCTAAAGGCACTTGGCATCTTTCTGTCTAGCAATCATATGATGGAGTGTAAAAGCACACATCAGCACTGTGAAATATGTTGGCACTCAAAAAATACGTTAATAATAGTATAGGAACTTCCATGCAACATATAAATGTAAATTCAGGGCATATTTTATAGGAATTTAATTAAACTATAGGCAACATCAAGTAAAATTGTGGTATAAAAATATGTATAATATTTTTGTACTAAATGTCTGACCAATGGCTTATGTGGCTTCATTTTATTAAACCCCTTCAAATGAGTACACGCTATAAAATTATTTAGCTTGCCAAGCAACCAAATCTGTGGTTAAGCTGAAGACACAATTCACAGATCTATTATTGATGGTTTGCCCAGATTACTGATATTCAATGAGGAAAAGAATATATTTTAGGTCAGGCATCCAAAGTGGATTTTGGTCAGGCATTATGGCCACACACAGACTAATAAGGCAAATTGCTAATGTGGTGCCACTAAAGAAGAGATCCTGTTCTCAGCTCAAAATTATAGGACAGTAAATTTGACATCAGTGGTAGAAAAGCTTTTCATATGGGTAAGAAGCCATAAGATACTTGACTTCATTGCAAATAATAATACTTTGAGTTTGTGCCAGCATTGTTTATGCTTAACAGATCTTGCCAGACTACTTTAATTTCCTTTTATGAGATGGTGAGCAGGAACTTTGACCCTGTGATGGCAGTCAATGTACTGTAATCGACTTTGCTAAAGCTTTTGAGACAGTTCCACATAGAAGTTTAATGTTTAAATTAAGGAATATGGGCCTGGAACATAATATTTGTGCTTGGACAGAGAACTGTTTGAAAGATAGATTACAAAGAGTGTTGGTAAATAGAACATTTTCTAATTGGACCAGTGTTGTTAGTGGAGTACCGCAGGGCTCTGTCCTTGGTCATTTGCCTTTTAACATGCTTATTAGTGACCTGGAGGTGGGCATTGAAAGTACCATTTCTATTTTTGCTAATGATACTAAATTGTGCAAGTTCCATGCAGGATGTTTCCACTTTGCAGAGTGGTTTGACTCAATTTGAAACTGTAAAATTAGGTTCAAGTATTGATAAATGCAAGGTTATGGCAGAATTCATATAAACATGGGTTATACACTAAATGGCAGGGTGTTTAGGGTATCCTTAATTGAGATGGATCTGGGAATTTTTGTAGATACGTTGTTTAATTCCAGGCAGTGTCATTATGTGGCCTCTAAAGCAAATAAAGTTCTGTCTTGCATGAAAAAGGGCATTAACTCAAGGGATGAAAACATAATTATGCCTCTTTATAGGTCCCTGGTGAGGCCTCACCTTGAGTATGCAGTGCAGTTTTGGACTCCAGTCCTTAAGAGGGATATAAATGAGCTGAAAAGAGAGCAGATACATGCAACTAGTTAATGCACTAGTGCAACTGGTTAATGGATGGTAGGGATAAAGGATGGAAGATTTAAATTATGAGGGTAGATTATCAAGGTTGAGGTTGTTCTCTCTGGAAAAAAGATGCTTGTGAGGGAACAGGTTTACTCTCTTTATAAGTACATTAGAGGACATTATAGACTGATAGTGGGATGTACTTTTTTCCATAAAATAGATCACTACACCAAAGGCCACACCTTTAGACTAGAGGAAAAGAACTTTTATTTGAAGCAATGCAGGTGGTTCTTCACAGTGAGGTTTTGGAATGCACTGCTGGACGATGTTGTTATGGCTGATTCTCTTAATGCTTGGATGATTTCTTGGACAAACATAATATTACAGGCTATAGTGATATTAAAATCTGCAATTAATATAGATATTGGTATATATAGTTTGTGAGTGTATGGAGGGGTCAGTGTGAGTGTGTGTATGTAAGTGCAATGGGTTTTATTTGGACTTGATGGACTTTGGTATTTTTTTCAACCCAATTTAACTATGTAACTAACTAATTATGAATATGACCATATTTACCAATTTGAGTCTTTGTTTGGTCATAGTAACATATTCCTTTATTGCTTCTTGCACCCTTCATTTTGCTTTGTAGATGACCCATAAGGAATGAATTTATTAACAAAATAATAATGTCATCTCCACACTGCTACCTTCTTTGTTTTTTGACTACTCTTTTTTCTACTGCGGTGTTAGCTTGCTTGGCATTCATTCTCTGTCCCTTTTAGATCCTCACAAATGTACCTTCTCATATGTCACCCTTGCTGATAACTCAGTGTGGATATTTCAAGAGTATGCACATTTGAATTCACCTGGGGTTAGATAATATATGTATTCTGACCAACTCACAGCAATTTATAGCTTCCTTGTCAGGCTAAATGCCACGAATAGGAAACCTTTCCAGAAACACTGAAGTTAGAGGATGTTGTTTATCTTATGGAAGGGCAAACTGACAAAGGATGTGCAGGTATGGCACCATTGCTCCACATGACACAGTTATTGCCTTTTTCTATTCAATTGTATTTGATAGTGATGTATATACTTTCTGTAGAAATGCTTGTTATTGTGATAATTTTAATAAAGCTATGGCCAGCATCATTCCAACAATAATTCTGTCATGTATTTTACTGTGTAGTTCGATTAGAGTGAGCATGCATGGGTGATGCCAGGGACATGCAACCAGATAGATGCCAGACTTGATCACAATAATATACAGTATCTACATGGGATTTGTATGTATGTTTCCTTCTCTTGTTTACACAAGAAACGTAGAAATAAGAAAACAAGCTTACAGTAAGCATATTATACCCTTTTCTAGTGCGTTTTTGTCTCCCCTCTGGATGTTAAACCATTCTTAGCAATTTAGGTGCAAACCACTGATTATACTTGTACAGAATTAAAATACTATGACTGGAAGGTGGTAGAATGACTTATTTCCTTATGCAGTTAGAAAAAACTATTTTAATTTGCACAAGAATATATGAATATATAAATCAAACAAAGTAAACAGTTGGCATAGTTGAAAGTGCCCTTTAAAGGAAAACTAAAGCATAACAAAGACGTAGACTGCAAATGCTACATATGTTAAGATTCTGTACCAGCCCAAATAAACACAGCTCTTCAGTAGCAAAGATCTGTGCCTCCGAAGATGCCCTAGTAACTTATTTTCTGCCGATTCAATCACTGAACATGTTCTGTGCTGCTCTAAATTACTGAGCTTCGGGACCCACTCAAAATATATTGCATGCATAAAATATAAGGGCAGATTTATCAAGGATCGAATTGAAAATTTGAATTCTAAATTGTTTTTTTTATGTTCAAAACTGTCAAATTCGACTAGGGAGTTATTGAAATTCGATTTGAGTTTTTAAAAAAAATTTGAATTTGATTTTTGAGATTTATCATACTCTGGCCTTAGGAACTCAAATTTGACTATTTGCCACCTAAAGCCTGCCGAATTGCTGTTAAAGTCAACGGTAGAGGTCCAGGGATCAATTTGGAGTTGTTTGCAGCCTTCCTGACATTTGAGGTTTTTTGGAGAAAAAACTCAGATTGAATTTTTAAAATTCGAACCAAATTTGATTCAAATTTGAGTTTTTGGGTTGATCGAATTCATCCAAGTTGTAAAAACATATTTCTCTGTAATAATAAAACAGTACCTTGTACTTGATCCTAGCTAAAATAAAACTATTCTGTTTTATAGATAAAACAATTCTATTGAGTTAAATTAATGTTAAAGGATTTTTTAGTAGCTTTAAAATAGGGAGACCGAAATGATGGACCCCTTATTTGAAAAAGACCAAGTCCAGACCGTTCTGGACAACAGATATAAAATACAGCATTTCATTCATTCATTCCTTTGTTTTTAGGGTTTAGTTCTCCTTTAAATGTAACAAGAGGTTTTTGTTTGAATACATAACCACTCTAATCTCACAAAACAAGGCGGACTATGTAAGTCTTTCTTTGTAATAGGATTCAGGAAATAAAATATGGTATATTATTGTAATATTAGTATATACAGTACTGTTACAGTATAGATTTATCATCACAATAAGAAAATACAAGGATAGAAGAAAAATGGTATTTAAATATACTTTTGTGAAGTGTCCTTTGACATCTGCCAAAGTCATTTATCAGCTTGTGCACTGTGCAGTCCCTTGGGAACCCTTGAGAGTTGCTTTGCAGGTCAGAAACTGTCAGAGAAAGCTCACATTTAAAGCAACTCCCAAGTATTGTCATACCTCTAATGGACTACAGTGGATGAAACAATAGCTTCACTCGCTTCTTTCTATGGCTCCTGAGTTCTTTTCACATTGAAACACATTTCAGAAGTCCAACACTAACCTCTTAGTTTTGATCTGCTTTCTTTATGTGTTTTCTCATCCCTTATTAATTCTGTTTCAGTGGAAGGTATAGGGTTTTGTTTTTCATTCTCTGCTCCATAAATATTATTTACTTCGAGGGGCACCTGCTGCAATAAATTATATATTATAATCAGTTATTAAATAAATCCTCTACATTTCCCTATCATATGATTAGGGCTGTGTTGAAGGTATAAGTCCTAACTGAGATTTAATAAAGGCCCTGGCATTTCACGTACACAGAAGCCCAAATAGCGCCCATATGACCAATTAATAGTGACTATGTTTGGCATCCTACAGCAGAACCAGAATTTACAAAATCTTTACATTAGATAAATACAAAGGAAAAATAAACAAAGTATAATGACCATCAATCCTTGCACCATCTTCAACTGTTCTAATGCTGTTTCTTTTCCATGGTAAGAGAAAATTGTCTAATCTAATGTTGCTAGTTTATTCTCATGACAAATACAATATTTCTGCTTCCATTGCCAGTGGTCCAGGGCAAGTGTGCTAGGATTCCCTACATAATTTGGGGTTAACCTGTCAGTGGGTATAAATAAGGTAGCTAAAAGGTCATTCATTGCCCAGTCTAGTGTATTACTTACCCCAATTGCATCCTTATGTAATTTTCTTAGATCTACATTTATATGTACCACTTCATCGTTGTCAGGTGTGCAGTCACCTGGTCTCAATACCTGAATAAATATTTAGAAAATATGAGCATTCATGAAACAGTGATCAAGTACTGGAATTTCAACATATACTAAAACAAACATAACATATGGCACATAAACTATACTCTGGGCACATGTGTATGGCAATAAAATTTTGCATTCATTAAGGTTCCCGGGGCTTGTGTAGTTTTATGTATTTGCTGTAACATATACATCCATTCAAACTTTAAGTTCCGTATGCAAATTCCCCTTCGCTAGCGCAACATCGCTTTGCCTGGCAATTTTCGCTAGAGCAACTTTGCTACCTTTCGCTTTGCTGAGCGCAACTTTGCATCTTGAAATTGCGGAGCTCTGGCGAATATTCACCAGGTGAAATGTGGCGAAGCCATCGCTGGCGCAACTCCGCCGGTTAATGAATTTGCCCCAATGGGTGTCCGTTTAATTGTCGCCGGTGTCGAAATTGTCCTTGGGGTCAGAATTGTTGCAGCCATCAAAAAAAATTTGACACCAGTGAATTTTTGCCATGAATTCGCCACTGGCGAATAAATTCGCCCATCACTATTAGAATTCAATACATGGTACTTAGTATGGGCTACAAGAAAAAAAAACTTTGCACCAATTAGATAACTATTTGGTCTATCCAGTCTTTATATTTGTGTAGCTGCCACTGCAGTTTATGTTGCATTGTACAGAGGAAAAAAACTTTGTTTTGGCATCACATTACACACAGGCTGAACTTTTTTTAATATGTACTTAGGAAGCCAAATTGTAATTTGCAGTCCCTTTTTATATGGTAAGAGAAGACAAATATGTATTACAAGGTTGGTCATACATTTATTTTGCATTCAGACGGAATGATAAACTTGTGTTCTGTTTTTTGTTGTTGCTTTATGGAGGTTTTAGTTAAGGGCACACATTTAACCATCACACATGTGTACTATGGTGTTCACACTTTACTCAATGTAAATGTATGGGTAATGTATGAGAGCAGCCTACCACCTAATAGTTGTAGAAATGTATGCAAATTTACCTGTTTTATTATAGGTAGCTTTTTGCCATCCCCACAAAAGGGTAATGTAAGAAAGTTATGTGTCAGGATTTTTGTATTCTGAGCATTACTTATATCCTCTTTTCTTGGTCCATGAAAGATATGTATTTCATCTCGTTGCCTTTTCAGGTGAGAAATAAGGCTACAAAAAAAGCATACAATGTATTATTTCCAGTATATTGTGGAAATATTTTAAGCCTTGGGTAATATATGGAAGAAGAAGAGTTACAATGTGACCCTATACATTAATAATGGATATCTGCACAGCAGCCATATTCAAGATTGGATTTTCTGAATCTTATTTCATTTTGTATAAGGATACTTAATTTTTCTGTTTTATGTCCCCATCACTTTCCTTTCACTCCCAGAGCTCACTTTAGCTTCCAGCTAACTCTCAGCGGCTTTCTCTGTCTGCGCTTTCTTTCAAAGACACACACACTCTCAGAGGGGAAAGTGAACATGTAGCATATTACTCAGTTCATAGTCAAAACTGACACATGCCAGTTTTCAGTCCCAAGCAACCATTAAGGAAATAAAAGGCTGCTTATGCCACCTTAATCTGCTGAGTGCCAGAAAACTGTATAATTGTATAAGAGTGAACAGGACAACAGCACCTTTTAACTTTTATACTTTCTTCTCTCCTGTTTTTTTCACTCTGCATTCGAACAGGCTGTATATATGTATATATATACTGTATATTTGTCTCCAATTTACATTGAAAGATGCCTTTCCTATTAACTCCTGAAGCAGGGTTGACACATTAGAAATGTGTGTGCACCTGCAACATCATAACCCTTTTAAGAGAAACTGAGCAGCAGAGCCTAAAGTCTAAAGAGGATAATATGATCTCAAGAACATGGATTTAAAAATAGCCTAGCCCTTCAAAACTAAAAAAATATATATTGCATAGGAACTGACATTTAAGGGCACGTTGTTTTATTTTGGCAAGGATGATTATTATAAAAAAAAAAAAAAGCCTTGAGTTCATTGTAGCTAGGTAAAATGAAAGTTTATGCCATTCTTCTCTAACATTGAGCAACATCTCAACAGTACAGTACAAATATATCCAAACACAATCCTTTATCCTCTTTGCCTGAAACCTACATGTTCTAGGTTTTAAGCTCATGGCCAGAATTCATACAGAAATAACAAAAATAAGAATGTGAGCTCAACAGCATTGCAATCTAGAACTAGTTCAAAGTGTTTGTCTTTTACAAAAAAAATAGCCTATTAAACTTTTTCAATACAACAGGGCAGTGTTAATTTATAGAGACCAAAGAATAGACCAAATTTACTCTGGAACAGTGTTCAAAGCTTCTACCAAATAATGTCTTGTGATGGATTAAACACTTTTACAAACAACATGTTTTATTAAGATTTTTTAAAACCATTAAATAGTGTGACATAAAAAACTATTTTGAGATTTTGAGATTTAGGGGGCCCATTTACTTAGCTCGAGTGAAGGAATAGAAGAAAAAAAACTTAGAACTTCGAATGTTTTTTTTGGCTACCTCGACCATCGAATTGCCTACTTCGACCTTCGACTATGACTTCGACTTCGAATCGAACGATTCGAACTAAAAATCTTTCGACTATTCGACCATTCGATAGTCAAAGTACTGTCTCTTTAAAAAAAACATTGACCACCTACTTCGCCACCTAAAACCTACTGAGGTGCCATGTTAGCCTATGGGGAAGGTCCCCATACGCTTTCTAACAATTGTTAGGTTTAAGAAAAATAGTTTGATCGATGGATTAAAATGTACTATTTGCGGTAGATCCTTCGACTTCGATATTCGAATTGAAGGATTTACATTCGGCAGTCAAATATTGAGGGTTAATTAACCCTCGATATTCGACCCTATGTAAATCTGCCCCTTAGTGCTGCATCAAAATCTCAGCATAGAAATAAGTTAATCAGAAATACGCTAATCAGAAATACAATATCGGGAAAGCTCCAAATAATCATAGAATCTAGTTTAACCAAATCATTTTTATTTTTTAAATCTATTTCCCTTTTCTCTTTATTAATAAAAACTAGTATTTGATAGTAACAAATCTGCATACATCAACATTTTTTTCATGTTTTAATGTATTTTAGTAGACCCAAGGCATGGTAATCTAAATTCATTTTAAAAAAACCCTGTCCAGAAAACCCCAGGGCCTAAGCATTTCAGATATTATATTCCAAACTGTGCATAAAATTAACCAAGAGGTTCTAATAATTACAAAAAAAGGACCATAATTCGATACCAGCAAAAGAATAAAGCAGGCTAGCTACCAACTTCCGCCCCATAACCATTGGTCAGATGAGGGATAATATGATTCTTAGACCCATCCAAAAAAAATACTACACATAGAACTGATAATAGTATTTAAATAGGGACCCCACTTTTCATTCTTAGTGAGCTGCAGACCAGATACTATATTTGTCTTTTTTTACAGTTGCAGGAGCCACGGACTGCTGAGCTGCTGTAGGCCGATGTATTTCAATGAACCGAAAAAGAAAATTTTATGCATCATATTATTCTCTGGAGTGAGCAGAGTTAGAGGTTATTTTGCCCAGCAGAATAGGGTTATGGGACATGCAGCCTCTTTACAGATGACTATTGCAGTTAAAGTGTTCCATGTTCATGATACACAAGGGCACAAATGCTTTACAGGTGAATAAACTAGCTCAGATTTTTTTCTTTGTTTGCTTGCTTTTTTATTTTTGTCAATTTTTCTAAAACTACAGTGCTAGCAAGTAACAATAAATTTCTACTCACCCAAGTTTCTTTCTCGTTAAATAACCTCTTATATGTTTCTGAAGAATTAGCACTGGAGAATGATTAGCTAGAATATGATTGATGTTTGTAAGAATGGCTGTTACAGATAGTATTTCACTCTGGAAGCAAATATCCTGAAGAGAATGCAACATACATACAATTAATATTGGCTTTAACTATGAGGATATCTATAAGTACTTACTGTTTGTTTAAGATGTATAAATACCAGATACAACCAAGAAAATCACAGATAGTTGTTGTTGGTATTCATTATTATGGTTACTTAGAATCTGTAAATTGATCTAGCATAAACTTGCTAACATAGCCGTATGCTATGACAAAATGATAGTTAAGATTACATACTGTACAACAGTTATAAATAATCCTTGCACTGAGCACAAATGGGTCCTTTAGTTGGTCGGTGCATCTTAGTGTGCCATCATAATTGTTTTTAAATGACAATGTTGTATTCCAGGTTTCCAAAATGTTGTGTTTGTTATGTTTCAAAAAAGCGAGATTAGATTAAAGGATCAAAGGGCATTGTGGTGATGTAATTCATCCCCATTGAATTATTGAGTTCATGCCCTTTTAAAGATTGAGATTTTCATCCATCCCTGCCAGGCCTAAAAAATATGAAAAATGTTGAGCAGGCACACAAACAGACAGAAGTAGAAGAGGGTGGATACATTGTAGAAAAAGAATGCAGTCATGCCATGTGTGAAATTAGGGTCATCTGAGGTGACCACCCCAAAAATTACACTCTGAACTATAAAAAACAAATTTCTGGTTAATAATTTAAACATCATTTCAGTTCTTTGTTGTCCCCAGTAACTTGCCACACAATGCTATATAAAGCAATGTTTTTATCTTGCCTCATGGCAGAAGTGACACTGGGAGGAATTTTAACCAGCATTTCCTTTTTTCTTTAAACCAAGCAACACACTGATACGGAAACTGATGTATATTGAAAAGATCCAACATCTAAACACAACCAAAACAATGTGTTATGTACAATACTGTATATGGAAGGGTGCACACATCAATATATTTTGGAAACTAAACAATAGCTCCAATTAGGAAAGCTAAATCCTCAGGGCAAGAATCGGTAGCTTAGCTATAACTTTAGAACAGTAAGGTACTCAGTTTGGACCAAGAAGTGATAATTTTATCCTTTCTTATTATTATTATTGTTGTTAGCACATATATTTATACCATTTCAACATTACAAATGACCATATTTTAGAAACCATTGGATAGATGGTAACGTGGTATATTCTAATTGGCACACTTGCTACTTGCTAACTTACACACAGGCTACTGAATATGCAAAATTTAGGAATGTGCCTAGGTCAAAGGTTAAACATAAACATATGTGAAGGTATACATATAACTTCTTATAAGGAAATAATCTGAGGCCATTTATATCAAGCTATAGAGCAACCAGCCCTAAATAAGGGGTGTGCATGGGATCGATGTGATTTGATACACCACCTGATCTCTTCTTTACCATGCTGTCTTATTACAGCACATATTGAGACATCCTCAGAGATGAAAGATGTAGTTCAACTTCAAATTAATTTTTTGTATGATGTAAATGTATTTCATATTTTGTTTCAGCAGTTATAGGGTTTCTAGAATCCAATTTACTCTAGCAACCAGACTTTGATTTAAATACTAGAAGATGAATAGTAGAGTACCTGAATAAAAATACAAGTAATACAAAGTAGCAATGACAAAAACATTGTAAACTCACAGAGCAATAGTATATTAAAATACTTAGAATAATCAGTATTTTAGTCTAAAATGTTCAAAAAAAATTCCTTACCCTGTTAGGGACAGGAAACAAATTCACACGAAAATGAGGAGATAACGCTTTAAACCTGTCTGGAAGGGACCAGTCTTCCACAATTTCCTCATCTGAAATGGCATATTTATCCAGGGCACTGAGTGACCATATACTGTTGACTACAGAATGTCTGTAGTGTTTATGCAGGCTTAAAGGTGTATCATATAAAGTTAAACCTTTTAGATTAGGGCACACAGACAATTTTTCAACAGTCTTTAAACTACCAATTTGGTTATCATGTAGATAAAGAAGTTTTAGTTCTTTCAATTCACTCCAAAACTCCTTATCTGGAAGATTCTTGATCTGGAAAAAAAAATAGCCAAAACTTACTAAAATTTAGTAAACATTATAATTATTTGACAAAAAGAAAATATGTAAACAAACAGCATTTTTAAATAACAAATAATGCATCATCAACAAAATACTGGAACCCATTTGGTTTTCAGATTATTGTGGAAGATATTATAACATTTAGAGAGAGGAATGATAATGCCTTTCTTTCCTTAGTCTAGAGCTTTGATTTAGTATTTACATGATGTTCATATTCCATTGGTTCAAATGTGATACGGACACAACAGTGAGATGATAGGGGTTCTTTCATAATTTAGATTTAGTTAATTGATAAAATCCACTGTTGATTGGGTTAGGCCAGAAGCACAAAGTAAGAAATATTGTCTAAAACTGAGGGAGCCATGTACAATATTGAAAGGCCCCCAAAAAGGAAAAAACAGAGCAGTCCTTCAGTATATACATGCCAAGGTTGCAAGGAAGTTTCACACTTATAAACTTTTAACTGTGCATTTTTTCACAGATGCTGGGGACCCAGCCTCCAAAATAAATGTACATTTAGAAGTAAGAGAAAGGAGTAAGCAGTTTTTTATATCATCTCACAAAAAACAATGTTATGATTATACAGTATTTCATGTTTTATAAAATACAATAATATTCTGTTGATCTGAATTGACTGCTAGAGACAAATCTGTCCTAATGTTTAATTAGATATTTTTATTAAAACAAAATTTGAAATCTTGCCAAAGAAGTCTTTTTTTTTTTTAGAGGATTTAGTTGACTTATCTAAAAGAGATACTACAAATTCGGTCCTGAATTATATAGAAAGACGGCTCAGGTATAGAGAGCTCATTAATGTCAAGACTGATTATATTTTTTAACCCTTTGTATGACAGGCAGATTTAGCCACAGGTGATCAAAATTCGACATCATATAATCAAACCCAGAATCAGAAGCACACTGTAACGTTAGTGCCAGTGCTGCAGATTATCTGCAGCACATAAAAGGTTAACCATGTTTTACCCTTCATACTTGTTGGACTCATGTTTTCTAATTATTTTCCTTTAAAGAGGATATTATAAACATATTGCCCATATGTAACTTTCTATCTGAATGTATTAACATGACAAAAATAAAACAATACCCTTAAATGAAAGGAGAAAAAGATATATTTAAGCTGTACTTTTTAATTCATTTTTATTAGTGTAACAATGGTTATCTGAAACTTTTGATTGCATTTATAGTTTTGATGAAAAGTAGTGTCAGTTGGGAGAAAGTTGAGTGGAAATTAATTACGCTCTTGCAATTAAATCCTACTTATTGTCCTTCCGCAGGAAACTCTTCTGGTTAACTTAAAGAAAATAAATTAGATGCTTCAAACTCTTTTCAATGTGTGGTGTCTAAAGCCATTGAAGAAAAGAATTGTTCTGATACTAAAACACGTTGCTTTTGACCAGACTAAAATTAATTTTAAAATAGAATGCATTCCTTTTGCATTTTTATCACCGTAATAAAATAGATCTTATTGTACATGTAGGCATTTCAAAAAGTTATTCGAACAGTTTTAAGAGAGATAATTTCACAAAGCTCAAAGCTAGCTTTTAGTGTCTCTTGGAATGGCAGAAGATGAGGCAGACCACCAACAAAATGACATGATTATGCTCATACAAATGTAGTAAGAGTTACTACAGCACCCGTACTATCCCCCAGAGAATGGTAATTATCCTTATTAAAATGTTATCACGGGCTACAAAGGTTTTTGGGCTGCATTTGATTAAAACATACATATAAATAAAACCAGTGTTTATTTGGTATCCATGGCATTGCCTTATGCGTTTCGTATCTCCATCGACACTTAGGGGCCCATTTACTAAGGAGTCAAAGTGAATTTCGATGTGAATTTTCGAATTCAAAAATTTCGAAGTAATTTTTGGGTACTTCGACCATCAAATAGGACAAAATTTAATTTGAATTGAAAAAAATTAGAATATTCGACCATTCGAAAATCGAAGTACTGTCTCTTTAAAAAACTTCGACTTCGACACTTCGCCACCTTAAATCTGCCAAATTGCTATGTTAGCCTATATGGATCTCCTAGAACCTATAGCCAGTATTTTTAGAAGTCAAAGTTTTTTTTGGGAAAATCGTTCGATCGATCGATTAAATCATTTTTTTTACAGCAGGAAATATGTGATACAAAAGAATCATGACATACTGATCATGTTCTATATATCTGCAATAGAACTTTGGTACATGCAGAAGAACTTTCCACATATGGGCTAGGAGATTCTAAACATGTTTAAGACATAAATATTGTATGTTGTAAATATGCAGCATAAGACGTACATTTGTATAAGTATTGGTAAAAATATCAAAGCAGATATGCTGTTTTTTTCCCCAAGCATTTCAAAGTAAATTAAAATTTACCACTTCTTCAGATTATAGTATAATTTGTATAACCATTATGTTTTTATAACAAATATTGTGCCCCCTATTGTATAATATAAGGATATTAAAGGTATCTGAGGAGTTTCAATGCCATATTAAATAACAAGGCCCAAGGCCAAGTGCTTATATACAGTATTTGGAACTCCCTGATTATTAATATCCTTATATTTTACAACAGTAAATGTCAGCAAATTATTATATTAGAGTGAGAAGTACATCTCTGAAGCATTAAATTGGAAATGAGAGGCATTAAAGCAGTTATGCTTCAAGACCAGCACAGATCAATATATCATGGCCCTGCCTACAGTACCTTCATTTGCATAATATTTACTGACTTGTGGACATAGATTTCCAAGAACATTTAATTACATATCCACAAATTGTTCACTTCCTAAATTACCCCAATGTGTTTCAAGTAGCTGCTGTAATGTCTATAAACAATTTCCCAAGGGTTCTCTAAGTCAGTGTATTTAATAACATGCTGCTTCTGCCTTTTACCTTTATCTTGTGATTTGATTGTATTCTGTGCAAAATAAAAAGGTATAAAAAACACGACTTTAACTTTATCTATGAGTTAAATTTTTAAAAATTGAATCCCCACAGAGTTAGAGATCAAGCTGTGAACCTTGTCCATATTTATGAGGGATCTATTAAGGAAGAAAAGTAGGAATTCATATAATTATAAAAAGAAAAAAGGTGATGTTCCAGCTCAGTGAGGTACCTAACTG
The DNA here is from genome assembly GCF_017654675.1 of Xenopus laevis. NCBI lineage: Eukaryota > Metazoa > Chordata > Amphibia > Anura > Pipidae > Xenopus > Xenopus laevis. The sequence continues at coordinate 62,276,447 of NC_054378.1, read as the reverse complement.
AAAGGTAGTTTTGGCACGTAAATTAGCTATAGCAAAAACTTTTCTTAATTGCAAAGCTTATTATATATTTATACGTTGTAAATGAGAGTGGAACTCTAAATGGACAAAAATACTGATTATGAAAAGCATTTGTGTATATATGTATTTTTTTTCCCCCACAAAAATAATGCCCAATGAACTTGAAATATTGAAAAAAATAGAGAGCCAGAAAAAAGCATTGTGCAAAACATTGATAATTTTGTTATGTACGAGAGTTTATTGTGTATCACTGATTGTTTACCTGATTTCCATGTAAATCCAATTTAGTGATATGGCAGCATCTTCGGAGGGCATCAATATTTGTTATGTAATTGTTACTTAAGATACAGATTTTGAGTGATATGCAGTATTGTATAATATTTATTTCTTTCAAAAGCTGCTTATTTAAATGTAGAAGAGCAACTTCTTTGAGCTCTGTTGCAGTGCAGTTATCACAAGAAACTCCATGTTTAAGAAAAATTGTTTCTGATGCTGATAAAAGGTAGTTCACTTCCATGCTGTCCTGTGTATTCTTCCATCCACCAGAGTCCTAGCAAGAAAATAAAACTCAATATGAGACTATACATAAAATCTGTCTTAGTGTATCCATAAAATATAGCAATATTACTACTAACTCTGATATATTGCACTGCAGTGTGTAGTGTTGTGTGTGAATGATACCAGAGCAGCAAACAGTTTATGAAAGAGAAATATATTGCCTTCCTTAGGCAACTGAAGAATTTAAATAAAATATCATTAAAAAGATCCATTTACTCCCTGAGCATATGTTGAAGGAAAACTACCTATAGTATTTGATGTATCCATGCTACTCAACTTTGTTACTTTGCGGCAGGCATAATATGGAAATGGCTGAATATCTAATATCTAAAGAATGAGTACAGGAAGGACACCCCAATATATGTTATATTTATATACTCAAGTCTTAGATGGACATAAATAGATTTTATGTTTGCTAGATTATCTGGTTTAATTAAATAAATGGAGAAAATGCTGGAAATGCTAATCCATTTGGGTACATAGGTAGGTAGGTAGGTATATAGGAGGCACCTTTCAGATTCAGTCAAATTATTTAGAATACATAAGGGTAGCTACATTAAGGACCTATTTATTAAGCTATAACAAACAAGGGAAAGTTGTGCTCATCATAATTTTTTAAAACATTAGGCGGGGGTGCAATGAGGCTGTGACCACAAAATACAAATAGACAAATACAAGAGGTCCTCTGCACTCAACCCATTATCAATATATTTAAGACAGAGACATTTTGTGCATACTGCTACTAAAAATGCCTTACCCTTTAAACAAAACAGGGATGGTTTGTCCATATTTTGCAATATATTTAAGCTGGTCAACTACATCAAAGTGACCACTTATCTGGCCAGTCCTACACTTCTGATTCATTAAGAATTGTTTTGGTTTATAATACATTTTACAAAGGGACTAAGTTTTACCTGCAATCAGATGCAATTTGAGTGTAGGACTGGCCAGATATGGGATGACTTTGACGTAGTTGGCCAGCTTAAATATATTGCAATATATGGACAAACAATCCCTGTTTTGTTTAAAGGGTAAGGCACTTTTTAGTAGCCCTTTTTATTAAGTCTCAAATTTTTCTGGTTGAATTTTCAAGCTGCTAAAAATCGAATTTGTAAATACTCTAGCAAAAACCTGTCAAAGTCATGTAAAAGTCAATGGCAGATGGTCCCTTTTACACATCTTTTTGCATTTTCAAGAGTTTGGGGTTGTTTGAAGCTGGTTTTTGTTTGATAATTTTCAATAAAATTTGTGGTTTTCATTCAATAATCTGATAAATGTGAGCTTTTTGGCCAACAATTCAAATGTTTAGAATTGTCGCGCAATTTTGTTGATACTTTTCTCACACATACGATTTTAGATCCAAATTTTTAGTAAATTAAGCCAGATCATGGTTGAGAGTTAGGCTGAATTTCAATTTTTAATACAATGTGAAAAATTTGAGTTTTAAAAAATAGCCCCCCTAAATGTATGGATTCACAAATGTTCCACAGATAGTAGTTTTTCTCTGTGTACTCTCTTTGTGGAAGCAATGTTTTGGTCCCTTTGCGAATTTATTAAAAGTTTAACATACAATCATAAACACTCATAACACCAGTGACAAAAATGGCATGAAATCCGATGTCTTAATGATATTTTAATGCATTGTGTTGATGCATCGGTTGTATAGTGACCATTAGCCAGATGCAGATTTGAAATAAGCAACTGGATTGTGTTGTGAATTTGAAGGGTAAACAGGTTCTAGAAGGTTTTTGAGGCACACTCTAATAGGGCCATTAGTATATTTTGGGCAATACAGGCAGAGTTTTAGAGATGTCGCTTTAGGCTCTTTCTCAACGCTACCGATTGAACTCAGCATATGAGAAAACTTTTGGAAACAGTGTTTTTGCATATATTTACAGAGTTAAGATGGGTTGTAAAAAGACCATTAAGTTCAACCCCTCCAAATGAAATCCAGTGCCCATACATACACACACTCATACTGTCCCCTCCATAAGCTCACATAAACTATAAATACCAATATCTATACTAATTACAGCTTACTGAGAGGCTGATAACTGGAGAAAGCAAGTGAATCAGACAAATCAACAAAAAGTATTTTTACTTTTATATAAATGTAAAGTTTAGTGTTTTAGTTACTCCTTTATAGAGCTGTCTCAGCAACATCTGAAATCTCAAAGGAGACTATGTTATCATCAGAAACAGAACTAGAGGGGGGCGGGCCCTGGTGCAGGACGCACACCCGGGCCTCCTGCCCCCCTCCATAAACACGGAACTGGCCGGGATATGCGCGGCGCGCAGACTGCCGGGGGGCCCTGAGGGGGTGTGGGCCCTGGTCCTGGTTTGTAGCATACACCAATGATAATTGTTTAACCTTTTACCCAGCTGAAACCGCAACCGAGATTCCACACCCTCCCCAGTGCCATAGTTATTTCTTTCGAGCATGGCTTTAACTCAGACTTTACATAGAGACAAACTCATCCACCCTTTTTGTTCCCTCTATCCCTCCTAAAAAGGATGTAGCCATTTAAATTAACAGCCCAGTCATATGTTTCATCTCACCAGGTCTCAGTGATACCAATTATATCATTGTTTTTAGCAAATGCAATTAACTCCAGCTTGCCCATTTTATCTGATAAAACTACTTTTCCCTCTGATATTTACATTGTTTAATGGAGAATTAGATCTACAGTTACTATTAGCCTGGTTTTCTTTTAAAGTGGCCCTGTCTCCCAGACATAAAAAGCTGTTTAATAAAAGTCCTTTTCAAGTTAAACATGAAATACAAATTCTTTTTTTTTATTAAAGCATTCATAGCTGTTGTAAACTTATTTAAAAATCTCAGCTGTCAATCAAATATTGCCTGCCCCACCTCTATGCCTTAGGCATAGAGGCGGGGCAGGCAATTACTTTCACTTTCCATTCAGCACTTCCTAGATATCACTGCTCTCCACATATTCCCCCAGTTCTCTTAACCATTTAATTGTGTAGCCAGTACATGGGGATGGACATCAGGTCCCCCATTCTGATGCACAAACAAGATTCTTAGATGATGCAAAACTTGTCTTAAGAACAGTGTCCACAAAATGCCTCCTGCCTGCTTGCTATAATTATAAAGTCCCAGACTGAAGATTCAAATAGTTTACAATGTAGTTGAAATAATTTTGCTTGACTAACGTGATACATTGGATTTGGAATAATTTTTTTGGGTGACGGGTCCCCTTTGACAGAGGGATCTATTTAACAGGTAAGCTGCCTACTCAAAGTGAGGCCTTGTTAGAGACCTATAGAGAGGCAAAATTATGATGTCAGACTAACCAGTCTATAGTTTAAGTTTTGATGCTGAGAACAGGATCCCCTTTTGAATAGCAGCACCATTTTACTCCTTGCTGCAATACCCTTTTCCATTTCAATTTTAGCTTGCATGATGTTTTGGTCTCCTTGTACCTGATAAATCTTTCAGTTGTTCTGGCTAACTTGAATGCCTTAGAAACATCTTTTCTTACCAACCTCAACACCAACACTTCTATCAAGCCACAAAGGTGTTGCTTTGTGACTACATTCCTAGCTTACAAGGGGAATATACTGACATTTACATTAAACAACATTTTAAAGACATCCCTAGTAGGTTCTTGAAGTAGCTGAAATAAAAAGTTGTTATTTAGCACAGCGGTCTAGCACAACGGTCCACAACCTTTTTTGCCCCAGGGACCGGTGTAAAGATCAAATCTTTTGCATGGACCAGGGGAGGGGCATCAAATTCGGCATGCCCACGTCAAAATTCAGGCTTGGCTCAGTTCAGGTATGTCCGCGGCCCAGCGGATGGAGACCCCTGATTTAGCATATTTACACATTATACCCAAAACTCTTCCTAAATGATGAGTCATATATACAGAAATGGTTCATTGCTAATATGTTCCAGTAGGCAGTGGGGATGGAGGTCACTATCTTGTTAATGAATGAATGATGATGACATCTATTAATTAGGAAAAGAAAATTTAATGCATGATATTCATTTTCTCTTATGTTGAAAGCAGGACAAAAAGTGGTTTAGTAGATGTGTGTATACCAATCCACAAGTGTTCTTTTATTTTTCGTATCCCTAAATAAATGGGTTAAGGTTTTTTAAATTATAACTTGAAAATGTAGCACATAAAAATGTGTGGCTGATTTTTCTAGCAATGTCCAGTTTTAGCTTTAGCAAGGCATTGCTGCAGGCATTCTCCCCAGGCAGCTTGAGGACTTTTTCAGGCAAGTGTGGGGACTGATCCAAGCAAATAACAGGTGGAAAGAGATTGCAAGGAATTTCTCTTTTTCCCCTCACTTCATTAATCCCTGAAGCATGCGTCAGCATCTGGGAATGTGATGAGTGCCGTAGTAATTTAGGAATTAGTCTTTAAACCCTCTGAGCAGAGTAAAATCAATTAAAACTTGTATTGTAGCATGGTAGAATGCATAAAATAGCACCGAAAACTGAAATACAAATGCCAGTGGGTACAGTATCTTAGGTAATTATTTTTGTTTTGTCCATCAGCTTTTTGTCTTACTGCTCAACTTAAACTCTCAGCAACCTGACGTAGCATGAGGCTGGAACATGCTGAGAAATATATATAGAATACATAGTATTTTAGATTTCACTTTTTCCCCTTGCTTCCCCTCGTGGACAGTTACTTGGAGAATACTGTGGGTTGTAGCGTAATAAATCTGTTCCCTATTTATGCTCTACCACTTTCTGTTTTTCAGTGGTTTACAACTGTGCTCTATATTACAGTTTTTAACATTCTCCCATAGCCATTTCCTAGGAGTATACAGAGAACTGAAGTTTACCTTGAAAATGAAAACTATAAATATTTACAGTATATATGTGTGCAAAAAAATTTACTTCTCTGATTCCCAGACCAGTAAATCGTCAGAAACATCATGAAAGCCGCAGCAGGGGGGAAAATTAATGTATCTATTTCAACTGTATGTGAGAATCTAAAAGGGTCTGCTAAAGACATGCATGATTAGATACAATTACCTGTGACAGTCAGCTCAGATCGCAGTAAATGCTGTTGCTGCTCACTATAGAGAAAAGGGAGCGGTTCTCTGTGTTACTCTTGGCTGCTATGGGAACCAAATGATTGTGACTCCTTGGCAGGGCCTGAAACCCCTAGTAACATGCACTTTACTGCATGCAGACACCAAGTGCTTACATTCTATTGTCTTTTCTTACAGCACGATTGCTTCTAACAACATTTTTTTAACAGAATAAAATCCACTGGTAAGATTATTTCACAGAGAAGAGAATGTAGCAAAATGACTTATCCTTATGGCGTGTTCCAGACAAACATTTATTTAATCATGGCAGTGTCTATAAATAATATACCTGTTGTCTGGAGGTCTGTGTTGAAATCTATGCAGCCTTATTATCTGGATAAAGTGCATCTCTGTGTCACTTTTATTACCTTTTTTTAAGCAGAATACTTGGTTTTGTGTCAAAGCCTTACATATAGCAACACCTCAATTTTACCTTTTCAGACTTCCCTTTTTGTGTAATTTATGCTTTTTTATACGTTATACATCCCCATTGTTTAGAAAGTCTTTTTTGTAAATGTACATTTCTCCTGAATTCACACTTTCCATTTCTGCAATTTCCTTTTATTAGGTTTTTTAACTACAGGTTGGGGACACTCATTTGCATGTGCATTTTGGAATCGACTTTTGAATACCAAAACAGTTATTTGCATAAAAGTGGGCAACATTATCTGTAGTAATGCCTATGATCATCTCTAGTTGCTACGATCATCTCTATGAATTTAACATAATCAGACTTTATTTGCAATCCCATTACCTTGAATCGCTACAAAATATATATGTCCCTACAAAACTTACTACAAAGTTTATAACATTTTCAAGAAAACGGTACACTACTCAACTCTTCTGCTCAGAAAAATAAACGGTCTCCATGTCTGTCTATGTGTCCTACATTATGCAGTGCCTATTATTCCTTAGCAACTTGATTGTGATGCGTCATTCTTTTTTCCTAGATTCACAGGATCTGACAGCCTGAAGTTTATTTAGGACAGAAATTTAGCAAATGGTACAAAAATTGTAATAACTTCTAAATGATCTAAGAAGTTTTGCCATCTAAAGAAATTCTACTTGGCTTGGTGCCCACTCACTAATGCCAACCTGTGTCCACCCTCCACTTGCACCAATCACCCTTTTCACTGCCTGCTTGTGATACACCCACACCGCAGGCTTAGTCCACACGAGGCAAACCAGTCCTTTGATTCAGAAGGACTTCTTCCCTGCCCGCCCTGAAACATACACTTTCCATTTTCTCAAACTCCATATTTTGGCTCCATCAATAGGCTCTATCCCTTACTTAGTTTGTACTAAGCTGTTAACAGGTAAAGTCACATCCTTGGTAGCAACTGAATAACTTGTTTCATTGTAGCAACCACAGGAATCATAAATGACTTAATAGGTGTTTTGACCTTTACATTTGTAACTGCTCCCAGATTTTTATTCCAAAGCATACTCTACCAAATGTAGCAATTCAAGGTAATGTCATTGTGGTCTTTTGGGGGTCGACCATAGCAAATACACTTGCAGACACCAAAAACAACTCAAGATCCTCTAGCTTAGCAAAAGCTGACCTGTGGCCAGTTTTTATAATTCATAAAAATCATAAATCATAAAAATAAGAGCCCTATGCCTGTCTAGGTCTAACTCACTTAAGATGGTTTTATCATTTGTGTTTACCAATCATGCAACCCACATACATAACACACAGTTTGCCTTACAGCTCACCATTTTCATAGATGCTAAGGACTTTCTGTCCTGAATCACCTAGAACTTGAGTGAGCTTCTCAATTAGACATAATATGTTTATTTAGGGGCTGATTCATCAAGCTCGAGTGAAGGATTCGAAGTAAAAAAACTTCGAATTTCGAAGTGTTTTTTGGGCTACTTCGACCATCGAATGGGCTACTTCGACCTTCGACTACGACTTCGAATCGAAGGATTCGAACTAAAAATCGTTCGACTATTCGACCATTCGATAGTCGAAGTACTGCCTCTTTAAAAAAAACTTCGACCCCCTACTTCGGCAGCTAAAAGCTACCGAAGTCAATGTTAGCCTATGGGGAAGGTCCCCATAGGCTTGCCTAAGTTTTTTTGATCGAAGGATATTCCTTCGATCGTTGGATTTAAATCCTTCAAATAGTTCGATTCGAATGATTTAATCGTTCGATCGAAGGAATAATCCTTCGATCGTTCGATCGTAGCATTTGCGCTAAATCCTTCGACTTCGATATTCGAAGTCGAAGGATTTTAGTTCCTAGTCGAATATCGAGGGTTAATTAACCCTCGATATTCGACCCTTGATGAATCGGCCCCTTAATGTGGGTGATAACATCACTTCTCCAGACTGGTTTTATAAACATTCTTAATTCCAAATTAGCAGGTAGTGTTTTGTATTTTTTTACTCTTCATAGTAAGGAATTCCATCATTTGACTTCACTTACGGTAAAGAATTTCTTCCTTTGCTTACTGAGAATCATTTTTTTTCTCTGGTAATGAATAAAAGTGATATATATATTTTCCAAATCAACTACAGTGCTACATTTGGGACAAAGTGCAGTTTCTTTGATAGCATGACTGGGCTGTGTTCTTTGCTTTCAACATATTCTGGTAAAGTAGTGATGCTTGTGGTGTTCTGGGATACATTTGCTATTGCAGCTGCTGACAAACAAAAAGAGTTGGTTTATCAGCAGCAGATAACTGATAAACTCACCAGAAGAGTCCTTCCTATTGGAGTTCATTATCATGTTTTTTCTGATCCACTGGGACCAAAAATAGGTGAGCTCTCCAGCTATTTTTATAATTGGCAGTCTTAAGCCTCTGCGTGTCTGCGGCAGAGCAGTGATTCCTTCCCTGCCTTTGTGTCTGTATCAGTGCACACAGCCAGCCAATTAATGCTTGATCCTCTGCCTATAAATATCCAAGCATTTCTGAGCTTTATTGTTAGAGAAACTAGCCAACATCTACTGGTGTCTTTAAAGATGACAGCATTTTCTGAAGAGCTAGTTGTATGTGGAAAGAAAGTATGACATATATTATATAAAATCCTAAACTTTTATCTATATAAAGACATATAATGCTGACCATATATTAATCTATTATAATACACTTTTTATAGAATGTTGTTCCCTTTATTTAGCTCCACAGATCAGGAAATAAAACAGCAGCAATTGTTTTAAAAACAACAAATAGTCAGTGGTGCTGAAAAATACTGTATGCTTACCTGTATACAATATACACATCCGTCTGTGATCAGACCAACAATGTACTGTTCTAACACAGATCCTTTTACTAAGGGGCACATTTACTTAGGGTCGAATATCGAGGGTTAATTCATTTTTCTTCAATCAGAAATTTGTTAGAAAGCCTATGGGGACCTTCCCCACAAAAAAACTAACATTTCGGCTGGGACCCCTGTTATATACTGTTATTTAATGCTTACTATCTAGCAAACTATACCTGAACTTTACATGTTTCCTTTCACAAAATGTTGGATCCCCTGTGCTTAAAATATATACCCAAGTGAAACTGATGGTTTATGTTACAGTTCATTCTTATTGAAATATTTGTTTTAAATTATTTAAATGCTTTTGAGATTATTGTCCCATAAAACAACTGTATTGTACAGTTTAATTAGACTCAATGGAATTCTTTTTTTTTTTCTATAAATAAATAATCGCCAACAAGCTTGCTTGAGCTAAATAAGCACAATTAATGCTGCTAAATTAAGTCGCCTTACAAAGATTCTCAATTATTTAACTGGCTTGCTTGTTTAAGTACAGCGTCTGAACTGTATTTAGATTAATCTACTCGCAGTGTTACCAACATCAAATTGTTTTGAACACATAAAGGTTCTGTATATTTTGTTAGACAAGGACCAATAACAGGTACAGTGCGCAAATGCTGAATTTTTATTGGTCCTTGTTTAACAAAATATACATTCCTGTATGTGTTCAACACAATTTGATGTTGGTAACATTTTTTTTGGTAATATTTATATACAAAGACTAAAATTCATACCTATACATTAGTTAATGTAACATCCCTAACACAAAAAAACAGGTTAAAGGGGCTGTTCTCCTTCCACAGTTGAGTTGTTTTCAGATTGTTCATCATAAACAAAGACTTTTTTCAATTGCTTTCCATCTTTTATTTTTTACTGTTTTCCCAAAATGTAAGTTTAAATTTTAATGTTCCTGATGCTAGTGTTTCAGTCTGGCAGCTCAGTGATCCATTTTTACAGTTTGCTATGTTTAGTTGATACAATTATTTGACATTTCTCAGCAGCATCTGTGGGCATATTAGCAACTATTGTATCTAACAGCTGCCTTTTATAAAACTCAGGGATTCTGCTCAGCAGAGACAAAGATAACAAATGTATCAACTAAGGGGCAGATGTACATAGGGTTGAATATCGAGGGTTAATTAACCCTCGATATTCGACTGCCGAATGTAAATCCTTTGACGTTGAAGTTGAAGGATTTAGCGCTATTCCTATGATCGAACGATCGAAGGAATAATCGTTCGATCGAACGATTAAATCCTTCGAAACGAACAATTCGAAGGATTTTAATCCATCGATCGAAGGATTTTCCTTCAATCAGAAAATTGTTAGGAAGCCTATGGGAACCTTCCTCATAGGCTAACATTGGCCTCGGTAGGTTTTAGGTGGCGAAGTAGGGGGTCGAAGTATTTTTTAAAGAGATAGTACTTCGACTATCGAATGGTTGAATAGTCGACCGATTTTAGTTTGAATCGTTCGATTCGAAGTCGAGGTTTTAGTCGAAGGTCGAAGTAGCCTATTCGATGGTCAAAGTAGCCATATTCGACCATTCAAAATTTGAAAAATTTTTTCTTCTATTCGTTCACTCGAGCTAAGTAAATGGGCCCCAAAGTGTTGGCGACCGCACCGCCCAGAGCTGCTTTGGAAGGTGAAAAATTAAACTTTACACTTCAATAATAGAAAAACTGTCACAAATAGAAAATAGAAATTGCTGTAATTGGAAAAAGGTTTTATTTCCGGTGAACTATCTGAAACCAACTGAACTGAAAAAAAGTGTTTGAATGTAAACAACCCCTTTAATATTCTCACACTACCCCTCACAGAAATATATAGAAGTAATAGATTGGTTTTACCTACAGCAGATCTGCATATACTTCCACTTGTATATGCAGTTATCAGTGATGGGCGAATTTGTGCCGTTTTGCTTCGCCGAAAAATTCACAAATTTCGCGTGAAATTTGCGAAACGGTGAAAAATCCGCAAAACTGCGCTGGAGTCTCGTTTTTGACGCCGGCGCCCGTTTTTGATGCCGGCATCGGTTTTTTTGAAAAAAAAAAAATTTTGACGCCGGCGAATTTTTGCCGCAAATTTTCGCGGGCGTTTTGCGAATTTATTCGCTGGCGGCGAATCGTGCAAATTCATCGCAAATTCGCGCCTGGCGAATAAATTCGCCCATCACTAGCAGTTATAACATCATCATCCTTGTAAAATATTTACACCCAATTCTAAGAGAAAGTTTCTTTAAAACATTACAGGGTGACAATTCCAAGCGTCTATTCTGCCATTCCAGTTAGCACACTATGGGCTCTGATTCATTGAATCTGTGAATGATCTTTCAATTCACATTGGCAGAAAGTAGCATATTATGAAATACAATGAAGAGCACAAAACAGACTATTATTTGTTATTATTAACATGTATTTATATAGCGCCAACATATTTTGCAGCGCTTTAGACTTCATAATAACATTTCCCTATGCTGACAGGAACAGACTACTGTAAACTGTAAAAGGTGTTCCCACAGACTGTGCCGACACCCACAACAGGAGTGTGTACAAAACAGAATTCCTAGCACATAACCTTAAAGGGCAAGTCAACCTCAAAACAAAAATCTGCCCAATAAAAGAAAACCTTGTTCTAAGTAACTTTGGAATATACATTCATCACAAATTTTCTATGGTTTTTAAGTTATTTGCATATGTATTGCTATTACAGCAGTGTTTGTCTGGTCCTTTATTTTCTCTACCCTGATTTCTAAGATTGTTGATACAATGTAAGACAAGGCAGCTGATTAACAGACCTGACTTTGCTGGGGAACTAAGACTTTTGTAACATTGTTTAAAACTGTAACAACCAGGAATTAAGCAAATGATGCTTTTCAACAGCAAACATTTTTACAAAAAACTTTAAAAGGACTAAAAATGTTTAATTAATGTATATTGGAAAGTTGCCTAGAATCGTGTTTTCATCCATTAGGCAAACCTTTATTTTGGGATTGACTTGACCTTTAATAAACATGTATACAATTTGTTGCTGTATGGCAGGGAAGTGGGATTTCATTTAAGTAGCCTAGTAAGTAGACATTTGGAGGACTTGGCTTTCTTTTGTACAGAGCTGCAGAGGGATAATACACCAGCTTTACTCAGTAGACTATCTGTGTTATTTACAAACATACCAAAGAGAGGAGACAGAGCTTATGTCTTTGAAAGATCTGTGACTGTAGTCATTTATTTCATTGTGCATACATTATCTAGCTGTGGCACCCAGATTGTTATTTTTGTGCTTATGGCGTGTTGTGCTCATGGGAGGAACATACCCTGGGGCTGTAGGGGGGCCCAGGAAGTATAGGGGGCCCCAAGATAATGCTTAATTTCAACATCTATTAATAAAACAGGACAACCTCTGGATATGTTTGGAGCCCTATAATTAATTTGCTATGGGGCCCAGTCAACTAATATTTAACATAAGGGGCAGATTTACTCAAGTACAAAGTGGCCAGTGCCAATTTGCTAGCATTACCACCCGCAGGGACATCGCCAATTTACTAGCGGATGGAGGCGTCACTTCACTAGCGAAAGAGATAGATGCTAGCGCACATATTCAATGAAATACGTATTTTAATGAATGTTACCATCTTCCTTAATCTTCTGTTACTTACATCATCATTTTTACTGGAAAAAGCTTCTAAGTCCAAAAAACGCTGGTGTATTTTCGTTTTTTCAGAGTGATAGCCTGCAAAAGTCCTTAAATTATTTTTTGGGTAACTGGGTTCCCCATGCATTAACTATACAGTGGGTTCATGTGTAGGGCATTATAACAATCTATTTTCTTTATTAAGGTTCCCTGGACTTATAATGTCATGTATTTGCTGCAACATATACTTCCATATACGCCATAGGCAAATTAACCTGAGCGCAAGACCTCTAGCGAATTTGCACGAGGCAGAAATGAAACGTCACCAGCGTTCGGCGCCCACGCTGAAACGTCGCATTCCAGTGAATTAGCGTTGTTTGAGCAAATTTTCACCTGGCCAAGTTTAGCGATGGCTGCAAAGCGGTCGCTGGCAAATTTTCGCCCTCGAGTAAATCTGCCCCAAGGTGTCTTATAACGGTCTAATTTTATGGGAGAGTTGTTTTTCATTTAGATCCAGGTTTATAATTTGCTTATTAACTTTTTTTCTTGTTTTGATTAATTGCAGCTTTTACCTATATATACTCCTTAGAACTTTTATATAGTGCCAGTGTACCATTCCAGCCTGTCCTGATGAATAACGTGCAGTTACACAAGGGATCCCTTCCTAGAGTAAGTGTTGTTTCCAGGGTTCCATTATTGAGATGAGCCTACTGACTGACATCTGGTGCTAATACTGTTGCTAACATTGCTTGCATTGGTACTCCAAAAGTAATGCCATTTCCATAAAAAGTGTGATTTTCCAGTGAAGTCACTGGAATTTTGGTGAAATGCTGCAATGTGGGTTACAACATTGCACTTTTTCACCAAATAAGCCATAATGTGATTTAAAGTAGTACTGTGTTCCATTTTCCATTTAATACTGCTAAATACTGCTAAAAAATCTCTGTATTTTACCAAGCAGGACCTATGCAAGATTATTTATATCTTCCGGTACCAAGCTCAAGGCAGAACTGGAATTGCATTCAACTTTTTAGTATCTTTACAGATCAAGATAAAAATTTTAATGAAACAGCGTGTGTCATTCAAAGTGTATTAGATGCACAGACTGCTGTTTCACCTCAATCTGTGATTGAATATTCCAAGCTAGGCCCTGATGTTTCTGTAGGGGAATACTGTATTATTAGTAGCTCATGCATAAATATTAGATCACACATAGCAGCCAAATCTTTTGTGAGTTCATTAAGTTTGATGATTGTTGAACAAGTAATGTATGCAACTATCTTGTTTCGTATACTTACAGACTATACAGACTACTTGAAAAAAAAGAAGTTTGTTGTGAATTCTATTTATTTATTTTTTTGAAGGAGCCTATTAGAATGGCTAGATCTCCGAGGATTAGAATTTCAGAGCAATTTACTCTCAAGGGGGCAGAAGGCTCAGAGTTTGTGGAAAGCCCAAATATTCCCAGGGTATTTCATTTTACAAAGATCTGTTAAATTATCTTTGGAAATGCTTAATGCAGTGCAAAGCAAGTCATCTGCAAATCTTGGCAGCTTTAAAATAGTGTCAGCTGAGGAAATGTTGTCACACAAAGATGTGCTGAACTTCAGGAAACAGCTCTATAAAGAAGTCGTGTCTCAAAGACAAATAGAAATGTTAGCTTCCTAATTGTGTCTCGAATCTGCTTATTTATTTAAAGCATTGACTTTGTCAAGTGCTTAAGGCAAAGATAGCATTTCTACATTACTTCATAAACTGACAGAGGCAACCAAGTGACACTGGAAAGTGCTGTAATGAACTATTCTCTATGAGACAGAATGCTTACAAAGAAAGTTACTTATATAGAACTTAGTGATAATTCCCATTAATTGGCAGTAGTTATCCAAGTGCAGTAGAATGACATTTACCACTGATACATGTTACTTAAAGTAATATATAACTTGGGGAAAAGTTGATCAGCCACACATCCAAGAAAATGACTGAGAAGGTACAGACCCTCTAACAACTGAACACTATGAGGTATATACGAATAACTACATTGGTTAATGCACTCAATTGTAAAACATGAGAATATGATGCTTCAGTGAGGATTTTCATGACCATATAAAGCCACATGCTGCAGGCAAGGTACCGGTACTAGGAGTCATTGCAACTCCAATGTGGCTGTTAACATCCTCATATTTATAGTAGAGGGAACATGAATTTTTTACTATCACTGAGCACATATTTTATCCGATAATAGCAATGTTAGGTAGGTTTTGTTTGTACAGGTTATTGCATGTGCATGGCTTTTGTGCATTGCATAACAATATATCTATTTTTAAATGCACAAGAAAATATATCCTTATATTTCACTTGGTCAGCTTAAAGACAATACATTTAAGAAGAAAAATGCTGAGGTTTTTTTTTCAGAACTTCAGAGTAATTAGCATCCACAATGGTATAATAAACACATACTGCGTACACATATTCTATGGACATTTTTCTGGCAGGAATGTCAGTACTGTGTTATTTTCATTGCAGTAATGCTCACAATATTAGCTTGTATAAACTAGTTGTTAATTGTAGGGATCCTTTGCATCTGTTCACCCAGTACTTTCAACCTTGTACCTTATTCAGAAAAGCAGAAACAACCATTTGACACAAGAGCAAGTAAAGAGCACCAAGTATAGTAATTCATATCTTTTGTACTTTAAGTTATGCTTGTACCCAATAGACTCTCATCTATAAAGAATCTCACAAGAAAAAAATGGATCAGCGCCTATGGCAACAGAGAAAGGAGACAAAATATGGTGTAGTACGTTCAAGTTACTCAATTTAAAGGGGAATGATGTACAGACTTTGACAACTGTCAACCACCACTGAATACTAAGATTAAAGGGGAACTCCAATAAAACATAACATGAGCTTTTTGAAAAGTAAACATAATTTCAAGTAACTTTTTGATTTATATCACTTAAAAAATATGCATGATTTTTTCTGACAGTTCCCCAAGCCTAGCCCCCTGCTCTTCTGCTAATCTTTCTGACTACTTTGCTGAGCTGACTGACTATTTTGCTGAGCTGGCTGACTACTGTTACTTTGTATCAACAGCCATCTGTCCTAAGACTGCATCCTCCAAACCCCACCAAACCACATGTGATTTGAATAAGGAACAGAACATCCCAGTGCAATGCATTGTGGGTTATGTAGTTCCTGGATGCTGTCTGTAAGCTGTGGAGAAGTTGTTACAATTTGTAACATCAGTGTTTAGTCCCTCCTTCCTTGCCAGGATTTCAAATTATGCAGAAAGAAAATAATTGTTAAGCAGTTTTCATGATTTCATCAAAGAAACTGGCATTTATTTATACTTTTTGAAGAAACAGGTAACTGTGATGGGTTTCTGTGTTTTGTGGGCCTCTTTATGAAATTTTGGTTTGGAAGCCAGAGTTCCCCTGTAATTTATCCAAACTACTATACCTGCTTTTGCAAATAAACCAGAGTATTTGAGGAATCAGTATCTGGACACATGGGGGCAAATTCACTAAGCGACGAAAATGTGCTAGCGATGGCTTCGCCGCACTTAGCCAGACTTCGCCAGGCGTAGTTTAGCCAGGGCTGCGCAAATTCCCGAGATCCAAAGTTGCGCACAGGTTACTGAATGGTTGCGAAGTTGCGCTTGCAATATTACGATATGCAGTCCGAAGTTACGCTAGCGATGCCTAATTAGCATACGGCGTGCAGTTAAAGTACACTAAACAAGGCCAGGGAAACGTAATAAAATTAAATAGAGGTCTTATATTGCCCTACACATGTGCCCACTGTATAATTAAAGGGGAAGGAGGGTACCCCCAAAACAATTGATCTTTTTCAGCCTATCACCGTACAGTAAAAAGTAAAAAATGCCAGCGTTTTTTGGGACTTAGAACATTTTTCAACTGTTTTTGAAGAAACTCCTATCTACTCTATTGCACTTCGCCTGGTCTGAGCTCGTGAAGTCGAGTCTGGCGCAAGAGGTAACGTTCACTAAAATCCGCAAATTAGTGAATTAGCATAGTTACGTCCGTTCACCAGAGCGCAACTTCATCTGGCGCTAGGATGCGAAGTAGCGCTAGAGTATGTCTACTTCGTTAGCGAATTTACGCCAGCACCCGTTAGTAAATCGGCGCAGTGGCAAAATGACGTCACACTAGCTAGTCACGTTTTGCTAGCGTTAGCTACTTCGCCCTTTAGTAAATTTGCCCCATGGTAGGATGACCTATGGCAACCAGTCAAATGTTTGAATTTTGTTTACATGCTCTTCATGTACTAACAATGATTGGGACATTTAAAAAAAAAAATCTGGAAAAACCTCATTGTAAAATTCAAAATGTTGTGCTAAGTTTCTTAAAAACTGTCGCAGTGGCATTATCATGTCATTTTTAATATTGCATGATGGATTACCTGTAAACTGCCATCCAGACTTTCATTAAACGGTGTTTGTGTAGATTAGTGGTCTGGGGAAGTAGAACATTGATACTTCTAATAGCCAGTCAGCAGGAAATTAATTGACTTAATTAACCTAATAGCTATAAAATAAATGTTATAAAATGGTTTAGACACTTCTACATCATAGCTGCTGCTACAAAACCATGTGAATGCATGCTTTTTAAATATAAAAATGTGGCAACATTATATTTATCTCGTCTTATATGATAATTCACCAGTCACTTAAATTAATTTAGAAACTTTACAGATTAATTATTTAGCTGTGGTGGTGGCTAAGCAGATACATAAACGAGGTTATTATGCAGCACACATATATCTAGGTTTTTCTTTTGAAATCTGGTTTTTATTTTTTCTGCAGCTTTTTCTTTCTTCCCATGTTTCATTTTAAAGTAAATAAAATATAATAAATAAAATGACAGTAATGGGTATGGCAGACCAGGCATTTTGAGTGCTGTGCTGCACAAAACAACCTTGCCCACATGTCATCACTTCAAAGAAAATGATCTGCCTATGGAAAACCCTAGCAGAATGAGCAGCAGTTGAAAACATTTGATTTAGAAGTGTGCATTCCTGAGTGGTTGCCAAAACGATCTTGACTTGCCTGTTATAATCATCATCTGCAGGGCATTTTCTATTTGCATGAAGAAATTTAACTTTTTACACTCCAATTGTGTATGTAAATTACCCTTTTAGATTTAGATTTTTCATTATATAACCTTTACCATCCTTTAAGATAATTATTCTTACCCAAGGCAGAAGTTCTACAGCACTATGGGGCACAAGAACACACCCCTTAGTGATCACTTACAGAGCACTTGCACCCTGGAAATGCTGCTCTCTGCACTAATCACTGAATAAAAAAACAGCACTCATAAAGCAGAGTCAGGAGGTGCAACCAAGCCCTGTCCTTACAGGCTGTAAAAATGTAAACACAGGGGAGAGGTGGGGGTGGGAAAACAGACAGCTACATCCCTCTACCCACCCACCCCCCTTTGACTGACCACTGCCTAACACAGGCAGCGCTCTATTTAGTTAGGAGGCTGGCCGCATGTCTCTGTGCTTACTTTATCAATGGAGATGAAATTAATAATACACAAGTCAAATTGCTACAAAAATATGAATAATACATTTATTCAATCTTTTTAACACATATATACATAGCAATGAAATTTGATAATAGCAGATTAGCACAGCTAATAGGACTGTGGTCAGTTAATGAGGTATAGTAATGGGCGAATTTATTCGGCAGGCGCGAATATGCAGCGAATTTCCCCGTTATGCCGCTGGCAAATACATTTGCAGCGAAAATTCACTGGCGTCTCAATTTCAACACCGGTGTCAAAAGTTTTTCGACGCTCGCAATGGTTCTGACGCTGGCGTCAATTTACACACCGGCGACGCTAAGCGGACACCCACTGACTTTAATGGGCTACAGCGGCAACTCTGACGCTGGTGCCCATTTTGTTGCCGGCGTCAAAATCACAGTTTCACAAATTTTTCATAATTTTCGCTGGAAATTTGGAAATTTGTGGCGAAAAGGAACAAATTCATCAATCACTATACATTTTTTATCTTAATAACTTATGCTTATGTCATCACGAGTTTCTCGTGTTTCTTTCCCACCACTGTGTGTTTATTTTGGTACTGTTTTTGGGGTTAATCACTTTAAAAAAGGCAGTGCAGGTCATACTGTCAGTCGCCAACATAAAGAATTGAAGAGACCTGAGTCATATGGAATCATTTGCTCTGCTGCATATTTATAATATATATATATAGCAAAGAGATCCGCACTCATAGGTCTTTTGTGAAGAAAAAATGGGTTTATTCAACGTTTCGGCTCTTAGACTCAAGCCGTTACCAGGAAGGGCCCTTCCTGATGATGGCTCTATGACTGCGGATTTCTTTGCTCTATAGATTTTGATATATGTTCCAGCACCTAGGCATTTCCATTGTTTTCTGAGTGCACCTATCCAGTAGTGGGTTTTTTTTTTTTTTTTTTGTAAGTCTTTATTTTCAGGTATTTTAAGGGGTACAGAAAAAAATGTCAGGGGTTAAGTAAACAAATAATTAAATAAAACGAGAAATAAAGTATAGTAATCATGTCATGCAAACAGTACAGTAGTTAATTTTTGTACATACAAGCATTTACATAGTAATCCTATATAAGTCTTCAACTCTGATTGCTACGTGAGTCTCTAGAGCTAGTGTACTGGTGCTATGGGTAAGGGGGGTTGGAAGCAGGTGGTAGTTCTTACTATGCTCACTTTTTGCTGTTTATTTATAGTTCTCATTTCTCTTATCTATATAACTGCCTTGTCTTTCCTTTTCCTATGTTTTTTTTTCCTTTTTCATATCTGATCTTTATTTAGTATTCACTCAAATCTCACAGTTTATTTATGTAATGTGGTCCAGTCTTTCCATATTTTTTTGTATTGTTTCATTTTTTTAGGGCTGTCAGTTCCTCTATTTTCTTTGTTTCTTCTACTTCCCTTATCCAGTCGATTTTTTGTGGTGGTTTTGGGTTGCCTTCTGTGGAATTCAAAATCAAATCCTGAAGGGGCAGACAATGCTAAATATAAGTATTGATCAATAATGAAAAATTGTTTAATTAAGGGGGTTATTTATCAAAGTTTGATTTTTTTCTACACAATTTTTTTGTAGAAAAAAACTTGAATGGTATTAAAAGTCAGAATAAAAAGTACTCCAGCTCAGATCTGCCAAATTCATGTAAATGTCAATAGCAGATGTCCCATTAATATCATGATCTGCACTAGGTTTTGTTCCGTAATTTGAAGATTTTGGGGTTTTTTGGCGCATCAAATCTGAAAAAGTCAGAGGTTTTGAGTGTCAAATCCGAAAATGTTTTTGGCAACAAAATCTGAAAAATTCGGGCGATTCGGATGTTTTCACAATTTTATCTAGTTGTTTACCACACAAGAAATTTTCATAAAAAGGTATTGATAAATAGGGGGGGAAAGTCCATGCAGATTTGATCAGAATAGTTTTCAGAAAATAGTTAGAATTTTTCAGATTTTGATAAATTACCCACTAAATTTCAAAGATCTCCAAATCCAATTTTGATTAATCTGCCAATTGTGTATAATATTCAGTGGAAGGCAACAATATTAGGACATGCACATGATTACCTCTTACTACTACTGAAATATTAGTATACAGGGAACAGTAAAATCAATATACAGTATTTTTATATCCAGCAATGTATAATATACATATCTTAGGTACGTATATAAAAACAAATCCAACTGTGTGATTTAGTGCAGTAATTACAATGTAATCCATACCCAGATGGATTTTTATCTGTTATGTTTGTACTTTCTAATATCATTAAACAAATATGAAATGGGACAGATATAAGGCTGAATAATCAATAGACCATTGCAACCGTTGATGAAAAGTCTTGCTTGATGGCATCTAAACTGACATCCATGTGATATTTATATCTTTAAATTAAAATTTCTGCTGGCAAATCTACAAGATTACTAATCGTTTTTCCCTCTGTTTTATGGAAGCAAATAACAAGCAATTAAATCAATTTGAAGTTATGTGCTGCACTGGATTTTACATAAACTGATTAGTTACTGTCATTGTTTTACACTTGATAAAACACAGTAGTTGTTCTCTGTCATTGTTGCATGACATTCCATTTGGTGCTTGGTTTATTTTTAGCGAGGGACTATCAAAGTATATGTTAGCAGTTGGAATGGTGTTCTTGCAGTCTGAGTCATATTACCAAAAGAGCTTGCCTGAGACGACGAAGAAATATTGAACAAATGGGAAATTACAAATCTAGACCAACACAAACTTGTACTGGTAATGTATTATATATCATCCTAAAATATGTAGAATGTCTGTAGATAGTTGGGCTCATATTCTGTCTCTGCATAAAAAAATACTGAAGGGTAAATGTGTTTGTTGAACAAAACTGGTTAGCACTGCAAATACTGTAAAAGAAAAACACTTGAAATATATTGTTATTTCAAATGCTGATAAGCATGAGGTTAAAAAAGTTTAATGTTCTATATTGTGTTGAGAAAGTTAGGTGTTAGATAGTACTGAAAAGAAATCTGTTTCGGTTTTTAAAATTTCAGTGTAGCGGACTTATAAATGAACAACAACATAAGCTAATTCTTTTTCATTACTTTGAAAAACTTTTTGAAACTTACTTCATTACTTTGTTTGTAGATGAGTGGAAGAAAAAAGTAGGTGAATCGTATGCAGTAATTGTGGAAAGATTGGAGGATGACCTTCAGATTAAAGACGTGGAGCAGAGTGAGCTTAAAGTTGTTTTCAGGTAAAGAGGATCAGAACACTGACCTTCATGTAATATTTAAGGTCGAACAGAATATGAACCAAGTTGCTTTTAAGTTGTTTAAGGATTATATAGGCATTATTTACTATTAGTGGGTGGGCCATAAATAAAATCATATTCATTTACTCATGACAAAAGTCACACTGCATATTGTATCTGCATGCGCATGCTTTTTCTTTTTTTGTGGCTGGGCATGGAGCACAATTGAAGACATATAAGTATACCTCCACATGACGACTTGTTATTGTTAGCTGTCATACAACAGACATACATTGGAGTTTAGTGGCATGTGTGGGATTTTATGCCAGGACAGGTGCATTTATCCTGGAATTCTGTGGACATTTTTTGGGTTGTGGTGAACCATGACAGAATTGGCATCTTTCATTTTATTGGGCCGATGTTTAAACATATGTGTTAAATTGCACAAGTGTAGTTACCAGTAGCAAACAGTGAGCTCTTTATTTTCAATTTCAACCTTATAGTAGACTGTTTAAAACAAATCATTTATAGGATCAGATCATAGCAGTTTCCTATGCAGGCAGTAAAAATCTGGCTGATTTTCAGCAAAATATTTATTGGATAGGCCATTGGGCAGGGCCTATACACAGGTAGTTAAGCCGACTTGAACTGAAGGGCCTAATTGACAGCTTATATTTGCCTATGTATGGCCAACTTTATTTAAATACCACAAAGTCAAGCCCTCCCTTTACTGAACTGTATGCCGACCTGCTGCCAACACATAGGGCTGATGCCTACTCTACTGAATTTCCCATATGCTTGTTTCTCTCTCACCCACTAGTTTTGCACAGATTGTCTTTACATTTCTACTGCTATCTTGTGCAGACCTTCATGTAATGTTTAAGGTTGAACAGAATATGAACCATGTTGCTTTTAAGTTGTTTAAGGATTATATAGGCCTTATTTACTATTAGTGGGTGAACTAGAAATAAAATCATGTGCATTTACTCTTGGCAAAAGTGTTTTCCTGAAGAAAAATTAAATGCAAAGCTGCAAGGCCATAGCTTTGTTTAGCTCAGAAAAATCAATAAATAACTAAATATATATATCTTGTGGAATGGTTGGCACTCCGCTTCTAGACTTCACCCAGTTGCACGGTTAAGGTTTAGTATAATCTCAGGAAGAACCAGCAACACCGGGTTGTTTTTAGTAGTGAAAAATTGTATTTAGTAAGGCATGCATAGCCAACGTGATGTTTCGGTCCATACTGGGACCTTTTTCAAGCCTTGAGAAAGGTCCCAGTATGGACGAAATGTCACATTGGCTATGCATGCCTTACTAAATACAATTTTTCACTACTAAAAACAACCCGGTATATATATATATTTGGGGGCCGATTCACAAAGGGTCGAATATCGAGGGTTAATTAACCCTCGATATTCAACTGGCAATTAAAATCCTTCGACTTCGAATAGTGCGATCAAACGATCGAAGGATTATTCCTTCGATCGAACGATAAAATCCTTTGAATCGAAAGATTCGAAGGATTTTAATCCAACGATCGAAGGAATATCCTTCGATCAAAAAAAGTTAGCCAAGCCTATGGGGACTTTCCCCATAGGCTAACATTGAGTTCGGAAGCTTTTAGATGGCGAACTAGGGGGTCGAAGTTTTTTCTTAAAGAGAGTACTTCGACTATCGAATGGTCGAATGATTTTTAGTTCGAATAGTTCGATTCGAAGTCATAGTCGAAGGTCGTAGTAGCCCATTCGATGGTCGAAGTAGCCCAAAAAACAGTTTTTTTTACTTCGAATCCTTCACTCGAAGTTAGTGAATCGGCCCCTTAATGTTGCCATATATGAATGGAGGATCAGCACTCACTGTTGTTTGCGAATATATATTGTGGAAGAGGGCTCAAGGAAAAGTGTAAAAAGGTATGTTTTACCTTTGATTTCTCCCCAATAGGAGATGAAAGCTGCAAGGGAGATGTTACTAATCAGAGCATAGTCTCCCTGTTAAATGGATATTGCTATCTGGCCCTGGATGCTATAGTGTTCTGGAAGGAACAGGAAATCCATTCCAGTGGTCCAGTTCCCATTTTGGAGCTCACCTTCCACAGGAAGGCTATCCTGAGGAAAGGGTATTTAAATTTAATTGGAAGTTTAGAGAGTGTCTCTCAGCAGGTAGGAGACCTGGCTGTGTTATAAACTCCCAGTGGAGCTGGGGGTGCTGTCTGCTACTGCAAGAAGCAGAGGGAGCACGTGGCTGTGACTAAGAACCAGATTTTGTCGTTTGTGTGGGACATTGAGCAAAGGCCAGGTGGCTGAGAAATTTCCTCAAAGACTGTGAATACAGGGCTGACCCTAACCCCTAATGTTTTGACTGGTAGTCCACAAGGGGCCCCTGTATAGTGAGGGAACACTTCATATGAAGGTAGCGCCGAGTGGGCAAGGATTTATTTTTATGGTTTGTTATAAATACTGAAATGGTCACTGTAATGTTTGTGAATGACTTACTGTTTGGGAAAATAAACCAATGTTTCTTTAAAGAGCCTGTGTGTCCCTGTCTAACTGCTCCTTTTCCTATGCTGCCTGCCCTACCATCTGCTAAATTCTGCCCCCAAAGTTACGTCTGCCAGCTTGCCACAATATGTTTGTTTATTTCACATGAATTTACATCTTATCTGAGGTTTCGGTCCCTAGCTCATCATTGACTGAAACATCGTATAAGATGTAAATTAGTGTGAAAAAAAAGAACATATATTCACAAACAACAGTGAGTGCTGTTCCTACGTTCATACATATATGTATATATGCCATAAAATGTGTCTGTAACTTTATTATATTTGAACAGATCTTAGATGTGTGAAGTTGCCCTTTAATAGTTTATATTCCATTCCTAATAATTTAAATATCTTAATTGAGATTAGACTCAGACTCAGAAGAGTCACATGTTAATACATATTTACTAGTGTAACCTGCACTTACAGTACAAATAGCTGTTTATCATTATATGCTTTTGTAATTTGAAGATTTTTTTTCTAATCCTGAAACGCTTTTTCCCCAAAGTTGAAATAATGATGTAATGTTTAATAAGATCAAATGTCAGCAAGACTCAAGTTTCCATTATTAATGATACAGACTTCAGCCTTGTATTACTATTATAAAAATCAGCTAAACATAATTTCCTTTGGTAATATTAGTAAACGGCCTAAAAGTTAGAAAATATCATCTTGATTGCCACAGATTTGAGTGCACAAACCATGTTATAATTCCATAATACATTTATGCTGTTGTACTTCAGGAACTTTCTGGGGGCAATAGTTAGTTAATCTAGAAAGTTATATATTGTTATTGTTTTTTTTCAGGACAATCTGATTTTTCAAAATCTGCCCACATTTTTTTAACTGTAAACTCTAATATGTCATGACCGGTAAATCAATTATAAATAGGCTGTAGCGCACCTTTAGTATATGTAGTATATGTACTTGATAAAGGGCCAACGCCCGAAACATGTTGTGGAGCATTTTTCCCCAATAAAAGCACTTTGCAGTCATAGCTACTGCCTTGGATTTGTCCAGCTTTCTATTATAATACTGACTGTAATATGTCATGACAAAGTCAGTATAAAATTATATAGTTTTCTGGACAGAGATCAAAAACCAAAATTAAATGTACTGGGGCTCATTTTTAAACACTGGGCAAATTTGCTCCTGGGCAGTAACCTATAGCCACCAATCAGTAATTAGATCATTCAGTCAGCTCCAGGCTGGACACTGAAAGCAATCATCTGATTGGTTGCCATGGGTTACTGCCCAGGTGCAATTTGCCCAGTTTTTATAAATGACCCACACTTATTGCCAAAAAGTTCCCTAATCATTACATAGGAACACTATGACAGCCCCATGCCAAGGGGATTGTCAAACTTGTAGCACTGACAATACAGTACTGACTAATGTATATATAGTGATGGGCGAATTTGTTCCATTTTGCTTTGCCAAAGAATTTGCAAATGGACCACAAAATCCGCAAAACAGTGAAAAATTCGAAAAAAGCATTTAATTCAACAGGAGTCAAAATAACTTTGACACGTGTCAATTTTGATGCACGTACTAATTTTGCTGCGTGGCAATTTTTTTTGACGCGGCAGATTTTTCAGTGGCGAATTGTCGCCGCAGTTTTGCTAATTAATTTGCAAAACATGGAAAATCCCAGTGAATTTGTTTCAGGTGAATTTATTCTCCCATCACTACTATGTAGTCAGTGTTATATTCTTGGGGGTAGTCACATGTCTCTAGACTTCTAAATTGAGGCAGTATAGAAAGTGAAAAAACATGGCTGATTGTGGCCTTTATTTGTGCACTGCCTTCTGATACATAAATAACTCCAAACATAATATTTTAAATACCACTGAATCAAATGAGCAACATTTGGGCTGCTTACGGGCAGTGGTACCAAAGTGTTTTTTCACCCACATGGGTGGCAAAATGCCTGAAAATACTTTTGTATGCCAGAAATTACCAAATGTAAGCCACCTCAGTTTTTACAGCTACACCTAAACTGAAGGTGTTGAACCCTAGTTCCCTTCTTCATAGATTGTGTCATACCAGCTAGTAGGTGTAAGGGCCCGAAGGCGCAGTTGGAGTGCGGACCAAGGAGGAGGCAGGTAGTCAGCGAGTTCGTGGTACAAAGGGATCAGGCAGAAGAATAGTCGAGGTACAGGCAAAGGGTTCAATCCAGGCAGCAAAGGGTCAATCCGAATAACAGGCAAGGTTGGTACACAAGAAATCAGTCAATACTATAACACCCAGGAATCACGAAGATGAACCTATACTTGGGCGACATCTGTAGTGTCCAAGGGGTTTAAATAGGCAAGGTTTGGCGCCAAGATTTGGACGCAATGACGTCATGACGCTGACGCCGGCGTCAAGACGCTATCGCCGTGACGCCGACCCACGTTCTGACGCCGGCGACCATTCCGTCGCCGGCGACCAATCGGTGGGCGAGAAGAAGCCGACGTCATCACACTGCGACCAGCAGGATCCACGTGGGGAAGGAAGGAGTCGCCATTTTGGACGCTGTCGCCATCTTGGAGGTAAGAAACTTCTGTTTCCATTACAGTACCCCCTTCCTTAGGGGGGCCTCAGGACCACCAAAACCGGGACTGGAAGGAAATTGTTTGTGGAATCTTTGGATAAGAAGAGGAGCATGGACGTCAGAATCCTTCACCCAGGAGCACTCCTCGGGACCAAACCCCTTCCACTCAATTAAATACTGTAACCTACCCCTGGAAATTCGAGAGTCCAGAATTCTTTTGACTTCAAACTCTTGGTGTCCATCAATAAGAACAGGAGTAGGAGAAGAAGAAGAAGAAGAGTCTTTAGCCGGCTTAAGAAGAGATACATGGAAGACATTAGGAATCCGCATTTCAGGAGGAAGCTGAAGACGAACTGCCACGGGATTGATGATTTCAACAATAGGGAAAGGACCGATGAACTTGGGACCGAGTTTGGGAGTAGGAACTTTAAGATGAATATTCCGTGTAGAAAGCCAGACCTTGTCACCGAGGCAATATTGTGGAGACGAAACTCTTCTCTTGTCCGCGAATTTCTTCTGAGACAAAGAACTTTTCTCCAAATTAGCTTTGGTGGCTACCCAGATGGCAAGCATATGAGCAGCTTGATCATTGGCAGCAGGGACGTTAGTGAGAAGAAGATCTTGAGGGAATGCAAGAGGATTCTGGCCATAGACACAAAAGAATGGAGATTTCTCGGAAGAAGCGTGCATAGCGTTGTTATGAGCGAATTCTGCCCAAGGAAGAAGATCTGCCCAATCGTCCTGGCACAAAGATACATGGCAACGAAGAAATTGCTCCAAAGCTTGATTGACTCTCTCGGCAGCTCCATTAGATTGGGGGTGATAGGCAGAGGAAAATTGGAGAGAGATATGAAGTGCTTTGCATAGCGATCTCCAAAATTTGGAAACGAATTGGGAACCTCTGTCAGACACCACTTCAGCCGGAATCCATGAAGACGAAAGATATGTTGGATGAATAATTTAGAGAGTTCTTGAGCAGAAGGTAGCTTTCGCAGGGGAATGAAATGGGCCATCTTGCTGAATCTGTCAATCACGACCCAGATAACTGTATGACCAAGGGAAACAGGCAAATCCACAATGAAATCCATCGCCAGATGAGTCCATGGACGAGAGGGAATGGGTAAAGGTAGAAGTAATCCTTTGGGAGGAGAGTGACCAGACTTGGAGGCAGCACAAACAGAACAAGAATAGACAAAATCTTTGACGTCCTTTCGAAGAGAAGGCCACCATACTAGGCGAGACAGGAGTTCGGTAGTTTTCTTAATTCCAGGATGGCCAGCTTGTCTGGAATTAGGGGACTGAGAAAGGATGGAGTGACGGAGATCTGGAGGAACAAAAGCGACTCCCAAAGGAGTATCACCAGGAGCAGAGGACTGTGCGGATAATAACTGAGAGGCCATGGTGGGAAATAAGGCAGCAATAATCTTGACGGGAGGCACAATGGGTTCAGGATCCTCGGAACACGAATCTTCAGGAATGAAGCTTCTAGAAAGGGCGTCAGCTTTCCTGTTTCTGGATCCCGGGCGGAACGTGATTACGAAATTGAATTTGGAGAAGAAAAGTGCCCATCTAGCTTGCCTGGGATTAAGGCACTTAAGAGACTGGATATATTCAAGATTTTTGTGATCCGTAAAGATAGATACTGGCACAGATGATCCTTCCAACAGATGTCTCCACTCTTCAAGAGCTAATTTGACTGCCAACAGCTCATGGTATCCCACATCATAGTTCTGCTCAGGAGAAGAAAACTTTTTAGAAAAGAAAACACAAGGATGCAGTTTGCCATCATTAGAAGACCTTTGAGACAACACAGCACCAGCCCCAACGTCAGAGGCATCCACCTCAATGAAGAATGGTAGGAGAGGATCCGGGTGTCTAAGAATTGGAGCAGAAGAAAAAGAATCTTTAAGGATCTTGAAAGCTTCAAAAGCTTGAGGAGGCCAACATTGAGGTTTCCCACCCTTCCGAATGAGAGACAGGATAGGGGAAATCTTGGAGGAGAAGCCCTTGATGAACTGTCTATAATAATTGGCAAAGCCAATAAACCTCTGGATGGCTTTAGTACTGGTGGGGAGAGGCCAATCCTGAATCGCAGAAACTTTAGCCGGATCCATCTTGAAGCCTTGTTGGGAAATAATGTACCCCAGAAAGGGAATGGAGGAAACTTCGAAGGAGCACTTTTCCAGCTTGGCAAACAGATTATTTCTTCTTAACCGAGATAAAACTTCCCGTACCTGGATTTGATGCTCGGAAAGGTTTGAAGAAAAGATTAGAATATCGTCCAGGTATACGACCACACATATGCCAAGTAAGTCCCGAAAGACATCGTTTACCAGCTCTTGAAAAACCGCAGGGGCATTACACAGTCCAAAGGGCATCACAAGATACTCGTAGTGCCCATCACGAGTATTAAATGCGGTTTTCCATTCGTCTCCTTCTCTGATCCGAATAAGATTGTAGGCTCCACGGAGATCAAGCTTGGTGAAGATGCTGGCACCTTTGAGCTGGTCAAATAACTCGGAAATGAGAGGGAGCGGGTAGCGTTTTTTTACTGTAATCTTGTTCAATCCGCGATAATCGATGCAGGGACGTAGACTGCCATCTTTTTTCTCAACGAAGAAGAAGCCCGCCCCAGCAGGAGAAGAAGAAGGACGAATGAAGCCTCTGAGCAGATTTTCCTGGATGTACTCTTTCATCGCTGCGGTTTCTGAAGGAGAGAGCGGGTAAGTACGTCCTCGAGGAGGCATAGTACCAGGAAGTAGCTCGATAGGGCAATCATAGGGTCGATGAGGAGGCAGAACTTCAGCAGATTTCTTGTTGAAGACATCGGAGAAATCTTGATAGGCAGGAGGAATTGAAGAATTTGGAACAACAGAAGATACCTTGACCAAGGACTGGGCCGGAAGACAGTTCTGTTGACAAAAGAAACTCCAATGAGAAATTTGAGTTGCGGACCAGTCAATGACTGGATTATGGGTGCGCAACCAAGGGAGTCCAAGGACCACTGGAGTCGAGGGGCATTCAATAAGCAAGAATGAAATTCTTTCGGTATGCAGGGTGCCCACTTGGAAAGATAATTCCTGCGAAGACTTGGAGATGAAGGCAGAAGAAAGAGGCCGGTCATCAATGGCAAGGACACGAAGAGGGACAGTCAGACTTTGGAGAGGAATAGAATGACGTTCAGCGAAGGCTTTATCCAAGAAGTTCCCAGCTGCGCCAGAGTCAAAGAAAGCTTGCGTAGAGATGGTCTTGGAAGCCAAATGGAACTGTACAGGAAGAAGGAAACGATGAGCAGAGGTTTGGGGAAGTTGATCAATTCCGCCCAGGTAAGTTTCCCCAAACTTACCTCGGCGTTGGCGTTTCCCGACTTAGCAGGGCACTCATGGGCAAAGTGGGATTTGCCCCCACAGTATAAGCAGAGTCCAGCAGCCCTTCTCCTTAACTTTTCCTGTTCAGAAAGACGAGCACGACCAATCTGCATAGGTTCTTCAGAGGTGGAAGGAGAAGTAGCCGGAGCCAAAGGAAGCAGGAGTAGTA
The DNA here is from genome assembly GCF_017654675.1 of Xenopus laevis. NCBI lineage: Eukaryota > Metazoa > Chordata > Amphibia > Anura > Pipidae > Xenopus > Xenopus laevis. Next base: position 62,246,500 of record NC_054378.1, on the reverse strand, counting down.
CTGGGAAGGATAGGTCTCTGGAAGCGGGGAGCCAGGAGAGGTTGAAACTTCCTCACACGTTCCTTTACGGCAAGGTGCTCTCTTTGGCGGGTGTCCACTTTGAGGCCACCAGATCCTCCCAACGAGTAGGCAATTCTCGTGACAGCAAATCGTCCTTCAGGCGCATGGACAATCCGTTGTAGAAGGCAGCGTGATAACTGTCGTTGGCGTATTCGGGCACCGAACATGTTCCTTGGCGGATCTGGAATAAGCGAGAAGAGGCAGATGCAGACCGGCCACGAGCATCAAACACAGTGCGTAGATCACGAATAAAGGCCATCGATCAGGGGATCCTCTTTCTCCCACAACGGTGATGCCCATTCCAACTGGATTTCACACTGATTGATGAACCCTCTACAAGCCTCAAAGTCACCACTGAAGAGCGGAGGAGCCGGAATCCGGGGTTCAGAGACGTGAAACGGCGCCACTGGAATAGCGGCTGAAGCAGAGGCAGGAACCTGAGCCGCAGGAGTGAGAGCCGACAACTTGTCCAGAATGGCTTCCAGGGCTTGGCCGAAGTGCGTCTCCTGAGCTTCATAGGCCTCCATGCGAGAGGCAATCCCACGAAAGGCTCTTCCGAAATCTGGTTGAGCCGCGGCCTCCACTGATGGGTCCATGGCCCAAGTATAATGTAAGGGCCCGAAGGCGCAGTTGGAGTGTGGACCAAGGAGGAGGCAGGTAGTCAGCGAGTTCGTGGTACAAAGGGATCAGGCAGAAGAATAGTCGAGGTACAGGCAAAGGGTTCAATCCAGGCAGCAAAGGGTCAATCCGAATAACAGGCAAGGTTGGTACACAAGAAATCAGTCAATACTATAACACCCAGGAATCACGAAGATGAACCTATACTTGAGCGACATCTGTAGTGTCCAAGGGGTTTAAATAGGCATGGTTTGGCGCCAAGATTTGGACGCGATGACGTCATGACGCTGACGCCGGCGTCAAGACGCTATCGCTGTGACGCCGACGCACGTTCTGACGCCGGCGACCATTCCGTCGCCGGCGACCAATCGGTGGGCGAGAAGAAGCCGACGTCATCACACTGCGACCAGCAGGATCCACGTGGGGAAGGAAGGAGTCGCCATTTTGGACGCCGTCGCCATCTTGGAGGTAAGAAACTTCTGTTTCCATTACAGTAGGCTATTTATATAGGTGTACAAAAATATACAGCCTTGGAAATATACATAGGGTAGGAAAATGCAACTGGTGTAGTTTATGAGTGCAGCAACATTAGTTACAATTATATGGATATTCATTAGAAATTACAAATCTGATTGAACTTGAAGGGGACAAGTACAGTATGAATTATTCTTATTATTAATCGTAATATTTAAACTGCATTTAAACAACTAACTGGTAATTTTTAATATTAATACCAAAGATTTACAGTGAATTTGCAAAGATGGATGGTAAACATTTTTTTTTATAAGATAAACGCAAATCATTTAGACATCATATAAGTGAATTTTATCCCACAGGGAAAGTGCTGAATTAATTTAATGTCAAAAATAAAAGCATTAAAAAATATTAAGATTCATGTAAGTTAAAGGTCGAAGTCTGACAAGTACTAATGAGCTCATTAGAATGAAAGAATCCCCGGGTCTCACTAAGAAGTAAAGTTCATCGAAATGTACTTAATTAAAGTTATTGGAGGGACCACATGTATGGAATATTTTGGTGTATTTCTCCCCTTGTCTCAGACATTGTACCCCCAAAATACTGTGTCAATAAAATTAAATCACTAAATTAGATTATACCAAACTCCACTACATTTAATCTGCTGTGAGTGTCTGTACACTGTGAACTAGACTGCAGCTGTGGCGTGCTTCCCTTAAAAACAAAATTATACAAATGTATTATGTGGCCTAGCGTTTCACTGTTTTCTATTATTGAGCTCATTAGAGCATAATTATATGTTTACAGGTTAGGAAGGTTACCGTAGGTGAAGGCCATACATCTTATTTTCTCAGAAAAAGAGATAAAATAAAGTCTGCTGATGCCAACATTGGCTGTTTTTGGACCCACTTTCAAATTGTGCTTGTAGATTGATGATGGGTCTGAAAAAGCAATATAATATGTGTCCACACAAATTTTTCTGTGTGAACAATAATGCGTTATCTTGAAGTGACCTCAAAATATATGTAGGTAGGGGGAACAAAAGTCCCCTGACTTTGTGTAAGGTATGTTGCAAAAAAATTTTTTTGGATTTATTAAAATATTTAGATTTTTTTTTTTTATTACAAAACATCAAATAAATATTCTAAATGGCGACAGAGGCACCAAGAAAAAAAAAAAGCCTAGCCTGTCCAGAGTGAAAACCCATTCCTTTAGCAGGGCTGAAGTATTTCATATGACCACATTGTTGTGAGATATAACACCACCTAATTATGAAGAACTTTTAATCCAGAAGTGTTCCTTGCTCAATGTCCGGTTTCACTTAAAATAATAATTAGTTGTTAGCTACATAGTTAACTTGGGTTCGAAAAAACCAACCTGCAGAAGTTCACCATGAGCTCAATATGTCTATCTTCCAACACTACCTACCCCTTATTATTATTAACATTTATTCATATATAGCTAACGTATTTTGCAGCACTGTAAAGTAAATGTGTTATATATACAACTTCACATGAATTACATACATAGAACATATGGAGTTACATACATTAGAATCAGATCAGAATTAAGTGGGTGAGAGATGTGGTACTGTATGTGATATTGCATTTGGTAGTTTGGGAAGGCTTCTCTAAATAGGTGCATTTCAAGAGATTTTTATGAAAGCAGAAAGGGTGGGAGAAAGTCGGACAGACCAAGGGAGAGAATTCCAGTGGAGGGGTGCAGCCCTTGCAAAGTCTTGAATGTGAGCTTGTGAGGAGGTAATGAGAGAAGAATTGAGTAGCAGGTCAGTGGAGGAGCATAGTAAGAGGTTGAGTGAGTATATAGAGATGAGTTCAGAGATGTAGGGTGGGGCAGAGTTATGAAGTGCTTTGAATGTCAGGGTCATTCATTTGAATTTAATTCTGAAAGGTAGTGGAAGCCAGTGCAGGGATTGGTAAAGTGGCATGGTTGAGGAGGAGCGGTTGCTGAGGTCTATAAGCCTTGTGGCAGTGTTCATTATGGACTGGAGAGGTAACAGGCCAATTAAAAGACAGTTACAGTAGTCTAGATGTGATATGATGAGACAGTGAATAAGAATTTTGGCAGCATCTTGGGTGATAAATGATTATATTTTGGATATGGTCCTTAGGTGGAAGTGACATGACTTAATAAGCGACTGGATATAAGAACAGGGCAGAATCTAGGATAACCCCAAGGCACTGGGCCTGGGGAGATGGGGTGAAAGTGGAATGGGTTAGCTACTGTATGATGGATACTTCTGGGATGTTACTGGTGTTAGTTGGAGGAAAGAGAACCATTTCTGTCTATCTTCCAACATTACCTACATCTTTAATACATGTACCCCCTTTTGACAGTATCCAAAGTGTGACTGGATTTGATTTTGATAATACAGAGCATGTCTGGTTCAATTTGATATATTAAAGAGAGAGTAAGTTTTTTTTTAGTGTGCCTTTCATGGGTGAATGTAGAATGCCTGGGGGTACTACTGCATACAAAATCCTTTTACATCTGCAAATAATTAGTGATGGGCAAATTTGCTCTGTATCGCTTTGCCGAAAAATTCGCGAAATGGCCCATCACTACAAATAATGTGAAGTCCCCCTATACATGATATTTCTAGATCAGACAAGCCAAAAACAGCATAACAGCAAGGACATACCTAGTTTACAAAACCTGATTAACTGTTGGCTATTATTATGAGACAAGATATTCTAAAACCTTTATATATAGTGACCATAAATAAAGAAATAAAGGTAAGCAAATTAAAAAAAACTGACATTATTGTAAAATAGTTTGTTTGGATTCATTTGGGACTAAATGCAATGTTCTCTATCTCGAAAATGCATAAAATTTGCATGAAACTATACGCATAACAATCTGCATTCATACTGATACAGGTAATAGCTACAAGGCACATTCTTAAATGACTTTTTAAGAAGAATTGGAAGAGATGGAGATGAATATTGAAAAGGTTGCTGGTTCCAACTACTAGTAATTCTGTGTTTTGATAATGTCATGTCCTCAGAGAATATTTGTCCAGTGCTTCACACCTCAACGTGAAAGTTTAATGTTGTGTTCATTCCATAAAAGAAGGGTGGTGTGCAACTGAATGAATAAAATGGGATTAGAGTGATACATCCTGAGTCAAAATGGAAAAGGTCTCCTTTAGTTGATCGCAATCCCAAACTTTTTCAAGTACCTCCAGGATATCTCCAGTTAATGTTATTCCCTTTAAATTAAAACTACATTTTGTAGTAAATAAATGACTCTCATTGATGCCTTTAAAATTCATTCAGAATGTTACCATACACTGTGGAATACAGAAGACCTTTAAAGGAGAACTAAATCTTATCTAAAGACGTAGGATAGAAATGTTGTACATTATGTTTTGGGTTTCTGTTTAACATCATCTTTGCCTCTGAGGATTTCCAATCCCCAGTAGTTCCCTTCTTCTTTCCTGCTGATTCATTGCACATGCTCTGTGCTGCTTTCAGTTACTGAGCTTAGGGACTGACTCACAATATACAGTACACATAGAATATAAATGTCACAATATAAGGCTGATTAGTATTTAATACAGAGAATTACTGCATGGCAGCACAGAAACCAGCGCAACTAGCATCAGAATTTAATAATCAGCCCTGTAGCATCAGTATATATTACAGTCCAACCTCATTTTCTGCTTGATAATTTGCTACGACCCCTAAGCTTAGCTTCCCAACAGCTGCTCAGAGCCCACTGAGCATGTGAGTGTTGCAGATATTTTCCAAGTTGGTGACTCAATTTGACAAGATTGAAGTCCTGGATCATTACTGCTATTGAGAAGCTGTTACAATAAGTTCAGTATATGAAAGATGCCATTTTAGGCCATATTTAGGCCAATTAGTTCTCCTTTAAGGGCTTAGCTAAAAAAAAAGTTAAAGCTGCATGAGTTAAGTCTCCTGAAAATTAGTACAGGTATGGAACCTGCTATCCAGAATGCTGGAGACCTGGGGGTTTCTGGATAAGGGATCTTTCGGTAATTTTGATCAAAATTGAGATTTCTGATGTTAAGAATATATAACCTCAGTCGCATTGCGCCTATGATCCCATTATGGAGATGGCAAGATCTTGCATGAATATTGTTAATATATGTTAAAGGAATAGTTCAGTGTGAAAATAAAAACTGGGTAAATAGGCTGTGCAAAATAAAAAATGTTTCTAATATAGTTAGTTAGCCAAATATGTAATATATAAAGGCTGGAGTGAACAGATGTCTAATAAAACAGCCAGAATCCAACTTCCTTCTTTTCAGTGAGTTTGCAATTGATCCTCAGCATTCAGCTCAGATTCAAAAGCAACAGATATGACCCATGTGGCCCCCCCTCGAGTCTCTGATTGGTTACTGCCTGGTAACCAGGGTAACCAGTCAGTGTAAACCAAGAGAGCTGAAAAGCAGGAAGTAGTGTCCTGACTGACTTGTTATACATCAAATCACTCCAGCCTTTATACATTGCATTTTTGGCTAACTAACTATATTAGAAACATTTTTTATTTTGCACAGCCTATCTATTTAAACAGTTTTTATTTTAAATTTTTACACTGAACTATTCCTTTAATGTTTGTACCTCAGTTTTTGGCAATTTTAAATGAGAGAATGTGATTAAATACCTAAAACAATTCTGGAAATGTAATATTAAACCTTTCCTAGGGGGAGTAAATAGTGATGGGCGAATTTGCGCCGGAAAATTTGCGAATTTCTCGCTTAATTTGCGACACGATGAAAAATACGCGAAACGGCACAGTTTTTGACGCTGGCGTCCGTTTTTTTCAACTCCGTTTTTTTTTTGGGAAAATTTTCGCAGGCGTTTCGCGAATTTATTCGCTGGCGGCGAATCGCGCAAATTCACAGCGAATTCGCGCCTGGCGAATAAATTCACCCATCACTAGGAGTAAACACTAACATAACAATAACTACAGACATGGACAGTGGTATGAATCGAATACAAATGCTATGTCTAGTACTATAGGGGGAATGTAATAAAAGTTGCTAAGAGAAAAGCAATTTGCACCAATAAGAATAAAAATTCACATCTCGCAATGTACAGTAATATTCTTCCTTAAACTGTTAATGCATTGCAAATTTTAATTGCGCACTTTTAAGAAGTGCTTGAATGCCTCGTAATCTTTTGACGCAAACATAACAACTTTTTCCGTAAGAAGTTTTATTACATTTACTGAGCATTGGAGCAAAATTTCCAAACATTCTTCCACTGTCAGAAGTGGTTGCTAAATAAATTCCGGGTTTGCAAAAGCTATATTAAATTCATGCAAAGGAAAATTTGTTCGGCAAAGGACAATTTGTTCGCACAAAGGCATAACTTTTTGCATTGTGAATTGTTTTACCATTACCGACTTTTATTACATGCCCCCATATGTGTTTTCATGTTGTGCCCTTGTACATTTTATTTGTCAAACATGGACAGCCCAACAACTATGGACATTGTCACCAAAATATTTGAATCTCCTTTTGTTTCCATTTTCGTTGTCTTCCCTTATATTACACATTTTTCCTCTCTTCTTTTAACTTATTATTTTATTAGCCTGCTTTTCTCTACTGCCATCACTTTAACATGCACGTTTCAGAGAACAGTTTATACATAGGGAAATTTGTCAGAATTTTGCTAACTGCAGCTTTATAGAAAGGTTTTATGGCAAATAAGAGATAATTTTAGATCTTCAGTTGTGATAGTCTACAGGGGTTGCCTGGCATAAGATTTGCAATATTTTTGGATGACTGATAGTGATGGGCGATTCGCCGCCAGCAAATAAATGCGCGAAACGCCCGCGAAAATTTGCGGCAAAAATTTGGCAGCGTCAAAATTTTTTTTTAAAAAAAAAAATGGACGCAGGCGTCAAAAACGGGCGCCGGCGTAAAAAAAAAGGGGCGCCGGCGTCAAAAACGAGACGCCAGCACCGTTTCGCTAATTTTTCGCCGTTTCGCGAAATCGGCGGATTTTTCGGCGAAGCGAAACGGCGCAAATTCGCCCATCACTAATGACTGATATTAGAAGTTACCTCTGAGTTCCATGACCTTCGGCCTCGTGTTTTTATATGTTTTTTTATGGTCATGAAACTCCTCGGTAGGAATTATGGAATGGCTGTCTCCCATAGACTCCATTTCATCCAAATAATCCAAATTTTTAAAAATGATTTCCCTTTTCTCTGTAATAATAAAACAGTAGCTTGTACTTGATCCCAACTAAGATATAATTAATCCTTATTGGAAGCAAAACCAGCCTATTGGGTTTATTTAATGTTTAAATGAATTTCTAGTAGATTTAAGGCATGAAGACCCAAATTACGGAAAGATCTGTTATCTGGAAAACCCCAGGTCCTCAGCATTCTGTATAACAGGTCCCATACCTGTGTGAGTATATGCTCTATATATATTTTTAGCAATGGTGTTTGAAGCTGCTTACTAATTAATGCAAAGTTAAATATACATGGAAAAAAATATGGTTAAAACTAAAACTATATAACTAGCAAAACTAATCTCACCAGCTGGAAACTCTACTTTTTTAGCTCAGATGAAGCCTTCAACAAAGTCAATTTGAACTATCGAACAGAAAATGGCCTCTCTCTTCTTCATGTGTGTTGCATTTGTGGTGGTAAGTACAGTATGTGACTGTTTTTGCAACTGTTTTAAAAGTAGGTAATATACACATTAAATAGTAGATTTAGAGATTAAGCTCTATATATTCAAATTACCACTGTATGCTGAAGGTAATGCTCTTTAGAACGTTTCCACTGCTCTTCAATTCAAGATAAATTATTTGTCAGGTCATCGGTTTTATCATCCCCAAAATATTTATTTAAGGATCTCAGCATTTCACTGAACCTTTGTGATGGGAATGAATGAAAAAATAGTTTAACAGAAGCTTAGTATTGTTATTGTGTATGCACTTCTTTCTGCAGAACATGTATTGTTGGAAGTGGATGACTCATTTAGCACTTTATTACAATGCTAAATCAGTCAGATGCTTGTCACTTGATAAAGGATCCTTGGGGTCCGAAACATGTTGTGATGCAATAAAGAATGTTTTGCGGCAGAGACTGCGTTTGATGTGCTCCATCCATACCCTTGTTTATTGAATCAGTCAGATGCTTGGACAATGCAAGGAAAAAAGTCAAATCATGTCAGATTCCAAGTTTCAGACTATGATTTGTGTACGGTTTGAATTAACCATCTTCCATGGTAGATTCTATGGAACAATTAGTGACACTTAGGGGCACATTTACTAAGCTCGAGTGAAGGATTTGAAGTAAAAAAACGTAGAATTTCGAAAGGGTTTTTTTTGGTACTTCGACCATAGGCTCCAACGACCTTCGACTACGACTTCGATTTGAACGATTCGAACTAAAAATCGTACGACTATTCAACCATTCGATAGTAAAAAAAACTTTGACTACATACTTTGGTAGTTTAAACCTACTGAGCTACACTGTTAGCCTATGGGGACCTTCCCCATTACTTTTCTAAGGGTTTTTTGATCAAAGGAAAATCCTTCGATCGATGGATTTAAATCCTTCGATGTTCGATTAGAAGGATTTAATCGTTCGATCAAAAATTTTTCCTTCGATCGAACGATAGTAGTATTTGCGGTAAATCCTTCGACTTCGATGTTGAAGGATTTTACCTCGTGGGTCGAATTCGAGGGTTAATTAACCCTCGATATTCGACCCTTAGTAAATGTGGCATTGTGTTTAAGGTGTTAACATAGTTTGCATCATATAAAAAGATAGTCAGAGCAGACTGAATTAGAAATGGCCTTTAGCCCGCAGGTTGGTCTCAATAAACAAAAAAGGCAAAAAACAGCTACATTAAATAGTGGAGAGTGACACACCCATCCAGTTATAATGCAGCCAGCCAAGTTCAGGCCAAGGTTGTAACAATGTATTAAAATATAACTTTTAATTTAAATTGTATTAAAAAATTAATTGTCTGGCAGCACCAGCATACACATTCACAGCGTGTAGAACACTACGCCATGCGGGACCATGTCCCTAAAATAACACACAACTAAAAACCAAAGAGTAGGCTGGAATGGTGGTGGATATATGAAATATATTAAGTAGCGGATTCAAGTACCCATTATCAGTACCAGCTCAGTAGGAGTACTTATCAGTATCCAGTTAGTATGAATTCCCACCCTTCCCCCAGCTCTCTTTCTACCTGGCTACATTGGGAAGAGTGGGAGCTATTCACACCACCTTCCACCTACGCCGCCCTACGAGTATCGCTGACAAGCAGCTTCGTCAGGGGCCTGGGCCGGGGTGCCTAACATTTGCCACCCCCACGTGTTGCAAGCCTTTCCTTCTCCTTTAAAGGCATTGTTCAGTGTAAAAACAATGGAAAAATAAAACTGAGTAAAATAATGTTTCTAATACAGTTAGTTTGTCAATGTATAAAGGCTGAAGCGGCTGGATGTTGAACCGAACAGAACTCTGAGTTAATCAGCGACTTTAGGGTGGCCACATGGGACATAACTGTTCAGTCAGTTTGCTTTTGATCCTTAGCATGCAGTTCAGATTCAAAAAGCAAAGAGAATATTATACTGTTTCTAGAAAAATGCTCTCTACTTTGGTATTATGCACAACTTATATTGTAAGTCAAATATTATTTGCCACTGTTCAACATAAAATGAACCACAATAGACTGTAAAAATTCCCCTCCTTATGTGTCGTAGAGAATCATTTATATGTGCACACTTAACCTGTTTTACTGCATAACTTATCCATTGTATATTATAGTTTAATATGTATTGAGTTCAAAGTATTGCTTAAATAATAGTGATTATTGAATCTTTGTGAAATACTTTGAACTCAACTGAAAAGTGTTTGAAAGTGAACAACCCCTTTAACGGGCATTTTTGCACATTTTGCACAAAGTTTTTTTTTTTGTGCACAGTACTTTGGACTCAAGGGGGTAGTTACTAGTGAAAATTTGCCAGAAATCTCATCCGCAGGGACATTGGCAATTTACATACAGGCGAAGACCACAATTCATTAGCAAAAGAGACTGTCGCTAGCGCAGTTTCACACCCTATCGCCAGACCAATTTTTGCTCAGGTGAGTGATGGTTACTCCGCAAATTCACTAAAGTGCGAATTTTACAGGACGTTAACTGTTTCTCAACAATTTCCTTTGCCACCTTAGACCTGGTGAAATGATAAGATGAAGCTACATCCTCCTCAATCTTATGTCAGTGACATCATATCCTGTATGCCGGAAACTCATAAATGTTGTAAAAAAACGCTGTTGTCTTTTCATTTTTTAAAGAGTGATTGCCTTCAAAATGATTAAAGATTTTTGTGTTAACAGTTCTTCCTCAACCATTTGAGGGGCATGCCACATTTGTTTTAGGGTGGGCTCATGTCTAGGGCATTAGAGGATCTCTTTTGTCTTTATTATGCTTCCTTGGAGATTTGTAATAAAAAGTAGCCTCTTCAAGCATTTGCACCAAAATCTCTAATAAAGCTGTCCAAACGTCCTGTATGTACCCGCCCTATTCAAAATTACCTAAGTGTAAGAGTACTAACAAAGTTTTTCTAGGCAGAAACGAACGTTAGCAAAAGTTTGCTATGAAATGCTCACACTGACGAATTATGCTAGCGAGATTTCGCCAGTATTCGGCTGCCCAGACACAACTTCGCGTTTCAGTGAATTAGCTTAGTGGTAGAGAATTTTCATCTGGAGAAGTGGTGCGAAGTGTTGCAGATTGTTGCTGCCAAAAATTCGCCCTTTAGTGAATTTGCCCCATTATGTTTTTCACAGCGAGTTTTTTTTCATACAAAATACAGTACATTGGAGTCAAATTCATGAACAAATTTGCAGATGGAGAAACATGGAATTTTGCCAGTAATTACATGCCTGGTAAAATTTTTTACTCATCATCCCTTCAGTTAACCCAATATTTACAGAATCAATTTCTTTTCAATTTTCAATGATTTTTTGGCAATGATCTAAATGGTTCTTGTATTGGTAATGTTCAACAATTGAAATAGACTATATAAATATTATAACAGGTACCAAGTCACATATAAGAACTCTCATGCTAAAAGGATTACGGCCATCCAGACTAACAAAAAATGGATTTACTGCTCTCCACATGGCAGCCTATAAGGTAAGAAATCTTAGCTCTGTGTGTTTGTATGGATAGTAGAAGCAGTGGCCTTGTGCTACTATTGAATTACATTTTGCCAACAGAAAGACAACAAAGTAATCTGCCTTATACATGTCAAGTATCTGACATTATCTAGTATGCTGTGCTATTTTTATAATTTAAAAAAAAAAATTGAAATGTTGTTCCTGTACTACATTATGAAACAAAGTGTCTATATTTTCTTCTTTATTGTGTAAAGTTGCAATGGTTTTCATTATTAAGTTTCAACCCCAGTTTTAATCTCCACATACAGTCATAATAGTTAGACCATAAGCAGTTAACTTTACAGCATAAGATTTTGACAGTTTTCGAATAGGACAAGGGACCTTTAACATTTGTTGACACAGATTTGCTGGAACAATTAATCATAAAATAAATAATTTTCCATATCCTCAGGATAATGCGGAACTACTGACTGCTCTTTTGCATGGAGGAGCTGATATTCAGCAAGTTGGTTACGGTGCTCTTACTGCCCTCCACATAGCTACCATTGCAGGAAACCATGAGGTACATATTTCTTTTTCAGTTTTCCTTCATTACATTATTTTACATTGAGTACTATAAAGGCATACTTTTGCTTATTTTCACTGTGAAGAAAAATGTATAAAAATGTAGCAGGAAGATACAGTATATTCAAAGGCAATGAGGCAGAGAACTGAACTGTTTCTTTTTTTTCTTTTTAATGGCTTTAAAGTTGGGGTACTTTATACACCAACTTTTGTAAACAGTAGAATTAAGATTATTATCTTAAATACATGGCAATCTGGTTGGCATCCATGGTCTCTATTTCCTAGATCTGACTTTGTTCTGGTTCTACCTATTTCTTTTATACTGATAACCTTTTAATAAAAATGACTTGAAACCTTAACTTACATGTCTTTATCCACTTAGTTACTTAGTAAATATTTCTACATAGTGATAATGCCTTGTGTTCATGTTTATAATTTTATGGCAGTTAAGATTAAAGGCCTTGAACTACTAGGATTGGATTCATTGTTTGACAGAGCAGCTGCCCATGACCTCAACAGAACAAAAATAACTAAAATAAACAGAAATAGATATTGAATTTTTTTTTACATGCTGCTCCCCCATTAGAGGCCCAACCTGTCATCAGGATGCTACTTAGTCTATCACAAGGTTATAGATATAGAAAAACATTTAGGTTAGCCATTCTGCCATGATTTTAGAAATATCTAGGACAGCAAGTAAATATGCATAACAATTCTCCCTACAGCATCCCCCCTTGAATTGAGTAGAAACCCCTTAAATCGGGAATGCGCTTAACATACTTTTTAGCTATTTTTACAATCATAAAAAAATGTATTGATTTTGTTTTTTCTTGAACTAAACATGGAAAAGTGGAAAATGAAGCTACTCCACGTTTGATTCTTGTGAGGTAGATAATTAGATTAACATTATACAACACCCTGCCTTTATCCTTTGTTGTGACTGTTTTGTGGCAAGAATCCATTATTCAGGGGGATTATCTGTGCACTGGTAATCTAATTATCTGCCTAGCAAAGACCAAACATACTTTTTCATGATTAAACCAGTGGGCAAAAAGTATGTTCAGCACAAGTACCTCCAGCCCCCCCACCACTTTCCCCATCAGGCCCAGCCCCACAATTTGGGAACAACTTTCTTAAACAACTTAAAAACGTTGAACTGTTTATGTTACTTTCATACATAAAATAGCAAATGTATATACCAAAGTTTCAGCGAGTCAACTCCCTCCATTCTAAAAGTTCTGGAAGCCATTTATAAACCCCTGTAACCTGCCAGTGAGATCACTATCAACTATAAAACATGGTGTGTGAAGAAGCAAATAAAACTATTCAGCAGACAAAACCTGTGGCAGTGTGAATATGATTCTGGGTGTTTGGGGTCTTCATGTGAACAAAATGTAAACAGTGGGCAACCATTATATAAAAAAGCAACAGTATAAAATACATTATTCAGTTTTTTTCCTACATGTAAAGAGGTTTAAAAACTCCAATATCACATGTTTTCCTAGACATGTCTTGTGTTTTGCTTGCCACTTCTAATACTGCTGTACTACTTTTGCCAATCTGTTGTGTAAAACAACAAAGGTAGCTTATATCTGTTCACGTAAATTAAAAAACGAGTAAAAATCTATAGTGGATTAATAAAACAGTACTTGAAATACTACTAGCTATTATCTTAACGAAAAGTGATATTTGTAAGTAAAGCCAAAGAATGGAGGTCAGTGGTCACAATTTGTTAGCGTACAGTGTGTTTTCATAGATAAACTGAATTTCAGGCTGTTGTACTAAATCACATGGAAGTAAACTAGACCTAGATGATGACCTGGGCCTGAAATGTTTTGCCACCCATGGAAATTGATATAGACTTCTATTTAAAACCAAACATAGAGGTCATTGCTTTTCCATTCCTTTTTAAAAAGCTTCACTACCTTTCAGTATATTTCACAATCTCAATTGTTTTCCTGTCGGGTGATTGGCACAACAGTTAAAAATAAAGCCCTCAAGAATTCCCCTTCAAAGAATTATTCTGTCATTGAAATTGTCAAGATAAATAGCAAATGAAATTAATGAACCAGGAAGAAAAACATTTAGATAAATCACTAGCTGCTTGGCACATGTTCACGCTTGCATTTATCATGTCTTTACTATGCTTTTGTACATGAATTGCAATGGTATCTGGTTGCATTACAGCCATATTTATGTTATATACCTAGTAAATATTAGCAGAATATACCTTGTATTAGTTGTTAATACACAAACATGGTCTTCAGTGAGTGCCATGTGATAAAATATAGTTTAGAGGCCAGTTATATTGTTGACTGGAAGCTAGTCTTATCTGTATATTAACTGAATTGAAATCTATCACACTGGGATTCCTTTTGACACACTTTCCTTTTGCATTCTATTGGTGAGCCTGTCAAATTATAATTGCAGAAAGCGTTCATTTTTGTTTGGTATAGGAAATAGCATTACCTTTTCCTAATAAACTGAATTGTGACATGATCATGCCATTAAATTGTCACACTCCTTGCTATTATTTTTCTTTATTGGTCTTACCCTTCTTTGTGGTTAACTACAGTAGTTAAAAGAAATGAAACCTAGTAATGACAGTATTCCATTAAGTTGTTCAACCTGTGCAGTGATGCTATACAGGAAGGTACTTGAGTGATCACCAATGCACCCTTTCAGCCTGCTCAGATGAATTAGGCACAATTGATATTGATGTTAGTGAACCTGTAGAATTAGCAAATTGCAACAATAGCCGCCACTGACTTAAACTAAGTCATTCAGACAGTAATGGAGCTATTAATGCTGTGTGCCAGAAATTAGGCCATTTAAACACAAAACATTAGACTTGGATCATTATTATAGAGCTGCTAAACCTCTGTATAGTACTGTACAGTAAGCATTACAGCATATCTAGCTTTTTTTGTATTTATTTATTTTTTAAAGGAGTAAAGCACATAATAAATGTTTTAATGTGGTGTTTCACCTTCATCAATATGAAAAAACTTTTCAGTGTGGTAAGTAAACTGGATGTAGAAACATACAGAAACTCGTACTGCAGGGAAGTTATTTCCATAAATATACCTTTGTGACAAATTACTATTGTGATGTGTGTGTGTCTGTGTGTGACTTTAGAACCCCTGACCCAGAGAAAGGGACATTATAGTCCTCTGATTTGCTATAGATGTGCTATAGATGTATATTTACTATAGATGTATATTTGCTATAGATGTGGGAAAGCATTTTTGATTTCTGAACTGACCATTAGTGTGGTACTTTTTCAGAAATAAGTTGTATTGCAAAGAATGAGTGCTAGTGCAATCTGTTAAATACATATACTCGTATTAGTTGTTAATACACAAACATGGTCTTCAGTGAGTGCCATGTGATAAAATATAGTTTAGAGGCCAGTTATATTGTTGACTGGAAGCTAGTCTTATCTGTATATTAACTGAATTGAAATCTATCACACTGGGATTCCTTTTGACACACTTTCCTTTTGCATTCTATTGGTGAGCCTGTCAAATTATAATTGCAGAAAGCGTTCATTTTTGTTTGGTATAGGAAATAGCATTACCTTTTCCTAATAAACTGAATTGTGACATGATCATGCCATTAAATTGTCACACTCCTTGCTATTATTTTTCTTTATTGGTCTAGCGCGTAAAACTGACAAACATCCATAAAAGTGTCATACCTGTACTACTTTGTAGTGGTGTTTCACTGCTGATCCATAGTAGAAAGGAACATGACAAGGGGATAAATAACTTCCTTTGCTTTGTACCATTACTCTAGGACGCATACGGATATTAAAAAATTATTTCTCTTTGTCCATGGTACACTAGTGTCCAGTATGGAGAATAATTGTTTGCATGAACCAGTATGAACTCTGCATATATTTCAATTGTTTCTTTTTTTCTCTATATTTTTTCAATTGTTACTTTCAGGCTGTGGATATTCTGTTGCAGCATGGAGCATATATCAATGTCCAAGACGCTGTGTTCTTTACTCCACTTCATATTGCAGCTTACAATGGGCACGAACAGGTGAACAACGTTTTTCACTGGCTACAGGCTGTTCAATATTTGAGGTGTATTTTGTTTTATGATGGGTTTGAATTATAATGCATTGGTCAAGTGGTACTTCTGTGACCTTACATAAGCTGATATTGGTCTAAACAAACCCTTAATAAAAAAAACATACTCCGTAATAAAGAAAAGAGATGCGGTACGCATCGGAGCTCACCCGGATTAACTGTGTCCCTCCAGTCGCAGCCTTCACGAGATGCCGGTTACTTCGTGCCGGCTTCAACTCCTAGATTCATCGCACCGCCGTGTTTACGGCGCAGATCCTGGACAAGACTCGGACAGCAGTATTGAATGCAGAATTCAGGCTTTATTCCATACACACAGGTGAAAAATTGAGCGGTGGGTATGCACGCTGACTTACGCGTTTCTTGCCGGATCCACCGGCACTTGAGGAAGTGCCGGTGGATCCGGCAAGAAACGCGTAAGTCAGCGTGCATACCCACCGCTCAATTTTTCACCTGTGTGTATGGAATAAAGCCTGAATTCTGCATTCAATACTGCTGTCCGAGTCTTGTCCAGGATCTGCGCCGTAAACACGGGGGTGCGATGAATCTAGGAAAAAAAACATACTCCCCTACCCTACATAGACCCCCAGCCTAGCTGCCCCCCCCAGGCAAATGCCCCTAACTCTTTACTTACCCCTCTGTGTAGATTCTGTCCAATGGAGTTCACAGGCACCATCTTCAGCCGCTTCGGTAATCTTTGGAATGAGACAGGCGCATGCGCAGTTGTTGCAAAAAAAAAATAATAATATTGCTCCAACTGCGCATGCGCCACTTCACCGGTCTATGTACGGTAGGGGGGGTAGGGTTTTATATATTAAGGGGCAGATTTACTTAGCTCGAGTGAAGGATTCGAATGAAAAAAAATTTGCATTTCAAAGTATTTTTTTGGGTACTTCGACCATCGAATGGGTCAAATTCGATCGAATCGAATGATTCAAACAATTCAAAGTAAAAATCGTTCGACTATTCGACCATTCGATAGTCGAATGGTCGATAGTCGAAATACTTTGACTACATACTTCGCCACTTTAAACCTACCGAGGTTCAATGTTAGCCTATGGGGACCTTCCCCAGCACTTTTGTAAGTTTTTTTCGATCGAATAAAAATCCTTCGATCGATCGATTAAAATCGTTCGATTCGAAGGATTTTATCGTTCGATCAAACTATTTTTATTCGATCGTTCGATCAAAGTATTTGTGCTAAAATCCTTCGAATTTAATATTCGAATTTGAAGGATTTTACTTCGAGGGTCGAATTTGACGGTTTATTAACCCTCGAAATTCGACCCTTGATAAATCTGCCCCTAAGGGTTTGTTTATCCTTTAAAGGAGAAGGAAAGGTTAAAACTAAGTAAGCTTTATCAGAAAGGTCCACCTAAATATACCAGTAAACCCTCAAAGTAGTGCTGCTCTGAGTCCTCTGTCAAAAGAAACACAGCATTTCTTTCCTTCTATTGTGTACACATGGGTTTCTGTATCAGACTCCCTGCCTTCAGTTTAAACCCCCTTGCCCCTGGCGTGAGCATGCTCAGTTTGATCCTCTTCCCCACTCCCCTCCCTTCTCTGCTGTAACCTGAGCCCAGAGCAGGGAGAGACTCAAGCAGGAAGTGATGTCACACCATGTTAATACTGCAGCTCCTATCCTAAACAAACCGAGAGCTTCTAGAGCTTTTAACTAAGGTATGATAAAACATTCTACAGAATAAATATATTATTCTAGCTTTCACTATTGCAGCTAATCTATTGGAAATAAAATGCCTCCGTAGCTTTCCTTCTCCTTTAACCACAAGGAGTACTCGAAATGTTTTTCCTAGTTCCCATTTTTTAACTCCAGTTACCTATAGTTTACATGCTTAAGTGTCCAACTGTCCATAAGATTCTGCTGTGCTTTAAGATATTGCCTTCTGCTAATATTTCCTTTATAATACACAAATATCTTGAATATCTTGTATCTTGTAAATGATATCCTTATAAATGGTGATTAGTGATGTCATCAGTTACAAACAGAGAGGAGTGATGTCATTTTTGTCACATGACTCATTAAAACTAGCGTATTATAATAAATAAAGTACCCCTTTTGGCCTTGTGCTTTTATATGGTCATGGAACATCTCTGTGACTTTATTTTAGACAGCTTTTTATACAATTTCTCTGTGAATTTTGCTTTACACAGCATAATAAATAGGCCCCTAAGTGTGTTGTACAGGATAGTAATCTAGCCAACCTTCTGAACAGTCTTAATTTGAGATTAGATTTCAATAATCATATCATTATGTATTGTTGTCAGTATATCACAGGCCTTCTCTTATTCATCTTTCATTTTTCTTTTAAGCTGTCTCTCTGAATTTGTGTTAGCATTGCTTCCTTTTCTGTTCTTTGTAAAGCATTAATTGACTTATCACATGAACGTGTATATTTGATAGAAGATTTTAAATTGATTATACAGTGTTTTTGTAATTTACATTTATGGGATTGAAAATATTCTCTAAATCCTTCAGTAGCTACATTACATTTTTTTTTTCATGCTGCAAGGTGACACGTCTTCTACTGAAATTTGGCGCAGATGTTAATATGAGTGGAGAAGTTGGTGACAGACCCCTACATCTGGCCTCAGCAAAAGGGTATCTGAATATTACAAAATTATTGCTGGAAGAGGGAACTAAAGCAGATGGTATGTTCCCTTCCATTTTTTTTAGTTATTAAAACTGCCTCTATTCTGATGGGAAGAAAGCAAAATCTGCTTACTAAAGGATACTACATTGTACAGTGTATCATTTACTAGTCCACTTTCAATGCTTTTGAGGGTGTAGTTTTGGAAATTGCCCCTACTTGTTATAGCTCTGCATTAGCAGTAATCTGCAAGCAATTCCCTAAGCATAGAGATAGAGATCTCACAGGTGACAGACTGGACAGCTAAACTATAGACTTTAGACTATAAATCTCAGGAATGATTAAGGCATTGCATGTTTTTGTAGTACTGTTTAAAAAGGTATGTTTTTTTGTATTTTTTTAGTTTGTTAAATGAAAAATTTAAATACTGTTACTTTGGAATGCATTTTTTGTAGATATGAATGAAAAACGACAACAAACACTCATGATTTACCAGGCAACTATCTCTTGCCAAGTGCTGATACAATTCCTTGTCCTGGTGATTGCCATTGAAGTCTATGGCAAGCTGTTTGGGATTTGCACTTTGGGGGTTCCATTTTTGGTCTGTTTAAAAAAATCCAGGACTCAAAAGGGGGAATGTAATTAAAAATCACAAGCATGTGTAAAAATGTTTTTTTTAGTATATGTTTAGCGCTGCTCGCAACATGAAGTAATTCAATGGTGAATATTACATCGCTAAGCAAAGTTTAGTGTTAACGCCTTATCTGGAATTTAGTTAAATATTTTGTCGCAAAATACGTTTTGCGATTGTGAAATTTTATTGCATACACTGTGAATGTTTGCAAAAGCCATTTGGTTGCAAACTTTGCAAGGTCTCTACACTAATTAGTCAAAAAGGATACAAACATGGCCGCTAACAATTGCGATGGGTTTTAACTGTTTATTTGCACTATTGAAGCATATTACAGTCCCCAAGTGACTAAAAAAAGCCTGGTGTGCCATTACCCTTCTTTGTGGTTAACTACAGTAGTTAAAAGAAATGAAACCTAGTAATGACAGTATTCCATTAAGTTGTTCAACCTGTGCAGTGATGCTATACAGGAAGGTACTTGAGTGATCACCAATGCACCCTTTCAGCCTGCTCAGATGAATTAGGCACAATTGATATTGATGTTAGTGAACCTGTAGAATTAGCAAATTGCAACAATAGCCGCCACTGACTTAAACTAAGTCATTCAGACAGTAATGGAGCTATTAATGCTGTGTGCCAGAAATTAGGCCATTTAAACACAAAACATTAGACTTGGATCATTATTATAGAGCTGCTAAACCTCTGTATAGTACTGTACAGTAAGCATTACAGCATATCTAGCTTTTTTTGTATTTATTTATTTTTTAAAGGAGTAAAGCACATAATAAATGTTTTAATGTGGTGTTTCACCTTCATCAATATGAAAAAACTTTTCAGTGTGGTAAGTAAACTGGATGTAGAAACATACAGAAACTCGTACTGCAGGGAAGTTATTTCCATAAATATACCTTTGTGACAAATTACTATTGTGATGTGTGTGTGTCTGTGTGTGACTTTAGAACCCCTGACCCAGAGAAAGGGACATTATAGTCCTCTGATTTGCTATAGATGTGCTATAGATGTATATTTACTATAGATGTATATTTGCTATAGATGTGGGAAAGCATTTTTGATTTCTGAACTGACCATTAGTGTGGTACTTTTTCAGAAATAAGTTGTATTGCAAAGAATGAGTGCTAGTGCAATCTGTTAAATACATATACTCGTTTTTTCCACTAGCAGAGGAGTAGCTAAGTATGTACTGTAGATAAAATGTGAATTTAAGCAATTAAAAAGGATTTCACATTTATTAGCTGTACTTTCAACATCTCAAACAAGTTTGTTAAAACATATTTTTAGGAAAAAAAGATAATTCTTTACCTACTACCTTGTTTTGTGTGAAGTGCTAATATGCTTCTTTGTCATTCTGATATAAATGAGCCATATAGCTGAGCCCTAAGCTTGTTGATTTACCAAACTGTCACACAGAAATAAATGTCACTATTTATGAGGCTGTTTGATGGAGTCACAAAATATATGGTTATCTTTTTTCCAGTAAATACCCAGGATAATGAAGACCATGTTCCACTTCATTTCTGCTCACGATTTGGACACCATGAAATAGTCAAATATCTCCTGCAAAGCAATTCTGATGTTCAGCCACATGTTGTAAACATTTATGGGGATACTCCCTTACACCTGTGAGTATCAAAAGTCCATAATGGCAGCCTTAGAGGCATTGGCTTGATTTGAAATACAATGGTTTGCATTACAAAAATTCTCATGCTCTTTTTAACATGTTACTGTATGTTACACTACACTCTAGCTGCTCAGTGAATGGTTGTGTGTCAAACAACTCTCAAGCCTTTTATTTTTATTTTTACAATTTTGCTGATTTTGAATTCAAAAAACCCATTGTCCCAAAGGACGGATAAAAACTCCAAGTACGTTGAATAGGATAATAATTGTTTTTACACACATTCCACTTCTCAGATGCATTTGTGAATGTTCATAGATTCATTGTCATATTATTACAGCATTAAAAGGAGATTTTTACAGCTGTAGTAACTGTTAACACTATTACCTGTAGTTCTGTCTCTTTTTCAGTACACTGCTAATCCCTTACTCTGCCTCTACCAACAGTGCTTGTTACAATGGAAAAGCTGAAGTTGTGAAAGAACTAATCCAATTATCAGGCACTGAAAGTCTTACTAAGGAAAACATTTTCAGTGAAACCGCATTTCACAGGTAAAAAAAATGTACATGTTTGATGTCTGCAATCAATAAAAGCTATATGGTGGGGCCACTTCTAAAATGGACATTAGACCATATGGCTTGGAATATTAATATCTCAATTTCTTCACAAGTCACTCAGATATATTATTACTGATTCATAGTAATTGTAGATTTGGATAACCCAAGGATGTCTCTGATTTGACAAGTCAGTTGGTTATCTTCAATTTATCTGGCTGTTCATATGATGAATAATGTGCACATGGAAACTGAATACAATTACAGGGTTCTATCTGCTCTGGGAAGGCTTTGCACAAAGCCCCTGACACTCCAGTATCCCTCAGGTTGCACAGTTGGTTGCCCCTTGGTTTTATGAAGAACTGTGGAAATACATACTGATTATTTTGACACAAATTTACACATTCAAAGCTTTTCTTTGTGGTTATCCTAGACAGCCAATGTGCATTTTTTGTGTGCATATTGTAAACAAAATTACTTATTGCTAGAAAGAGACTTATTGCCATTGTTTTTTTTATTAAGGGTGCTACTTCCATATGGCTGTTATTGTTACACATACAATGTATATTCTGGTGGGAACATTTTAGAAGCTGCCTGCCTTTTTATCAATGTATATAAACAAAGCAAATCATGTAGAATCTATACATTTCTTGACCATTTCATGACCTTCTCAACAGTATTAAGCAAGGATTTATTGTTTGTGTATTTATTTTGCAGTGCATGCACTTATGGAAAAAATATGGAGCTGGTAAAATTTCTTCTTGATCAAAATGTTTTAAACATAAATCACCAAGGACGCGATGGTCATACAGGTAAAATTTAAATGAGGTATGGCTTTATATAGGTAATAATGGATTGAGGATTTGGTTAGCTCATCAGGTAGTATTTTTTTAGTATGAATTTGACAGTTGTCACCATATGCAGAATTTGTTGTCCCTACCCTGCACTGGCAGTGTTTATTGTATTCCTCCAGTCATACCCTCTAAGAAGTTTGATCAGTTACAATATGTAATGATAATGAAGCCTAACCCCACCCTAAAGAAAATTCATTTGGAACAAATCAAAATGTCTGCTAGCCTGTAGGTTGGAATGGTATATTATATATTATTATATGGTATACTGTATATTGTTTTCTTCCACAACCCAGCTTTGAAAGTGATCCTCATATTACATATCCCTCCCATACTCTTTAAGGAGATAATCTTTACAATCCAGTTCTACGCACCAGCTAGGTCTGTTGCTTTTTAACTTTAATAATGCTCCACTTTTTAGTGCAACTGTTAAACTGCTTCTTTTGTCTCCTAGGGAACTTGCAAACTATAATGTAAAACACTATAAGCCTGTTGGCTGTTGGCTTTGTTTTAGCTCCAGGGCTATTTATCTGATATATGTATTGATGTAAAATCTTAGTGCTTAGGGAGGCTAACTGAAGTGAATAGATACAGAAAAAACATGCGGTACTAGAGATATCTTCATAGTCACAGCACTCGCCCTTTCCAATATACACTAGTTTTCATACCTCCTGACATAAATACCAGTGGAACCAAGAAGGGATTTCATATTCCTGTCTTATGCCTCATCTAAATGTAGGAAGCATATGCAACCGTAATTGTTTTTTTTGTTAGTTACATATTTGTGGTTGGAAAAAATAAAACAGAATGAAATATAAAAAAATATGTTGATGTATATTAAAAAATATTATCAGATTTGTTTAGATAACAATAGAGATGTCGCGAACTGTTCACCGGCGAACTTGTTCGCGCGAACATCGGGTGTTCGCGCTCGCCGGAAGTTCGCGAACGTCGCGCGACGTTCGCCATTTTGGGTTCGCCATTGTTGGCGCTTTTTTTTGCCCTCTCACCCCAGACCAGCAGGTACATGGCAGCCAATCAGGAAGCTCTCCCCTGGACCACTCCCCTTCCCTATAAAAACCGAAGCCCTGCAGCGTTTTTTCACTCTGCCTGTGTGTGCTGAAGAGATAGTGTAGGGAGAGAGCTGCTGCCTGTTAGTGATTTCAGGGACAGTTGAAAGTTTGCTGGCTAGTAATCGTTTTGATACTGCTCTGTTATTGGAGGGACAGAAGTCTGCAGGGGTTTGAGGGACATTTAAGCTTAGGTAGCTTTGCTGGCTAGTAATCTACCTTCTACTGCAGTGCTCTGTATGTAGCTGCAGTGGGCAGCTGTCCTGCTTCTGATCTCATCTGCTGACTGCTGCAATAACAGTAGTCCTTGTAAGGACTGCTTTTATTTATTTTTTTGTTGTTTTACTACTACTACTACTACTACTATAAGAGCCCAGTGCTATTAGTCTAGCAGTGTTGGGGAGTGGGACTGGTGTGCTAATCTGCTGCTCCTAGTAGTTCAGCAGCACCAACTTTAATTTTTTTTTTTTAATATTCATTTTTTTTTATTTTACTTTTTTTTATTTTACTACCGCTGTAGTAGTGTATAAGTTGACCTTTTAGGCATTATTTGCCCTGTAGGCATTATTTGCACACTGTTTTCTTCAACCCGCCATCTAGCTGTGTGACCTTGTTCACATTCTGTCTAAATATCCATAATATTACCGTCTCCAGAAAAAACACCGGAGTGACTTTTTTCAAGCAGCATTCATATATTTTACGTAATCCGTATCCACCGCTGTAGTAGTGTATACGTTGACCTTGTAGGCATTATTTGCACACTGTTTTCTTCAACCCGCCATCTAGCTGTGTGACCTTGTTCACATTCTGTCTAAATATCCATAATATTACCGTCTCCAGAAAAAACACCGGAGTGACTTTTTTCAAGCAGCATTCATATATTTTACGTAATCCGTATCCACCGCTGTAGTAGTGTATACGTTGACCTTGTAGGCATTATTTGCACACTGTTTTCTTCAACCCGCCATCTAGCTGTGTGACCTTGTTCACATTCTGTCTAAATATCCATAATATTACCGTCTCCAGAAAAAACACCGGAGTGACTTTTTTCAAGCAGCATTCATATATTTTACGTAATCCGTATCCACCGCTGTAGTAGTGTATACGTTGACCTTGTAGGCATTATTTGCACACTGTTTTCTTCAACCCGCCATCTAGCTGTGTGACCTTGTTCACATTCTGTCTAAATATCCATAATATTACCGTCTCCAGAAAAAACACCGGAGTGACTTTTTTCAAGCAGCATTCATATATTTTACGTAATCCGTATCCACCGCTGTAGTAGTGTATACGTTGACCTTGTAGGCATTATTTGCACACTGTTTTCTTCAACCCGCCATCTAGCTGTGTGACCTTGTTCACATTCTGTCTAAATATCCATAATATTACCGTCTCCAGAAAAAACACCGGAGTGACTTTTTTCAAGCAGCATTCATATATTTTACGTAATCCGTATCCACCGCTGTAGTAGTGTATACGTTGACCTTGTAGGCATTATTTGCACACTGTTTTCTTCAACCCGCCATCTAGCTGTGTGACCTTGTTCACATTCTGTCTAAATATCCATAATATTACCGTCTCCAGAAAAAACACCGGAGTGACTTTTTTCAAGCAGCCATAATATATTTTACGTAATCCGTATCCACCGCTGTAGTAGTGTATACGTTGACCTTGTAGGCATTGTTTGCCCAGTTTTTTTGGCCGCAGCCACTGAAGCACAGAGGCCAGAAAAAATATGCCATATAAATGCTGAAAATAGTCATTTTTTGCCATACGTTGACTCAACGTATATGGCAAAAAATTACTATTTTCAGCATTTATATGGCATATTTTTTCTGGCAACTGTGCTTCAGTGGCTGCGACCAAAAAAACTGGGCAAACAATGCCTACAAGGTCAACGTATGGCAAAAAATGACTATTTTCAGCATTTATATGGCATATTTTTTCTGGCAACTGTGCTTCAGTGGCTGCAACCAAAAAAACTGGGCAAACAATGTCTACAAGGTCAACGTATGGCGAAAAATTACTATTTTCAGCATTTATATGGCATATTTTTTATGGCAACTGTGCTTCAGTGGCTGCGTCCAAAAAAACTGGGCAAACAATGCCTACAAGGTCAACGTATGGCAGTTGTTTAAAGAGAACAGTAGATTACTAGCCAGCAAAGCTACCTAAGCTAAAATGTCCCTCAAATCCCTGCAGACTTCTGTCCCTCCAATACAGAGCAGTATCAAGCAGATTACTAGCCAGCAAACTTACTATCATCTGTCCCTGAAATCACTAACAGCTCTCCCCCTACACTATCTCTTCCAAGCACACACAGGCAGATTTTTCAGATACATTTTTGCCCTTGATCCCCCTCTGGCATGCCACTGTCCAGGTCGTTGCACCCTTTAAACAACTTTAAAATCATTTTTCTGGCCAGAAATGTCTTTTCTAGATGTTAAAGTTCGCCTTCCCATTGAAGTCTATGGGGTTCGCGAACCGTTCGCGAACCGTTCGCGAACCGCTCGCATTTTTGCGCAAGTTCGCGAATATGTTCGCAAACTTTTTTTCCGACGTTCGCTACATCCCTAGATAACAATCATTACTTTCTAATATGAGAATAACATGTGTATTTCTGATATTTTTGTTTGGCTGTTAAACACTTATTTGCATAAAATGTTGAGAATTGTCCTTTGACCCCCAAGGATTGCACTGTGCCTGCTATCATGGACATATGCGTCTAGTTCAATTTTTATTGGACAATGGTGCTGACATGAATCTAGTTGCCTGTGATCCCAGTAGATCGAGTGGTGAAAAGGATGAACAGACTTGCCTGATGTGGGCTTATGAAAAAGGTATGTAGTAATTTTATAAACAAATGGATAGAAGCTAGAATAACTGTCCCTCATTTATTTATTCCCCTTCAAGATAGGATTTATCTCAAAGATTGAAAAAATTGTCACCAAACATGTCACATTCACCCATTACTACTGCTCACTGCAATGCTAGTCGATATATCTGTTGTTGGTGCTGCCACTGCCCTGCTAGTGATACTACTCTCATAGAACACCCATTAGTGTTTTTCAAAGCCTGACTCTTTGGCAGTATTAAGAAATCATAATGATAGTATCTTAGCTTAAAATGACTTGATGTCCTTGACAGGAGGTGTTTAATGGTGGGATGGCATTTTGTAAGCTCCAGGAAAAGTTTTTCTGCTTATTCTCCAGGTCATGATGCAATTGTTACACTGCTGAAACATTATAAGCGGCCCCAGGATGAATCTCCATGCAATGAGTACTCTCAGCCCGGGGGAGGTACTTAAAAACAATATTTTCTATGTAAAATGTCTACCTGCTTCCTAAACGTTTGTCTTTTTTTCTAACATATAAAATGGCCAAAGGCTTTTTAGAATTGCTTAAATGTGCAAAAATGGCTTTCAACAGAAGTACAAAATACCGGCTTATCATATGCTAGGTAACAGTGTTCTTAAATAAATGTTAAATGACACCATATTTTCTGGCTTCAGGATATCTATATACACTGAGTATTTACAGAACAAATTCCTCCATAACAAAATGCATACTTGTCTCAGTCTACAGACTATTAAAATACGTCTAAATGTTTACATAATGCTGTGGTTGCTGACACTAGATACCATTGTATCATGCCATTGTGGTTCACCCTTGCTTGTTGCCTTTTGCTAAATAATCATATTCACAATATACATTACATATATGACTAACCCAATTCCTCAGCAGCTGCTATGTTAATCTTGTGCATTTCACACACTTGAGGACCTACAGTGACACTGTATGAAAAGAATGATGGCTATGAATATACTGTATAGCGTAGTATATAACATTTAATGAGGTTTGAAATGCTAAAGAAGTGAAAAGAGAGCTGGTTCCTCTGGGGAACTGTGGTGAATTATTTTTTCACCCTTTCACAAAAATGCCCTACTGTGTGGTTATGCTGCAGAATGTATTACAGTTCAGTTATGGCTTAACTACTCTGTGCTACCCATAGGTGGTTAATAGCAAATAATCATCAATTTGTTTTAAACAGTCTACTATGTGGAAAATAAAAGCAAAGACCTGATCACATAAAATTCCTGCTGCACGGCTAATCCACTTTGGTTAATGCTGTAATCTAAAATAAGTAAGGTGTAGATATACTAAAGTAGCTAACCTTTAAGATAAGTATGTTATAGGATGTCCTATTCTTAGAAACATTTTTTTGTTTTTCTCTTCCTCCTCTTTTTAACTTGCAATCTCAAATGCCATTTGGTTGTTTGCGTGCATTGCCCTGCAGGCAAAAAAATATTGCTCTGTGCAGAAACAATTTTAATGTTATTGTTGCTATTTATTACTCTTTTTTCCTATTGAAGCCCTCTCCTATTCATTTTTCAGTCTGTCATTCAAACCACTGCCTCGTTGCTAGAGTAAATTCAGCAACCAACTGCTGAAATTCAAAATCGAGAGTTTCTGAACAAAAAAAACCCGATAAATATACAATGAAACACCAACTGCAGAATATCAATGCTTTTCATAATAAAAGTTAATATAAAGGTTAATTACCCCTTTAATTGCTAATAATGTATGCTGCTCTTTCTTATTAAATTTAGATTACCTCCTTTGGGCTTTAATCATAAAATAGGGTTCATTAACAAAGCAAAGTGCAAAAATCAGCATTCATCGTGTTCGCGATTTGTGTTTGTTGGTAATTTCCCATGGCTGATGCAAATAATCAACTGCATTTGTAAATTTCACATATGTCTTGTTTGTGTTTTACTGGTGTAATTATGTTGTCTCTGGAGTGGTGATGTTGTCTCTGAAAATAGTAATACCTTAATATCAGGTGCAGCAATTATGTTTGAAGCCAGGATGGCTGCATTTTCTCTGCCCGTAGGTATGCTAAGATTGCTGTGGGTTTGGCCAAGGGAGTTTTTTTTCTTTTACAAAAGTAATCTCAAATCAGAAACTTTCTTCATAGGGATTCCTTCTTTCCAGCAATGTCAGCTCACAGTGCTGCACTCTAAAGGGAATGAAGCCAAGGTGCCAAGTTTATCTTATGAGCCCCTACCTGCAATTAGCAAAATATATAAAATGTGATGTGATTTTTCACCTCTTAAATGGGTAGTTAACTGATGTATTACGTTTATTTTATTTGTGGCAACTTTTCAACTTGTCTTCATTTTTTGTGGTTTTTGAATGATTTGACTTCCTCTTTTGCCTCTTTCCAGCTTTCAAATGAGGGTCAATGACCCCAGCAGCCAACAAAAAGATTACTCTGCAAAGCTATAATGTTATTGTTATTGTTTATTATATTTCTTCTTCCTATTCATATTTTAGTTTCATATTTAAACCACTGCTTGGGTGCTGAGGTAATTGTAGCTTAGCAACCAGATAGCTGCTGAATTTCCAAATTGGAGGGCTGTTGAAGAAAAAGCTAAACAAATAACAAATGAAGACCAACTGCAAATTGTCTTAGAAGGGGAACTTATCATTTGGCATTAATAAATGAGGTTTAGTGTGCCAAAAGCCTAGTACTATAAATGTGGACTTTTGCTTCAAATGCATTTTTTAAGACATCCTTTAAAACTTAGAGGGTAATTATTTAACAAAATGAATTATTTACCAAGTAGAAGTAAAAAAAAAATGCTGGTAGAAAAATGAGTTCCAGCAGATGTCACAGGATCGATAGAAATATTGAATCATAATGTGCGTATTTCTAGTCTTGCCCATAACATCTTACATTTTTATAGCCTCTGTAAGTCAATTTCTTACTTTTGTTATTTTAGATGGCTCATATGTTTCAGTTCCATCACCTCTTGGGAAAATAAAAAGCATGACTAAAGGTAACTGTTTGCCCAAATGGACAAGGAAATGTAATGTTTTATATATTTTTTATGTACTAAAGGATGTTTAATATAGCATATAGATCATGTAATAGTGACACAGCAAATATATAAGCACACAAAGTTATTTTGAGCATCAGGAAATAGCTTTAGATTTTATGAATAATGTTGCCAGAGAACCGCTTTACTTTTCAGTGACTGAACCTTCAATAGCCAATCTCAAATATACAATATTTGGTTGTTTCTCGTTAGCAATTAAAAACAGGCAAAGCAGTTGTCTCTATAATAAATAACAAATCAGTGCAGATTTGCAAATTATTCTGATTTCGTAGTAACATGGAAAATCATTTGTACTGATTTGTTAAGTGCCCCACAGATTTTTTGAATCTTATAAATGCCCTTAATTGAACTATAGTTTCTTATAGTTCAAAACTGGAACTCTCCACATGGAGTGGATTTGACGTATTTATGACTAAAAATGCTATTTAATTTTAAGTTGTGTAAATAACATTTAAATGCAGTTATAACAAATTTAATGGCAGCATATGCCATGTACAATCAAACAAGATGCAGTGTGCAAAATGCAAAATTGGCCAAAAAGCAGCCATTTTTTTCATTTTGTACACTGCCTTCCATTGGTCCATTTCGGTACGCAGAGACCTGGAGCTGCCCCAGTGAATATTAGTGCTGCATGCCTTCCATGGGAAAATATTCATGAGTGCTGTGATGTGGGAGGCATGTAAGTGTTTTTACTCCCTTCCATTACTCTTTCCTTTAACTTGCGTGTCATTCAGACCTGCAAGTTAGGGTGTGGCAGAGGTCCCTGAACTTACTGCCTGACACATCGCAGGTGGTAAGGACAGTGCTGGCCTTCAGCCAGGGAAGCTGTAGTCTGCACATTGCACTGAAATATTTTTATCCAGAGCAAGGTACAGACCACAGCCAGACATGGGAAGATGTGCATGTTGAATAAACAGTAAGGGTGCACTCTTGCACTTCTTCATCCAGTCATCATAAATGGTCCCTCAAGTGTATTATTAAGCAGTATTATTATTTTGGGCAAGTGTATAGCAAGGTGTATAACTGGAAGACGTTACACTAAAACGGACATTGGTTATATCACTTTTTACACCAAATTTCAATGCCAGATGTGATAAGTAAAACTTTGTTAATTTATATTTCCTCATTGACTTGTGTTTTGGAATATAATTAAAGTAAACAGTACCTTTATACAAGTACACTTTTGTCTCTGACACTCTGACATACTGTATGCAAAAAGAAAAAAAAATTCTGTCATCTTAAAAAAGCTATGCATTCATTCACAGAAACACCATGTATTTTATAGGGAATATCATACCCCCTATTGTAAAATATAAGAATAGTATAAGCCACTAAGGCATTCCATGACCTTATAAAGGCACAAGGCCAAAGGCCAAGTGTTTTTATACAGGTCATGGAATTGTAAACCATTTTCTAAAATGCACATGTTTGAGTGAGTCATGTGATAGGCATTACATCCCTGAGCACTGATTATAAATAATGACATGATACTAAGCACCATTTGTAAAGATATAATTTACAAGATTTTCATGGTTCTTGTGTATTATACAGTATATTTTGCTTTAAATGTATATTTAGAATCTTACTTTGTTTTTGACATAAAGTATTTGACAACATTTTAAAAATATCCCCTTAGTGAAAGTGTGTGTTCTTCTCTGCAATATTTGTGTTTGAAAATATTAGTATTTACTGTTTTTACTTATGCACTTGTATTTACAACAATAGGCCTGAAATGTAGTACAACCTGTGCTTCAAAGCATTAATCAATATTGCTTGATATTTTTACTGTTTAAAATATACTGCTTCTGAGTCTGCTTAGTAAATTTGCAATACTTTTGTGGGCAGTTCCTCACTGAACATTGTATTCCAAGACTTTGCTTGTCATGTGCGGGTTTCATTCAGTATGATGAGGGGAAAAAGCCATGGCAGTAAATTGCAGTAGATACACAAGCATGTCTGACTTTTTGGAAGCATACTTTCTGGCAAGCAAATTCTCTGTCAAATGAGTTGTGGATTTACATGCAATAACCTCTCTTAATATTACAGACTAGCAATAAACAGGGCTACTATTGATTCAAGCAATGTAACAAAGCATACATCACATGTAATTAAGAGGCAATTTTCAGAATTCACATATCAATATTGCAAGATTTTAAATGGAGATGATTCCCAGATATATATTTATTCTCCATAGTGAAAGATTTTCCTGGTTGATTCATGCAAAATGGCCCATAACCAATGCTATATTGTGCAGATTTTGAAAAATAAACAGTATCTTCCTGAAGAAACTGATAATTCTCATTACATTTGGTTTAGCCATGGGTTAGTCTAAGGATACAATGCCAGTCAGCCCTAAAACATATTATTCTGAATTTTGGCTCGGAATATGACATTATTTACCAATTACTACTTTTCCTGTTTCAATTACATTGAACATATCTTGGCATAAATACAGTATATTAGTGTAGTGCAAGCAGATTGTGATTAGAAGCCCAATGTAACAGCAACAGATGCATTTAATAATAAATATCAAAGAAAACATGTTGGATCATTTAGTTTGGGCATGATTCCAATCTGTAAGTAGCACAATGACCATATTTAGTAGGTAAAGCATTCCATTATTTGAAGACATTATTATAATAGTGCATTTGTTTTACAACTGTTTTACAGAAAAAGCAGATGTGCTCCTGTTACGTGCTAGCTTGCCTTCTCACTTTCATCTTCAGATGTCCGAAATTGAATTTAATGAAATAATAGGTTCAGGTGAGGAAAAAAATGAAGAATTACTGCTTTATGGGTTTTTTTATAACATGGCAAATAATGCTCCCTTTTGTGTGTTGCAGGTTCGTTTGGAAAAGTGTATAAAGGAAAATGTAGAAATAAAGTAGTTGCAATTAAAAGGTAAGCTTCAAAAATACTGCTTTCATTTCTCATGTACCAATGAAGAGCTGTTATACTTTGATTCATTAAAGTGTATATATGTATATAAAATAAAATTTAAATCACGTAGCATAGGAAATGGTTGAGTGATTCAAGTCAGTTCCATTTCAGCCTTTTAGGTTCCAGTGCTATATTTATGGTGGTTTACATAAATATCATGTGTTAGACAAATAACACTAAAATAAGTTGAAATTAAATTCATATTTACTACTAAACTAAAATTGTATTATTTTATCAATATTATTTTCTCATTAGATACAGAGCAAACACCTTTTGTTCAAAGTCAGATGTGGACATGTTTTGTCGTGAAGTGTCTATCCTTTGTCGACTCAACCATCCCTGTGTGATTCAGTTTGTGGGTGCTTGTCTAGATGATCCAAGTCAGTTTGCCATTGTGACTCAGTACATCTCTGGAGGTTCACTTTTCTCTTTGCTGCACGAACAAAAAAGGTAAATCTGCTCATTAGCCACACTATCTTGACAATGAAATATTATTCATATTAATATTCATATCATTAAAGTAAGAAAATTTCTAAATACAGTCAGGTACAACTATTGTGCAATTTCTGAAACAATCAAGTTACTCTTTGCTGTCCCACTCTTGGTGGCCTGTCTTTCTACATGCAGGCTTTGTGATGGAGTTGTTTATTTTGAAACAGCTCAAATGTATTGTCTAGGCCAGGACTGTCAAACTGGCAGCCCGCGTGTGTGTCTGTTTAACATGAATAAGATTTACATGGTATCACTACAGAGATTAACTGGCTCCTGCATTTTTAAACCTCAAATTCTGACAGTAATCCCCTGTATTGTTCACACATGTAATCCCCCCTGCATTGTTCCTACTTGTAACACCTCTATTGTTCACACCCCTAAAGCCTTGTACTGTTCACAACTGAAACGCAGACTGAAACTGCCCACATTGTTCACCTGTTCACCCTCATACAAACTGCTGATGGGGCACCAGCACTGTGTCTAGGAGTGGTCCTGATAAATTTCCCTGTCTCCTGCTCTATTCTGCTCCTGCTCTATCCTGTGTTCGCCATACTCTCCCTGCCCTATGATTCCTGTGTGTACCATACTTTGCCTGTCCTACTCTACCTGTGTTTGCCATACTCTGCATGCCATATGCTCCCTAGGTATGCCATACTATGCCCGCCCTATTCGCTTTGGGTGTGCCATACTCTGTCTGCCCTATGGTCCTTGGGTGTTCCATACTCTGCTTGTGTGTGCCATACTCTGCCTTCCCTATGTTCCCTGTGTATGCCATACTCTGCCTTCCCTACGCTCCCTGTGTGTGCCATACTTTCCTGCCCTATGCTTCCTGTGTGTACCATACTTTGCCTGCTGTATGCTCCCTGTATGTGCCTTACTCTGCCTGCCCTATGCTCCCTGTGTGTGCCATACTTTGTGTTTCCTACTCTACCTGTGTTTGCCATACTCTGTCTGTCCCATGCTACCTGTGTGTGCCATACTCTGCACTCCTTATGCTCCTTGTGTGTGCCATACTATGCCTGCCCTATGGTCCTTGGGAGTGCCATACTCTGCCTTCCCTATGCTTCCTGTGTGTGACAAACTCTGCCTGGGTGTGCCCTGCTCTGCCTCTGGAACATAAGCATAGTATTTGCTCTGGGGATTTGTTAGCCTTTGAAAATGATTGTTAGTGGCCCTATGGTGTTTAATCATGTGCTCAGGGTGCTGTGTTATTTACAGGGGAGGAGGCATATGTATTTGAGGGTATGTCTTAATATGAATGATTTTTTTCACATACGAGTGATATCCCTGCAGTGAGCAGTTATATCCCTGCAGTGTGGTTTAAAGTGGGTATGGTTTAAAAACAGGAAGTAGACAACACTGGCTTTGATTATTGGTCCACCATGTAGGCCAGAAAAATTCCGGCCCTTGGTACCACAGAAGTTGGACAGCACTAGTCTAAACAAAGGGAACACAGGCCAAAGTATTAGACTTAACTGTCAATCAAAATCTGGCCTACTCCTGCTTGAAGATAGACAGAATTCTGAGAAGGTTAATGGAAGATTTATAAAAATCAATGTAATGTTTTTCAGCAATGGTGCAAAATGTTTAAAATCTATTTAGAAAGGTTCAAAATTTTCATTTTTAATTAGCAGACATTTTCCTTGGTCAACATCTACATCTACAGATTTATCATTGCGCAATGAGAGTACATTTTTAACAGATATATTAAGATTGAATTGCCCAAGTATTGAAGGAAGATATTTGTTACCACAAAAATAAATTTGTAGTGTGGCATACTAAGTACAATCTGAAACATATATTTGTACAGCTGTGTGGAAAACTATGTTAGAATACCATTTATACTGACACATTAACACCTCTATACCTTTTGAAAAATGTCACACACATAAATATAGGTGTAATATAGGAGTAATGTTGTGAGTGCAAAAAAAGTCTTCACTGGGTTATAAAGTAAGCCTAGTGTAATGTAAAATAATTGTGTAATTTTAGGTATCTAGAAATAAACTGACCTGTACTGTTCAATCATTTTCATTGATGCCAATGCTTAGTTTGTCCTGCTTTAATTTGTTTTGTTATTTTTATTACAGCTGGTTTAAATATTAAGAACTGGATTCTGAAAGCTGCACAAAGTTTTTCTGTAGTTTTTGTTTCATAGAATGCATATATTGTCTTTTGATATTGATCAGTCTTCCATGTGCAGTCTTTTTGTATGCACCTTTTAACGATCCATAAAACTACAGCATACTGTAAAAATCCGACCTAAACATTCCAGTACAGATTGTCTTCTAAAACATTTTATGTATTTATTATAGGAACCTCGACCTTCAGTCAAAATTAATAATTGCAGTTGATGTTGCCAAAGGAATGGAATACTTACATAACCTCACCTACCCTATTATACATCGTGACTTGAATAGGTATGGCATGAATTCATTTTTGGTTAATTGAGATTGCTGCTGAATATTGCTTTTCATGTGCCATAGATTTTGGCAGTTTAGAGTGAAAATACCCAGTTGGAAATAACTTATTGGTATCTATAATCAGTTTCCATTGACATATGTATTATATTTTAGCTAGCTGAACGAGATCTTAACTGTTTCATTTTTTATAAGGGTTTAGTGTTAAGTAAGGATAGTATGTATCTCTTGGAGAAGAGAGCAAAGATGGAATCAAGCAACTTATACATGAAGAGGGTCAAGGGGGCATTCAGGAGTGAAAAATGTTCCAAAAGAATAAAAAGATGTTTGGGAGCTGAGGCATGCTGATAAAAACACTAGCTTACTCAATGGATGCTAGATATTTAAAACAAATGTTCATTAACACTGCTGTGCAATTGGTGGCCTGTGGGCAGCATCTGGCCCGTGACCCCCCCCCCCAAATGAAAGTCTGCCTGCTGTGACTGCTTCCCTTGTGTAAGATTTAAAAAGTAACAGTAATGAAATTACCTGCATTGTGTAAATCTCACATTCAGACAGTAAAATCCTGCATTGTTCACACCTGTAACACCTCTATTGTTCACACCCCTAAATCCTGGTACTGTTCACACTCAGACCCAGACTGTTAGTGCCTACATTGTTTACCTGATTGTCCTGATTTTCCTGTCTCCTGCTGTAATATGCCTTTCCTATTCTCTGTGTGTGTGTGTGTGTGTATGTCATACTCTGCCTGCACTATGCTCCCTGTGTGCCATACTCTGCCTTCTCTATGATTCCTGTGTGTGCCATACTCTGCCTACTCTATGCTTCCATGTGTATGCCATATTCTGCATGCCATACTCTGTGTGCATGCCCTATGCTCCCTGTGTGTGCCATACTCTGCCTGCCCTATGCTCCTTGTGTGTGCCATACTCTGCCTGTCCTATGCTCCCATGTGTGTGCCATACTCTGCCTGCCCTATGCTACCTTTGTGTGCCATACTCTGCCTGCCCTATGCTCCATATGTGTGCCATACTCTACCTGCCCTATGCTCCCTGTTTGAGCCATACTCTGCCTTCCGTATGCTCCATGTGTGTGCCATACTCGACATGCCCTATGCTCTCTATGTGTGTACCATACTCTGTCAGCCCTATGGTCCCTATGACTCTGCTTGCCCAACTCGACCTGTGGGATGTGAACCTGGTAAGATTTATTTTGAGGGTTTGTTAGCATTTGGAAATTGTTGTTAGGAGCCCCAAAGGTGTTTAATAATGTGCTGGGGAGAGTGGGTGCAGTGTTATCCACAGGGTAGAAGGAGGTATATGGATTCAAGGGTATGATTTAATATTAAAATATTTTCACATATGAGTGATATCCCTGCAGTAAGCACTAACTCTTTGGCTTTTTGGTGTGCTACCACCATGAATGTGGGCATGGTCTTAAACATCTTGTCGTAACATTGGTGTTGTGTGGGCGTGGTTTAAAAACGGCGAGTGGTCAACAGTGGCTTCCATTATCGGCTTGCCACCACATAGGCCAGAAAAATTCTGGCCTTCGGAACCATAGAAGTTGGACATCACTGTTCTAAAGAATTAGTTAAAGGAAAGTTAAAATCACTGGAACCCATCTTGCTCAAACAAGGCGACTGTAATAGCAGTTTCTTCCAAGGTGGTGTCTAATAAACAGTAGGTGTTTCACCCACTTACTATATCTTGACAGTCCTTCCATATGTTCCACAGGGCAAACACTGGTTTCCGCTGTATTAAGACCATGTAACCACAGCCCCATTTAAGTTTAAAGGTTACTCATCCTCTTCCTCCTGAAGATATATCCTTCTTAAAGTAAACTTTATTATTCATAGAAAGAAAGAAATATAACATAAACAATGCACTGCAGCTTAAGAATTCAAGGACAGATCAGTGCTTTTACTATTAACAGTTTTTGCCTGCAGTCTTACAAAATGGCTCCTAGAATACAGACTACAGCTGTAAATTAATGTACATAGGAGTCTTGTAATTAAAAAAAAACTCAAAACAAACTATAGAATGTTTGCTTTTTAAGGTCATTAATGCTGGTTGCTATGAGTTACTATAATCAGTGAAAACTTTGCAACTTTTATTGCATCCCCCTCATAATATGTTAAATGGAATGCTGTGTTAATAGTTAGACTGTATATTCTCATTGTACATTTTCCACCTAGCTGTCAGAATATCTCCAATGAATTTCATTTCCCGTGATCTATTACCTTAACTACCTGACAAACCAAACGGCACATTTTGAATGAATTACACTCTGTCATGCAAGACATTGTATTTTCATGTATGCCTTGGTATCCAGAGTATCTTCAATTTAAGTGTGTGGCAAAACAAAGGACACTACATTTACATACTAAGGCCACAGTAGCACTGTGAGTCACATTTAAAAGAACCTGAGAAGCCTGGAATGATCTAACCTACATTTAAAAGCAGGTATAATGCAGGATACGCTAAAAATGGGATCTGTGACTGAAACCACCTAATCATATGGCTCAACATGCCATTTAGTACTGTATGTACAAAAGGACAATTCAATTAAAATTAAATGTTGGTTTCCTCTAATTACCCATCTGTTAAGGGCTGTCGATGGCATGGTAATACTAAATCCATCATTCTTTCTCACAGCATTGATTATAACTCTGCCTGAAACCAATTTGCTTCCACAATCAGCTAATTAAAGAAAAACCTGTTTGTTAAAAATAATTGTACATATGCATTCACTGATGTACCTTCATAAAGCACAGTGATAAGGTTTATATAGTACAGACCACTATTGCCTTAATAGTACAGTTGCCACCTGTCCGGTTTTCAAAAGGGCTACATGGGTCAAAACTACCTGCCTAGGTTTTCTAAATCAGATTGACACCCTGTTCAGCCAGTCACAAATTAGGCCCACTCAGTGACATCACCAAGTCCTCCCTGCAACATTATTGGTCCACCCACAATATTATAGGCCTGCCTCCCTTAATGGACTGTGCAGCCAGCAATCCTACTTAAAAGTCTGTGTAGATATTCTACAAAACTTTACATTTAATTTAATAGAATAGTATTACCAGATGTTCCTATGTTTTAAAATATTCCTACTTAATATTTAGTATTATTTGATACATTTAGTTTTAAGAGAATCAAAATCATCTATATTGTAACTGAGTCAGCAGCCAGCACACATTTCCTTGTATATAAATATAATATGAAATCCATAAATGTAATCGTTAGAATTTGCCTTCAGGTGAAAAACAGAAATGATAACCTCAAGTACTTGTATATTTTAGTTTCTTTACACTTTTTATATAAAACAAGTGTTTTGTTCATCTTTTGACTGTATATTGAGTAGGCTGGAATTTATGTTTCTGATAACACACATCCACCGCAAAATAAACACATGGAGGTTTATTTATTAAAGGTCGAATTTTAGTGTTTTTTTTTTCGAGATTTGTGGAAAAATATTGAATTCAGTTGTTAGTAAATGGGCTCCTTACAGGCAGATGTTTTTGCCATTTCCCCTATAAAATGAATACAGGAAGCTGTGCTGTTATTAGATTGATCAACTCAATCCAACTCAGATCAAACAGCAATAGCCAAAAAGTCTGTTGTATACATGAAGCCAACTGTTACTTCATTTTGGTTAATACAATTACAGATGGAACAGTCTTTCAGTTTGCACAGTATACTATTGCCTAAAATAAAATGGTTATTAATTACACATAAACAGGGAAATGTAATAAAAATCGCTAACAGAAAAACTATTCGCAATGCGAAAAGTTATGCCTTTGCGCGAACAAATTTTGCTTTGTGCGAATTTAATATAGCTTTTGCGAGCCCGGAAACTGTTTAGCGACCACTTCCGACAGTGAAAGACAGTTTGCGAATCTTAGAGTTTGCCCCAATGCGCAGTCAATGTAATAAAACTTCTTACTGAAAAAGTCGTTATGTTTGCTCCAAAAGATTACGACACCTTCAAGCATTTCTTATGAGTGCGCAATTAAAATTCGCAATGCGCAATTAAAATTCGCAATGCAATAACAGTTTAAGGAACAATATTACATTGCGAGATGTGGATTTTTAGTCCTATTGGTGCGAATTGTTTTGCTCTTTGCGACTTTTATTACATTCCCCTAAATATGTGTATCTATCTACACACATCTATGCCCATTAATTGTGCTATATAAAAACTCATGCATGCATGCTTGCAGTTGATGAAAGGTAACATGCAACTGCAGTTGAGGTCTTGCAACTTTTGCCCCAGTCTTTGCTGAATCAGAAGCATTTATTAAGCATATTTGTATCTGCAGCTGCTTTTTGCACTTCCACATAGTAACATTAATACTGCTGCCTCGTCCCCCCTTCTTACATAAATTGAGAGCAAAAGCATCTATTGATCCAGGGGAACCCTGTAGCTAATGCCTACTGGAAGGTGGAAGTAGATCCATGGTTCCCACAACAGTATAGATGCATACATTAATTTAATGCAGAGCGGCAAGATCTCAAACTAGAAAATTGTCAATATAACTGCACTTTCAAAAAGCAATATTTTTCAACAGAATGTGCACCCCCCCCCCCTCCCCGACGGTTGCTCTCTCCTGCATTCTAGCACAGGGGAATTCAGGAAGAAACACAGCCCATTCTTTCAGATCGAGTTGTACTCGTTGACGCACAGATAATAGTAGAACACAGGTAGAAGCATCAACTTGCATTCCACCAATGTTTGGCACTTGCCTGCACCTCAGTGAGTACCCGGAAGAATGGACTGTGTTGTGGAAGGTAGGATAGATCCACCTCACACAGGAAGAAACACCTGTATGTAAGTTCCCTTTTAGGTCAATGTTGCCTCATCAATATCTAGTCTTACCAGAAGCAAGCATTTTATTGACAGCTGGACAGCAAAAGTCCTTCTATGCACATCATATAGCTCTTAGCAATTTGTCCATATCAAATTGCTTTTATTTTTGTTTATGGTTTTATTATTTTTGGTAAGAAAATGTCTTTCCCAAATCTAGCAGCTTGAGTTGGAAAAGGAGCATTAAGAGCATCAGTATAATTAATACAATAAATAGTTGTTGTTGTATTGTAGGCATATATTAAGAATGATATTTATTTATTAAAAGCTCTTTTGAGCTTTTAGCCCTCCTTTCAGCTACTCCTACCTTTACAACCATCAAAAAGAACTACACAAAAAGCACATTGTCTATATTAGGAATTCTATACCAGTAAAGTGGGGTAAATTGAAATTAGAATAAAAAACTATTATTCTTAAATGATTAAAAGAACTTTAGATTCACAAAAATGTTGTATACTTGGGTGTTTAATTGTCATTCAACACAGAAGAGTACCAAAAGTGTTTTTCCTATATTAATAACTACAATTTGCAGTAGCTAAAATGTCAAATTCAGAGTGAGAGAATGAAACAGGTGCATTTTCATTAATTCTCCTTTTTGATGTAAGGAGATTATAAGTATTAACAGTTATTGTATTTGAAAGTGGAAGTTTTCCTGTATTGTGTGTGTACAAAGCCCAGCTTCTCCTCTTAGTCTTCTTTTCTGAGTATTTCCTGCATGACTCCACTTAATGTGAGCTATTCTCCTTCCTCTTGCATGATTTACACTGCACTCTTTTTTCCTTACCATGTTCCTTTTTCAAATATTTTCATCTTGCTTGGTAAAATCACTTCAGGCTGTGTCTAGGGTGTTGACTGCAGCAAAGTACACAGCCTTCCAAAATTACATCTCAGAAGATACCTGCAAAGACAAGTGCTGTAGCTATGAAACAAAAAAGAAATGTTATTTCTAACTGAATCTGTTTGTAGCATCAGTAATGATAGTCTTCAGTAGCACTGAATCTGCAAATAAGCAAATACAGCTAGACATGAGCATTCTTTAGATTTGTTGGACTTTAGTTTAATGTCACTGGAGACTAGAAATATTTATCTGCAATCCTTTTTTTTATATCCATTCATTTAATCATAATTCATATCATAATACTCACTTTTGATAGTCAATGAGCAATTTACAAACTAATATTGCTTTAACAGTTATAAGGGAGGGTCAAATGATTTCCCTTCTTTAATCTCAGCAGCTGAGCTTTAGAGCAATGTTAAACTCGATAACGACAGTAGTTAAACTGTAACAATGATATCTGACCATCAATAATACTACGTATAAGACACCAGGTGGGTATCACTTTGGAATACTCACTCTACACTATCACTTTTCAGTAGAGCCACTCATTGCTCTTGCTGGGATACTGTAGCCTATCCAAGTCATAGATCCTATAAGTGTGTTAAGACAAAAGCTTCCATTTGCTGCCTTTACTATGTTCAGGGGTCCCTGTTTCCAAACTTCTCTCAATGTAGACTTCTGTACCTATGCTAATGCCTAGCTCTATCTCAGGCCCTCTGCCAAGTCCATTCTGTTAGTATGGATTCTAGGAAGAGAGAGCCATGTGCCCCTTCCATTATAAAGTCTTAAGACAGGAAATAGTCAGTAGACCCTGGGCCAATGTTCCTTCCACAGGGTATAGGTATTTAGGAGTTAGTGCAGGTAACCCGTTTGATTCCTCTGCATCAGTGCTGTCCAACTTCTGTGGTAGGGAGGGCCGGAAATTTTCTGGCCTACATAGTGGAGGGCCGATAATGGAAGTCAGTGTTAAACACTCCCTGTTTTTAAACCACACCCACTTTAAACAACGCCCATGTTACCAGAAGACCATGTCCCCATTAATTGTGGTAGCACACCAAAAAAACAAATGGTTGGTGCTCACTGCATATGTGAAAATGTAATATTAAGACATACCATTAAATCCATATGCCTCATCCTCCCCTGTGGATAATACAGCACCCCCTCCCCAGAACCTTAGGGGCCCCTAACAATATTTTTCAAATGCTAACAAACCCCAAGAATAAATACCAGAATACCAGACCAGACTCACACACAGGCAGAGTATGGCACAAACAGGGAGCATAGGGTAGGCAGAGTATAGCACACACAGGGAGGATAGGGAAGGCATAACAGAGAAGGAGACAGGGAAACCTATCAGGACCACTAAAATGTACTACATACAGTGACACAATGCTGGTGCCCCTTCAGCAGTTTGTAGGAGTGTGAACAGGTGAACAATATGCGCAGTTTCAGTCTGGGTCTCAGGTGTGAACAGTAGGGTCTGAACAATAAAGGTGTTACAAGTGTGAACAATGAAGGGGGATTACATGTGTGAACAATACAGGGGATTACAATCTGAATTTCAGGTTTAAACAATGCAGTGGCCAGTTAATATCAGTACTGATACCTTTTAAAGTTTA
Source organism: Xenopus laevis (assembly GCF_017654675.1). NCBI lineage: Eukaryota > Metazoa > Chordata > Amphibia > Anura > Pipidae > Xenopus > Xenopus laevis. Next base: position 62,204,105 of record NC_054378.1, on the reverse strand, counting down.
CACATGGTAAGCAGACACAGCAGGCAGACTTGTGGGGGGCCACAATAGGGGGGGCAGTTGGACAACCCTGCTCTACATAATATTTCATAAATCTTTTGTAGAGATCAATAATTGTTGATAATATGTATATTTCTTGCACATTTATTGAGAGATTACAGTATAGGAAATCTTAACTAAAAAAGTTTTGCTTGGGAGAGTACAGATTCTATTCACCTTAGAAACCAATATCTAAAAAGAATTTGAGTTTCTCACATGACTGTTTTCTTTAATAACAGCACTACTGATATTGTATGCATCAGTGTTAAGACCAACTATTCCAGTTTTTTATGTATCTTGGGTTTAAATAGTTCCGTTTTTTTTCCTTAAATGTAACCTTTGATTTTGTACGGATCAGTTGCAGTTGTAGAACAATTAGATGTTTTCTGTTCCTGCATATCTTATACGTAGTATTATATAGTCATTATTGTTTTATTTGAGAGAATAAAAAGCAAATAGATTTTCTCTCCTGCTTGTGATTATGCTCTCACTAAGTAGCACAAGCAATGGGATTATAGTTCTGTGAAAACAAATGGATAAAGTTCCCAAATTAATTATTTTATGGGTTTGAAGACAGAAATATAACCAGTATTTTGCAGCACCCTTAAACTGCATTCAAAAATGTAAGGCAATCCAAATGTTATTTTCTCCTCTACCTTTTTAATCCAAGCATATTTAATCAATTTATTTTACAAAGTGATATTATATTCTTTGTGACTAATTTACTGAATTAAAATGCACCCAGTATTTTCTTATATTAAATGTGGCAAGAACTATCAAATGTATTCCTTATAAATAGCACCGTTGATAGGCAATAATCTAGGCATGCTGCTATAGCAGTAGCATAAGGAACATTAACAAATGCCTTTCAGTCGAGGTGCTGAATTTGGTTCCATGACTAAAGAAATAGCAGACTGAACAATAACGCGTATAGGGCGAGGTATCAGAATCCAAGAGTTGTGCAGAAAATTATTTCAGCCATGCAATCGGTATTTAGTTTTAAATAAACAGTTAAAATAGTAAAGAATAACAAAATGCTAAGGGCAATTAGAGGAGTGGACCCAGGGGCCAATAAGAATAACAGATATGTGGTCACTACTACAGCTACAAAAAATTATGTATATTGAGTATCAAACTGTTCAGAAGCCTGACATTGATATTTACAGTGCTCTGTCTTCAAGATCATATCAATGATAAGCTGCTGTGAAGTTCAAGATATGCAGCAATTTCTCTACAAAAATTTGTAGGAAATGCTTAAATCCATCCATTTGAGGCCTCTACATGCCACATGCATGGCATTTAACTGTGTGATGTTTTAATGATATGTGTGCCAAGTTTCTGAAATACAGGTTTTGCTAAATTTTAGATTTGCAATTTATGTGTTTTCCAAAAAGAAATGTTATTTGTTAAGTCAGCTGACAGTTATTTTTGACTTTGAACTATATAATGCTAAAGTTCTTTGGAAACTTGTTATTCCATGCTGCTATGGGCATCTGCTCTGTGTAAGTTGAGTTTACTTTCTTGATGGTTAGTTGCTATTTTAAAAGTTAGATTTGTTGTTCTTAAAGGAGAACTAAAAGTTAACAAATAATTATGCTAGAAGTGCTACAACTTGTGTCTTGAGTATCTGAATCAGCCCAAATTCACTGCATTAAAGACCTGTACCATAGAAGATGCCCCGGTAGCTCCCTATCTTCCATTCAATGATTCACAGCATGGGCTTCTATGTGTTATCTGAGCTTAGGGACCAACTCAAAATATGTGGCAGTAGAATAGGGTAGGGGTAGGCAGTAGTGATGAGTGAATCTGTCCCATTTCATCAATAAAATTTGCAAAACCACAAAATAAATTGCAAACAGGGAAACATTGTGAAATGCACTGAAGTCAACAGGCATTTTTTACAACTACATTTATTTTCAAGTCAGTGGCCATTTTTTCTCAAGTTTTTCTTACTTCAAATACACTGAAGTAAATGGGCATCTTTTCTGATGGAAAATCAATGTTTAAGAGATAAGAGTTTCAATACACAGTTTGGATGAGAACCTTGCCCCAAGGAGGCAGGAATGAGATTGGCCTATCATTATCAAGGGCAGTTTGATCAGAGGAAGGCTTCTTGAGTATAGGTGTAACAAGAGCATGTTTGAAGGTGGATGGAAATATACCAGTTAAGAGGGAGGAGTTGAAAATGTGTGTTAGTGCAGGAGCAACAGTATAGGACAGATATTTTAGGTAGTGTAATGGAATGGGATCAAGAGAGCAGGTGGTGGCTGGGTGGAGGAAAGTGTCTTTGACACTTCATCTTGAGTGACTGGGAGAAAGGAGTCAAATGATGCTCTAGAAAATGATTTGGTTAATCAGCTCAACTTTGAGTAGTAGTTGACAGTGGCCATCTTCATGAGTGCTACCAAAGGTCCATTGTAGAAGGCCATGGGAGGTAGTTACAGAAAGAAGACAGGATGCCCAGGATATATTGGGGTCATCAATGTGGCAGTTGATGTCATCCGGGAAGGAGAGAGGGGCAGTTAGAGGACCAATAGAATGTGAGCCAAGTTTCAAAGTCAGAAAGGAAAGGAGAGGGTACGGAAGAAGGTGGATGGTAGTTTACTGCTACCCAGAGACTGGGATACATATGAACAGTATGTATTTCAAAAAAGGAGATTGATAAAAAAAATAGATGGAATTGGAGTGGTTATCAATTTGCAGAGTGAAGGGAGAAGGAGACCAATTCCTCCACCTCTGCATCAATGCGTGCGTGCGGTGTGGGTAAAGGAAACGCCCACATAAGAGAGAGCGGTTTCAAAGTTAGAGTCTGAAGGTTGGAGACAGGTTTCAGTAATAGCAAGCAAGTTAAGAGAGCATGAGAAAAAGAGATCATGCACAGTAGTTATTTTGTTTGTTTGAGAGAGAGAGTGGGCATAGAGCAAAGAGCAAAGAAGAACCCGCAGTCTGGGGAGAACTTCACCAATGAACAACCACTTGCAGCACACACATAGACAGTGGTGGAGTTCAATTAACTTTATTTACAAAAGCATTTCTTGCATACATTTCTACTACTTCCACAGCAAGATAATGCACCCATTCTTGTGACTATGGTGAGAGCATAAACAATACAAAAACCAATTCCATATTTTTTTACTTTCTGAATAGCTTGGCCAACATCTTATACAAGTCCAATAGTTATCACAAGATATCGCAAATGATATTATTATTTTTTTAGCCAGCTGCAGGTGGTACAGTCAAAGCAAAATATTTTGTCTGCCACGGGCTACTGCCCAGGTGCAAATTTGCCCATTGTTGATAAATGAGCTTGATAGTATTTTCAGTGTTTTCTCCTCTGCTTCCCAGCTGTACCCACTCACATTCCAGCACATTTACTGGCTTTTCCGCCTGAGTAAACACAACCTGATATTCTACATATCTACTCATACAACAGTGCTGTCCAAATTATTACATGTAGTGGGCTGATTATTTTTCATGTAACATGATTGATGGCCTGATTAAATGAGAATTATGATATTATATAGTGAAGTCTGTTAAGACTGGGGGCCATAAATATCCTTTGGAGGGCTACATGCAGCCAACAGGCCTCCAGTTGGACAGCCCTGTATAGAGTATGTTGGGATAGTTATACCTTTTCCTTAGGGTTTTTCTAGTTAATTTTCCATGGTCAATAACTTTCAGGGTAGCTTTTTGAATTTGATACAGCACAAAGATAGTATTATCATTTATATAATAATAATAATATCAATTAATTTAAATAACCCCTATACTCAAGAAGAGATCTTTAATATCAGTCAAAAATTCTGTTTTCTTCAGTGTCAGCAGTGCAAGAACACTGTATTGACAATTTATATGATCTGCAGTGAACATTATCAAGATAAAACAATGTGTAGTGATCTTTTATTCATGCTATTCATGTATTCATTGTGGCGAATATTCACAATTATGCCCTGGAAAGCAGTTTTCACAAAATAAAATGTTACCTTTTTAGTTTTACAAACAAAGCTATTTTACAGCTCTATTTAAACATTTACAATAAAATCACATTTTCTCCTTTTTTATCCTCAATGCTGACTGTACTTAGAGTATATTTTTTATAGTTAGGGAATCAGTAGCACAGATATAGGCATTGGGAGGCAATATGGACATTAGTGGTAATATTATGTATGAACACTCCTGTTGCTATTGCACATTAGATTTAATAAGCATTGCTAAAAAAAAATCTGGTTTAATACAAGTTCAGCAAAATTCACAATATGTTTATGATATTTTGATATTGCTGCGCAGTATATAAGAAAAAGGATGGAAATGCGAAGGGCAAATAATATAGGTAGTCATGCTGCATATAAATATACTCATTTAGACCAGGAAAGGGAAGATTAGTAATAACTGTATATTTTGACATAATTAGCAATCAATAGATGAACATTTAATCCAGGGCATGAACTACAGACAATAAGTCAGTTGCATGTGCAAACACATAAAGTGTAGCCCTGTCAGTTACATTTCCTAAAGGCAGGCATTAATGCCAGCGCTTCCTTGCATCTGTGAGTACTATATTTTAGACCGTTTGAGCCAATTTTTAGAAATTTAATAATAAATACTGTTAAAGTTTTTCAGTTTATGCAGGTGGTCTATTTTAGGGACAGCTACATGGCTAAACCTATGCACATTAAGCATGACATTTTTCAGGACACCTTTGGCATTTTTCATTCGACAAGTTTTATGTTGTATCTAATGAGACATATGGATAAGATGCTGTAAATTACAAGTTTTTAGTTTTTTTGCACTACCTGAAATGACAGATCATATTCACTATTTGTGTTTTGGAGCATCTACATGCCACATACTTTTTTTTTAATCAAACTTGAGCATCAACCTAAGTGGAATATAAATAGATGATAAGATCCCATTGCAGTTGGGTAGTATAATGTATAGATTCCTGTGGTAAAACCACAGTTAGTGAAATATTTGGCCTTGAAGTATGCAGAGTTCTGGTGCACTTCTTTGGAACTTACAGAGCATTGTAATACTGGTAGTTTTTTCACATACTGTATAAAATTAATTTTTTTTCTGACATTTATTTCTGTTATGCAAATATATATTTTAGGTATTTAGAAGGCTACCTTTTTATGAAAAATTCAGAAAATCATTGGAAAAATTTAGGAAACGGCAAAAAATGTTCAAACACGTTAAAGTAAATGGGTATTTTTTGCAACAACTTTTTCCTCTGCAAAGGCGACTTTTCATCAAAAAATATAAAAAAAACATAAACAGAGAGATTATATTATGTTTTATGATTTAAAAGACCTGCAAATCACAGATTAACCAATGCCAGGCTGCAAAGGCTTTGGGTTTTATCTCCAGCTTGATAGATCTCTAAACTTAAATGTAATCTTCTTGCTTAAATACATATTTTTCTTTGAAAAGTTCTGTAACTCAGTATGGCGCTGGTCACTGGAATTTACTACTGCTTTCAAAATACACTTACCAGTAGAGAGAAGAATCCTTAATTATGACACCTTTGTTAAAGCCAAAGTTAGCAATAGCAGTGAATGACCTTTGAAGTATGTTTCATGCACCATCCCAAAGGGATTTCAAAGGAATAGTATGAAGTAAAATCTTAAAGAGCATTCAGCTGTAGGAGGGGAAGAGATTAGCAAAGGGAAATGGAAAAGCAGAATCATAGAACACTGAGCAAAGAAAACTGGGTTACTTGTATTGAGAGGCCAATTGTATTGCACAACCCTCTTAACAACTAGCACCAGTGGTGGGAAGTCATAATTGAGATTTGTTTTGCTGTTACCTATGTAGCTTCAGAAAAGAGGATCAAAAGTACCAACTTGCTGCTGCCTACACTTCTCTCAACTCTCACACTAATACTCCTGTCATTCCCTAAAATGATCCATATAGCTCCATCTAGACAGATTTTGGGGTGTTAGATGGCAGGACCACATAACTCTATACCCCCTGAAATACATGGAAAGTGAGTAGAAATGATGCATGTATCACAGCTACTCTTGTACAAGATAATTTTTCTAACTAACATTATATTATGGTATATATTGCATCTTTATTGAACATATTAGCTTGCAATAAAAATAAAGAAACCGTTCTGATTAGTTCTCATGATAAAACCAGTACCTACAGTATTTCATGTGGCATATACCCAAAATAGGCCAAAATGAATTATAACTTTCCATGGCTAAAGAAAACCTCTACATTCTGTGCAAATCAAGTGTCCTTTTAAAGTTCCAACATTAAGGGGCAGATTTATCAAAGGTTGAAGTGAATTTTCAAATTGAAAAACTTTGAATTTCAAAGTAATTTTTGGGTACTTCGACCATCGAATAGGCCAAATTTGACTTCTTGAAAAACGATCTACTGTCTATTTAAAAAACTTCGACTTCGACACTTCGCCATCAAAAACCTGCCAAATTGCTGTTTAGCCTATGGGGAACCTCCTAGAACCTATATGAGGCTTTTGGGCAAGTTTTTAGAAGTTTTTTTTTAAATCCTTCGAATCGTTCGATCGAATATAGCCGTTTTCACTGGAAAAAATACTTTGACTATCGAAGTACTCAAATTTGATGGTTGAATTTCGAAGTTTGTTTTACTACGAAATTCGATCCTTTATAAATATTCCCCGTAAAATATGAGTTTTGTTTTGATGAAGTTAACTTCTTAAATTTTTTTTCAGTCTCCATGACTTCAAAGGCTTTTAATAAAATGAATCATTTTACATATCACAGTGCTGAAAATGTTCTTGCATACACTGATGTGAAAGTAATTTGCATAATCTGATTTCAGATAAGGTGGTTTATGTTCAAACCAAGAGTTTTCGCCATGTAGGAATTCAGATTATACACCCGCATTATTTAAATAATTTAACCCCTGCAAAGTAAATTTCCCAATGGTGGGATATAGTTGCAAATAAGTGTTCATCTGTTTTGCTGTTAGCAGAAAGATATGCAAAAATCGCATAGCTTTGGGAATCCAGGTCTCATATTGGCTTCCTCATTTTAATATTGTAGCTATAAATTAACAAGCATTATTTAAGATAATATATATATATATATATATATATATATATATATATATATATATATTTATATTCTTGCTAAGGTGTAACTTACAGTAGGTGTACTATAGCCTTAAGGTATACCATAAGGCTTGCCACATCGTACATGCTAGAATTTAGTCTTCGAATTTGGCTGATTTGACTATAGTGCACAACCATATGGACATTCAGTATATTGCAAGCTGGGTGAGGGCTTTGGTACACAGTCCTGTAATCTGATCACGCAACATGCCTGCCTGTAAATGGTGCATCACCAAATAAGGAAGTGAAGAAGAGGGGCAGCTTCTTCACTTCTTGCAGTTTCTAAGCATTCAGGCTGTAGCAAAACATGTTATTGACAGACAAAAGGATTTCCATATGCTTTGATATATGTATTTGTCCTGTGTAATCTCATTTATATAATTGTCACATTAGGGCTCGTTTATAAAAATAGGTCCAAAATGGCACCAGTGGGCTTGGTTACCTAAGTAGTAACCAATGAGATGTTTGCATTCATTTTCAAGCTGGTATTTGACAGATCAAAGCTTTTCCCTGATCGGTTGCTATGAGCAACTGCATTTGTTCAACTATCTTTGTAAATAAGGCCCACTCTTTTAAATTATAGGTGTTTAAATCTTCATTTCAGGATTACAGTACAGGTATAGGATCCCTTATCCGGAAACCCGATATCCAGAAAGCTCCGAATTACGGAATGGCTGTCTCCCATAGACTCCATTTTATCCAAATAATCCACAATTTTAAAAATGATTCCCTTTTTCTCTGTAATAATAAAACAGTAGCTTGTACTTGATCCCAACTAAGATATAATTAATCCTTATTGGAAGCAAACCCAGCCTATTAGGTTTATTTAATGTTTAAATGAATTTCTAGTAGACTTAAGGCATGAAGACCCAAATTACGGAAAGATCCATTATCCTGAAAACCCCAGGTCCCGAGCATTCTGGATAACAGGTCCCATACCTGTATTACGTTGTGTGCATATTGGGATTTGTTATTACTGTTATCTTAATTTAGACATATTACCTGTGTGCAGCTTAATTTCGACATATTAAATGTATGCAGCATTGTAAATTAATTATCCAGGCACAGTGGTCCCCTGCATATAGATCTTGCAGTCTAAAATTGGTGCCTGGCCTATGGATAAGGGATGTTCCCAAAACGCAATAATTCCACAGCTACCACCTGTGATTTTTAATGGATAATATACAGTGTTTTTTATTTTATTAGACAGTGTGCCCTATATTTTTCCAATTATATTCCTATTGTATTGTTCATTATGTATAATGAGAATTGCTTATTCATGCTCATGCATGTACTTCATGCAAAAACTTCCCAACTCTCCAAAAATGTGCAAAAATGCACACAACCCCCTGAGTCATACTCTCTGTCCCCCATTAAAACATACTGGGGCTCATTTATCAACACTGGGCAAATTTGCCCATGGGCAGTTACCTATAGCAACCAATCAGTGGTTAGCTTTTTTAAAGCCAGCTGCAAGTAGAACAACGAAAGCAGCAATCTGATTGGTTGCCATGGGTTACTGCCCATGGGCAAATTTGCCCAGTGTTGATAAATGACCCTCACTGATTTGCCAACCCAAGACTTAACAAAAGCTATTGCAGCTAAGCAACCCTAAAACCATCCTGCAGTCAAAAGTTTATTCAGTGCAGTGCCCCTTTTGAAGCATTTTTATTATAGCTTTGATCGAAAATATAACAGACATCATTTAATGAATTGGTCTAATGTAAAATAGTAGAAATAAATGGATTTGTATGAAAACAGGTATGTGTGCCCAGAAAAAATATTGTGTAAGGACAAAATCCCTTTTTATAGATACTGTCTGAAGTGATGGTACTGTTGTTTCCTGTATTGATATACAAAAGCAGTACTCATTAGTCCTATATTTTAAGCATTAATAAACCTCAGCAACTTCCATCAAATCTCACAGGATCATCTCTATATAAAGGCCAGGTGGAAAACCTTAGAAAACGCTGTAATTTTCTGAATGTCAGTAGAAGAGATGTGAAAGGAAATGCACCTAGCTATTATGACAGGGTAGACTGCATCTGATATCTGTTTGATTCATTGGCCTCATTTCGCTGACATAAACTGACATTTGCTTAACATGTCTCTAATGAAAAATTGATAAAATCGTCTAAGTAAAAACAGCTATGCCAACTGTGAGCAAAAAATAGCACAATGCAGCTGAACACATCACCTCTTCCAGTGCAGATTTGTGCTTATGTACAGTGAAAATGTTTCAGGCTGAAGGGAGATTCTATAATAATAAGAAAAATAATCAGCATTTTTATTTTAAATAGTATAATATTATTTAAAAAAGACTCTCATCTTATGTTTAACCAGGAATCACTAAGTAATCTATCTCAGGCATATAAATTATCTTTATTTACATGCAAGAAAATCTATCTTTTTCAGATATTTTGTAATGAAGGCAAGGCCTTTGCTGAATATAACATTTGTTATACTGTTTATTCTGCACTTCCAAGCCAGCTAGGATGTGCTGAATTCCCTAGCAAATAAAAAGGAACACCTAGGGGGCACATTTACCTAAGGTCGAATATCGAGGGTTAATTAACCCTCGATATTCGACCGCCGAAGTAAAATCCTTCGACTTCGAATATCGAAGTCGAAGGATTTACCACTATTCCTACGATCGAATGATTAAATCCTTCGAAACGAACGATTCCAAGGATTTTAATCCATCGATCGAACGATATTCCTTCGATCAGCAAATTGTTAGGAAGCCTATGGGGACCTTCCTTCCCCGAATGGTCGAATGGTCGAATAGTCGAACGATTTTTAGTTTGAATCGTTCGATTCAAAGTCGAAGGTCGAAGGTCGAAGGAGCCCATTCGATGGTCGAAGTAGCCATATTCGACCATTCGAAAATCAAACTTTTTTTCCTCTATTCCTTCACTCCAGCTAAGTAAATGGGCCCCTTAAAGTGATTTAGTTTAATAGCCTCCAGTAAGCAGTGGGAAGGTGCTTACTTAAACATAAAAAATATAAATTGTTCTACTGTCATCCCTGCTAAATTGGAGTGTTAGTTGGAAATTTTAGGAACAATGTGCCTGAATGGCTGTGGCCAATGGTAAGGGAAACTTGATGGACCGAAATAAACTGTAACTACAAAGCAGAAAAGAACAAGTTCTAACATTGCTGCTGCAGGGCTGTCTTTTAATTGATTCTATAGTTCTTATAGATCATGGTGCGACATGTGTGGGACCATAATTTATAAAGCAATAAGCAGCACCTATTTGTGCGACCCCTGGTGCAATGCATGAGCTAACAAAGGTGCAACTGGTGAAATATGCAGCGCACAGCAGTTTGGTGTTCATGTACTTAACACCTTTCTTTCATAGATGGTCAGGGGCGCTCCAGGGCCTCAGGTGGCATGGAGCGGCCAGTTACCAGGGGCGGCTCTCAAAGTAACTTTGAGAGCCGAATTTTCAGCAATAGCGCTCCCTGCACTAGTGATGTGGCCACCCGTGGACCCGCTCCACCACTTAATGTTGAAAGCGTGGAGCGGGAGGGGGTCGGCATTGGGGCTGCTGCCTCAGGTGGCAACAGCCCCTGAAACACCGCTGTAGATGGTAGGTACTGATCCTTGCATTTCTTGAGCCTGTGAATTGGATCCATACTAAAGGGTGTACATGTAGTAATCTATGGGCTGCTCCAATGCCAGCAGTTGCCACAATTTCACAATATCCTTGCAGCAGGATCTCGGCAAACTGGCAATCTGGTTAGCTAAATTGCAGATGAGATTAAATTTCAATAAATGTAAATTCATGCGTAGAATAGAATATGCCGTACAGTTTTGGTCTTAGGTGCTCAAACGAGACATTATTGAATTGAAGAGGGTACAGAGAAGGACAACTAAGCTGGTAAAATCTATGGAAAATCTCAGCTATGAGAAAAGACTGGCCAAGTTAGAGAAGAGGCACTATGATAACTATGAATAAAATATAAGGTAATCATATACTAATCTCTCTAATGCTTTTTACTAGGGATGTACCGAATGCAGGATTCGGTTCGGGATTCAGCCAGGATTCGGCCTTTTTCAAAACATTTGAGAATTTACTGCGAAATTCACGAAACATTGGAAAATTTGCAAAACACATTGAAGTCAATGGGTGTCAAAATAATTTTGATGCGCGTGAATTGTTTTTGACATGGTGGATTTATCACTGGTGAATTGTCGTTGCAGTTTCACAAGTGAATTTGCATCCGGCTAAATGCAGAGATTTGCTGCAAATTCGTGTCTGGAAAATGTATTTGCCCATCACTATTCAGATGGCTTTTTTGCCTTCTACAGCTAGCAGTTAGACAAGTTATATATATAGACATAAAAGGTTGAACTTGACGTGTGCCTTTTTACAACATAACCTAACCTTACTATATAATTTGTGCCTGCTTGCACAATATCACTCTCATTACATTTTGAAGCTGTTTTTGCTCTTTGTCCTTCCTTAGTATATAACAATATAAAAAAGAAACCTTCAGAATGTAATATGAAGTGTGATTTGTAAGATGGCCAACTCTGGGGTTATAAAAAGATAGGTTATAATCTAACATTGGGAGTAATATAGTTTTTTTCTTTTCAGCCATGTCACAAAATATTGGGCAGGTCAGTGTATTATGAGCTTCTGACCCTACCACCTAAACAGGAGAAGTGCGAATTCAAAGCAATTCTATTTAGTGTATGGGTTGGTGGTCCCCAGGGACACATAACAGTGTCAATGCCCAGGTTGCTGTATGTGTATGATTTATATTTTGTATGTCTATACAACAATGCCTGTTTCCTTCAGAGCCGCACAAATGGAAAATATAGCAATTTTAAAAAGTAAAATATTATATTGTCAACACAAAGGGCCTATTTATCAAAATAAAAATGTAAAATGATTTATGCCAGAAAAACAGTAAAAAAGAGCAGTGTGAAAAAAATAGTATATTTATAATGGTGTATTTGATTTTACCCTGCCCAGTTGCTGTATTTGACACCATTATTTTATAACACTTCAGAAGTGGCATAAACCCTTAAAGTAAGTGGTCAAAATCCCGGTAGAAAGTAAGTTTCATCAGCAGTTTCTGTGTAATGTGATGGATGGACATCATTTTTCACACAACATTTTCAAGTAATTGAAAATCTGCCATCTTTTATGCAGCAATGCCTGGTGTTCAGACAGCGATGTGTGGTGTATCTGGACTGGGTTTTATTAAATAGCATGATGAATAGACCCCTAAATGTTTTAGGGGCCGATTCACTAACTTCGAGTGAAGGATTCGAAGGTAAAAAACTTTGAATTTCAAAGTTTTTTTTGGGCTACTTCGACCATCGAATGGGCTACTTCGACCTTCGACTACGACTTCGAATCAAAGGATTTGAAGTAAAAATCGTTTGACTATTCGACCATTCGATAGTCGAAGTACTGTCTCTTTAAAAAAAACTTCGACCCCCTAGTTCGCCATCTAAAAGCTACCGAAGTCAATGTTAACCTATGGGAAGGTCCCCATAGGCTTGGCTAACTTTTTTTGATCGAAGGATATTCCTTCGATCGTTGGATTAAAATCCTTCGAATCGTTCGATTCAAAGGATTTTATCGTTCGATCGAAGGAATTATCCCCCGATCGTTCGATTGAACTATCTGCGCTAAATCCTTCGACTTCGATATTCGAAGTCGAAGGATTTTAATTCCCAGTCGAATATCGAGGTTTTATTAACCCTCGATATTCGACCCTTAGTGAATCGGCCCCCTAATGTTTTCAAAAGACAGATATATTATCACTTTGTTTTACTTTAGAAACATTTATACAATTTAGATATTGTGTGTTAAAAAAAACTGTGCACAAACTTTAAATGGGTTGTTTGAAAGGAACTGTTATCCCTACAGATAAAACTAAAATCAATCTGCTTATGGAAGCACGCTTAGTAATTAAACTGAGGCTGCTTTATACAGTAGGGAAAGCACTAACAGCTAATCATCGTTGAGAAAATGACCTTCACAACTGGGATCAAAAATATTCTCTATGAAGTGATAATGACACGTGAATCCAAGGCTTGGAGCCTCTGGACTCACTGCAAAGGATCTGCTTTATGTTTTGTATTATATTCTGTTCCTTAGTACAGTGTATTTGCTTCTATTTTTGATAAAGAAAACAATCACAGCGACCCCGGGTATGTGACTCTAGGACAACATAGAGTATTCACACTGCTCCTGCTAAAAGGAGACAAGCAGGGTCAACCGAAAGGCCAGATGATGCCAGAAAGGACATTGTATTTTCCTGAAACTTATAAGAGTAAAGAAACTGCTCTTGTTAATTACAGGGCCCAAAATATTTTTTTTTTATCTACAGCTGTTTTTTTTCCTTATATTTCATTACTTTCCTGCTACTTTTACAAAGACAGTTTCAATGTCTTTGAAGCTTATATTAGCAGAGCAGTTCTTCTTATTATCTAATGCCTGCACTGTGTATACTGTTATATTCTTATGATGAAAACTTAAATTAAACGAAAAATATGAAAAGGGATTATGGTTATTTTAAAGTACAATAAAAAGTTAAAAAGAAAAAAAAAATCAAAAGTTAAAAAGATATTGCTTTGAAGCCCTTACAGGTCATTGTCATATCTTTGCTTATTCTTTTTTTCTAACAAGACGTGAAAGTATTAGGATAAAAACTGAATATATAACACCAATTCTTTTTTTTTTCTTTTAAGCCACAATATATTACTTTATGAAGATGGCCATGCAGTTGTTGCAGATTTTGGAGGTAGGAGGGTTCTATGAATTATTTACATGACAAACTTTTACATGACGTTTCACCCATAGCTTTCTATTATATGCTCACAAAGATAATGATAATAATCTGTAACTAATAATAACTAATGAAGAACCAGTTGTATATAATACTGTACATATAATATATATTTAGAATATTTTCGAAAAAGTACTAGGTTTGCATGACATCACATTTAATGGGGTTTGTGGTTGATGGTAATGTGGCATAATGTACTATAATACAGTCAGGGAATCTGACTTGGATCAATTAACACAGTGGTTTTCCTATGAAATGTGTTCGTTAGAACTATAAATGAATATCGGCTTAACAAGAAGTGGCTGGGCCTCATATTAAATTCTTTTAAATGGGACATATTGTGCAAACAAACATGTACAGTATGATAGTGAATTATACTCTTTTGAATATAGATGCAATGGTTGAGTTATTGAAAATGTCTCCAAAAACCCTATTAATCCCGCCCATCTGTCCACATTCTGTTGCCTCCTTTCCCAGGCTGTGCAGGAGAGATGGTGGCACTCTACACTGTAGTATAGGAACCAATCAGCAGCTAGGTGAACCTGAACTAAAGCCTGTCTTTGCTTGTGTGACTGAAGGCTGTGATTGGCTATCCCACTACTACTTTGCTTCTGGCAGGGCCATTAGGACATGCTCAGCATTCATTTTTAACACATAGACCATATCAGATGTAGAGAGAGATCCAATCAATAAAGGGACCATTTTTAAAGATTATGATCATTTTTAGTCCACTAGTATGCAAAAACTACTAAGTGGTCAAGGACCCACTGTCAATGAAATCTTTCTTGGCTATGTTAGAAAAAAAATTATTTGTGCATACATTTTAAAACTTCCCAACAGCTGTCTGCAGAACTTTCTCTGTTAATTGGCTCATGTGACCTAACATGCATGGTTTGTTTGTGTGCATTGTGAAATTTAGGCTCCAGGAGGCCACCCTTATTTCATAAAATGGCAATTTTCTATTTAGGATTACCCAATGGCACATACTACTAAAAAAGTATATTAGTATGAAAATGGCTTATTTACAGGAAGCATGTGAGCTGTTTTATGCAATATATTATCATAGAGACCTACATTATCCAGGAGTATAGTTTTCCTTTAAACACTAGATTAAGGGGCACATTTACTAAGCTCGAGTGAAGGATTCAAAGTAAAAAAACTTTGAATTTCGAAGTTTTTTTGGGGTATTTCGACCATCGAATAGGCTACTCCGACCTTCGACTATGGCTTTGAATCAAACGATTCGAACTAAAAATCGTTCGACCATTCGACCATTCGATAGTCGAAGTACTGTCTCTTTAAAAAAAACTTTGACTACCTACTTCGCCACTTTAAACCTGCCGAGCACCAATGTTAGCCTATGGGGACCTTCCCCATAAGGTTTCTAAGCAATTTGTGATCAAAAGAAAATCGTTCGATTGATGAATTAAAAGCCTTAGAATCGTTCGATTTGAAGGATTTAATCATTCGATCCAACGATTTTTCCTTCGATCAATCGAAGTATTTCCGGTAAATCCTTTGACGTTGATATTCGAAGTCGAAGGATTTTACTTCGATGGTCAAATATCGAGGTTTAATTAACCCTCGATATTCGAACCTTAGTAAATGTGCCCCTACATGTCTGAAAAACTCCTAAACATATGATCGCATTACTGATAACATGTTATTTTGTAAAATTGCACTGCATATTGCAGATCATATGTTTGTCATGTTTGGAATAAGTGGAGCGTTAGCAGTTTAAAATTTCATTTTTGTCCATTTTTTTTTTTTACCAGAATCCAGATTTCTCCAGTCAGTGGATCAAGACAACATGACTAAACAGCCTGGGGTTTGCAAACTTTATTGTTATACTAGGATAATTCTGTGAAGATATTAAAACTGTGTATTAATTATTATGTAATTTAATTAACATACCTTTAATTTGGTCTGTTAACAATATGCATTGACCTACTTGCTAGAGAGAGGGTAGTGTATTACTGCTGATGCTTTTACAGTGCACATCTCTCTCTTAATCAATATAGTTTACCACCTCTTCCTTTACTGCCATAATGCCCTTCATTTTGTTGACTTGGCTCTGTCTCAGAGTATCTCTTTATCATATAATTAGGCACTTTCTTTAGTTTGTATGATCAGCTTGTCTTATCCTCAAAATGATATCACACTTATTCATGAGCACTTATACTCTTAGCTTTGTACCTTGTACTTAAAGCTCCCTATTATCTATCTATCTATCTATCTATCTATCTATCTATCTATCTATTTATCATCTATCTGTCTATCTATCTATTTATCATCTATCTATCTATCATCTATCTATCTATCTATCATCATGTTTCTATTCATTTATCTATAATCTATGAACTGTATCTATCTATATGTATCATAATATATCTACTGTAGCTATGAAATGATAGATTGATGATAAATAGATTGATGATATACAGTATAGATAGAAAGGTAGATAGATAATAAAGGGACATGTAAAATAATACATATTGGTTACATATTGGATACATATTGATTCTGCTTTCAATATCCAGCCAAGATTGTACTATTTTATGCACCTATGCAACTTTGATTATTAAAATGTCTACTAAGACTGAGTTGCTAGCACTCCTGCATGAAACAGTGCAATAATCCCAATTTGATTTTTGATAAATAGTATGTGTTCATAAAATAATATATATTATGTATACAGGATGGAGGCCTTCAAAAAGCATTTTTGAGACTTCATTGGGTCACAGGAATGGGGCTCTGGTCCTATAAGACCACTACTGCCAGATGATTTAGGAGTGTCATCACTAGGGCCCATTTTGTGCTATGGCCCAGCAGGGTTATAATCCATTCTATGCATTAATGCATCCAGGGCTGCTAAAAATCTCACCTCATTGACATAAATTCAGATAAAGGCTATATGATTTTCACTGCATATATTTACTTATTTAACTTGACAAATACAAGCTGTCCTCTGCACTCAACCCATTATCAATATATTAAAGGGATACTGTCATGGGAAAAGATTTTTTTCCAAAATGAATCAGTTAATAGTAGTGCTGCTCCAGCAGAATTCTGCATTGAAATCCATTTCTCAAAAGTGCAAACAGATTTTTTTTATATTCAATTTTGAAATCTGACATGGGGCTAGAAATATTGTCAATTTCCCAGCTGCCCCAAGTCATGTGACTTGTGCTCTGATAAACTTCAATCACTCTTTACTGCAAGTTGGAGTGATATCACCCCCTCCATTTTTCCCCCCAGCAGCCAAACAAAAGAACAATGGGAAGGTAACCAGATAGCAGCTCCCTAACACAAGATAACAGCTGCCTGGTAGATCTAAGAACAACACTCAGTAGTAAAAACCCATATCCCACTGAGACACATTCAGTTACATTGAGAAGGAAAAACAGCAGCCTGCCAGAAAGCATTTCTCTCCTAAAGTGCAGGCACAAGTCACATGACTGGGGGCAGCTGGGAAATTGACAAAATGTCTAGACCCATGTCAGATTTCAAAATTGAATATAAATAAATCTGTTTGCTCTTTTGAGAAATGGATTTCAGTGCAGAATTCTGCTGGAGTAGCACTATTAACTGATGCATTTTGAAAAAAACATGTTTTCCGATGACAGGATCCCTTTAAGGACATTGAAACATAATGTGCCATAAGTTACTAAAAATGCCTTATCCTTTAAACAAAACAGGGATTGTTTGTCCATATATTGCAATATATTTAAGCTGGCCAACTATGTCATTCATCTCCGTTATGGCCAGACCTTCATCAGATTCATCAAGAATTCAATTGTTTCATTATACATTATACAAAGGGACTACGTTTAACTTATTTTCCTGGTATACTCTAGTATTAAGGAGTGCCAGGGCAAGGTCCAGGCACAGAATTAGTGATGGCTTTTGCTCTACTTGTAAAATACTTTTTTAAAGGAGTAAAGGGAATAGGGCATCCGACCCACTTGTTTTCACTGATGTCTGGGTAGTTTCATTGCCTCATTCTCAGATGTTCCAGGAATGTAACTTGCACTAGGACCCTAAATACTGTATCAGACCCATAAGATCTTCAGTTAAAGCCCATGGCAGCCTTCATCAATATGATGGCAAAACAGTTTAACACATTTTTTGTTATGAGAGTGGTTACTTCTGAGAATTTTTTTCCCCCTATCTTCTATCCCCTTTATATACAGGTACACGGCTAATATGCAAAATTTGGGCAATGGGGCGATGTCACTTTGCTACACGATTTTTATTTTACTAATGAAACCCATACAGAAGCTGAAAATAAACAGACTGTTTTGCTTTTACAGCAGAGGCAAATTATTTAGGAGGAAGTACTGTGTAATGGCTGATTCATCAAAATCATGGGAAGCAGCTGAGTATAAACATGAAAACTATTTCATCTGCTTGTGCTTTGCAGTATCCTGCTATAAAATGCACAAAATGACCAAACATCTCAACTGTCTGTCAGAAAAAGTAGTCTGAAATACTGTTATAGGAAATTTTTATTCCTAGCAAATATATTCCTGTTTGTAGAATAATTTCAGACTGTAGATTTTCCTGCAACTGCAAGTACAGTGTTCCCTACTTTAAATTGCTACAATAAAAGTACACACACATACACATATAAATGTTATATATATACACACACACACACACACACACACACACACACACACACACACACACACACACACACACACACACACACACACACACACACACACATATATATATATATATATATATATATATATATATATATATATATCTCAACATAGGCAATATAAATAGAACTTGTGATGAAAATGTTTTCTTCATAATGCTTAAAACAAAAAAAAGTCCTTATTTTTATAATTATGGTATTTATTAATCACTAATGGGGGAATGTAATAAAAGTCGCGAAGAGAAAAACTATTTCCACAAATAAGAGTAAATATGTGCATTTTACAATGTTTTTTTTGCAAATTCCTTTCTTAAACTCTTATTGTATTTTTTAATTGAGCACTTGTAAGATATTCTTGAAAGTATTGTAATCTTTTGGAACAAACATAACTTTTTCAGTAAGAAGTTTTATTATATTCACAACTATAAAATTCGCAAACTAAGTGGTCACTAAACAGTTTCCGGGTTTGCAAAAGCTATATTAAATTTGCACAAAGGCAAATTTGTTCGCACAAAGGCATAACTTTCTCTATGAGCACTATTTATCCATGATTTTCCTTGCCAACAAACTTTGATCCTTGTACTCTCCTCTAAATTTTATCTGCAGCTTCAACACAGTCATTGAATGTAAAGTGATTACTTACTACTAAACATTCCAGAAAAAACACATTGCCTTGCACTCAGAATTAGCTATTGTAGCTATTAGGCAACATATTTGGTTTTGAATTTAATTTTTTTGACACAAAGACATGAACTGTTTGATCTCTGTTACAGGAGAGTATTTTCATATCTTGCAGTTATAGTTCTACAGTTTACAGTTTAATATGAGAATTGCACTCAATAGTAAAAATCCTAATCCCAAATTATACCCAATCCATGCTGCTGAATTTATATATACAATTACGTTCCAGTTATACTATTGAGTTCAATTGAACATACTGTATACTATATACAATAATAATAAGAATAATATAAATAATAAGATGAATAAAAATAGTACATTTCCAACTTTATATAAATATTCTCAAGCAGGGTCCTGCCGACAGTGCGCCCTAGGCACTAAATCAACTACCAAGCTCCCCCCGTGTGCGCGCATGGGCAAGTGCACCTGTGCAATAAGAAGATAAGGCAGGGTAATGAAGGGGGGAGTGAGTGTGACGGAGGGGGGACATGTGCTAGAGGAGAGGGGAGGGGAGCAGCAAGGGAGCAAGCGACCTAGACTAGGGATAAGCAGAAAATCTTTAAAAAGGTACCTGCCCAGCGCCTTGAATCTTTGCGCCCTAGGCAGGTGCCTCTTCTGCTTACCCCTAGTTCCGGCCCTGTTCACAAGATATTTTCAGTTTGATCGTTAACAATTCTAATCAGACATTACTATGAAGTATAGTAATTAGTGATGAGACAATCTTTCCTGCCCGTCCTTCCGCATCAATTCTGACGATCACGTAAATTTTGACGCCGGCGTTAAAGTCAATGGGCATTAGAATAATGTTGACGTACACCGTTTTTTTTGCCGCAAGTGACTTTTCCGACGTGCGTCCAAAATTTTGGACGCATGGAAATGCGGAAATTCACCGCAAATGCGCACCTGCCGAATTTATTCGCCCATCACTATTAGTCATTTTTTTGCCAATATAAAACTTTTGTCCATGAATACCATCTTACGTTCTGCTCCTAGACTCATCGTCATCAGTATACTACAGTGCACCTGTATCTAGATATTTATTTATTATTGAATGCGTACTCTTTTAATTGATTCACCCATTTATGTAATGTTAAATCCAAAATGTAAAGTGGCAACATAAAAGTATCACCATCCAATGACGGTATATATAACATATAAACATATACAGCATGTGTGTGTCATTTTATAAAATATGTTCTTATATAAACCTGCAAAATGAAGACACTTGATAGAAGCTGTTTTTGTTGCAAAATAAGATTATCGCCAATATAATCATTTGGTAGAATATGTGCTGGCACAAAGTAAAACATTTGCAAACTATCCAGATGCGTTGCTAAATACTTTTTCTTTAAATTAAATGCTAATAAATATAAATAAGAAATGATGGTGCTTTGTACAGAAATTTCTGTTGATGATTTTAATTCCATTTCCTAAATGGTGCTTTAATGCACAAACACACACAGCCAAGAAAAAAAACATTTGCAAAGGTTGCAGAAATTTTGACATTGCTATGTATAAGTTGCATAATTGCAGGGCATGAAGAAAGATGGCAGTGAGAGCAGGCGCTTACATGCGCTTGTGTCAGTACAGGGCCATTTAAAAGAGCTGTGTGCGTTCTTTCCTGCGCTCCACTGTGGCTGAGCACTTTATATTGGAACTCAGGGGAGTGTGGAGAGAAAATGTGGGAAGTGCAGTGACAACAAGGAAGTTCAGAATGTAAAGTGAAAGTTATTGCCTGCACCACCTCTATGCCCAAGGCAGAGAGGTGGGGTAGGCAATACAATACAGGTATGGGACCTGTTATCCAGAATGCTCGGGACCTGGGGTTTTCCAGATAAGAAATCTTTCGGTAATTTGGGTTTTCATGCCTTATGTCTACTAGAAATTAATTTAAACATCAAATAAATAGTGATGGGCGAATTTGCGCCGTTTCGCTTTGCCGAAAAATTCGCGAATTTCGTGCGAAATTCGCGAAACGGCGAAAAATTCGCGAAACAGCGCCGGCGTCTCGTTTTTGACGCCGGCACCCGGTTTTGACGCCGGCGCCCGTTTTTGACGCCGGCAAATTTTTCCGGTGAATTTTCGCGGGCGTTTCGCGAATTTATTCGCCTGCCGCGAATCGCGCAAATTCGCCGCGAATTCGCACCTGGCGAATAAATTTGCCCATCACTACAAATAAACCCAATAGGCTGGTTTTGCTTACAATAAGGATTAACTATATCTTAGTTGGGATCAAGTACAAGCTACTGTTTTATATAACAGAGAAAAAGGAAATCACTTTTAAAAATTTGGATTATTTGAATAAAATGGAGTCTATGGGAGACATTCCGTAATTCGGAGCTTTCTGGATATTGGGTTTCCGGATAAAGGATCCTATACCTGTATATGAATGAGAACTGAGATTTTTAAATTAATTCATAACAGGTTTTAATTGAAAAAAAAATGGGTTTCATGTTTAATTTGAAAAATACTTTTATTATACAGCTTTTTTTACAGTCTGGGTGACAGGTCCCCTTTAATAGTACTCCGGTTTGCCATCATTTGTTGGCTTTCAGAAAGATAGATGTACCTGCTAGATCCCTGATTTTAAATTAAAAAACTTCCAAAAAATTCCAAATAATGCAAAATCCATACTGTGGCGTGAACTATCCTTTCCAATTGCCGCAAAACAATAACCTCTGTCTCTTCAGGTTACAATTTCTCTTCATCGAAATTCAATATCTCTCCTTGAGTTAATAGTTCACTGATGCAGAGCAGCTTATTTAAAGATTACATGATAAACTTTTACAATACAACCAATTTCCAATGTTACTGTACAAAAATAGATCAGTCCCGTTTGAAAAAAAAATGTCTGTCTGTAGTTTTGCTTCTAGCTCACGCCACCTCCAAATGCAACATTATGGTCGTCTGTTGCCACAGCAACAACTAGCATACAAAGTTATAATTACAAGTTGAACTTAATGATGTACACATGAATAATGATAAGGAAAGGATTTGTTAATAATGGAGTATTTCTTAAGGATGCTAATCCATTCAGTGTCACAGTTGGCCTAATAAGCTGTGCATTTCCGATAGCGTTGCTTGCAAACCAAGAACATATTTAAAAAAAAAAGGCAGCTTATTCCAGTGTAGACTGAGCATAAAATGTTTAGGTGGCTTTTGCCAAGTATGAATATTCTAGTTACATTTGAATGTATGAGTCAGTAGCAGAGTCTTGTGTGAATAGTTTTTTTACTTCCCAGAAACGCTTTCATTTGAAAACTAATACACAAGATTTTTATATATATTTTTATTCCTTAATTGTCTGGAATTTGTTGTTATTATAATACTGGCTGTTTCTAATGGCTTACAGATTATGGCTGTATTGTTTGGGATTTCACAGTAAAGTCAGCAATTCTTTATTCATGTGCTGTCTGTCCCTCCATATATAATATGTAATTACAAGGTTACATTGCAACCCAGGATAAATACTCATCTAATGCGTTCAGATGCATATTAAAATGAAACCATATGCTCCTGTAGCACCCATGAAAAACTATTTGTCAACAAGAAAAAGAGTGTAGCAGTTTTTGGCAGAAGTCTAAATAAAGTGTTGTCTATTGTAGGGCTGTACACAGGAATATATTATGCAGTTTATGGTTTGTGCTAGTGTCCTCAAAGGTGAGGTGTCATCACCTTGGGGGAAAAAATATTTTGTCTACTTACAGTATGCAGTTAGCGATAGCTTAAAATGTACCTCTTATAGAGTTGGGGAGACCGTCCAGGAATAAGGTGATAAGCAGGATTAGAGGACTTTTAAATGGGAATCATTAAGGTTCATCATAGCCCACTTGGTAGTGTTGGCCATATCCTTTTCTTCTTATTATTATTACTAGAAAAAAGCTTAAATCTGTTTTCCACTGATTTCTATAAAGCTTTTTCTAGATTTTCTTTCAAGTATTACATTGCCCATTAAAAATCTGTTTATTCTGCCGTTACCTGTTTTTTCGAGCTACTTGTTTTCTGCAATGAGCTGTAATCCTTGTGGGTATGGAGTATAACTTTCTTTTGCTAATTTTTCCACAATAGCATAGATGGCCGCATGGTTTAGTGAGTGTGATTTGGTCTGGAATCATTAAGTGCATGTGGTCAGAACAAAATAAATATTAGTCGAAAAGGTACACAACAAAAACAGAAATAGGGTAATTAAAGATATTGTTTCGTAGTTTGTGGGCAGCACTAGTGATGGGCTAATCTCTCCTGTTTTGCTTCGCCGAAAAATTTGGAAATTTCCCGCAAAATTCGCGAAACGCCGAGTTCACTAAAACAATCGTGAAATTCGTACGTTTTCACAAAAAAATCGTGAAAGTTGAACCTTTTCATGAAAAAATCTAACAATTCGAACGTTTTCACGAAAAAATTGTGAAAATCGGAAACTGACGTTGGCGAACTTTCACCGGCAAATTTTCGCGGGAGATTCGCAAATTTATAATTTATTTGCCCATCACTAGGCAGCACATCATCTTGCAAGTTAATTGCTAA
The DNA here is from genome assembly GCF_017654675.1 of Xenopus laevis. Taxonomy (NCBI): domain Eukaryota; kingdom Metazoa; phylum Chordata; class Amphibia; order Anura; family Pipidae; genus Xenopus; species Xenopus laevis. The sequence continues at coordinate 62,180,283 of NC_054378.1, read as the reverse complement.
CAGAGTCACTAACCCCAACAAATAACAACCTACATTGCTCCTGTATTTCAATATTGTCTTTCTTGAATACCATAACAAAAGCTTTTAAATTACACACTCAATAAAATGCATTCAAGTTATATAAAGTTGAACTGCATCTTTTAATGGTATGGACTTGTAGTAGGGAATAATGTAGTTGCGATCTTCTACAGGTATAGGATCCATTATCCTGAAACATATTATCCAGAAATTACAGAAAGGCCATCTCCTATAGACTCCATTTTATCCAAATAATCCAAATTTTAAATACGATTTCCGTTTTCTCTGTATTATTAAAACAGTACCTTGTGCTTGATCCCAACTAAGATATAATTAATCCTTATTGGAAGCAAAACTAGTTTATGGGGTTTATTTAATGTTTACAAGATTTTCTTGATGTATGATCCAAATAACAGATATATCTGTTGTCCAGAAAACCCCAGATCCTAGCATTCTGGATAACAGGTCCATACCTGTATTTTCTTTTGTCTGTCTTTTGCAACATCTCTCCAGTGTCTTTGTCATACTTAAAGTTTAATTTGTCTTGTACAATGATGTATTTTTGTTTATTTATAGAACCTACGCTGGATGGCTCCAGAAGTATTCAGTCAATGCACTCGATATACCATAAAAGCAGATGTCTTCAGTTATGCTTTGTGTCTCTGGGAACTGTTAACAGGAGAAATCCCATTTGCTCATCTCAAACCAGGTATAAAGAAAGAGACCAATAACATGTTTCTTGACCTTATTTTTTAAAATATTACTGATAGTGTATATAATTGAATTAACCACAGATTTAGCTGCCATGTTTACTAATACTTTTAAACAGGTGACCACTAAATACTACCTGCTGATTGGTAGCTATTAGTCACCGCTTCCTTTTATTACATAACTCTGATAGACTCCTATCAGTGCCGCCCCCTTAACATTATTTTAAATTGAATGAAAAAGAAAATCTATAAAACTGTTTCCATATTGGCTACATTTCTTATTACTATATTACTATTTTGTATGATTCCAGCTTCAAAAGAAAATGTTCTGATTTTAGATTATCATACCTAGAAGCAGCACTTTCAAAATGAAGGTTAATGAATGAGAGGAACAGAATTCTATCAAATCAAAGATGTAAAATTACTTCTATAATACATTTGGAGTACGTGGAAAGATATATTTTAGAAAACTCATGCCAAATAATAGTATCCAGTCAGGCATTTAATTGCTAAGGCAAAGTTAAAAACATGGACATACTGTATCAACTATCACAATAAATTAAAAAATCTATATTTGATTTTTAGAGTACTCTACAAATGCAGTTTAAATCAATTCAGGAAAAGCAGAAAAGACAGAGTTTCAGAAATAAGGCATGTTTTGAGCTTCTAAAACAGATCAGGGTTAGGAGAATGGAGAAGAGCATTGGAAAGGAGCATTTTAATGATCAAAGACTAAGCTAACATGCTGAGTTCTCTCTTTAGGATAAAAGGATAAGCCCAATTAGTAAATGAAGTTATATGAAACAAAGTTCCAGAGCAATATTTGTGATCATAGGATGTAACTGACTTTCCTTGGTTTAAAAATCTATGTCGATCTGAGTGGGAAAAAGAGAATAAATAACTAAAGAAACCACAAAATGATTAAGGATGTACAACTATTTCAGATTAATTTAGCCAATCAGTAAACATGAGAGATTGTTTTGTCCATAACACATTAAGTAAGTTTATATAAAATATTAATTTTCATTCATTTTACATATGTTAAGTTTCAGGTGCATATAAAAAGTGAATAGTTTTGTTTCACTGAAAAATTAGTTAATTTCCAGTGAAATTCTCTAAACGGCGAAAAATTACCAAAACGCATTTAAGTCAATGGGCATCCAAATTATTTTGACGCGTGTTAATTTCGCCACCTGCAACAATTTTTATATGCGTGCCTATTTTGCCCAAATGCATTAAAGTCAATGGGCGTCCAAATAATTTTGACGCGCAACAAATTTTATGCTCACAACTATTCTGACGCACAGCCAAATTGTTTTGATGTGGCGGATTTTTCGCGGACCAATTTTCCCCTCAGTTTTACTAATTTATTCACCAGCGGCGAAATGCAGGGATTAGCCATGAATTCGCACCTGGTGAATTTATTAGCCCATCACTACTGATAAATAAACCCAGGAGTATATCCATACAGCTATTTATATAGCACCAACTAGTGATGGGCGAAAAAAAATGAAGCGTGGATTCTGATGCCCGCGTCAATTTTGACGCCAGCAAATTTTCTCCAGGGAATTTTTGCTGCAGTTTCATGAATGTATTCGCCACAGGTAAATAAATTAGGCATATAATTTGGGGCATATATAATATATATATAATGGTACCTGTATGGTTGTAACAGATACAGAAAAGGCAAATGTGCTAAATCAGTTCTTTTCTTTAGTGTATACAATAGAGTCTGAGTTCCCAGGCTCACTTCATAGCTGCACTGTTGTCTCAGTTCAATCTAGTAAGTGGCTGACTCAGGAAATCATTCATAAAGCTTTAATAAAAATTAATGTAAAAAAGGCTGCAGGGCCTGATGGCATACACCCCCGGGTTCTAAGAGAGCTTAGTTCAGTTTTACACAGCCCCTATTTCTGATTTTCTCAGATTCACTTTCATCTCGTATGGTACCTATGGATTGGAGAAAAGCTGATGTCATTCCAATATTAATAAAGGGATTACGATCGCAGCCTGGCAATTATAGGCCACTAAGCTTGACATTTGTGGTGGGCAAAATATTTGAAGGCTTGTTAAGGGATCACATTAAAAATTTTGTCCTAGTGAATGGCATTATGAGCAGCAATCAGCATGGCTTTATGAAGGATAGGTCATGTCAGACAAATTTGATTTTTATGATGAGGTAAGTAAGCTGCTGGACAGTGGGGGGGGGGGCAGTAGATCTATTTGGATTTTTCCAAAGTGTTTGATACCATGCCCCACAAATGACTGCTTTCTAAACTAAGGTCTGTTGGGCTTAATAAAGTAGTTTGCAGATGAATAGGAAACTGGCTACAGTATCAGGTACAAAGGGTGGTACATTCTCTACTTTGAGTAAGGTTCTTAGTGGTGTCCCTCAGGGCTCTGTATTGGGTCCACTTTTTTAATGACTCAGGGGAGGGTATTGTAAGTAATGTATCAGTGTTTGCAGATGACACAAAACTATCCAGCCCAATTAATTCCATCCAGGATGTGCCATCTTTGCAACAGGATCTTGACAAACTGGCAATCTGGGCAGCTAAGTGGCAAATGAGATTCAATGTTAATAAATGTAAAGTCATGCACCTGGGATGTAAAAATATCCAAGCCACTTGTACCCTTAATGGGACTGCACTAGGCAAATCCATTATGGAAAAGGACCTTAGGATCCTTGTAGATGATAAACTTGGCTGTAGCAAGCAATGCCAGTCAGCAGCATCGAGGGCAAATAAGATCTTGAGCTGTATGAAAAGGGCCATTGATTCACGAGAGGAGAAGGTCATTCTTCCACTTTATAGCGCAATGGTAAGGCCCCATCTAGAATATGCCGTACAGGTCTCCATCACTCAAACAAGACATTACTGTATTAGAGAGGGTACAGAGAAGGGCAACTAAGCTGGTGAAAGGTATGGGAAATCGTAGCTATGAGGAAAGACTGCCCAAATTGGGGATGTTCACGCTGGAGAAGAGGCGCTTAAGGGGTGATATGATAACTATGTAAAAATATATAAGGGGATCACATAATAATCTCTTTAATGCTTATTTACCAGTAGGTCTTTCCAGCTGACACGAGGTCACCCATTCACAGTGAGAGCTGTGAAGATGTGGAATTCTCTTCCTCTATCAGTTGTACTGGCTGATACATTAGATAGCTTTAAGAAGGGGTTGGATGGCTTTTTAGCAAGTGAGGGAATACAGGGTTATGGGAGATAGCTCATAATACAAGTTGAGCCAGGGCCTAATCCGATTGCCATTTCGGAGTCAGGAAGGAAAGCTTCAGATGGGGGTTTTTGTCTTCTTCTGGATCAACTGGCAGTTAGGCAGGTTAAAAAAAGTTAAAAGGTTGAACTTGATGTGTCTTTTTTAACCTAACTTACTATGTTACTATGTATATATACATAAAAAGTCTGTATCTACAAGCTGGCGAGGTCATGTAAAAGTGGTTGTTGTCCTAGGCAAAAGTCAAACCATTTTTTTTTATTTGACATTTTTGAATTTTCGCATTTGTAAACTCACAAATTTCAGTTTTTTAAAGCCAATAAACTCCAAAAACTTAAGTTATTCAAGTTTTTTCACAATTGCATTCAATTGAGTTTTTTACATTCGGATATAATGTGACTGCTATGAGTTACTAGACACAAGACTGAGTATAACTCTATTTTATTACAGAGCTTCTCTTAACATGTGCTCTCCTATATGGGCATATCCAGATTCCCCATATTACTTCCTATTACATCACAAGCTAGCCCAGTGCTGCTGCTACAGGTGCTGACATAGTCCATTATACTACAACTAGCACTCAACAGATGACAGTTACCTAATAAGCTTTATATACTGTATGTTCTATTCATTTGTACTTGATATAAATTGGGAGAGTTTAATCGAAATTTTACCTGTTTTATGATGTGGGTTCACATTTTATGCCTGTTTTCGCCAGAATACACCAGAATGCTGGGCATTGTTGTAATAAGGGTAAAGATGACACAAGTAGTCCTGTTTTTTTCTTTATCTGATTTTGTCTTTTGTACAGGGTGCTAGTTTACTAAATGAAGAATTAGCACTTAACCATTAGTGATGGGCGAATAAATTTGGCAGGCTTGGATTTGCGGGGAATTTCTGTATTTCACGAAAAATGCGTCGAAAATTCAAAGCAAAAAAGTGCAGCACAACAAAATAAAAATTTTGTCGTGCATCAAAATTATTTTGCCACCCATTGACTTCAATGTGTTTAGTGAATTTTTTGAATTTCGTGATTCGCCCATCACTACTTAGCATAAGCCAATGCTGATGCCAGGTTTACCCTGTGTATACAAGAATAGAATTTATGTCTACTCTGCTCTTACCTTTTTGGGTATATTTCTGTGCTCTGACTTCATGTTTCCCTAACTTGATATGCAGGTTGGTAGAGTAAGGGGCAGGAGGGAATTAAAATAAAGTCCAAGAGTAAAGACAAAAGAAGGTACCTGGGTGCTGGCTCTTACATACATAACCCAAGAACAGGAACAGTTAATTATGGCAGCAAACACAGACTAAACTTTAGCTTTTTTTCCCCTCAAATTGCAAGTCCATGCAACCCCCTGGCAATGCAAGTTAGCCATTTGAAACACAACTGCATATCGTGTCTGTACAGTTGTGTGACTTTCTTATCAATACATTTGCTTCTTAGATTGTTAAAAACAGTAAATATTATTACACCACACACTGCCTATTCTGACAGTGTTATGATCTGATCCACCTAGTTTCGAAGCATGAGCAGTCCTTTAAGTTATTTTCATTGAACACTGCTGCACTGCATGGCTCAACCACACTTTACTCAGTAGACACAAGACGAAATTCTTTTTCATAATATCAAGAGCTAAATCATTCTGGTAGCTGTAGTCAAGCAAAATCAAGGTTGTATACAGTATCTATAGTAATACTGCACAATAAAACTGTTGCCCAGTTATCCAGGGCCAGCAGTTTCAGTTTCCAGTTGATCTTTTTAAATCTGTCTCCATGTTTTTTTTTCTTGCAAATTGGACACAACAAGATGCTTGATATACTGCCGGTAATCAGTTTGCTCATAGGTGAATTCTCATCTATAATTATGGTCAAATACATTCATGTCAATATAATTCTCATTGGTGAATTGTTTTCAAACTTTTATGTCAAATTCTATAGAGAACTAGGTGATGCAGAGGGTCACCTCTATGGTTGGATTTGTTTACAATTTAAAGGCAGAGATGTAAAATGATTTGTTGTTTTTCTACCTAACAACTATATGGATTGTTTATAATGATAGATTTCTATCATCTGATCTGTACAGATTCAGGGCATAAGTAATACAGCATTACTGTGGATCTGAAAGACTGTCTTATGTTGTAATACTACAGTATTTGTGACTGTCTTTTATTAAGCTATAACTTATAGCCATAACAGTCTTACTTGATTCTGGGTGGATTTTATATTGTTTTATGTTCTTTTGCATTGTTTCCTTCTTGCTTAATCTTTGTCTTCCTTTGTTTTGCCATTTTACCTTATGGATTAACACAAATGTAAGACTGTTCAACTCCAAGTCTTAAAGAGTAATCTTGCTCAGGATGCTTTTCTATTTTTACTAATTTCTAAGATATTAGTTTAGACATTGTTGTACTGCTGGACAGGCTTTAGCTCAGCAACTGTTCTGAAGGCCACGATTATCAGCTACCCACTGTCCATCAATGCAGGGACACTGAAATGTGACACTGTATTCAAGCAATAAAACACAGTATCATTTCAAAACTTTCATGTTTTTTATTATGTCACTTTTTCATTGAATATTTTAAGCCAGATAAATCATTGTGTTACCCAAAATCATTTAGGATTTGAACAATACTCTAGGGTTGTAAGTAACGGTAAATATTAATTTTGTTGGGAAGGAGACTTCCTGAATTCATTGGATTTGTATACTGGGAAGTGTTGAAGGGGCAATTTTAGATTGCATGACTTGTATATGATTGCTGGATGTTCTCATACATTTTACTAGTTTCAATAAGTGTTTGCTATACACCATCTGGCTCAATTTCTCAGCTATTCTTTTTTATTTCGTTTGGGAATGTGGTTTGTTTAGTCAATTTTGAGATATCTAGCCTGATATATGAGATAAGTTAAATGTTGTATTATTTTACTATTTAAATAAAAAAGCTGATACATGATACAAAATATTTGATTTTATTGGTTTTAGGTCTTATGGAAATTAACTGTTCTAAAAAGTATACAGTTATGGTACGTCACAGATAATTATATTTAGTTTATTTTTCTTAGTAATGTTTTGTGCACATGAACTACAATACTGTACATGTTTTTATCATATTTCTCTAAATTTAAGATGACAGAAAAAAATACTGGCCCTCGTAAATACACAGCTTTGTGCCCAAGTTCAGTCTTTCTCTAAGTTAAAACATATCTTCTCATGTTAATTTAGAATTCAAAATAAAGAGGATGCATTTTATAATGGCTAAATTCCACATTGAATACCAGTGGATGGTTAGGTGACAATTGGTGCTCACAGTCATCTGCTTTTTGGCTAGTTGCTAGGCCACCGTCCAGGTACCAGTGACAATAAAGCTAGTCAAAAGCAATGGGGACCAATGCATATTGCTGAAGGATGCAACTGCTGTCTGAGAGCAACTTCACTGAGTGGAGGGCCCAATGAAAAAGTGACTTGAAGTTTTAACTAAACAACTAAAGCCAGACATGGCTGTTTCCCACCTTGTGTATAAATACAGTACAGGCCGAGAAACAACCCATCAGCTTACCTCCGCTCTGTGCTGTCATTACACCTACAGACAAACTTTGGCCCGAGTGCAGAAAAACCTGCGAGAATGCATTTTTTTGCCAAAATCAGCTTAGTGTGTCTGTGCTCAGGCTGAAGCCTTGCCTGCAGGTGCAGAAACATTACAGAGTGGAGGTAAGAGGTGGGATGAATGAGGCTGTTTCTCGGTTTGTGATTATGCACCTAAATGCAGGCCAAGAAACAGCCTCATCTCACCATAAGCTACTAACTCTAACTGATGCATGTTCTTGCTCCACCGAGGCCTTCTCTTTTCAATGTTATTACAGGAATAGTATCTATTATCCAGAATGCTAAAGACCTGGGGTTTTCTGGATAATGAGTCTTTCTGTAATACCTTAAGTCTGCTTAAAACATTTAAACAGTAAATAAATCTGATTTAGTTAGAATCAAATACAAGGTAATGTTTTATTATTACAAAGAAAAAATTTTTTTCTGGAAATTGGAATTATTTGCTTAAAACTTTTTGGATGGGCTTTCTGGATAATGGGTTTCTGGATAAGGCATCCTATACCTGTACTCCTTGCAATTTTTAGAGGAGAGCAAATACAGAACCATTAGAAAACATTTTAAAGGGGAAAAAAGCATGAATTAAACATTTTTAAGACCAACTAAACTTGATTTGAAACATGGGGACAGGAAAAAAATTGTGTAAAATATGGGAACATGTAAAATCAGCAAAATGTATTAAAGCAACTTGTTATTATTTATATATGCACAGGAGTCTATTTTAATAACAAGGGTTTAGAATTGCATTAATGTAACACTATGGGGGGGCAAGTGCAAGGCCTCTCTGACAGTAACATGCACAACCTACAGCAATAAGTGATTGATGCATGACTTTATGAGGTGCAGGCAGTCATTTTTGGGAACATCAGGACAAAATGATGGTATAAAATCAGGGACGAGCACTCATTGAAATGCATGATAAATTGGTGGGGCCACATTAAATGCTGGAAACCAATATAATAGGGTATGTAAAATTGAGGTTTTGCTGTGACTTACATTTTAACAAGCAGTTAACTTGACAAAAGCTGGATGTTAGCTGTTGATAGAGCACAGGAATGAACCTATGCACCCCTATGTTAACACTTTAATTAAAGGAAAAATGTAACGTTGTTAAAATGAAAATAGTAGAGAAAATACTGTGCTCATGGAACATTTCTTATAACTCATATCATTAATACACTTTCCTTTTTTGCAAAATTGGTGTTGTCTCAGTAACCATGGTTTCTACCACTTTGGTGCATTCAATCAAGAGTCCAGGACAGAAAGACTCAGAATATGTCTGATTTAGATTAAAAGCAAATATGGAGGTAACTTTGTGGGGCTGGTTGTAGCTTTTTGTTTATGGATAGTCTTTGTGGCATTTCACATTGTTATTGTAATAACAGATGATAATTTGGTTTAAATGAGCCGTGGTGCATTGGCATTTAAAGTGTTATTCTTAAAAAAGTTACTGATTTTAAATTATTTACCTTTGTGGTTAGATTTACGTGACTTTTTTGCTAAGCAGCTTTCAAGCTTGGAATTTTACCTGTTTAACTCACAATCACTGTTTGTTAAATGGTTAAACTATTATGGGCTAGTTAGTTTCTCATTTATTGATATTTAGCATATTGATAAGAATAAGAACCTGCCTGGATTTGAACTGGTGACTTACTTTCTGCTATGCAGCCTACTTGCCACTGCTCTATCTGAGCATCCAAACATGCATAGTGACTTCACATGTGGTTAATTTGGCCATAGGTACTCAGTTTGCCATCAGCGTGGCTATAAAAACCCCTACTCTGCACTCACACATTTCCCTTTGTAGGTCAAGCTTGCTTGTTCCTCTGTGCTGATTTCCTGTTCCTACTTCCTGCTTTGAATCCTGCTCATTGTAAATTTTTCTGGTTGTGACCCCGGCCTGTTCCTGACCTAGCATTTATCTAAAGTCTCAGTGGTTAAGTTCTGGTTCTGACCCGGGCTATTCCAGACCTAGCATTTTTTTCATGTCTCAGTGTTTTTCTGGTACTGACCCAGCCTGCCTGAGTACAATTATTCAGTCTCGACTGGCTCCTTCCCTGCTGTGTGTTTGGCTTCCTTGCTTGCCCCTGTGGGAGTTGCTGGATTCTTGTTAGGTAAGACCTGGCGGCACTCGAAGAGCTGAGGGCTAGGCCCAAGGCCAAAAGTGGTTGTAATAGGCAGAAGAGCATGCCTAGATGGGAATCCAGTGATTTCTCCTGGGGTTTGGGTTCACCATACGTGATGCAAACTAAGGACTGTCTTGCTTTTACAAGGGCCGGTGACCTCCACTATCAAGTATTTTACATTTTAAGCTGGAGAGCAGCAAAACAAAAACAAAATCAAATTGTTCAGAATAATTTAAAAAGTATCACTATTTACATATCTATAATAAACACTGTATTTTAATGTGCATTCCTCATTTAAAGAAAATAATAAAATATTGTGATCCTGCCATCTGTAGTAAATTATAAAAGGTAATTGGGTTTTGAAAATAGATTTTGATAGATATTGGTCTCGCTCACCAATTAGAAGAGCAATCAAGCCACATGATCTTTACGTTTTAGAAAGAAGAATGGTATCGTTCTCAGCTAGGCATACTCCACAAATATACTGACATAACAAGTTGTTCGCCTTTAAGTTACATGTACTTGTAAGCTCACATGTAATGCTACCATAATGTTTATCTGTTTAGCGGCAGCAGCGGCTGACATGGCTTATCACCATATAAGACCACCAATCGGATACTCCATTCCAAAGCCCATATCATCATTATTAATGAGAGGATGGAATGCTTGCCCTGAAGTAAGTATAACCAAACATATATATATATATATATATATATATATATATATATATATATATATATATATATATATATATATATATATATATATATATATATATATATATATATATATATTGCATTATAGTTAAGGGTGATCTATAAAGGCATGGACATTACTTTAGGACAAAAAGCAATGTAAAAGTAAATGGCTCATTTGTAAAGTTATGTTGTTATTCTTTAACACTAGTTAATGCAAGATTATGAGAAATTATCACTTATTTATAAATGTGTGTATATTTAACACCAGACTAAAAAGCTTTATAAACACACTGAATTTTACATGTGCCATACCATGGTGTTAAATGCATTAATTAGTGTAAAACTGATATCTGTAACATGTGGCTGGCTGTGAATAGTCGCTCAGCTTCATATACAAATAAAACAATAAGTGATGTATAAAATCATTTGTGATGCTCATGATGTGCTACTCTCTAATAAGTATGCTTCAAAACCTTTAATTATATAAGAACTTTAATCAATCAATAACGTGAACAAATTCAGCTTGAACAAAGCATTACTGATGTTAATGTAGAGGTATTGATGGATGTAAAAGTACATACAGTACACAACAATAATCTCTCTGAAGGAGCAAGAACAAACAACTACTTACAAACAACTATTTTATCAGAACCTTATCTGTATACAGTTTCTTGATAGCTAACCACAGCAGATATGTTGATAGGGAGCTGGCTTTATTCATGACAAAAATGTAGGTTTCAAAGATGTTTTGTTGGATTCATAAAAGCAATGTATAGTGAATGTGCATGTGTGCTGTAAAGACAAAAATTCCAGGGAAACGGACAATGCATGGACCTGGGATCAGAAGAGGATCATGATGAGAGAGCCTAAAGATAGTATACATGGTAGTTTAAAAATAAAGGCACCCAGATGTGTCCTGTAAGAAGCCCAACCAGCTGCACTAAAATTAATGGATTGTATTGACTTAAATGCATTTCAATATTCACTTCAATACATGAATAGTGATGGACAAATTTGCCCCGTTTTGCCGAAAAATTTGCTAATTTCCCGAGAAATTCATGAAACGGCAAAAAATTTGTGATATACATGAATTTAATAAGAATTATAGTACATTCCAATCTGGGTGCTCAGTATAAATGAATATAGGACAATTACAAAATATCAAAGGTAGTTTTTCGCAGTGAGGGCAGTGAGGTTGTGAAATGCTCTGCTTCTGTTGATGCCTTTAAGAATGGCTTGGACAACTTCTTTAACAAGCATAATATCCAAGTTAAATGAGTGCACACTGGGAACCTTTCCACAGGTTTACTTTAAAATCATAATTTTATTAAGTTAATTAAAAAACAGGCCGACGTCTTGATAAAGGTCCTAGAAGTGGTCTATGTGTCTATATGTATTTTGTGGTCACAGCCTCATTGAACCCCCGCCTAATGGTTTTAAAAATTTGTGGTGAGCACAACTTTCCCCCAAGGGGGGCCGAAACGTTGGAAAAATATGAGTGATGATTCAATAAAATCATTTTAAAATACAAGTGGAGTGCTGGTCCAATCTAAACCTTGTATGATAACCCTTGACCAAGCACCCACCACAGGACCACGACAGAGTGCAGGTACTTTCTGAAGCAGTATATATATATATTGTATATTATGTTTCCTTTTTCAAAGATCATTTTCCATATTAATTAAAAAGAGGTCAAAGTAAGGTAAACTGGAGATGTTAATTGGCTTAGTCAACTCCAGTGGATCCTGCTTTCTCTTATTTGTTTTAATTTTGCCATATTCAGTGCCTGTGAAGCCTGCTGTTGAACTGCAGTGTATTGGAGGCTCATTTAATAGAGCAAATTGTAATCAATCATCTAAACAACAACAGAAAATACAAACACAAGATTTTTTTTCATTCTGTAACACAACATAATTAGCCTATCTGCAATACCTGATAAGCGTGTATACCCATACAAATCATCATTCACATTTAAATTAAAGATAAAGATTGATTTGTTGTGGTGGTCTCTGCACGCAAAGGGCATTGCTAAAAATCCAGTCACCTTTTAGACTCATGTTATATGAGAATAAATATCTCCACCTTGTGACCATGTGACATTGCTTATGTCCAAAAATAGATTTGATCTTACAAAAAAAGTAGACAAAGTGGAAAGCAATTCCGACTATAAAGTGGAAAGCAAGGCAAAAACTCATTAAAACGTACGGTCATGATAACATGTTACTTCGATTAGTTCCATAAACATGTAGACAAAAAAAAGTGTCTGTTCTCTTGATTTTATCTTTTTGTTAGTTCCTTTGGTGTTGGACTTCTCTGGGAGAATGAGGCTTGTTTTGTTTCTCTGACTACTGTCTCCAGAAAAGCTGTCAGGCTCATTATTTTAAGACTTTCCACTCTGCCAAGTCTGAAGGTTTCTGATCCTTTCACTCTGATATTTTTGTACATTTAGGGGCCGATTTATCAAGCTCGAGTGAAGGATTCGAATGAAAAAACTTCGAATTTCGAGTGGTTTTTTGTGCTCCTCGACTATCGTATTGGCGTAAATTCGCCTGAGTAGAATGATTAGAATAGATCGAGCTGCGAATATTCGCCCATTAAAAGATAATCGAAGTACTGTCTCTTTTAAAAATACTTCGACTGCCTACTTCGGCACCTAAAACCTACCGAATTGCTTTAAAAGCCTATGGGAAAGTCCCATAGACTTGTTTTTCAAGTTTTTGATCGAATAAAAAGGCATTCGATCGAACGAAAATCCTTCGAGCGAATATTCGATCGGGCGCCTTTTCGCCTGGTGAATATTCGCCAATTTGACTATTCGCCAGCGCGTAAATTCGCCCGAATTGCCTATTCGATTCTATTCCCCAGTCGAATTTCGAGGGATTTAACCCCTCGAAATTCGACCATTGATGAATTTGCCCCTTATTGTCTCGTTTCGACTCTCTACCACAATGATGACTTTGGAGCTTTCTTACAGGCTTAGGTGCTTTTTACTTATCTCTGTAGCTGGAATATAGAGGGTGTGATTGTTATTTGATTCATTTTCTCCAGGCTATTGTTCCTGTACAGACAGCGTATCTGGTGTTTAGCACACATTGGTAATGCAGCTAAATCATCATTATCATGACATTGAGTGAACAGTCTTATTTTCTGATATAGACATAATGTCAATGGTGCAGAAGTCACGTCCAGTTCTTTGATTGCCATTGTGCTGACTTGTTGTTTAGAACTGGTATTTTCATCAAGTGTATCATGTATGACCTGTGTATTAGGCTCATTAGCACCAAGCACATGCTCATTATAGTTTGTTGGAAGGCTGGCCCTTGGGTTTGATGACAGAATATCTTTGATTTCAGGGAATACAGGGAAATTTAGTGCAGAAGTAGAATTAAGCAAATTGGCTTGGTCTGAAAGCTCTGATTCTAGTTTTACAAATGAACTATTTTGCTCACTGCGATCTGCCTGTGTTCCTGATAAATTAGCTTGTTCAGCTATCACTGGCGGCTGTAAAGAGTTTGGATTGAGATTTAAAGCACTATTTACTGGACTATAATTTAAATCTTCCTTATTTTCTGTGTTGGGTTTGAATGTCACTTAACTCTTGTGGTGACACTGAATTCATGGGCTGTGTAACTAATGATGTGCTGCCTTGTTGATGCATAATGTGATTTTTATCAAGTTGATTATCATGAGCTTCTTGTGCTTCATTAACTGTCTGCAAATCTTCATTATCTTTAAGCGCAAGTTCTATGGTCTTACCTTGTGGTAAGGTTTCCTTCGTTTCAGTAGCCCTATAAGTACTTGGTGTTGAAGGGGTAGAAAGCATTTTAACATGGTTTGAGTCCTCTGATTCAGTCAATCATTTATTGTTTTGGAATCTGTTTGCAGAACTACATTTTCATATGTAAGTTCCACTGTGGTATCTGCTGGTGAATCAGAAGAATGTGTATTATTTGAAACTGTTGTATTATTTCTATGTACATTATCAGGTATTTTTCAGATGTGTCTAATTGGTACAAATTGTTATTTCCCTTTGTTTTGATTTCCAAACACCTATTATCTGAGTGATTAGATACCAATGAGCCATCCTGTTCTGTTTCATCACTAATGCTACTGACATATGATCCAAATTCTGTCTCTAACGATATATCAGAGACATTTGACAATATTGTATCATGCACAGTTCCTTGGACATGGTTAAATTTAGCCTTTCTTTCACACTGTGCAGGAGATTTATTCGCCGTTGGCTGTTGAGTCATACTCTGTATCTGTAGATCTCTATGCTCAGCATGTTTTCGGCTTTGCTCTGTTGATAGCTGTCCTGTATGATCGACTTCAGATTTCAAAGCTGCTTGTTTGGTAAATACATTGGAACACTGTGCTGCAGAAGTGATCTGAGTTGTACCTCCCAAATTACTTTGTGAAATACTAGGCTGAATAAAAGATGCTTTATCACTTTCTTCAAGTGACATAGTTGTTACCCCAGACTCGTTTGCACTAGCTGATGCACAGAGATTAGCCATTGGGGCAGTTTTGCCCAATTTCCTTTTGACTCTTTTTTTCACTTTGTTATTTGCTGTGAATTTGAACATCTGTCTGCCTTGCCCAGGCTGTCACTCATTATGGTTTTGGATAGATTGTCTGGCTTATGTCAAGGAATCTTTTCCTTTTTTTGTACCAGAATGATGATTACCTTTTATTTTCTTTCTGTGTAACTGTAACGATATGTGTTTTGGGCTGCATGCTATCTTGGCGGGCTGTGTTCTGCGAGAGACAATTTGTTGCGGATGAATTTTGACTTTGCTAAATGGCTGCAGATTCTTTTTTACCATTAAGCAATCCTGCCTCTTTCTTGTACTTTTTGTATTACCTTCTGGGTTATTTCTGTTCACATCCTTCAAAGAATCCCACAGCGCTTCTGCCTTCTTTGTTTTTCCTGATGTTTTGTCTCTTTTATTTATCCTAAACAGATACTTGCTCCCTGGGCATATTTTGAAGGATTGGTCCTTATGTAAAACAGAAGTAATTAGTGCTGTGTTTGGATCATGCATGATGTTTGGTATATAGAAGCCAAAAGTCCTTGGTACATTCATCCTTTTTACTCTCGCTGACAACAGCATATTGTCATCATTCAAAAAGCAATTTACTTTGGTGTCATCCGTTTGAATTTTCTGTTCCTCAAACTTTACATTTTGTGCCTGTTTGTCAGTGATTTGTCTTCTGTGGTCTTCTAATTTGTCACAGTCCAAATATTTACAGATAAGGGAGTTGTCGGGCTGTGGAGAAGTATTTATTCGCTCACCCAAAAGAAAACAGTGACCACCCCTTTGTGATTGATATGTACACAGTGGCGGTTTTCCTGCATGTATCTTCATTTCCACAGAATTATTTGTCACTAAACTACTTGTATCATGGCTGCTCTGTTTCTGAGATCTTATCCCAATCTGTTCTTTTCCTGGAAGCAAATTGCAGGCATTTAAATGTGGAGCATGAACTAGGCTGTATTCACTTTCAGACATCAAAGACTTGGGAACTGAAGATTTTTGTCACACGTCTGGCCGACAAAACCTGTATATTAAAAGAAACAGCTGATCTAGAATGTCAATATTTTACATCAAAATAGCCAATTAAGAAATAAGCATCCTGATGAATAAGCAGAGATAAACAGTAAAGAGACATTGATTTCATAGCAACTACCATTCTGTAATTTTTAACAGTGCAGCTATTTCAGGAAAAATTAATGTCGTTGATTTTCAGGAACTTGCCCACAATGTGACAAAATACCTACAGTGGAGAAAAGAATATGTGGATAGAGATCGCACTATGCTCGCTGTAATTGAAGTTGTAAGTGACTCCATTTGTCTCCAGTATGACATCATAAGGCTTGTTTATGTCTGCAAGTACAGCACTTTCAGGGAAACCCTGTAGCTACCGTCACCTCTTGACCATGGTTTGGTTCATATCAATAGGCACAGCACACTTCTACTTAAGAATCAGGATTAGTTGACATTCTCACACTGAACACCAGCAACAATGCCATAAACATTGTAAATGGTTAAATAAATGCAGCGGTGACTCCATAAACATTCTAAATTACTAAATAATTGCAGGGGAGATCGAATTTGCCTTGTTGTGCCAACCATTTGTCTGCTACACAACTTTTGCTGGTCCTCTAAAGGAGCACTAAGCTACAATTAATTGTCAGGGTGAACAGTGGCATAAATCGCAGAGAATCATAGGTGGCCATAGATATTAGGATTTTTAAAAGATCTTTTTCTTATCATAAGACCAAGTTTATCTTGAAACGATTGTTTAAATTTATGATTTGTCCATCAACTAAATTTCAAGCAATATAGTCTAGCTGAAGCCAGGAGAACTGGGGGTAGTTGCCTGGATGGTCCTGCAAACAATTGGACAATGAATACATTTCACTGTTAATGATGAAAAATTTTTAACGTGACAAATGTCAGATTAAAAGTAGTTAGCTGCATGATCATTCGGTGCCCGAGAACCTTACAATAATTTCACAGATCTCACTAAAAATCTTAACATCTATGACTTCCATTAAAGCTATGCTTGTCCACAGGATGTTCTCACTCCTGATTGACCAATACACATGTAGCACATGCTTGGACAAAAAGTGTATTGTCTTTTGAAATGAGTTAGGCTGCCCAGAAGTTACTGAAGGCTTTTCAATGACCTGGGAGTGCTGCCATGTTTTGTAAATCTTAGAACACCATAGATGTCCTGAGATAGCAAAGCCCCATTAGGAAAACATGTGTGACTGCTTTATGGCATCAAATGCCATTCTGTGCACTGGGGTGTTAGAGCTCAGCAGTCTTACTGAGTTTAAAACCCCCCACTCAGAATTGATACAGGCCAAATAAAGTACATTTACATTTAAATTATAACAATCCTAGCCAGCCTAGTCTAGCCTTTTGTGTTATTTTGTGTTGTCACAGCACAGAGTTTAATCAATTTAACAGAATCCACTCCTTATAAAAATACAGAGAACTAAAAAATCAGTTAAGAGAAAGCATTAGAATTAAGGAAAAGTCATATAGCTTTATTGTTTATTTCTACATCTTCGTTGTTGACTCAAGCAGAATGGCAGTTGCTATTTGAGTATACAAAAACATGAATCTTTCTTTGAAGATATATATTTAAATAACTTCATTGAAGAGTTTGCTTGGTATAGCAATAAGACAAGCAAAATATATATTATCATGTATAGATGGGGGATGTGTTGTGCGTTGGTTTTTAATTTAGAGCAACTGTATGTTTCAACAAATTTGATGAGATAACAAATTTATATTCTACTGTATATGGTCATATCATAAACCTAATGCAGTAGTACATGTGCCCGTATGCCCATTTTATTTAAAGGAGGAGTGTATTTTATTGTCGCAATGTACCTATAATGTTATTAATTAGACTGTATTACTTTGTCATGTTCTGAATGTACGAAATATTATGTGATAAGCATTTATGTGGGCATTAATTGCTGAAGTCAGATAAGGTTCGTTTAATTGCAAAACTTTAGAGAATATTTTTAAGCAAAAACTAATATGTAAATCAAACATATTCAAACTAAGGGCAAAGGGGGCTTACTTCAATTACAGCGTAGCAGGCAAAACTTTCTAAACTTGCATAAAACTGGATCTGGGGTTACAAAGTTCACTTGACAGAAGGATTTAGGTATCCAAAAAGTGACATACAAGCTTAGAGAATATGAGGAAAGAAAGCTTACCTCTGTTACATTCTGACAGTTCTTGTAAAAATGTGCTGTGCACACTTTCCCAGGGTGCAGAGGACCTAAAGTGTCTTGGATTTTTTGCAATCCCTGCAGCAATATTTGTAAGGCCTTCTACTTCATTAATTTCAAAAACATTTCCCATTGAGCCAGGTGCATTGGAAGGACACTGTTGAATCAGTCTACAGTCCAGACAGATAAAGTAACTTCCTTTAATGTTTTCTAGTGTCTCCTTACTCTTCCCTCTAAAAGACATGTTTGAAGGATGCCATTCCACCTGTGCAGCGCCTTTGCCATGCTTTATAAAAGTTTTTGCCATGCCTGGATAATCCATGATTAACATAAAATTTGCCCCACTCTGTTTATTTAACTGGAATTTACCATGTTGTTTGGAAGGTGGATTTGTCAGTGACAGGGATCACACTGGAATTCTTTGAATGTACCACCATAACAGTTTATTGATGTCTCTTCACTTACTTTCTGAAGTTTGTACATAAGAAGTACTGTAATAAGGCAGAATAGAGAAATTTCCCCTGTGGAAATAACATGCACATTTATCAGTATGGTACAATAAATCTACAGGCATATCAACTTGGAAAAAAAGGATACAATTATTTTATGCTGAAGCCATATTCACCTGGCATTAGTTATGTTAGAATGGTTCTCTCACTGATCCGGCTTTAAAAAAATGCAGCAATATTTGTGTATTGGCGCTCATTACAGAGTGGAATATTTTTTAAAATAGTTATTTATTTGTCTGTTATTTATATCGAACAAACACGTTTTACTGTGAGATTATACAGTACACCATCCACATCAAATCATATGAAGCCCTGTACTAGTTTGTTTCATTATGGAGCAGATTTTTCTGAATCATTACTTTCCCATCTTTATCATCTCTTACACATACAAATAAATAAAACATGAAATTAAGTGAAGTATAGACACCAATCCACGATGATACTAGTATATATGGAAACAGATGGGCTGGGGTGTCCACCAACATGAATAAATCTATATGCACAACAAAATTAGGACTTAACCCCCTGCCCATGTGGTTCCAATATGCTCAATTGGGAGTAAATGACACCTGAACATGTAATAAAGTAAAAGGCAATATTTATTCAACACTATGCCAATATCTTAGTTAAAACCAATTAAAATTAAGCAGCGCTGCATGTGAAAAGGGATCCCTTGATATAAATGTATAATACATGCACTAGTTCAAAAAGCAGTTATAAGCTATTGTATAAGATAACATGTGTCCCTGAGGACTAAACCGAATGTTCCAATGATGCAAAAATAATCCCAAAATGTAGTTAGATGGTGTCCAAAACAATTATTGCATGTGCATACTGTTAGTGCATCCCATGGTCTGTAAAATGTGCAGTTCACCAGTTAAGTGAAGCACCCCCTGCAGTCCATGTATACTTAAAATAAAGTGTAATACTTAAAAAAAGTGTAATACAATATCTGGAGTTTTTTTGGGGGTAAGCCTGCAATGTAGTTCAGACATACAAAGAGAGCCTAATAATATGTAAATGGACTGGTCATAATTAAGTCCAGATCTGCGGGAATGGCGGACAAGCCATCGCCTTATATTATATTTCAATGGGGTATTAGCGTCTCCCAAAATGACCCGCGTTAATGAAGCGTAAAATATTCCCGACCAACAGTGTCTAATGGCATCTCCACTGCGCCTCCATATAGAGTCCACATCAGGTAACAATCCTTGCGCAACAGACCTCCAGGAGGGGATCCCCACATTCACCACAGCCGTTGTACCTCAAAGATTGCGCAGAGATTGTTACCTGATGTAGTGTAATGTTCCATATGATAGTAAAGGTATTGAGAAAGCCAGTTACAAAAAAATAAATTAAGATCTTTGTACTCTTTTGCACTTCGCCTGGTCTGAGCTGGCAAAGGCTGGCGAAAGAGGTAACATTCAGTAAAAACCTTTCAATTGCCAGAGCGAATTGTTGCCTGCTGATAAAGTGCGAATGAGCACTAGCGCCTATCTCTTTCACTGGCGAATTGGCGCCTGCACCCGTTAATAAATTGCCGATGTCCCTGTTGAATTGTTGCCATCGTTTGCCACTTCGCCCTTTAGTAAATCTACCCCTGTTTTTTAGGAACAGCTGCAAAAGAAAAATTATATTTATTGAAAGGGATGTAAATATCTTTGAAGAAACATCTCACCTTATTAATTACTGCTGTTACACAAAACTCCCAAATCCACTTCAATCATTAAGTGGGCAAAGTTTTCAGAGTGTCTGTAAGGCATATATGTATCATTTGATAAAAAAGGTTTAAAAAAAAGAGGCGGTATACTCATGCAACTACACTATAATAGTATAATAATAATATAAATAGTTACAATAATAATATTCTTTGTAAAGTGCAAAAAAGGTTGCAGTCTGACATTTGTTTGCACTTTGCCTTCTACCATCCCATGAATACTGAGCTAACTGCATTTAGCAGCATTGTATTTACAAGGAATGTGTCAGGTATTGCCGGGATTCAAGCCAGGGACCTTTGGGTTTCTGGCTCAATACCTTAACCATTTGGCCAGGTGAGCAGCCTGTAGGGATGCTCGCTATGTGTTAATTGTCCTCTGCAGCCCCAGCCCAGCTGCAACCTGATTAGTTGCAATCAGCCAATCAGGGCTGACTCTGCCCTATTTAAGGCCAGCCCTTAGAACACTCCTTGCTGGAGCATTACATTGTCTTCCTAGTACTACGACAGTGCTCCTAACTAGGTTGTGCAAGCTCTTGCCCTTTCCCCTTGTTATTCCTCCTTGCCTTGGTCTGCCTGTCCTTGTCTATCTTGTTTTATCTTGCTTTACCCTATCTTGTTCCTTCCCAACTCTCTCTCTCTCTCTCTCTCTCTCTCTCTCTCTCTCTCTCTCTCTTTCTCTCTCTCTCTGCACCTGTTCCAGTTCGACTACGCCCTCATCTCCCTGTTCCTGCCTATCCCTTTCTGTTCTGTGGACACAGCCATTTCCTGCCTAAAGGACTCACCTTCTCAGTCTCTGCAGCACCCCCTACCTAATACTTGACAGAATGGGTGAATGGAAATACATCAGTATCCTCCCTACCACCCCCTAAACTGAGTGGCAAGCTGTAATTGGGGTTTTACTAAGCACTTACCCTATGGCAGGAGGTAAGGACAGGGATGGCCCCAAAAAGATTACACCAAAAGATTACAACACCTTCAAGCTCTTCTTAAAAGTGCGCAACAGTCAAATAAAAAAAATATTACATTGTGAATTGCAACTTTAATTGCATATCTCCTCCCCAGAATACAATTACATGTGATGTGTATGTAAAAATAAAGCACATTTACAAGTACATTTGAGCCAAAATACTAGAGCCAAACCTGCTTTTGGAGTAATGTCTGAGTTAATAAACACAAGGATACTAGTTATCATTGGAACAAAGAGAACTTGTATTTGCTGGATCTCAAACTCTCTTTGGTGTTACTTAACAGATGGTGAAATATTCAATCACTTGCAAATATTATGTCTGTGCAACATCAAGTGGATGAAAGTGTCTAAAGTTTCTTGCACTAGAAGGACACTCACGTTATTCCAGGAATTTGCTATTTCTGAGTAGTGATGGGCGAATAAATCGCAAAACGGCACCGGTGTCTCGTTTTGGACGCCGGCGACAATTTTTTTTTGACGATGGCGAACTTTCACCAGCGAAACTTTCAATTGCGCAAATTCGACGCAAATTCGTGCCTGGTGAATAAATTCGCCCATCACTATTCCTGAGTTTAACTGTTTGAGTCTTAATGCTGATGGGTGGCACAGCAGGGTATTAACCCTCCTTGATGGAGCCTCTGGTTGCTCTACTAACTACCCTGATTTCACTTGTAAAGGGGGATATTAGAGATCTTTCCTTGCACTGATTTCTCCTGCTGATCACTAGATCCACTAGATCAGTTGAGATACTTGTACAAAAACATCAAATATAATCTCAATGATTTATAAAAGATTTTTATAGCAATATTTTACTCCAGTGTGAATATCTTATTGTATTGGCCTGATTTACCACTTATAGTACCTTATAACTTTAATTATCATTATAAGAAACATTATTATATGAATTAACATGCATTGATATAGTTTTATACATGTTATTTTGTCTGCAGGGACGGCCAGAATTTTCTGAGGTTGTGTCAAAGCTAGAAGAGTGTCTCAGCAACATAGAGGTAACTTATTTTGAATTTTCTTTAGATACAAGTAACAATATATATTAATTTTAAAGGGATGCTGTCATATTGCTTTAAAATATCTCTAATAACTATAATCCATCTAAGCTAAGGCACATACATAATAATGCACAATGCAAATTAATTCCCATAAGAGTGGTGAGCAAGCCTATTCTTTTTCACAGTTCCTCATTAACTGGTATTGAAAAAAGAAACACATCTGGCACAAGTGATTGTATGTGATTTTAAAGCAAGTCTATGGGGGCTGATCAATATGTCACATGAACTAGTTTAATAATGCCATTCCTAGCACGTTTACTTAATCTGTACTGGTGGACAGTGACAGCAATCTTTGTCATCAGTAGTAGCAAATAGTAGCAATTATAGTATTTTTGCACCCAGCCCATCATGTACTTCTATCTTTCAAAACACTATTTTTTACCTTTAGGTGTTTGGATTGAATGTTCCTGCTACTTTCCATGTGCTTCTTTGTCTTATAATATCATTAGAAGGAGCTAGACAAAGCATAGCCTCAGCCAAGGGCCAAAGTATAATGTCACGGGGGGTGTGGTCAGCAGAACTGGACATTATGATTATATTCTCTGAAGCAGGGGCAGCTCCTCAAGATTTCTCATTGCATGCGCAAGAAGACACAATAAATCTATGTCACTATAACATTTTGAGTGTAAAAAGCACAATATAATCATGGGCAAACTAACCTTTTAAATAGCAGTATTTTGTTTGTTTCATTGTTTGTTTTGTATTTTCATTTAAAAAGTATAATTTTGATAAATGCAAAGTAAAACGCTAGCCGAAAAAAGTTCTGTAATAGTTTAAACTGCAGATTTAAGAAGAATATGTTTAAATCTTACATGAAATACATTATTCATAACCACAGTCCTTGCAGCAAAACTGTATGCTCTAGACTCTAAAAGACAAAAAAAATGCCTGTCAGAAAAATTTAGGTGATCGACAGATACATCAAGATACGTTATTGCAAGAAAGTATAATTTATAACACTCGTGGCACAATGTCCCTGAGTTTGAACAGGTGAATGATGCTTAGCCATAAAAATGAATAGTCCTTTGTATCATGAAGTTTGGCAACAATGAAGCCAATGATGTTAAATTAAGGAGCGTTGTAAGAGCTCCCAGGCATATTAGGTGGTATGGAATTATTTGTAACTTTTTGTGACCATATTCATTTCTTATAGTGTTTCTATATAATTTTCAGTTCTTTAGTTCTCTCGTTTTTCACATTTATTATCGGTGTTGGAAGAGCCTTCCATAAAGATTATTTGCCTTGCTGAAATAACATTATGGATAGGATTCCTTTCTACCTGAAATTGGCAGTCAATGAATATTTGTTGAAATAGGGCACTAGAAAAATGTCGAAGCAATTTCATTTGCTAAATGCCTTTCTTGACAAACAGTATGCTTTAAAGGTCTAAATGTGTACTAAATGTACTTTGCTATATTAAGACTGTGAAAACATAAATTACATTTAAGACAACTGTAGTTACGTTCATCTCTAGCAGACTTTTTTTTAAAGTAGACCAAACACCTGTTGAACATTTTTGTGGCTGAACTACAAGACCATTGCTCCATGTGGAGGCCATTTAGGAGGCAGTTTTAATGAACCTTCTGTCAGATTTCGGAAGTTTTAGAAAAAAACATAGTTCTCTATTTTTTTCCAAATTAATTGTACAGCCTCACTGGAAGAGTTATTCCAAATTAAACTCAGGCTCATAAAAACCTATTTAAAGAGCAGTATAAAAGGAATTGGAAAGTTACCAACACCTGCATTCTGCACCCAATACTACAACACTAATGACCTACAGAGACAACAAATTTCTTTCTAATTGCAGCTGATGTCTCCAGCATCTAGTAACAGCAGTGGTTCACTGTCCCCATCTGCCTCTTCGGACTGTCTATTAGGCCGTGGCAGTCCTGGTCGAAGCCATGTTGCTGCACTTCGTACTCGCTTTGAGTTAGAGTATGCTTTGAATTCCAGGGCATACTCATTCTGGTCTCAGAGGTGAGTCTGTGGTTTCTTTGGATTTAAAGGTAAATCATTTTAGGTACTGGCAATCAAATAATAATGTTTAGTTTTTCACCTATGTGATATTGCCTTTTGGCTAGAAATACTATTTATAAATAGAATCTTCATGCTGTCATTAGGGGTAGCAGTTAATTATAGTTGAAAACCCTTTGCTAACGATTTAACAAAATTAGTAGTGTTGCTCCAGCCATGATTGCAATCAGTCCATTTAGCAGTGTCAATCTTTGCTTTGTAGGCAATTAACTGATGGGCAAAGCAGTAAAAACTAAAAAAGCAATAGTTATAATCAACAGTAGAAGCCCCATTTTATATTTTTCCGGGGATCTGAAATTTTATTATAAAATCTGTGAAATCAGGGAAATCTATTATGCATAATGTATAGCTGGGATCACAAAAATATGTAAAATGAGGGGCAGCTTAAAATCAGGGGAGGTAAATAGTGATGAGTGATGAGTGGGCAGGCATGGCTTCATTGAAAAATTATGCATTTCACCATCTGAGATTTTTTTTGCGAAACTGCAGCAAAAAAAGTCACCACTAGAAAAAACCCATTGGGGCAAATTCACTGAAGGGCGAATTTTCACCACCAAATGCTCCATCACACTTTGCGCCACTTTGCCAGGTGTAAATTCATTACCACTACACTAATTCACTATAATGTGAAATTGTGTCTCTGTAGCCAAACCCTAGTGAAGTTTCGCTAGCGTGAATTTGTCAGCTTGAGCATTTCACAGCGATCTTTGGCTAGCATTCATTTCTGACTAGTGAAACTTCGTTAGTACTCTTACGTTTACGTCAATTTGAATAGGGTGAGTACATATAGGTCATATAGATGTCTTTATCAGAGATGTTGGTGCAAATGCTTGAAGTGGCCACTTTTTATTACAGATGTCCAAGGAAGCAAAATAAAGACAAAAGAGATCCTCTAATGCCGTAGGCATGAACCCACCCTAAAACAAATGTGGCATGCCCCTCAAATGGTTGGGGGAAAAAATGTTAACGCAAAAATCTTTAATAGTTAGGAGTTTTGAAGGCAATCCCATGTTAGAAAATGAAAAAAACGCCAGTGTTTTTTTACAACTTTTATGACTTTGGTGTACAGGATATGATGTCACTGACATAAGATTGAGGAGGATGTAGCTTCATCTTATCGGTTTGCCTGGTCTAAGGTGGTGAATGAGCTAGTGACAGTCTCTTTCGTTAGCAAATTGTTGCCTGTTAATAAATTGCCGATGTCCCTGCGGATGAGATTTCTGGTAAATTTCCGCTAGCGACGGCCACTTTGCCCTTTAGTAAATCTGTCCCATTGACTTTAATGCATTTGCATAAAAAGTCGACAAGACAAAAGTAAAAGAACAAATGGCCATTGTCAATGCGTTTGGAGTGAGAAAAAAAGTGATTTATAAAATATGCACAGTATATACTTTTTCACATGTATGGTTATATATGTTATCTAGTGAAGCAATAGTGACTACAGAACATGCAATGGAATTGTGAGGAAAGTTAATATTTTACCTAAACTGGTTGATCTTTTATTTGTGCAATAAAACATAACAATCGTTTTGAGAGTTATTTAAACTGAGAGACGTTTAAATACAGTAAAATGCAGAACAAAAATTCAGACCTGGGCTTTTATTGTGGCATTGATAGTCTCTGCATCCTTTCAACAATACTCAAGCTTAAATATTCAGTGCATAGATATTTGCATAGTAATAGAGATCTTTAAAAGCCTATGGGAATTTTAAAGAGTCTTTCTTCCGTATCTGATATTATAAATACAGCCCTGAATTTACTGAACTGCTCAATATTGTTTTGGTGAAAAGAAAATATTTGGTATGAAAAGATCTAAATCCTAAGGTTTTGCTTTGTGGATATAACTCCTTGTTTTCCGGTAAAAGCCATTCTGTTAGCATAAATGAATGCTAAGTGTCTGGGGGTAGGATTAACTATTGTAAAGTACAGTCAGTGGGAAGCACCTGTTTCTTTTTTGTTTGTTTGTTTTTTAACAGTGATTTGTATTATAGAATTTTAGCAGGCCATAGCTAGTTTATCTGTTATGCGATGGCTTGCTAAGGATTTTGAAATCACAGTGCATAGCAACAGGTTACTTTAATTATCTCCTACAAAGAACTGATCAGAATGCCAAATGCTCAGCAGAAGTTGAGAATGTTCAGAAGGTTCACTTACAGTATATAGAAAACATAATTGCATACATTTGTGTGTATATCACATTGTCACATTTTGGTCTGCTTCCCTGTTAGAACCACACAGCAGATGTGTATTTCCCTTGAGTACAAGTCAGGTAGGTATCCTATGTATTCATTATATTCATTAAAGGGACCTCCAGAGACATTATTAAGTAGTAATTGAAACCCTTGATACCTGCTGTCTATGCTGACTTCTTGTACTGCACATTTCCAATGTTTCAACTTAAATACATCACTGATCAATGTTCAATGAGCTCCGAATACGTTTGTCAAAATTATTTTGACGCCCATCGACTTCAATTCCCTTTCCAAAATTTTTCGCCGTTTCGTGAATTTCATGGTAAATTGGAGAATTATCCCACAAAGCGAAACTGCTCAGATTCCCCCGTCACTAGTCGAGAAACCTGCTGCTGTGCATAACTACATCTGCACCTGAAAGGATCGTTGATAGTACTTTTCTTTTACACGAGTCTGTGGTTTCTAAACAACTATGGTTACAATGTACACAATTAAAGTATCCCCTGGAATCTTTCACCTTGATAAGCATAAGAGCAAAATACCACTGCGTTCTTTATAAATTAAAAACAATTAATTCTAACCATTTCTGCACCAAATGTGTTAAAACCAGTAAAACTAATCAGTTCAAAAAGTATTATTTTTTATTTTTACATGTGTATTACATTTATTGCATTTTTATATATTAAAAATATTATATTATTATGCATTTATATATTATGTTTATTTTACAGCAAAAGGTGTTTTTCTAAACCTGCTTCAAACAGCAATTTATCCATTCAGTCAATTGAGCGTGACGTTCTTTGTACTCCTTTATTATAACAACAAACAATTTGCTGAATGCCAGATGTGAGCTCTTTGATTTTGGCAATGCTGCTACATTTAGCCAGATTGTGGCCCAGTTTACAGTAATGACTCCTCTTGATAAAACATACGGCTTTTGCCCAGGAGTAGAGCACTGTTCCTATGGCATGGACACTTTCATAAATCAACTTTTATGAGCTAGTTTGTTAAAGTAAATGTTAATTATAATAGTTTATGCTGGGTCTCATTCTCTTTATATTTGCATTTACTTTTTTTTGGAAATAACCAAAGAGAGTAATAATTGGAATTGCACAACCAATTATTGTAGGTTTATCTCAGATCTCAAAATTATTGGGGTTGAGCTTAAAAAAAAAGAATCTTGAAAGTGACACCAGCTATGCAATTATGAGCATTTACAAACATGAGCAATAGTAACTAGTGATGGGCTATTCTGATTCTCTGAATCTGGTTTTGCTGCGCTGCAAATTTGTGAAACAGCAAAAAAAAATCCCCAAATGTATTCAAGTCAATGGACATTTTTTCATGGCAACCATCCCTTATTATTAACAGGTTCATACCAGGTCTTGTAACCCATCACAACCAAATGTTTGCATTCAGATAGGTGACTAGTAAATAGTAATTTCTCATGAAATCCCTGCGCACAGCATCAAATATACAAGAAACGTGAAACCTCACTGAACAGAAGTAGCCACCTTCCCATATATCATATGAATCCAGGGCACTCATAAGTTTTACTCTCAAAATAATTAGTTCTAAAGTTTTGGCACTACACAGTACTTCTTCCTCAGAGCTTGAGTGCTCTGCTCTGCCTATTTGGCATCATATAGTTTGATCCCCAGTTTCCACACAAAGAGCTACAAGATGGGAATTTAGTTTCATATCATAAACTAATGATTCAAAGCTAAGAAAATGTGTTCCTCAAACAATGAACTCCTATTATATGGACTAATTCATAATGGTAAAAGTACAATATCAAAAGCCATAAAAATGAGCAGTGTAGTTTGATAATATCTATAGAAATTACAACAGAAGCTATACAAACCAACAAACTAAGCTGTATAAGAAATGCAAGTTCCTGGAAACACATATATATGTTAACCTTATTATCACTTCCCTATCTATGTGGAGAGCTACTTGAATAATTAAATTGAAGAATGATCCAAAAAGATGTATAGCCGAGATTGAGCAGATTTAAGGTAAAATCAATTACATGAATTCCCCTTTTTCAGTGTTATTTATGCATCCAAAATATTAGGCATCCCTCATTATAATAATGGCTTACCTGAGACCCCAGGTTGGGTGCTGTTTGCAGAAAACTGCACCAGGCTAGGTAGTACTACAGGTGTGCCACAAAAACATTTTCTTCCAGTTCTTGGAACTTTTCTAGTCTGGGATTGTATACACAACAGGGTGACATGCGCACGTGGTCTGGGGCAATGAAGGAAGATCCAGGAACACAGTTTCGGACTGGCCCAAAGGGATACCAGGAAAAGTCCTGGTGGGCCCAGGTGTCAGTGGGCCCTCAGGCTGCTAAACTTTTGGCCTATTTCATGGTCATTCCCTATTTCTATGAGAACAAAGAGGCTAAATAGGTGGAATAATGGATTATAGTATGTAAAGAAAAGAGACTAGGAGAATAGAGGTTGAGTGAGGAGAGGAAGAAAATAGTACAGAGGGTGGGCCCCTGATCTAAGGTTTTTTGGTGGGCCCCTGGTGTCCAACACTGCAGGAACAGGAAGAAGATAGCAACTTGGTGCTCCTACAGTAGTACCTGCGCTAGTGCAATTTTCACCAAATGCGGGGTGGGGTGAATACGATTTTGGCACCGCCTGCATGAGAATGACCTCAAACAAAAACCCAAAGTTAAACTGGATTGGCTCAAGAACTAAAAGGTGCATATACTGTAACTGTGCAAACCTAGGATAATGCTGCAGACATGACTAAATAACATGGCTAAACTAAATATTTAATACTTACACTTTAATTCTGTATCTCATTGTTGGATTTGTTATTTAGTAAAATGAAAGAATTGGTCAAGAGTCTGAATATTCCAGAAGAATTCAAATGAATAGAAGCACTTGGCTTGTCTGATATGCTGCAGTGCAGATATTGGACTAGATTCAAATCAGTGAGAAAAAAAGGTTCATAAGGTGAAAATGCATGGACAAGATTCAATTTAATTTGCAACTCAATTCAGAAAACTGGAACTGAAAAAAAAAAAAAGATTTTCTCCTAAAATTGAATCTCATCCATGTGTTTTCACGTGATAAAGTAAACCATGAAATAACTTGAATTGAATCTAGTCCATTATGTGCTAAGTGCCATCCTGCATTATGTTTTGTGCTGCAGAACTTCTTATAAGCACATTACAGTGGAATGCTCTACTGTGTGATAATTCCAGAGCAGCGTGTGAAGGTGTGTAAAACTCTTTATTGTGGTGTTTGTAGCTCTGCAAGCTGCCATGTGATAAGTATTGTGGCTATGAAATAACACTTTCTGGGGCTGCTAAGGTTTGAAAAAGTTATGTTTCTTAAATAAGCTTTTTATTCAAATTAGAAATGAATATTAGGGCAGTAAGCCCATGACTAATGATATTTTATTCAAAAGCACCACAAGGTTAATGCAAGCATTATTGGGAAAGGCAAACATGAAAAGGAGCTTCACAAGCACAATAGTCACATCAGGTTTATGGAGCATTTAAAGTCAATAGCCCTTGGTATCTATCCCAACAAAAAAACCATTATAAATGGTCTGATGAATGTGTCCTAAGAATATATTTCTTTTACCACCGATAATGTTGTTTTATAAAATCAACTTCATATGTATTGTAGAGTTCTTCTTTCTTATGACATTGCAAAACACTGAGGCAGGGACAAGGGCAATGACTTTAAAGCTTGATTTTTTTTTTCTACGCTACATTTTATTTCCCTTAACAAAGCTTTATTTTATACACTTTATAAAGAACAGCCAATAAAAATTTTCTGAAAATCGCTTAAACCCTACATTGTAACCTCTGTTACTGTCAGTTGGCTTCTATTAAATAATAGAATTCTATATGATATTTCAGTTGAAAAGTGCAAAAACTGCAGCAGTTTTTTTTTTTTCGAAAGAAAATTTTTATTATTTTGTCAAATTTCACATAAACAGCAAACAGTTTGCCCTCAGTGGGCCATGACATTTTCTCTCATTACAAAATAAACAGCTTGAAATGAATTCCAATAATACAAGCCCATAGTAAACAGAACAAAACGTTACCTATGCATGACAGTAAAACAGTTGTCCCCAAAGATACCGGCAAGTCACTATCCGGCCCTTCCCCAGCATATAGACATATCAACATATTAAACCCCCAACCGTCCTACCAAGACATCTTTATTGATACAAATTGACCACAGTTGACATCCCCTCAACCCGGTTAACATCATTTCCCAACAGTAGCTCAAAAGTGTGACAGGGCCTCAATAGCATCCCAACTACCCCAGATCTTGTTAAACTGATCTACCGTATCATGTTTGAGTGCCGTCAGATAATCCATCCTCCGAACATATCGGATCCTATCCAGGAATTCCTTCTCTGATGGGGGAGCCAAGGCCTTCCAATGTTTTGCTATTAACCCCCTAGCCGCTGTGAGAATGCAATTAACCAATTTTTGTGTGGGACGCCGCATTGCGGGGATTTTATTACCCAGCACATACACCAAGGGATCCAGAGGCACTACTATCATAGTTACCTTCTCGACCCAACCCCTGACCATATCCCAAAACCGTTTCAACTTATGACAGGTCCAAAACATATGGAGAAGCGAACCTCCGACATCCCCACACCTCCAGCTGCAAGAATCAGCGGAATCAGGGAACAGTTTGTGTAATAGTTGCGGGGTATGATACCAACCCAATATAATTTTATATATGTTTTCTTTAATGGTAGCACAAACCGAGGTTGCCCTAGCATTTTCCCAAATATTATCCCATGTTGAGATGGGGATCTCAGTTCCCAGCATATGCTCCCACCGCGCCATATACTTATGAGGATGCCTCACGACATCAGGTGCACTAAGAGCCAGATACCACCTCGTAATCAGACCCTTTTGTGTAGGAAAAAGTTTGCATAGTGCTAGAGCAGGGTGATTCCGCGGAAGTCGTGCTGCTGGAAATATGGTTAATGCATAGTGCCTCAACTGTATATATAGGAAAGGAGAAATGAGGCCTCCACCGTCTCTCCCAATTATATCTCTATAGGTGTAAAGGGTACCGTCTGTTTTGTTAAATAGAGAAGAAAGATGGGTAATCTTGGCCAAAATTAGTTGTCCCCTAGTAGAAGGCGCCATCCCCGGCAAAAAGTCTTGGTTATCGAGTAGCGGGATTAATGGAGATAAGTGAGGTTGGAATCCTAAGTGGGAAGTCACCTTACCCCAACAGGTGGCCCTCTGTTTCATAGATTCTAAAGGGAGAATATGAGCAGCCTGCTTACATCTCGTCCAAAGTGTGCATGCAGGGGACCCCTTTAGCATATAATTCCTCTCAATTTCCGCCCATGTAGTCAAAGGAAACTCAGAGAACCACCCCGCTACCTGTTTGACCTGAGCCGCTAAATAGTAGCCATACAGATTGGGCAATGATAAACCCCCCAAAGTTTTAGGAGCCATCAAAACTTTTTGTCCCACACGATGCCTTTTATGATTCCATAAAAATTTTGCTATTGCTCGCTGAAGATCTTCCATGGCCCGCCTAGGAACCGCTACAGGTAAGGTGTCATAAAGGTACAATAAACGGGGAAGCAAATTCATTTTAACAGACGCAATACGCCCAAACCATGATAAATTGTACCGATTCCATTCAAGCAGGTCTTTTTTCAGTACCTCCATTAACCTAGGATAATTGGCCGCAAATAGTGAACCATGAGTAGGGGTCAGTTTAACTCCCAAATATGTAATGGACGTAAGTTGCCAATTATACGGAAAGTTCAATTTCAAAAGTTTAAGCTGACGATCCGAAATATTAATAGGTAGGGCCTCGGACTTTGACTCGTTGGTTTTATACCCAGAGAACCTCCCATACCCATCTAGTGTGACATGTAGATTGGGAAGGGACGTCTGGGGACGAGTGATCGAGAGAATAACGTCATCGGCATACATTGCAATTTTGTACTGCGTCCCCCTCACCATTAGGCCGTGTATGTCAGGGTTGTCCCTAATCTTTTGAGCTAGCGGTTCAATACTAATCGCAAATAATAATGGGGAGAGAGGGCAGCCCTGTCTCGTACCATTAGTGATGGGTATAGGCGGGGATACCCTCTCCAATATTTTAAGTCTTGTTCCTAAATCTTTATAGAGGGAGTGTAAAATTGCCAGAAATTCACCCGAGAAACCCATATGCTGTAAAGTGAGAAACATAAAATCCCAGTCCAGGCGATCAAACGCCTTCTCTGCGTCTAGGCTCAGGAGTAACATGGAATCCCGTCTTTTGTTAGCTATATCAACCAGATCTATGATCCTCCGGGTATTATCCCCAGCCTACCTGCCCATAATAAAACCCACTTGATCCATATGGATTAGTTTAGGAAGCAGGCGATTCAACCGCAATGAAAGAATCTTAGTTAAAATTTTATAGTCGGAATTAAGTAGGGAAATAGGGCGATAGTTGCTACATCTAGTCAAATCCTTGCCCTCTTTTGGAATAAGTGTGATAAATGATTCTTTAAAGGTAGGGGGGACCCTCTCACCTCTCAGAAAACCGTTAAACATACATAACATATGCGGGGTCAGGATCTGTTTGTAAGTCTTATAATAGCTATAGGGAAGGCCATCAGGTCCCGGGGTTTTAGAGGAGGGCATTGTTTTTAACGCTTCCCACAATTCATCCTCGCCAATATCCACATTAAGGGTAGCTAACTCCTCGGCTGTCAGAGTTGGTAAGTTCAAGTCCTCTAAATAGGATCGAATCCCATTAATATGTGGGGCTTCCTGAGTTCCTGTCCAATCCAGATTATACAATTTATGGTAATAGGTACTGAACTCCTCCATAATTCTATTGGGGTCAGAAGTAGGGCCTGCGGGAGTGTGAATCACTTGTGGAGTAGTCATTGCCTTTCGCTGGCGCAGCTTACGGGCCAATAATGTATGGGAGGTATTAGCCCTCTCATAATACAATTGCTTCAAAGAAGTCAAACTTCTCTCCGCCTGGTGAATTTTTAGATCTTTAATTTGGTTCCGTAGTTGCAATATTTGTGCCAGTCTAGTTCTACTAGGAAACTTAGCCTGTATTTCCTCGGTTTCCTTCAATAAGGTCTCAGTTGATAGGATAGCCAAATGGGTAGATTTTCTAAGGGCTGCGCCCAACGAAATGCAATGACCCCGTATAACTGGTTTATGGGCCTCCCATAACATCCCCTGAGAAGTGACTGACCCGTCATTAAGCGCAAAATAATCCACGAGGGCCTCCCCAATTTTTTCCCGCATAGTTGGAATTTTCAGTAATGATTCATTCAAACGCCAAGCATTTCTATCCCTTTGGGTTTTCAGTAGCTCTATGGTCAACTCTATAGGGGCGTGATCCGACCAAGTGATAGAATGAATTTTGGAGGAATGCCGCATAATACATAGTTGTGAGGACATCAGAAAGTAATCAATTCTGGTGTGAACCTTATGAACATGGGAATAATGAGTGAATTCCCGGTCATTAGCATGACCAACCCTCCAGACATCTATAAATGCATGGGCTTTCAACAGGTCCCTGAACTTAATAGACATTTGTTCACTACTTGGGATTATCCTGCTACATTCTAGCT
This sequence comes from Xenopus laevis, assembly GCF_017654675.1. NCBI lineage: Eukaryota > Metazoa > Chordata > Amphibia > Anura > Pipidae > Xenopus > Xenopus laevis. Next base: position 62,146,037 of record NC_054378.1, on the reverse strand, counting down.
GAGCCCTATCTTTAAGTTGGGATAACACCATATTAAAATCCCCCCCAATAATTACATTGGAACAATGGAGAGATTCAATTCTACGAAAACATTTTGTGAGAAATGCTATGGAACGCTTGTTCGGTACATAAATATTAGCTATCAGAAGAGGAATCTCATCTATCTGTCCCCGGACAATCAAATAATGACCATTCGGATCACGTATTACGTTCTCACATTGAAATCCAGAATCCCTGCGGAACAGTATCGCCACCCCGGCCTTCCTGGTGGGACCAGAAGCAAAAATATGGGAAGGAAAAGATTTATGGTATAAACGCCAAGGATCCCCTCTCTTATGGTGCGTTTCTTGTAAGAGCACAATCTCCAATTTGAGGGCATGAATTTCTTTCGTTACAAGTTGCCTCTTAAGAGGAGAGTTCAACCCATTTACATTCATAGAAATAATTTTAACCATTATGAGGAACAAATAAGCAAAGCAATGATATCACCCCAAGATCCAAAATAACCCATCCCAATGCCAGTGCTGCCTCCCAATACCAGTAGTTTGCTAAATGTGCCGTCAGGAACTCCAGTACTGGAACAAGAACTTGTGGGGTATGGCTCCAGATTACATTGGGGGCAGCAGCCTAGAATTTCGAAAGACCGGTCATGCATAGTAGGTAACATGAAACAACTTAGCATAAGTAATAAACCATATACTCCAACATGGAGGTGCATTAATATAAAAAACAAACAACTTACGGCTTCCCACCCAAACCTGGAGAAGTCCAATGGAGGGGTCAATCCCCTCACTAGAGAGAGCATGGGACGACTAAGGACCTCGCCAAGTCGAGAGTGGTGCCTCTAAAGTCCAGATATTACTCAAAAACTTTGAGGGAAGAGCCGCGGGTCGTTCTTGGACCGTAGAATCCATCTACGATACGCAGACTAAAGTCCGAGACCTCAGTCCTAGCACAAAAAGAAGATCGCAGTCCCATGGCGCTCAATTAGTCAGGGACGGACGTGGGCTTCCCTGTGGAGAGGTAGACTGCCTGGTAGGTGTGCTGGGCAAACTCCTCTCTTTGGATGGAACCTCTGTCCAGAGGGGCGTCTGATCCGGTCGTCTCGGAGATGTAGGCTGCGGCAGGGAGGCTTCAGCCGGCCGTGATGGAACACCCAACTGGGCAAGAAATTGAAGCCCGAGGGCCGAGTCCCTGAGAATAAATTGCTGCCCATTCCGGATCACAATCAACCTGAAGGGGTAACCCCATCTATAAGGGATCTGCGCCTCTCGTAGCTTTTGGGTAATCGGACGCATAGCTCGTCTCTTAGCCAGCGTCATTGGAGACAGATCATTGAAAACTTGCAACTTATGTCCCTGGAACGTATATGAGGGTTGATTACGCAGATTGATAATAATCGATTCCTTACTTTCGTAGTAGTGGAGTCTACAGACGACATCCTTGGATGTGTTGTTAATCGGCGTAGCTGGGCCTAGGGCCCTGTGTGCTCTGTCCATGCGCCAAGCCTCAGGAGGTAGATCAGGATTAATTGTAGAGAAGAGGGATCTTAGATACGTTCTTAAATCTGCTGCAAAGACATTATTTGGGATGCCTCTTATGCGTAGATTTTGCCTCCGTTCCCTATTTTCCAAATCCTCATGCATGTTTTGCAATTTATGAACCTCCTCCCGGAGCTCAGCATTTTCCTCCTCAAGGAGAGTTTGGCGCTGCAAGAGCGCATCAGAGGCTCTCTCCACCTGATCCGTACGTTCCCCCAGGTCCCTGATATCCTTCTGTAAATCAGTAACAGTAGACTTGAAGCTGTCGGTAATCGTTTTGGTGAGCCTATCATACAGCCCCTCCAGCTGCACAGAAAGATCTGCGGACGTCACCACATCCCCTTCATATTCCACCCGACCATGTCTGCTCACCTCTGGCAACACTGCGCTGGAAGTCGCATGGGTCGCTGACTGGGGGGACACAGAAGCAACAGTACTCTGCGAGTCCATGACAGCGGAATGCGTAGGAGACGCTGAAGCACTACTTGAATGCTCGGCGCCATCTTGGGCCTGCCCCTTCGGTCCGCGTGGTGGTCTGCGGTTCAGAAAAGGAGATAGGGTATTTGCGTCCTTCGGCTTCTTTTTACCCATGGTCGCAGTGTCCGACTCCTATCCCGCTCACTTAGGGTTCCCGGTCGCTCGTCTGTTAGCTAATAAACGGCTGCACTAAGGACGAGGCACCGGAGCTCGATCAAACAGCGGCCATCTTGGATCGCCGCGCATGCGCCTCCCCAAACTGCAGCAGTTTTAACATGGCTTTTTCCAAGCTAATAATGTATAGCTTTATTCGTATGACGTACAGTTGTGTGGTGTTTTAAAGCCTTTTTATACATTAGAGGTGACTTCCAATGTAATGAAAGGAAAGCACAAGTCTGATCATTTGCAACGGGTTACTAGTTTTATAGAAGATCATATCAAGCAGTTTGTATTTTTTATTTATCATGTAGTGTAATTTAAAGAATAGTAATGTGGGGGAGGGGGAGTGACTGGCACAGTTATGCCAGAGAATGAAAATAATTTGTTAGAATGTTAAAATAACTTATATAGGGATGGGACCCATCCGGAAACCCATATCCAGAAAAATGAAATACAGGAACGCCATTTTAGTCAAATACTCCACATTTGTAAACGATATCCTTTTTTTCTCTGTGAAAAATAAAACGTACCTTATACTTGATCCCAACAATGTAATTAATCCTTATTGTAGGCAAAACACTCCTATTTGGTTTATTTAATGTAAACATGATTAGCATACATTTAGGGGCACATTTACTTAGCTCGAGTGAAGGAATAGAATTGGCTACTTCGACCTTCGACCAGGTCTTCGAATCGAACAATCGTTCGACTATTTGACCATTCGATTGTCAAAGTACTGTCTCTTTAAAAAAAACTTCGACCACCTACTTCGCCACCTAAAACCTTCCGAGCATCAATGTTAGCCTATGGGGAAGGTGCCCATAGGCTTTCTAGCCAATTTGTGATTGAAGGAAAATCGTTCGACCAATGGATTAAAATCCTTCGAATCGTTCGATTCAAAGGATTTAATCGTTCGATCGAAGATTATTCCTTCGATCGTTCGATCGAACGAATATTGCTAAATCCTTCGACTTTGATATTCTTAGTCGAAGGATTTTACTTTGACGGTCGAATATCGAGGGTTACTTAAACCTCGATACTTGACCCTAAGTAAATGTGCCCCTTAATGTCTGGTGTTCCAAATTACAGAAAGACTCTTTGTCTGGAGAACATACCCAGGGTCGGACTGGGTTGGCGGGACACCAGGAAAAAACCCAGTGGGCCCCCTGCTCTTGTGGGCCCCGCAGGCCTAGATCTGCACCCAGATTTGCAGGACTCGTCCTCCTGCGACTTCCCTTTTGCTAGCAGCCACGGCAAAACATAGTGCACATGCTTGCATCGCGGCAGTAACGAGTGGCGACTGCGCAGCAGGAGGGTGGGTGCAGAGGGGGCCCTGGACAGCAGCCCCGGTGGGCCCCGGGCCCCCCAGTCCGACCCTGTCCATACCTGTATATTATACGAATGCTTTGTACAGAATTGCCTAAAAATATGCAGAAATAAAGAAATAAAAATAAGTCAGCATGTAAAGGAGTTGTTAGTTACAGTATACTGTTTATTCCTAATTTAATGAATTAAAACCGTAAGATTTTGAGATTAGAGATATCATGATTCCCAAGATTATGCTAAACCTAACAAGAGAGCAACACAAGCCTAATTTCTAGTGATGGGCGAATTTGTCCTGTTTCGGAACGAAATTTGAAAATTTCCAGTGAAATTTGCGAAACGGGAATTTTGCCAGCAGTGACAATTCGCAGGGACTTTTATTTTTTATTTGCCGGCAGCGAATTCGCTCCTGGTGAATTAATTCGTCCATCACTACTGATTTCCAAAACACAACCTTTTCTTACTTGCCATGTGCGCTGTATCTGCACCCCATGCAAATTAGTGTCTTTTTTCATCTGGCAGTGTATGTTTAAAGGAATTTGTCCCCAACACCACCTGATTTCCATACTGCTTTGTAGAGGTTACATGCTAGGAAATGATACAGTCTTCTACAAAATACATAGAATATCATTTGTTACCAGAGATCACCTTTCAGAATTAAGTTTTGGGGTGTCCTTACTTGAATACTGCTGTTGAGCCTAATGAGGCAGAGAAAGAGCTATGAGCCAGGTTTTGGGAACATGATAGGGCACATTGTAATAAAATATTCATATGCAAAGGACAATGGATAGGAGAATAGATCCGCTCTTACATTTTTAAACAGCATTTCCAGACATTTGAAAAATAAATAAAAGCAATTCATTTGCTACAGATTTAGTTAAATAAATAAAGTGTATTCAGCTGCAAATGTTTCCATATCTGAGCAGGGCTTTTTCTTTTTTTGGCCCACTAAATTGGTTGTCACAGTATGAGAAAGCTCAGCTCTACGTATTTACCTCTTTTATCCCTGGCTGAAGAGAACATTTATGGCGGTATGAAGTGACTTAGCGCTGTGATGCCATAATCATAATGTTTCAGCTCTGCCCCCTTAGTGCTATTTGTTTGGAAGGCTTAGTTTTGCCATTTGTACAAAAATATTGAAAAATATAGTAGTGCTGCATTTGCATGTGTGTCAGTCTGTATTTAAAACATTTAAAATATATTAGGCTGTTTTTTTTTCTAGTTCTTTTAAATAATCGTGTAGATAGATGTAATGCTTACTCTGCCTCTCCAATGACTCTTCCCAGCTCTGATTCAGCACGTGGCTTGTCCTTTGAAGAAATGAAAAAAAGTTTCCAGTACCCACCAATAGACAAAAATGGTGAGTACAGGTGATGATAAAATTGTCCAAATGTTCTGTTTCTATTGAGGTACACACACAATCATATCCCCTACCTCGTGGAGCAGTAGTGAGAGGGCAACAACATTTTGGGCACGGTCCTAAAAGGGATTTTAATATGATATAAAGTTTGCCTAATTTGGAATTGTTCTATGTTTACTCTATTTAAAAAGCATGATTGATTAAAAAATATAATTTTTGCCCTGATTTGCAAAAAATAATGCTGAAAATAAATAAATCAGTCCTTAAAAAAACGTTTTGCTGTTTTTGCATCAGGCTTTTTACTCTCTTTCTCATAATTACTAATAGTGTTAAAGTAAAAAGAACCCTCCTTAGCACCAATCTATATATATATATATATATATATATATATATATATATAGATATATATAGATATATATATAGATATATATATATATCTATCTATATATATATATATATATATCTATATATATATATATCTATATATAGAGATATATATATATATATATATATATATATATCTATATATATATATATATTTCTATATATGAAACATTTTAGTGAACTAGGCATGATATTGTGAATTAGGCAAGAAAGGGAGAAAGGGGAAGGCATGGACCATAAGGAAAACTTCTATTCTTTTCACCTGCTCATTATAGTGTAACATTTAGGGGCTTATTTACTAACATTCAAATTTCTTTTTTTCCTACAAATCTATATTTCTTTAAAACTCAAACTTTTGAAATATATTAAGTGTACTCTAGTACAAAACTGTGCCAAGTAGAGGCTGTGGTGGTCTCGTAGAAGTCCTATTGGACTATCCATTTTTAATTAGTTTGGACTTTTTGGAGGTTTTTGATTTTTTTTCCGTTAGTAATCATCCGAAAAACTTTCTTTAGAGGTTTCATATTTTTTAGTGCATTGTTCCGCATTGTTTTCCGATCATACTTTTTATGTTAGGATATTTTAATAAATTCCTTGGTATTTGTATTTTGAGAGGAATAGAGTTTAATTGTAGTTTCAAAACTCTAAAACCACTAGAATCGAACCTTTAATAAATAGGCCTCCATGTGGCACAATGCCTGTGACTGCTCAAGCCCCTATATTGTATAGGTGTATATATGTAATACATTATCCAAAAACCTGTAACCAGAAATAGGGTTGCCACCTGGCCAGTAAAAAAAAAGATCAACCAAGGCCAGTTTTACAAATTTATGGGCAATGTATGTGCCAGTAAATTAGCAATAACCTTTTGTTTTGCCCCCAACCCACTCCCAGTCCCTGCTCTACTGTAAACTTTTATTGGCCCAAAGCAATGTTGTCTGGCTAATCCTTAGCAGAGCACCATTACACTTGGAATAGGCCCTCACATTGACTTGTGGAGGAAGGGATGATAGTGTTGGACTACACCAAAAATGATGTCAGTGGTTTGTAACCATCTTACAACTGTTAGTGTACTGTGACAAAAACTTTCTGTCACTATTTTAAACTTCATCCACTTAATTTCTCATAAGGCACAGTTTATTGTGATGCATTCAGGCTCTCTAGCAGCATATACCCTAATAATTAGGTAGAGCCCAAAGAGAAAGCACCGTGTGCTTCCTCCCTCTATATTAACTATAGACCGGGACAGGCCATAATACCCCTGGGCAAGTTGGACGACTGTTATCCCAGATGCAAGGGTTACAGCTGCTGGGGTTTCCTAAGCCATTAGGGAATATCATACAGTTGCTATATAATTCAGTTTGTTTGCTAATGTAAAGCCAACAGTATATGCTGCTAAAACATATGCCTGTTAGTGGGCCTGACCTATCATCCAGATGTGGCCATGATATCTATTTGGGATGTGATGTGTGCATGTTAGTACCACTAGGGAAATATTCCAGTTTAAGGTACTCTGAAATATTTGATTTATCTGGTTTTAGTAACTAATTATTCAAATTAGCAACAGTTTGGTAACTGCACAACAGAGACATTTAGGGTATTGTAGTTTCAGTATTTGAGGAAATGAAATCCTTTACGACTATAATGGCTCTTTGTTTTATGAAGTGGGTTCCACAGAACAGTATGGGAACTGAGGGTCAACCCAATGCCGAATATGTATAATGGTATAAAAATTCAAAAATGGAAGTATATATATATATATATATATATGTGTTAATCTACACTAATTATATTGAATCAGCAGAGCCATGAAAATTGGGGAAATGTTTGCATTTTAAACTCCCTACTTACAATATAGAGTGCTCATTTATTAATATAGGTGCTAAATTGCAACCCATCAATAATTAATTTGGATCAGCCTAATTCGTTCTAGTTAGATAACGAAAGCAAATACAGAAATGGTTGCTATGCCTTACTATATTGGTGAAATGTAACACTTATGTAAGTAAATGAGCTTTTGTGGGGTTGACATTTCACAGTAAGCAAATATAATAAAGAGGGAAATTAAATGCCTAAAAGTGACTTAAATAAAAAAAAAATGCAGTTGATCTGTAGCCAAGTGGCTTACATTATTAACTGAATAATAAAGTATTTATGTTGGTAGAATCCCTACAGTTAATGAAATGGCTTACGTCACCAGTAAAATACAGAGCTTGATCAAAGCCTTAAAGATTTATGTAAGTGTTTCAGAAGCAAATATTTCTTATCCTGTTCATGCTAAAGAAATATTTGAAACTTGTTTACATGCTTATTGTTGTAGCAGAGGTTGCTGAATTTATTTTCTCTTTTTTACAGGATACGTGTCCGATCCCATGAGTACAATGCGCTTCCATTCCTGCTGCCGGAGCAGCAGCTTTGAAGATAGTAACTGACAGATGGAGCATCATTGGCACAAATGATATGGATGTTAAAAGGCAAATCAATGCACACCTGAGATCCCCTCCAGAGTCACGGGGTTATAGGAAGGCTATGTTTGGATTTCTGTCTGATAATGCTTCTTTATGCTTTTTTCATTAAATTGCTGCAGTTTTGTCAATAATCCCCCTTCCCCCCACATGCCCACTTCCGAAGATAATGGAGATAGAAAAGCAAACTTTCGCTCACCCAGTTTTTTATTCTGGGAAATGTAAGTCCTTTCAGCAGAATATTTCTTGCACCTGTTTGTCAAAATAGTTTATGCAGAGTTCACAAATGACTGAGGGGCAAATTCATCAAGGGTCGAATTTCGAGGGGTTAAATCCCTCGAAATTCGACTGGGGAATAGAATCGAATAGAATCGAATAGGCAATTCGGGCGAATTTACGCGCTGGCGAATAGTCGAATTGGCGAATATTCGCCAGGCGAATAGGCGCTCGATCGAATATTCGCTCGAAGGATTTTCATTCGATCTAATGCCTTTTTATTTGATCAAAAACTTGGAAAACAAGCTTATGGGACTTTCCCATAGGCTTTTAAAGCAATTCGGTAGGTTTTAGGTGGCGAAGTAGGCAGTCGAAGTATTTTTAAAAGAGACAGTACTTTGACTATCGAATGGGCGAATAGTCGCAGCATTTTTGTGCTCGATCCAGTACTTCGACTATCGAATGGCGAATAGTCGCAGCGTTTTTGCGCTCGATCTATTCGAATCATTCTACTCAGGTGAATTTACGCCAATTCGATAGTCGAGGAGCACAAAAATTCGAAGTTTTTTTACTTTGAATCCTTCACTCGAAGTTAGTGAATCGGCCCCTAGGTGTTTTCAAACTGTGTGCCTACCTGTATACCTGTAATCCAGCAGTTTTAGCTACAGGTATGGGACCTTTTATCCAGAATGCTCTGGACCTGGGGTGTGTGTCAGATAAGGGAAGGAAAAAAAGAGGACTGTTTGCCTCCAATAAGGATTAATTATATCTTAGTATGGATAAAGTATAAGGTATTCAGACGATTTTGTCACTGTTCAAATGTGAGACAGTTAATAACATAATGTCTATTGGAATAACTTGTTATAATCAATAAAAATCTCTAAGTATAAGGTATTGTATTCTTATTGCAGAGCATAAGGAAATATTTTTTTTAAAGTTTTAATTATTTGCATAAAATGTGCTCTATGGGAGTTGGCCTTTCTGTAATTTGGAGCTCTCTGGAGAATGGTTTTCAGATAATGGATCCTATACCTATATTAAGTACAACATTATGGATATGAATTTCTGAAATTCTTCTGTCCAGAGACCTTTTTTTTTACAAATGTAATCTTTAGGTCTTATTTAAAAAATGTGTTAAATTGCACAAACTCTGTTGCCAGTAGCAACCAATCCAGTCATTTTATTTGTTCATTTATAGCAGACTGCTTTGGTTGCTGATCAATTGCTGGTGGCAACTGCACCTATGTTTGTAAATCAGCTTCTTTTACTTTCATTGTAATAATTATCACTTTATAAAAACGATTCACTTATAATACACATGTCCTGCAAAATAAATCATAATGGTTCTTGTTGTTCGTTCTAAATTGTGCTTGGTTATGACCACTGAAACTTTTGTATTAAGAAAAGTAATATGCCTCCTCCTTAAAAATGTAAAGATATAAAAAAAGGCCTTAAAGGAGAACTAAATCCTAGCAATGAATATGACTAAAAATGCCATATTTTATATACTGAACTTATTGCTACAGCCTAACGTTTCAGCTTCTCAATAGCAGTAATGATCCAGAATGTCAAACTTGTCACAGGGAGTCACCATCTTGGAAAGTGTCTGCAAGATCAGCTGTTGTGAAGCTAAGCTTAGTGGTCATTGCAAATTATCAAGCAGAACATTAGGTTGGCCTGTAATATAAGCTGATGCTACAGGGCTGATTATTAAATTATCCTGCTAGTTGCACTGGTTTCTGTGCTGCCATATATTAATTATCTGTATTAATTACTAATCAGCCTTATGTTGTGACATTTATATTCTATGTGTACTGTATATTTTGAATCAGTCAGATGGGGAGCTACTGGGGCATCTTTGGAGCCCAAAACAATAATGTTCAAAATTTCTGGCCTATTTCTTTTGTTAAGCTTTAGTTCACCATTAACCTGTGTAAAATAAACCAGCCTTAGACCTCCTGCGTTTATACGGTCATCAATCTACATGCTTCTTCAATTATCTCTATATTTTACAATACAATACAGCAAGGTACATTATTCCATACTCCATACTGAAAGATAACAATGGTTATATATTTGGGTTTTATACAGTTCTAACCGGAGTCAGAAATCCAAACTTGGATCATGACCAATAATATCCAAAGAGACAATTGCAACATCATTTTGTTACAATTGATAACTGTCAGTGACTGAGTGCTATCTTTTTCCCTAAGCAATTTTATATTCATATTCAGTTCAAAATTGAATATAAAAAAATCTGTTTGCTCTTTTGAGAAATGGATTTCAGTGCAGAATTCTGCTGGAGTAGCACTATTAACTGATCCATTTAAAAAAAAAAAAAACATGTTTTCCGATGACAGGATCCCTTTAATAATGCCTTGACGCAGCTGCCATTTTTTATTAGTGCAGCTGTATAAATATGGGTACTGGGAATTTAATTGTGCTGGATTCCTAAAAGCTCAGATGAAACAGACTTCCATTTCTTAAACTAAATGTTACCTGTCTTGGCCATAACTGCTCGCAAACTGACAATGAAGACTCATAAGCATTTTACAGGTATGTTTGTGATGACTGCAAGTTACAACTTTGATCATTTCTTCTAACACTTTACTAAAGGTTTCAAATCATGTGTTGACCTTAGTGAACAAATATATTTGAATACATTTAATAAATATAATTCCCATGAGCTGGGGCAGAATAGCAATGAAATAAAAATAAAAAATGCACAAGATACACAGTAGGATACACATTTTCAAGATTTCTTAGGATTTTTCACCCAACAACTCAGATTTCTTAAGCTTTTTGCTCGAAAACGTTGGTGTATTGCATGAAACCCAGTGCATATCAAAAAATCATTAGGACTTCTCGACAGGTCTGAGATGCCTGATTTTCCATCCTCGAGGTTAAATAAATTCCAAAAAATTTGTGTCTTTTAAAAAAAAAAAACAACACACATTTTTCGAGATTTTTGCATTCGGAGTTTAGTAAATAACCACCATAATGTCTATTACATCACATACAGTATAGTACATAACACAAAATCATTATTATATACATGGTGCTTCTAATCATGCATGACATCCCTGCACTTTTTGGTAGATAATACAGCCTTATAATAAGCAAAACCATATGCAAAGCTCTTATCTTAGTGATGAATATTATTTAAAAGTTCATTGGGATTCAATACTTTGATTAGTTTCTATTAAATGTTTTCACGCTTTACACTGGGATTACACTTGAGAAAGGAATGATTTGTAGTCAATAATAAAATATTTTAGCAGTATCTGCTTCTATGAGTGCTCTCCTCTAACTACTATTTTATAGTTTCTATATATATTTTACTAAATATAGCAGTACTTTAAATCCCCAGACCAATAATATCAAAGACATATAAAGTAGCAAACCTAGTTGTTTAATTACATGCTGTCTGGAGGCCAATGCAATTTCCAAAGCTGAATGAACAAAGTAACAGTTGTTACCTCAACAGGTTACTAATTTTATTGCAATGAATAAAAAGACTTGTTCTAAGACCGAATAACTGAGCAGGTCATTGTTTTCTATTTTTGTGAACTGGATTACCATACCAAGTACAAAACTGCCCTATCCAAGCTTAATGCAGGTGTCATTTAAAACTAATGTTTGCCATAAATTGTATCCCAGGTGCTCATAAAAAATCATGACCTTGTTTGCAAGATAAATCTAGGTATGGAGAATTTCTCTCACAGTTCACAACACATATTCCTCAATTCACAAGTGCCATTTCAAGTCAGGCTAAAGTCACCTTGCAGAAAAAGATGCAAATACAGAGAGTATTTACAGCTTTCAAACTCTTCAAGCAACTGTATTTACTGTTCGTAAGTAAACAGTTCATTACTATAGGTACCAGTCATATAACGTATATTGTGATATCTCACCTTATCACTACCCTAAGCTGTTGTTTATACATCTGATGGGTACTTTATAGTAAACCGGGCATTTAAAGGTGAAGTCCAAAAAGACTTCTCAGTGCACTTTATTTTCAGTGCTGTTAAAGTAATTTGTAAATGTAATTAAAATTGAAAGAATGTTTTTTCTTTCCTTTTCCCAACTTCTCCAACTATTGGAACACTATATTGCCAAGAAGTTAACCCCCAACCAAGTTCCTACAATACTTTGCACATTTTGCCATTGACAGGCTGAAGGAGAAGGAGAATAAAAGAGATGGAATAGTGGGAAGTGTATGTTACACAGTAGCATACAGTACATAGTTATTTGAAACATGACACATGTTCATCCAGTTCAACCTTTTATGTTGAAACCTGCCTTACTGATAGTATAGAGAAATGCAACCCCCTCCCTGCCCAAAGCTTCTCCAATTTGCCTTAGAGTGGGAGAAAATCCTTCCTGACTCCAAGATGGCAATCAGACCAGTTTTTAGATCAACTTTGTTGCATACTAACCGGCTCAAAATACATTATGGGGCAGATTTACTAAGCTCGAGTGAAGGATTCGAATTAAAAAAACTTCGAATTTCAAAGTGTTTTTTGGGCTACTTCGACCATCGAATGGGCTACTTCGACCTTCGACTACTACTTCGAATTCGAATCGAACGATTCGAACTAAAAATCGTTCGACTATTCGACCATTCGATAGTCGAAGTACTGTCTCTTTAAGAAAAACTTCGACCCCCTACTTCGGCAGCTAAAAGCTACCGAAGTCAATGTTAGCCTATGGGGAAGGTCCCCATAGGCTTGCCTGTGATTTTTTGATCGAAGGATATTCCTTCGATCGTTGTATTAAAATCCTTCGAATCGTTCGATTCGAAGGATTTAATCGTTCGTTCGAACGAATAATCGTTCGATCGCAGGATTTGCGCTAAATCGTTCGACTTCGATATTCGAAGTCGAACGATTTTAGTTCCTGGTCGAATATCGAGGGTTAATTAACCCTCGATATTCGACCCTTCTTACATCTGCCCCTATATGTTGATTATTATGTCATCTGTTCATGTATGTTTTTGAACTAGCAAGTACTAAAGACAATGCAATGTTTTATTATTTTTTCTTAAAGTAGCAATTTAAAGACTTATTAGTTAACTTGAATTTAAATAGCTATTTTTTATTACATAGTCAACAGCCACAAGCAACTGCAAGATTATACATTTGTCACCAACAGATGTGATTCCTTGATATTAATACTGAATGTTACAATATGTTCACCCACTCGTCCACCTACTCCCGTATGCCATAATTTACTGAGTAAAGGTAATTAATCATCTACCTCTAAATTTATTGTTTTCACTGTGCTATAAAATCCCACTTGTAAAAATAATAAATAGCAAAATGATCACAATATATATATATATATATATATATATATATATATATATATATATATATATATATATATATATATATATATATATATATATATATATATATATATATATTGTGATCATTTTGCTATCTATTATTTTTACAAGTGGGATTTTATAGCACAGTGAAAACAATAAATTTAGTTAAAATTTGGCTGTGGTTTTTTTAATAAAATATGAGATAAATGAGGATTTTTGTAAAAAACCCCTAAAGGTCTGCTGCATAACAATAGTATTATAATGAGAGGGTGGAATCTGGGGGGTTATTTAGTAAAGTCCTATTTTTTATGGTTGCAGTTTTAAAGGGGAAAACACAATTTTTCACGTTTTATTAAACCCAGAGGCTGCTAAACGTCTGAATAAAAGTACTCCATCTCAAATCTGCCGAGGTCATGTGGAAGTCAATGACAGCCGTCCCTTTTGCAATTAGAAGATATCATGATCTGAGTTGAATTTTGTATGATAATCTGAATAATTTGTGGTTTTCAGGCGATAATCTGAATCGGAGCTTTCAATCTTAAATCCGAAAAAAAGTACAATTTGGATTTTTTTTCTCGTTTTTATCAAGTCTTTTCCTGCACCAGATTCTTTCAAATTAATTTATTGATAAATAAGCTAAAAATGTGGATGGGAGTTTGGTCAAAGTGGTTTTAATAAAATAATGAGAAATATTTGGATTTTAATAAATAACCCCCCTTAAATTGTAAAAATATCAGTTGTATTATAAGGAACAAGTAACTTCTTTTACTATAGCATAATTATTTTTTTGTAATTCAGTTACCCTCCATTTTTCTCAGCATATTCTCCCTTTTACATTTTTTGTGTTGCTGTATTATACCCTGCACCTGTTGTCAACCTAGGGGAGTTCTATCTACATATAAATGTGTCATCATTTGTATATGTGTGTGTGTACACTATTCATACTATTCAAACTATTCATACTAGCTATGTTCAAAATGTTACTACCAATTTACACAATCCTTGTGGCATAGGTAAGGTTTCTATGAGTATAAGGACATATATTCCAGTGATGAAAATAAAACAGACAGACTGCAGGCAATAGAAATAGGGTCACAGCCACTTGTAAGTTCCCAAATATATGGTTTGTTTACAAAGCTCAGAAATGTCTAGTGTTATGTAACTTGTTCAACCAGAGCTGATGTTTATGTATTTTTAATATGTGTTGTTTTCTTTTGTTCCAAGACATGATCAAGTTAGTTAATGAAGTGGTCCAAGAAACATTCAATTTTCCTTTGTTAAACGCATTATTGTTATCAGTCGTACTGACCCCATTAAAATACCCCAGTGTTTTGTTTGTAAATTTCACCCCTCTAGGCTCTTGGAACTGTTCCCTGTTTATTAAAATCCAATGGGTCATTTATAAAGTTCCCAGAGCCAATATTTATTTGTATATCATTGGTTTGCTCATGTTTTCACCCTAACCCCTACATTTTACACTGCTGTGGCTATCTTTCCTTTTTTGTGAATCGCAGTGAAATGTAAATTGCGCACAAATATTCATACATGAGATGGGTGTTTGCAGAATAGAGAGTCAGTACAGGGCAAATATGTTCAATGTGTGGTTCAATTTGTGCTGTGCAAACTTTATAAATCAACCCGATAATATGGACTTACATGAAGTTATTGATTATGGTCTGACCAGCAAGGCAAAGAGCAGCCATGCTATATTGTTTGAGCCTGAACAAATCTTACAGCTGTTGACAGCAATGGTAAATACAAAGTCCAGGGCAATCATTTATGCCATCATTTTAATTTCCCCTTCAAATCAATGGGAAGGTACCGTAGCTTGGCAGGGGGCTTTCAAACCCAATGGTTTTCCAATAAAAGTAATGGTCAAGCGCTTCCTAGTGTCATGTGTTTTAAAAATGCTGGTTCTTTCAATTGTTTTGGTTGTTTATGTTGCATTCCTGTTCTCAGACTTAAAAGTCCATAATTGCTTTATTCTTTACTTTTTTACCTACAGTCTGATTAAGGATTAGAGAATCTCAGTTAGCAATCCTATAAATTACATGCCATTCAAAATGCTATCCATCTTGTTTAGTTGTATCTGTCCCTTCACCTTGTTGTTATTTGTGCTAAACTCATTTAAAGTATTCATGTTGGTTCTCTGCTTTGAAGACACTGTAAATTAGAGTTTTTAAATGTCAGGGTTTTTGTAATCCACATTAATTGTTCTTCCTAGACGAGCACTTGTTATGATTGTCTTACATTTATTAGCAATTAGTCCTTGGTTTTCACTTTAACAAACCCCCCATCATTTTCCAGCATTGTTGCACTCCTTGTAATTACAAAATTACTCTTTTTCAATCATCAATGATTTGTACTTTCCTCAGGATGATTAAAATCAGCCTCATAATCTTGATTATCACACATGCCAAATGCAGTATTGGTTTCAATGGCTGTCGCACATTCTTTTACTAGAACTTTACCTGTACTTGATATTTGATTAGCTGTACCTGTCATCTCATTTCTTGCTTAATTTTAGCCTGTGTTATTTTTTTATATTTACAGTACATAGCTTAGCATGTGGGTTTCTGTACATCCATTTCTGCAGTAGTTGGTGCCTTGACCCTATAGGATTTTCTCAGCTGCTTACCTCTTTTTGCCAACTATATTCCAAACGTTTCCCCATAATCTCTGCAAATTTGCTCATACTAGGATTCATTTATCAAAAGGTTGCACAGTGCCACATCTAAATGTTAACATGATCATTCATGTTTTTTTAAATATTTTTTTTAGATCATTTATATTTCATGAATTGAAGGACTCAATGGAGACCATTAGAATATCAGAATGATTGTATAATAACAGGCCATCTAGATCAATTTGTACTGAACTTATTGCTTTAACCTGGAAAATATTTGTAATAAATATCCATATACTTAAGCATAGATAACAAAGGAAAATTCCTTGAAACGGCCTACTGTATTGTGTGCTGCAGTATATTTTTACACTTCTATATATGTATAAATCAGGGGGTGAGGAGTGACCGTTGTCATCCAGCATAGAGGGATCCGGCTGTATCACAATTTCATACTTCAAGTATGAAATTACACCAAAACTTACACCATTTGTATAACTTCCTCATTCTTCTATTTATATGAACTACTACTGATTAGTTACTGGCATGCACAGCAAGAACATTGGGCCCCTAAACTTATGTAATTTACAAAACTACAACAAAAACCTGCATAACTTCCATATCAAGCAATAACAGTGCAGAACAGAGGCAGGAAGGAATGTAGGGTTCCCTAATGAACTGACTGACTTATTAGCACATGATGTAATTAGACTATTTACTTATTATAGAATGACATCATCTGTTTATCTTGGGTGATATTTACTGAATTATATGAATGCTTCCTACATGAACTTTTCAGCAGTGGAATTACTAGTTATTGGGGCCCACAGCAGATTTGTGTCCCCTAAAATTTGGCAACAAGACATTTTCCATGAGCACATATTGCAGGTGTTTATCAGTCTCACAGGGACCCCTATAGTTCCTGGGCCCCACATTAGTTGCAGGGTCTGTTTAATCTAGAATAAAAATTGGTTAGCTTGTGTCATAGTAACTGCGGTTCAAAAGAAAACATCCAACAAGTTCAAACTTTTCCCAGCAAAACCTACCTACCTACTGTTGGCCAACAAACTTGGTCAACAATCTTGGTACTGTGTGCTTGTGCTCATCGGGACCCAAAATATCAGATGGCAGACTCTGACCACAGGTGTGTGGATGAGTATATAATATAAGACGATACATTTATGGATGAAAACTTCATAATATGTTATCTAATGAAAAATAATTTCAGATAAATAATGTTTATTTAATGTTTTTAAAAAGTCATCTCAGTGTATGTGTTGTCACAGGTAGTTGCATTTCATGAATATTTACACTTTTCTAAAATGAAATTATTTATTTTCAGATTAGCTAATCATTCACCATAGTAATTATGTTTAGTTAGTAAGCTCATTGAGGTGTGCTATCTATCCATATGGTAAATAAATAGTAATGAAAAATTGCCATGAAGCAGTTTATGTTACTTGGAGCCCAATGCAAGAGATTTGCTTGAGTATCAAACTATTTATTTTAGATTCTTGGAGATCTACTTATGTATCAGAGCAATAGTAATGCAGAACTGCAGCAGCTAGCAGTTACATTGTGTCCAGATTTTAACAATATACCAGTATGTATTTCGGGTTGCAATAAAAAATCACTACTTACAAAGTTAAAAATGCAAAAAAATTAGCAAATACATTATTAAAGTTTCATAATACAAGTATAGGATCTATTATCTAGAATGATCACAATCTGGGGTTTTTCCCCCAGATTTGGATCAACATACTTTAAATCTGCTGAAAAATATTTAAACATTAAATGCACCCAATAGGATTGTTTTGCTTCCAATAAGGATTAATAATATCTTAGTTGGGATCAAGTACAAGGTACAGTTTTATTATTACAGAGATAGGAAATCATTTTCCAAATATTAGAATTATTTTCTTACTATGTATGGGAGATGGCCAACCCACAATTAAGAGTTTTTGGATAATGGGTTTCTGGAAAAGGGATTCCATACCTGTAGCTTATTTTTGCTTAAAGGAACAGTAACACCAAAAATTAAAAGTTTTTAAAAGGAATGACAATATAATGTAGTGTTGCCCTGCACTGGCAAAACTGACGTGTTTGCTACAGAATTTTCTTTTAATATAAATAAGCTGCTGTGTAGCCATGGGGGCAGTCATCTAAGCACAGGACACACAGTAGATAACAGATATATTCTAAAACTCAGACCAGAAAAAATAGGAATTTAGTAAATAACCCCCTAAATGTCAGTTTGTTGGGGGGGGGGCATTGTAGATATAATTTCTCTAATTCCAGACAGTGTCATTTTGTGACTATTAAAACAAATCAGTGCTGTCTTTCATGAAAAGGGCATTAACTCAAGGAATGAAAACTTAATTTTGCCTCTTTAAAGGTCCATGGTAAGACCTCACCTTAAGTATGCAGTGTAGTTTTGGGCTCCATTCTTTAATAAGTATATTAATGAGCTGGAGAGAGTGCAGAGACGTACAACAAAACTAGTTTCCTATTCATGTGCAAACGTCTTCATTAAGCCCAACAGCCCTTAGTTTAGAAAGCAGTCATTTAAGGGGCACTGCATAAATCACTTTGGCAAAATTCAAATAGATCACATCTACTGCCCCCCCCCCATCAAGCATCTTACTTACCTCATCATAAAAAGTTTGTCTGACATGACCTATGCTTCATAAAGCCATGCTGATTACTGCTCATAATGTCATTCACCAGGGCAAAATGTTGAATGTGATACCTTAACAAGCCTTCAAATAATTTGCCCACACACCACTGGCCCATAATTGCCAGTCTATGATTGTAATCCCTATTTAGATATTGGAATTAAATCAGCTTTCCTCCAATCCATAGTTTCCATACCAGATGAAAGTGCCAATGGTCAAGTCAACAACAATTTTTATGCGTGTGGCTTAATCTCCAACTCTTCACATACATAAGGAACTGAAATGTCCACTTTGCCCAGCATGACCGTGTACTAGAGTTGTTGTATAGCACTGGGGGGTTCTGGAGGAACGTCATTTCATTTCTACTATGTACTTTATTTACTGTATATGGCTGAAATGACAATAAAATCCACTTGACTTGACATTAGGGAGTCTATAGCATACTGCTACAATTAATTTGCTGGACTTTTTCAGTCAGTGAAGAGCTCCACCCATTGGGCTTCAGCTGCCTCATTTTCTAACATCACCTCCTCCTTTATATTAGCTTTTAAATCCTGCCTAACAAACAGACATACCCCTCTTTCTTTTCTATTGCCTCTGTCCCTCCAAAACACCAACCACATCATATTTCTTCTCCAGTACCAGCAACTCCAGCTCTCCAATTTTACTCCTTACATTTGAAAACAGTCTTTTAATACTGGTACCAGTGTGAGAACTTTGTTAATATGTGGTCCTCCCTGTATCCACAACCAAATCTTCACCCCCATTTTCCAATACTATGCCCACTACCTCATCTAACCTGTTTTTCATGGAATTCCTTACTGCACCCCCATCATTTTTAATGCCTTTAAAAGAGGCTTGGATGATTTATTGGACAAGCAAAGAAACATAATATCCAAGGCTATAGTGATACTAAAATCAGTGTGAGAGTGTATGTATTTGGAGGGGTTGAACTTGATGGATTTTGGTCTTTTTTCAACCCAACTTAACTATGTAACTATGTATGTAACTGCAACACCACTGTACAAATATAATAAGTCATGCTACTTATAATTCAATACTCCAAGACATTCATGACATCCCTACTTCAGATGGCAAATGTGCAGGTCTATGACTACAAGTGATAAGTTGAAAATATACTAAATATATAAAAATATAATAAGTATTTCTATTGGCTAAAAGGCAGATAAAATGAAATAAATGTTAATTGACTGATTCCTGAATAAAGTTAAAAAAATAAAGGGGTAATAACACCAGGAAATGAAAGTGCCCTAAAAGGATTTACATATAACATTCACTTCTACAAAATTCTGCACTATTTCTAGGAAGTGTGATGTTTTTTATTTGAAATTACTGTTTTTTGATAAAGCTTTTGAAAACAGTTACTGCATATTATCTGCTCTATTAAACTCAGTAGACCAGCTGGGTTTTTCATTACAACGACTGAAAGATGGCTGAACACATCAGAGCCACCAAGCTTATAGCATACACACTACAAAAAGAAAATACACCAAAAAAAGGACATAAAAATTGAGACAAATTAATAATTTTCCATTTGGTGTTATATAGTTTTATTTCAATTTTTAATCATTTCAGGGAAACATTTTCTTGTCATCTCTTGCAAGATTCTGTATATATATTCTGTAACATATATATATATATATATATGTTTTTTTTTTCCAAAGTATATAAATATAGACCAAAAATCTTCTTTCCATAAATTTAAGAATTCTTAATGAAACTGTAAACAAAAAAAGTCATGTGCCTTTACTTTAAGGTACACCTCTCAAATACAATAGTAAAATATATTGTGAAAAGTATCATTGGTAATGAACAATAATATTTATTATACATAATGTAAAAAGCAAAATATGCAAAATTCTCTATCTTTTCTAAAAGAATTCACACCAAAGGATAGAATAACTTCTGTTTTGTGGTATTTTTATAACAGATATACGTGTAATATAATAAAGTAGACTGATAAAAAGAAATCTGAGACCAGACATATAGTGGAAGATGGCTGGTACATGCAAAGTATTTACTGCCCTATATAAAACTTGCTAGTATTTTTAAATGCTCACTGTTTGGAGATGTACTTGCTATGGAAGCAACCACCAACATTATAGATCTATTACTTTGTTTATTAACTGCTTTTTCCATTGATCATCTAAGGAGTCTTTGTTGTACTGATTTAAAATTGTGTGTGTGAAATGTGAATAAGAAAAAAGAGTGTTCATTTATTTTCTTGTTCTGAACTTGGAATATTGAAGAAGTAAAAGATTTGTTTACCCCATATTACTGATTAAATTACCTAAGCATCATGATAATAGTGGTACAAAAGGTGCCAGGATTGCCTTTGACCTGTTCTTCATTTTAAAAAAGTCAGTTAATAACAAGAATTAATAAGTATACCAGGAAAGTCATATTAAATTGTGTGTCCTGTATATAGCAAATTAAGTCATATTCATGTATCAGATGTCAAAGCAGAAAATAGGAGGAAATAATAAATATGGGGAAATGATAAATAGGGGGAAAATAGGGAAATGGGGGAAGCTCTAAAACTGTCTGTGATCACTCTACAACAAGGACAAATTGTTTCTTTTTTACAATTTTTAAATAATATTTTAAATTATTTTCATTAAATATTACTTTTTTCTGTTTGAACTTACGCAGCAAGCTATTTCTTCATTAACCTTACATGAAAAAAGGATACGATTTGGAAAAGTCCAAAATGGAATAAAGAAATTTGGGATTTAAGTATACAAACCTTATAATGTATAATAGTAAGTGATGGCATATGATCTTGCTACTCTTCTCTGCAGCACTCATGTAAGTGAGCTTTAGGTGAAGACAGATAGAGCAAAGATTCCTTTAATATGATGTTATTAGTTATGAATCCTCTCAATTTTGGATGGATTAGCTTATTTTTTATTTAAATACCTCTAAATAAATATAGTTTTTATATTTATTCTGCTGGAGAACAATGTTTAAGTAAAATCAATTTCAAACCCTTAAACCAAAAACTGCTAGAAAATACATGCATTTAAAGTAAACCAAATTATTTTGGCCTTCACTTACTAAGATTGGTGGACTGGTTAGAACTGGTGGAACAGGCCAACAAATTAAAATCACATGGACCATATAGAATTTATAACTAGACAGGCCACTTTTCATTTTCAGGGACCCATTATTGTCTGTCATGCTTCTAAATGTTCAGACATTATTCTCTCCACTTTCTTGACTATAGCACTTGCAGAAGCAATGTGTGCTAAATACAATTGGAATACTAGTGTATTTGATTTTTAGTTAATAAGGGACTGTTTTTAAGATTTATCAGTGTTACATTTAGCATAGACTGTGCCAGAACAAGCAGGGGAGACTGTTCCATGAATGGTGATATCAGGTACTATGGGGGCAAAGTTATATTTTCTTCTGAGTTCTTACACATGTATTAAAGTAGATTTTTTTTTTTGGTAGTAAGGCTTTCATCTTCAAATTATTTAAGCAGGACAGTGTACTCCATTTTTTAACTCCCAGTGGTTATATACATAATTATTTATTCATAAATGTATATATGGCAAGCAGTGAAACTATAACCACAAACAGATTACCTACTTTGAGCCCCTTAGTACTTTCCTATACAACACTGTAGAAAAAGTCCTTGTGCCATGATAAAGAAAGCATTGCAAATATACTTTGGGGTAATAAAGGGAAATATAATGAGATCTGTTTACTAACCAAAATGTGCTATAAATTTACTAAAAAAAAATTAAACAGTAACAAAATGCAATAGAATTGTGTTGCAACCAATATGCATTTATGTAGCATAGTTACCACTAAATACAAGGAACAGTTACTGTCATTATGACAGAGAAAAAGGAAATAATTTATAGAATTATTATTACCAAAATGCTCACTGGAAATGTATTCTTTTCTTTAAATGGATTCTATGGCAGATGAACATCCCGTAATTTCTGAATATCAGGTTTCTAGATAAGAAGTCACATATAGTACATGTACTTCATTTCCAAAATAAAGACCATTGTTAATGTTTGCTACGTTTGTTTTTAAAGTATATTAAAATATTTCATATTTGGGGGATGTAGTATGGTAGTACTGGTAAAATTATTACCTAATATCTTCATCTGATGATTTTGTTATATTGGATCTTCATTTTCTGCTTGAGAAACTTCATTGTCTGGTAGGCTATTTACATTTTCTAGTTCTTCTTCACCAGCTGCTGACACATTTAGGACTTCATCCGTTTGATCATTTGGATTCATATTTTCTGAATCATTAAGAATAATTTCTTGGTTGGTTTCATTTACTTCTCCTTCTTCTTCTTCTCCAGTTGTTTTATTAAGAGACTCTTCGATATTCTCTGAACTTTCTGTAAATTCAGTGACTGGTGTATCTAGTTGTACATATTCTTCTTGCTCAATATCAGGTTTTTCATTGTCTGCTATTTCACTCTGAGATATTTCAGACTCGAGTGGTTCAATATCCTTAATTTCCTCTTCATCCACAATTTGATTCACAGCATCCTCTTTGGAGTCTGCATTTTCTACTGGCTCTCTATTTTCTTCATTCGTGTCTACAGAATGGACATCTGTTTCATTAAGACTATTAATCAATATATGTTCTATTATGTTGTTTGCATCCATGTCTTCTTCTTGTTTTTCAGCTCCATTATTAAGATCAGTAATATCTACATCCCCTGTTTCAGCTGTCTCCTCATTAACACTACTTGACTCCCCCTTAGTTTCTGATGATTGTTCTACAAAATGCTTATTATCTTGGTCTGAAGATTCACCTTCTGTTTTAGAGTTCATATCCCCAGATGTGTCTTTAACATCTGCAGATTCACGTTGGGTATCAAGACTGGAATCCTCAGGTGCAGATACGATCTCTTGACTTGGGTCATTTGATGAATGTTCTTCAGTGCTTGGGTCACTATGTTCTACATCAGATATGCCCTGATTACCATCCTGATCACTAAAAACACCATCGGCTTCATTGCTTTCTTCAGTAGTTTGTTCTTCCTTAGCATCCTCTATTGTTATGCACTCTTTAGAATCATTTATATCAGGGCTTACTGCTCTGGAAGCACTCTCTACACCTATAGCTTCAGCATTAAGTTCATCTTCTGTTTTCACAATATCTGAAGATTCTTCCATTTCTGGTGCATCTCCTTCTTCTACCATGACAGCACTAGTTGTATTTTCCATATCAATACATAAATCAACATTGTTGCCTGCATCACTTATTTCTGCATGCTCCAGTGCCTCACTGCCTGCAGGTTCTTCATACTCCTTTGTCTCACCTTCTTCATCAGGAAGACCTTTGTTTTCACTACTTTCTTCAGTAGTTTGTTCTTCTTTAGAATTATCATCCTCTATTACTATGCACTCTGTAGATTCATGTGTTTCAGGACTTACAGCTCTAGAAGCATTCTCTTCACCTGTATCCTCAGAAGCAACTTCATTTTCTGCTTTCACAATAGCTGAAGGTTCTACCAATTCTCCTGCTTCAATGACAGAACTCGTTAAATTTTCTACATCAATACATGAATCGGCATTGTTGCCTGCATCACTTATTTCTGCGTGCTCCAGTGCCCCACTGTCTGCAGGTTCTTCATACTCCTTTGTCTCACCTTCTTCATCAGGAAGACCTTTGTTTTCACTACTTTCTTCACTAGTTTGTTCTTCTTTAGAATTATCATCCTCTATTACTATGCACTCTGTTGATTCATGTGTTTCAGGACTTACAGCTCTAGAAGCATTCTCTTCACCTGTATCCTCAGAAGCAACTTCATTTTCTGCTTTCACAATAGCTGAAGGTTCTACCAATTCTCCTGCTTCAATGACAGAACTCATTAAATTTTCTACATCAATACATGAATCGGCATTGTTGCCTGCATCACTTATTTCTGCGTGCTCCGCGGCCTCACTGTCTGCAGGTTCTTCATACTCCTTTGTCTCACCTTCTTCATCAGGAAGACCTTTGTTTTCACTACTTTCTTCAGTAGTTTGTTCTTCTTTAGAATTATCATCCTCTATTACTATGCACTCTGTTGATTCATGTGTTTCAGGACTTACAGCTCTAGAAGCATTCTCTTCACCTGTATCCTCAGAAGCAACTTCATTTTCTGCTTTCACAACAGCTGAAGGTTCTACCAATTCTCCTGCTTCAATGACAGAACTCATTAAATTTTCTACATCAATACATGAATCGGCATTGTTGCCTGCATCACTTATTTCTGCGTGTTCCAGTGCCTCACTGTCTGCAGGTTCTTCATACTCCTTTGTCTCACCTTCTTCATCAGGAAGACCTTTGTTTTCACTACTTTCTTCAGTAGTTTGTTCTTCGTTAGAATTATCATCCTCTGTTACTATGCATTCTGTAGAATCATGTGTTTCAGGACTTACAGTTCTAGAAGCATTCTCTTCACCTGTATCCTCAGAAGCAACTTCATTTTCTGCTTTCACAATAGCTGAAGGTTCTACCAATTCTCCTGCTTCAATGACAGAACTCGTTAAATTTTCTACATCAATACATGAATCGGCATCGTTGCCTGCATCACTTATTTCTGCGTGCTCTGTGGCCTCACTGTCTGCAGGTTCTTCATACTCCTTTGTATCACCTTCATCATCAGGAAGACCTTTGTTTTCACTACTTTCTTCAGTAGTTTGTTCTTTGTTAGAATTATCATCCTCTGTTACTATGCATTCTGTAGAACCATGTGTTTCAGGACTTACAGCTCTAGAAGCATTCTCTTCACCTGTATCCTCAGAAGTAACTTCATTTTCTGCTTTCCCAATAGCTGAAGGTTCTACCAATTCTCCTTCTTCAATGACAGAACTCGTTAAATTTTCTACATCAATACATGAATCGGCATTGTTGCCTGCATCACTTATTTCTGCGTGCTCCATGGCCTCACTGTCTGCAGGTTCTTCATACTCCTTTGTATCACCTTCATCATCAGGGAGACCTTTGTTTTCACTACTTTCTTCAGTAGTTTGTTCTTCATTAGAATTATCATCCTTTATTGCTATGCACTCTGTAGAATCATGTGTTTCAGGACTTACAGCTCTAGAAGCATTCTCTGCACCTATATCCTCAGAAGTAACTTCATTTTCTCCTTTAACAATAGCTGAAGGTTCTACCAATTCTCCTTCCTCAATGACAGAACTTGTTAAATTTTCCATATCAGTACATAAATCTACTTCATTGCCTGCATCAGTACTGGTGTCTTCACCCTCATTATCATTATTTTCATTTTGTTCCTCATCAATAATAATTTCATTTGCATTAGGAGTATCAGCTACAGTATCAGCTATTTCCTGTATACCATCTTCTGTTTGTTCCTTATCTATATTTTCTTCAGATAATACATTTGTAGCACTATTTTCAACAGTTTCATTTTCAGAACCATGTTGTTCTGCTTCTTGAACTAGTTTATTTTCTTCTACCTCAACTGAATTAGTTATAATTGCAACATTTTCTTCCTCAGTTGTTAAAATACCAGTTGTTTCATGTTTCTCAATATGATCTTCTTCTTCCACTTTGGTATCATTAACAGACAGTGTGTCATTGTTTTCCACATTTAACATAGCAGATGACTCAACTGATGCATCAAGGTCTTTAAGATCTGAATTCTCTTCATTTAGGGTTATTTCACCCTGTTCCATACCATCTTCAACAGGAATTGCTTCTTCTTCTTTATCTAGGATTGATTCTCTTAGTTCACTTTCCATTGTATCTCCAGATTTTAAAGATGAGCGCAGCAACTCTTCTGTTACAAGAGGAATATTTTGTTCTTCTACATCGTCATCATCAGGTTTTTGTGTGATTGTGGAAGTGCCCATAAATTCAGTATCTGTATGTATGTTTGATGTTTTAAGTTCATCCTCCTCCATTTCTGCTGCATCAGGGACACTATTTTTATCACAATCAACACTGTTATTTTGAATTTCTTTATCTTCCTCTATTTCTGGTGTTTCCAACTGAGCCTCTTCATTTGGTAAAGTCTGTCCAGGTGCTGCTGTGTCAGGTGATGCACAAACATCTGAAAGAAAAAAAAGATAAAATGTTTTAATAATCATTAAAAAAAATGTTACTTAAAGATATTTATTGTTACCACTCCTTATAGTCATTGCACAAACTCCAGAATTAATTGTGTTTTAAAAAATCAAATAAATTAAAATCACTGGATAATACTATAATTAACTCTTATTCATTAAGCCACTTTCATAAGTTTGTAACTCACATTTACTTCCATTATATGCATTCTTTAAGTCATCCTCCTCATCTGTACTTGAATCACTGGGCTCTGGTTCTGAATTGAAGTGTTCATCATGGTCAATTGCCTCTGCTATTTTTTCTTGAAATGATCGACCATCTTTAAAAAGACCACCGCATTATAATATAAGAGGCCAAGAAATCAAATTAGTCTGCAAGCTTAATACAACGTCTTCACCCCATTCAATCTACACAGAAGCAAATTAGCAGTGCATTGTGGAAGAGTACAATAACATCAATGCCGCTTACAATGTTGATCCACGAGGAAAAAGCATGCAAAACAAACACAAGCCTGAACATGCACATATCATGCAGTGAAAGGTCACTTTTAGACAACTTAATATGGTACAGAGTTTTATTTTTTTACATATTACCTTAGTCTGGTCAAGTTTTAATAAAATGGAATTTACATATAGCAAATGTAATGGTTTGTTTGTTCTTCAAATTTTCTTCAAAGATTCAAAATTGTTAGGATATTCAAATTATATGGTACTTGTGGTACCCCTGCCACTGAAATGCAAAAAAATTTATCTTTTACTTTCGACTGAATAGTAGCATTGTGATGAAGCATATACAATTGTTTATTGATTTACTTGGAAATCCCTTTCTAAACAAATAAGTCAGTGATAATAAGCATTAAGCAAATAATTATTCCAACACTCGTTAAGTGCCTACTTGCCTTCAACTAAGTGACTTGACTAATTTTAAAAACATTACATAACCGTAGAAAATGGCAGAAAGAATGCATGTAGCGCTATGAAAGAGCAAATACATTTGCTTTTTCTTCTATCCTTTTCTTTTTTTCTGCTAAGCAGATAAATTACTATCCCTTGCTATTATAGGAATATAGTTATATACAGTACATGAAATTAGTACAGGGGTGCCCATAACGTAGATCGGGATCTACCAGTAGACCTTTAGTTGGTGATCAGTAGATCTCAAAATACTTGTCAACAAAAAGCTTGTCTAAATCACCCTCATGCTTTTCATTCAAATATTTTTTCATTCAGATAAGGTTACATAAGAAATAGATGTGAAAATATAACAATGTACATTTTCTCATAAATCAATATAATTAATATTTTCAGTGGAACAGTATGTTATCAATGCTTTTATGAATGTAGATAATAATTGGACATCATTAAAAGTAGACTTCACAGTATTAAAGTGTGGGCACTTCTGAATTAGTATATACATATATATATATATATATAGAGAGAGAGAGAGAGAGAGAGAGAGAGAGAGAGAGAGAGAGAGAGAGAGAGAGAGAGAGAGAGAGAATCAAAAGAAGTAGCTCTATCTAGGTTATACTGTCTATTATACTTTTCTGAACCACAACTGGAAATCTTGATGCAGAGCACTGCATCATGACATGTGGGCCCTACAGATGTTTGATACTGTGGGGCAGATTTATCAAAATGTGAGATTAGAGTTTATCACAGTATCTATCTCTATCTATCTATCTATTGCTATGGGATTGTTAGAGGTGTGTTTATCAAATGGGGAACTCTAACTTTCACCCTTTGATAAATATACCTCTAAAAATCCCATAGAATTGAATAGACTAGCGTAATATTACGGAGGTTAACTTTAATCTCACACTCTAAATTTGTCCTTATGTATCCATAAGAATTAATGCATTTATTCCAAAATTGTTTTGTCTAAAATGTTAATTGGAAGTGATTTCTTTATTCTTTATGCCCACAATCTTAAGAAAGGCACTACAAGCATGTTACTTTCCTACTAGCCTTTATGCAAATACTGTATGCTGTTTGCAAAAACAAGTCTATAGATGGTGTCTCATAAAGATCCTCCTAAAGAGAAATGCAAGGAGCAGCCACATGTGTTTAACCTTATACTCATATCTCCTCTCCACTTGAAGAACATTTCTGTAACATGATACAAAAGTATGAAATTCCGTATTAGATTATTATATTAAAACCAATGTACAGTAAAAAAAAAAAATTCTACTTCTGTCTACTTTTCTTACTCTCAGGGCTGAATTCCAGCACCATGCTCTACTGAGGCTTGTGTGTGACTGTGATATCATGTGTGTGACTGTTTATCATGTGAAATCACCTATACAGCACAACACTACACTATAGTTAACCCATTTTGCATGGAGAGTGGATTGCACCCAAGTCATCAATTCCTGAGCAGTTAACATTATGTTATGTTATGTGAGCAAAGGATTGATAGAAGTGTATATTTCATTGTATGTACCTATTTTACTACATACACATGCTATATGAACATTTGGGAATCTATAAGTAATTAAAAAGATTAAGACCTAAAATGATCCCCTAGTATGAAAGGAACCTGCATTACATACTCTGTAAGTGACAGTACCAAACACCACGATCCAATATTTCTATGAAACAGATAGGACAGCAATAAAATAACCTATAGATTAGATTACAGTGACATGTGAAATGTGCAGTATGTGTTGTCAACAAAAATGAAATACAACTATCCCATAATCCAAACTATAGCAATTTTAGTGCTTTTTATAGATATTAGCTTTGTAAATGCGTTTATGCCCAAATGTGTAGGGCAAGCCAAAGAATCACTCATTCAGATAATCCATCAACTGAATCAAATTCATAGCACTAGAAGGAATAATACTGGGGAGAATTATGTATAATTAGCTATTTATATAAATTTTTCATTGTAGCTGTATCATATTTAACATTCTAAATGGCAATACATGTACTGTGCATTCTAACAACATCTTTTTACATTTCAATTTTCCCATATATAACAATGTAATGTTTTGTGAATTTCCAATAAAAAGGATGAACCAACATTTTTCTCTGGCACACGAACTACAAGGAAATGGCACAATGGAAAATAGATGATTATGTACATGCGTTACTATCTAATACATACTGAAAGGAAATACAAGACAAAGCAAGGCAACTAAAACCAATGAAATAACATTGTAATGTTCTTACAGCACAGCGAGAGACCCATAAAAACCAACTGATTGCAATGCATTAGCATGCCATTTAAAGATTCTGAAAGGACCTTTAAACCTGATTTCAAATAGTACGTTTCAATGAATATAAATTTTTGAAACTGGACACTTGGTTATTCTTATTCAGTCTTTCTGGATGAGTATTAAAAAAAAAAAGAAATCGTATTCCTGTCAAAAATTCCCTGAATTGCTGTGATAAATATCATAAGTATGCCCACTCTTGCAAAGAATAAAATGAATTTGCATTAAGAATATTATGTTGTGCTGGGGGAAATTATAATTTCAGACTGAAAGTCATGGATGAATGCAAATTATGTGCGTCTGTAAGAAGAATAGCTAAATACAGGCAATGCCCCTAAAATTCCACATTACTTATTTAGCACAGTTATTGCAGCCTTGGGAATTGGGCCATTTGATTGCCTTAACCCAGTAATATCCAGTCTGCAGCACTCCAGGTGTTGTTGCACAACAAACCCAAATATATATAGACTGCCAAAGTGAACACAAAGTTTAATGAAACAGTAAATCTTATACACAATGATTTGTAATTAACTAGATTCTCCTCAAGTTATATAATTACCATATTCCATATGCAAGATTAAAAAAAATTATCCATGCATTAATCATATAATAAACAAATTACTTTTTGTAAGATGAAATATGTATTTGGTTCACTGTTTCACTACAAAGGTTGAAATGTATAATCATTTCATCTTATTTTTTTAAGATTTATTGCTAAAAAAAATAGCCAAAGGATTTCCCTTTAAATATCAAGGCAACTGTTTGTTTACAAGTAGCATCCATTAGCTTTATTACTTTATGCAGGATATTCTTTCAACAAGTGGTAAGTGTTAAAGGAACAGTTCAGTGTAAAAATAAAAACTGAGTTAATAGATAGGCTGTGAAAAATAAATAATATTTCTAATATATAGTTAGTTAGCCAAAAATGTAATGTATAAAGGCTGGAGTGACTGAATGTCTAACATAATAGCCAGAACACTACTTCCTGCTTTTCAGCTCTATAACTTTGAGTTAGTCAGCAACTTGAAGGGGGGCCACATGGGACATAACTGTTCAGTGAGTTTGCAATTGATCCTCAGCATTCAGTTCAGATTCAAAAGCAACAGGTATGACCCATGTGCCCCCCCCCTCAAGTCACTGATTTGTTACTGCTTGGTAACCACGGTAACCACTCAGTGGAAGCCAAGAAAGCTGCAAAGCAGGAAGTAGTGTTCTGGCTATTATATTCGACATCCAGTCACTCCAGCCTTTATACATTACATTTAGCACAGCCTATCTATTTATCCAGTTTCTATTTTTATACTGAACTATTCCTTTAAGAGACAAGAGGAAGGAAGTCCCTGCCTAACAAAGCTTACAATCAATGTGAGTGCACACAGATGTTATTCATCCATTTAGACTGCAGTGCATAATTTGCATATCTAGCCAAATACTATACTAAACTTTGCTGTACTGTACAATTGGGTACATCCCTAGTTTAAGGCAGAAAGTGGGTAGTGCAACCAGGTGTTAGCAAGAGGTACAAAGGATTCCAGCTAGAAATGTTTGGAGATATACTAGAAAAATTGTTATTCTTTGCATATAGGGGATCTAAATGCCCAAAAAATAAATATCCGTAAACTTATTCAGAATGCATCACGGAGCACTTGTGCAATTTAGATTAAGTTTTGATACTTAGACGTTCTTAGACGTTTTTGAGATATTTGCATTTTTAGATTGTTATAGCAAGCTTTTGCTTTTTACACCAGTAGGGTTCTACTGGGTTGTACAGAAGGGCAGTGTCGGACTGGGACACCAGGGGCCCACCCAAAAACCTTAGACCAGGGGTGTATCCAGGTGGGCCAGTCCGACACTGCAGTAGGGTGAGTGCAGGAAGTGTGTACATCTTAAAAGTGTGCAATGCGCAATGCAATAAGAATTTTGATTGTATTTTTGTGAATTTGTATTAACTTTGTGAATCCCTCCAAAACTACTATCTCAGAAACTAAGATAGAATATTAATTGCAAAAGTGCTGTAAGGAGCAGTTTACATCGGTTAATTTTTTTGTTTAGATCCCCTCTAATAATGATAAAGTTTTAAAACAACAAAGGGGCCTATTTTCTCTTAGGAGAGGAGGCAGCAGCTTCTACTACAAGCAGAGTGTAAACCAGACAGAAGGTAGGAAGGGTGGGAGTTAAGGAGGCCTTTAAATAGCAAGCTGAAATAGTCCAGATGGGATAAGATGGGGCATATCTGAGTGACTTAGCCATCATGAGAAAGAAACTGATTTTAGTAATATTGGAAAATATTACAGGTTTTGACTTGGTCAGGGAAGGAGAGAGAAGATTCAAAGATACCCTCAAGAGTTATTAAGGTCAGTGAGCATGTCAGTAGTAGAAGTAAAAGGGAGATAAGTGTCAGATAAGATGGAAAGATGATCAGTTAAATTGTTGGTATGTTCAGTCTGAGATGGCTTTTTAAATCATCCAAGATGATACACCTAGAAGGCAGTTACAGATCTAAAAGGCACAATTATGAATGCAATCACAAGTTTGATGCACTAAAATAGATGTGTCATTACTAGAGTATCTGGATCAATGACTTATGCAGCTCCAATGATGATGGAATTCTGGGTGGAAAATGTTGCACTGTGTGAAAAGAACATGACAATATGCGCTGAATTTGTAAATGAGCTAGTGGACCAAGTACAGGATGTTCCTATTAAAGTTGATCTAAACAAATAAGAATGAATGTAAAATACTTCCAAGTAATCTTCCAAATAATTTACAAAAATCTTCATTTTTAATAGTGTCTTAGATACTAGCCATTTAAGACTGCTACTTCCATGATTTCGGCTCAATTGTTCTTTTTAAAAGTCAGTACTTAGATGGGGACACAGACACTCTAACTTTGAAAAGTAACTGGTGAGTCAAAAGCCTCATAGTAAGTCTAACAATGCTAAGGGTACCATTAGGGGCAGACTTATTAAAGGTCGGAATGGAAAAATGAATTTTGCTAGCTGAAACCTGCCAGTTTATACCAATGAGTACATCAACATTTAACTCTTTCCTTGATTATACATCAGCTTATATGTGGTGTTGTCTAAAAAGAAACAAATGAAGTATATTAGGGACCTATGGGAATGTATTTTCATAACAGGAAAAAAGCTTTTGGAGAACTATTGGGCTTTAAGTATACAGTGAGTTAGATAGATTTAATTTAATAATAGTTACTGGCTCATTGTAAGAGTGCTACCATTCATTCCAGCTTCCTGATCCCATTTCTCCATCTCAGAGAATGCTTCCTTAAACTCTGCTGCCTTTTTGCAAGCCATAACATTTTCCTTGTTCTTGGTGCCTTTCTCTACTTTGTTAGGACTTTCCTTCTGTCTCTAACTTACCTTTACTATCCATTATCCTTGTTTTGTCTTGGTGAGCAGTAAGACTAATTCCATGCAGCACTTTGTAAAGTTGTATCATGTGAGGTTCTGTTTTATATGTGACAATCATTTAAACGAACAGTTCTTACTATTAAGACATGCATGAATGATTCATGGCCACAATCACCTTTGTTTCCACTCACTCACCTCCCTGCCCTGTACCAAATTCTATATTTGACTTTTTCTTATTATCCAAATTTGTCATAGTTTTCCACAGTCTCATTAGTTTTAGTTTTTGAACTATCCCCCTTTTCTGGCCACTATATATCTCTGCTACTCATTTACTCCTATTATGATTCAGGTCCTGCAGGAAGGAGCATAAAAGAAGGATTGTAGGCTGTGGATTTGCTCTTTGCAATGAGCAGGGGCAACTCCTTCACTGCATCTTGTGCCAGTGCCTAGCTTGCATGTTTGAATATCTGAATGACTAGGGGCCATCCAGGGAGATGTCCACATGCCACTGCAAGCCCACCCATGTTGCTGATATGGGTGGTCTTGTGCCCACACAAGGCACACACTGTTTCTTCCACATTAGTTAATGAGATTTAGGGGTATATTTATCAAAGAATGAAGTTAATAGTGAAGTTCCGCCACTAGAGTGAAATCTGCCACTTTCCATTCATTTCTATGGGATTTTTAAAGGCGTATTTATCAAAGGGTGAACTTTCACTTTCACCCATTGATAAATATGCCTTTCAAAATCCCATAGAAAAGAATTGTGAGCTGCGGAATTTCACTCTAGTGGCGGAACTTCACTCTTTGATAAATTTACCCCATAGTGTGTTAATAGACTCTTCAGCGCAGTGCTAAATGAAACACAGTGGTATAGCAGAAAGTACACAAGCAATAGAAAAGCTGGTAATGGGAGGATAATTATAGCGGTGCATAAGGAAAGTGAATGAATGGAACAGCCAAAAGAACTGGAATGAGATATAAGTTTGGAGAAATTAATTAAAATGCTTAAGAAATGTTTTCCTTCATGCATACAAAAGAGAGGGGACTGATCAATGCAGATTCCCTGGTCCCCTGTTAAGTATATATGCAAGTGCATATATTTTCTACAAACAGGGGGACTGACAATTTTATAACCATAACATTCAACTATGACCCATTTCTGAAAATATATGCACTTGCATAGATACTTAATTACCAGTGAAACAGTCTAGTGAAACAGTGCCTTCATTAATCCCCTCTCTTTTGTATGCATATTGCTAATTTGGAAAGATCAGTTGTTCTTCCATTTACTTTTATACACACTTAGCCCTGGTGTACTCCCACAACCCTCCTTTTTGTGTAGGTTTTACTTCACCCAGTAATTTTGGATAATGCTTTACCACATTTAGAATTTTCTGAAAAGTGCTACATGCAAAACATATACAGGTTGCTATGAACAATCTGAATTGCTACAGGGTCTATTACACCTACAGTCCTGGTGCAGTTTTAAACCACTTTTATTTTCACAGTACTATGTGACTGTACAGTGTGGTACTGCAGTGCACTGTACTGCATTCCTCCTTTAACATCATGTTCATGTTCCAGTGGCAAAAGTTAGCATTTGCACTGGATTTTGAATGTCAAAGTTTCAAAAGAATGAATTAAATAGTATGTTCAGGCCTTCATTAGCACTATCACAGTTACAATTACATTTAATTGTATCCCTTTAATATTGAGTCATTAAGGTGCACTATACAAAAAGTGAGGGATCAGAACACCACAATTTATTGTCTGTGTAAATATGCAAATATGCATATGAGCGGCTGCCATGTTGTCTAGGATATGGCATTCTTTCTAGACCTCTCTAATCAAGTAGCATCATGAGTACAGCAGATGTTGTTCTTGATAATTTTGGCATCTGGCAAAACAAGTGGATACATATAAGTAAGTGCGGATAAAGAGAATATGATAAGAAAGTGTTGGATCACAAAACTGAATTCAGTAACATTTTCTTTATGTTTACTTTCACATTGTGTTCTTTTAGTTAATTTTCTCTTATTTTATAGTCAAGCACCTCTAGTTCTGTACATTACACTGTATATTATGCTGGCAATAGAAGTGCCATACTATCTATTAGTTGCTACCCTCCCCCATTTTACTTTGTTTTGCAGGCATACATTTCCTGATCAGCACTTACTGTATATTTATCTATTCAGAAAATACATGCAATGAGAATAATACAATATACTGAGTGGTTTCAGCATTTCATGTTTCTTGCAAATTAAACAGAAAAGGCAGACACTTAAGTTGTATTTGGCATCATTATCCAGTTTCAGGTACTGACATCTAAATTGCCAGAAAACAATGACAGTTCATTTTAAGTGGTAAAAAAAAAAAAAAACTCAATATTGTCCATGCAAGATACACAAATAGCATTCAGCATGCTTTTTACAATGCACATTTATTCAAAAAGGGAGGGGGCACACAGCAAGTTCATGCGCTGAAGATGGTTCTTCTTAACGTCTATACTCACCACCTTCCTCTTCATTCTCAGAATGTTTATTATCATGAATTAAATGATCTTGGGATTTACTAGCACTCTCATCCATGTGCACTGTGGCTTCATACTCAGCCTCTTGCTCACAAACATTTTTTGAAGGACTCACACAGTGTTCATTGTCACCTTCAGCAGAATGTGACTGTGGTTCCTCCATAACATCTTCAGATAAAGTGATTTCTTCCTTTGTGCAGGTTTCTGTCTCTTCAGTTTCACCTGTCTCTTCTAATTTAGGGTCTTCATTTGCTGGTTCTTCTGAATGGGTTTCATCCTCCAGATGTGTCACTGAATCTTGGATATTTTCTGAACTCTCTAGTGTTGGTTTATTATCTTTCTCTGGATGTTCTGAGCTAGATGTCTTAGCTTCTTCTTCATTATCTTCATCGCTTGACCTGTCTTCACTGGAGCTGGTAGATATTGTACTGCGAGAAGAAACAGATCCTGTGCTGTGTTTCCTCTCTAAAAATAGGAGAAAATAATGACATTGCACCATAAGTACATCACAAAGGTTCCTGCAATTAGCAAATAAGATAAAGCACATAAGGTAAAAGAAAGTATTTTGCCCTGTGACACAAATGTGTTTCTGGTACTGGAAGATCTCAGTTCAACCAATATCAACTCTGCAAAAATCGTACCCTAAAGTTGTTTTGAAATGTATGAAATAGAGCAGCAGACCTTATTATTACCTAGGTTTCCAGATGCAAACTTTATTCAGGAACTAATAAACGTACATTATGCCAGCTGATGAAAATCATGGAAATACCACCTTGTTGCCAGAAAGATTAAAGTTAATATTTTGGCAGTGTTTCCCTTTACTGTAGCCTGTCTTGACCCTAAACAAGAGAACATGACCTTTATATCATATTGAAAATATATATAGGGGTAGCATGACACGGTGCATTCTTCATGTTGTTGCATGAATCAACCTGTACCTAATTTATAACTAAAGGGCACAAAGGGAGTCCCCTGTGGTATACAGTCAAGTTCCATTGAAAAATGTAACGCTAAAACCAAGTCAGCAACTTGCTGAATAGAATTAATAAGGTAAGTTATCTAAAGAGTCACATAGTGTAGGATACAGTATGGTTAATCTTACAAAAATATTCTGTGCGAACAGAATATTCTCTCTACTTATTTATATCTAAAAATGTAGATGGCAGCTGCAATGTTACTTTAATCTGTTGTGGCATTCTGCATTGGATCCAAGATCAAAATAAACCGTATTGTGGTACTCACGAGCATCTAAGTATTTAGGCGTTTCCAGCTCACAAGTATTAAGGCATGTAAAGATACAGAAAAATTATCTCTCTGAGCAGACAATAAGCCTTGCAATTAACTGTATAAATGTATAAATACAGATTTCCATTTTAATAAAGGCTAACATTTTTATTTATAGACTGCCAAGTCTGCTTTTGTTTTCTATTGTTTAAAAAAAAAATCAGTCATATTTCAACTAAACGGATTGTCAGTTGAGCTATTACATACTAGGATATAGTAACCACTGTATATGCAGTAGGGTGGGGGGGATCAATGACCTGCTCACTCTGGGAGATGCTCTGATAACATCTTGTGAAGGAAGCAGAAGAGTGTTTTCATTGCGCTGCTGCACGAAAGCACACTTGACCTTTGGAAAATACTATACTGCTTTACTTGCAAAACAACCTGAAGGAGAAGCTTGTATTTTCAGTACAAGCAATGTGTGAGCATGCAGATGTCAGTGTATCTGAGCATGTGTTAATGTGAGGCTGGGAATACTGAGAAGGAAGGCTATGTCAGTATTACACTATGGTATAATTTGTCATACGCTTATTTCAATCATGATTAAGCAATCACTTAACTGAGTAATTAAAACTGCACTTTAAATCACGCAGAACTGTTGATTGCAGAGCATGCAGATGCAGCAAGCTTGGAATTTCAATTAAAACAAAAATGCATTGATTGACCATATTAAGGAAAGAATGCAACTCTTGCTAGCACAATCACAGGACAAAGCTTTTGCAGCATTATTGGGGTTGCCACTTTTTTTCCTCAAACCTGTTTTCTTTTTCTGAATGTTCTGCTGATGAGTTCTATGTTGTCTATAAAATAACTGGATTTTCCTTGCAGCAATGTTCATTTCCTTGTCAGTTATGCTATGTTTTCCTATTCAATATGGAAAATACAAAATCAAAGCAACATTACTAAGTTCAAAGGAAAGAGAACTTATGTGAAAAAAGTAATAAAAGTAAACTGTTCATGGCCCTGGAACTTTATCATTTTATGTGTCAGTTCTGAGCTTATGTGAATTTAAATGAATAGGAAAAAGCCATGCATAATACAGGCTGTGTGTCATTTTATTTCTGTACTGAAAATGCTCTTTGAATAAATGTTGACATTACTGAGCAATTTGAAAGAGCTTGCGACTATTTCTAGGCTGGTGATCTACAACAAGTTGCCTGCTATCCACAGAGACATGCTAGCAGACAAGGTGAGCCAGACTTTACTCTGTAAACACATAAACTGATAATGCTTGTATT
Organism: Xenopus laevis; assembly: GCF_017654675.1. Classification (NCBI taxonomy): domain Eukaryota; kingdom Metazoa; phylum Chordata; class Amphibia; order Anura; family Pipidae; genus Xenopus; species Xenopus laevis. The sequence continues at coordinate 62,107,758 of NC_054378.1, read as the reverse complement.
CCTAGGCATATTTATGAAAAAACACACACAGGTAGAACTTGTTTACTAACATGGTTTAAATGCCCATAACTTTTTACTTACTGCTCGGTGCAGATTCAGTGATCGCAGTTCACGGCACATGCGCAGTTGTCGCAAACCAGGCTCCAACTGCGCGTGCACAACTTCGCCGGTCTCAGTCTCAGATTAATGGGGAGACCCAGAAGATGGCTGCCGTGGACTGCGATCCCTGAATCTGCACCAAGGGGTAAGTAAAAAGTTTGGGGCATTTCCCCGGGGAGCTGGGGGGCAGCTAGGATGGGGGGAGGAGTGTCTACGTAGGGTAGGGTTTTTTTTAGTTAAGGGTTGAATTTTCCTTTAAGAGTGACCAACAGATTTCTCCAATGACATAAACTTTTTTCTTTTTTAAGAAGAATTGGAGAAAGCTATACTACAGGTTATATAAATATAGGTATCCTGCATACATTCTTGTACAGAGACATTTAAATACTAATACTGACTAACCTTGTTTATCCTCCTCATATTCACTGTCAGTATGCCCATCTCTTTTATCTTTCTCACTGTCTGAAGTCTCCGTTGCCTCCTTTGATGGCTTGTTACTTTCCCCTTCATGGTCTAAATCATCTTTTTCATCATCTGAGGGTGACTTTGACTTTCCATTCACTTGATCATCAACCTGTCCTTCTTCATTAGTTTTCTCATCTGGCTTCTCTTCTTCCACTTCAAAATCCTCATCGTACTCTAGGAAAAAACAAAGCTGCACAATTATGTATTTCCTATCACCTTAAAATCATATCAGTATAGATGACCAAATCGCATTTGACAAGTAAATATGTAAAGCTGCAATTAGAAATAGTTTATTATATTCTAATTTGCAGTTTTTAAATATGCTAATATCATTTTAGTTATAATTGAATTTTAACTTGTAGATTTTGCATGATAACATATTTAAAGATGTGCTATTATTGACTGTACAATTTTGTTGTGCTAAAGGGAGTTAAATGTTTCCTGCATATGATTTTACAAAATATAAGAGAGTAGAGCCTTGATTTATCTTTTTAATTTCAGAAATCTTCTAAATGTATGCTTATATGCTTAAAGAAAAACTATACCCCCTGGTAGGTCTCTTTAAATATTTATCCCAAAAAACAGCTCGTATGTAAAACTCTGCTTCATGTAAATAAACCCTTTTCATAATCATATACTTTTTTAGAAGTATGTGCCATTAGGTATTATTTAATAGAAAATAGAAAAAATATAGGCCACTCCCTGGGATCATAGGAGCACACAAACCAACCAAACATGTTAAGTCACATGAGCCAATTAACAGACAAAGTTCTGTTTTTTGCTTCCACACTTCTTCCTGTTACAGTTAGAGTTGTAGTATTTCTGGTCAGGTTATCTCTGATGCAGCACAGAGACTATCACAATTTACTTAAATATATACACTGTATACCAGTTTAGTAATATTCTTAATTTGATATAAACTGTTGCTTAAGTATTCATTTTGAGGGTATAGTTTTCCTTTAAGATGTATAAAATGGGACTGGCATGCTTCAACAAATGATATTTAAATATTGCTGTGTATTGCTTAGTGCACTTACACTAAAGTTCAGGTTTCCATTAATAATGCTGGGCATTATACAGTAACGTAACTAGCAGCCTCCGGGCCCGGGTACAGGATGTGTACCTGGACCCTCCCCCACCCACCCCTCTAGATGCACTAGAAGCGCAGTTTCCTTAGCATCACGCTGGTTTCCTTGCCATCGTGCTGCGGTGCGATCGCCGGCAGGCCCCCTGGGGGGAGCGAGCTCCCCCAGTAGTTACGCCACTGGCATGATAACTCATTTTGTTATGCTTTATAGTAATTATATTATTTTCATTATATTACTTTGATTTCATTATATTACATCAGTAGTTTCATTATGTGTCTCAGTATCTACTGTAGGTCTGAATTTACCATCTTTAGCTTCATCATCAGCTTCGTACTCTTCACTCTTATCCTCCCTTTTTCCACCCTCATATTCTTCCTCTTGTTCTTCTTCATCCTCTTCATATTCCATGTCTGTTTTATCATAAGCAGAGGATGTTTCTTCTATCTCTTTTTTTCTCATATCATCTCCTTCATCATATTCCTCATCTCTTTCTGTATCATTGATGGCTTCTTTATCCATAATACTCTCACATTTAAAATCGTCATTATCTTTTTCTTCATTGCTATCATACTCCTCATCCTTTGCCTTCTTTGGTGGTGGTGAAGGCTTCTTATCAAGACCCATTGAAATAATACACCTAACGTAATAAATTGTTAAATGTTAGATACATTAAACCTATTTTTAAACTGTGTGCCACAAAACATGGTTACACTTGTAACCAATAGAATTTAAATGATACTTGAAGAAACAGATTAGGGTGATTTTCGATGATGAAAATCAAAAAAGTGTTAAAAGGAAAGTTGATAAATGATCATGAGCATAAAAAAATAAATACAGGTATGAGACCAGTTATTCAGAATGCTCAAGACCAAGAGCTTTCCGAATAACGGGTCTTTCCGTGATTTGGATATTTAAGTCTACTAGAAAATCATGCAAACATTAAAGAAACCCAATAGGCTGGTTTTGGTTCCAATAAGGATTGGAGATTATGGGAGACGGCTTCTCTGTGATTTGGATCTTTCTGGATAATGAGTTTCCAGATAACAGATTCCATACCTGTACTGTCCATTATTCTCTCAGCTTTAAATATGCTACAGCTCTCACTATCTCTATCCAGCCATTTCAGGTGATCCAACCTGGCTGCAAAAAAAAAGACTCTGCAATGTTGAAAAAGTGATTTTGGTAAATTCATGGGCCTCAGGCTATTCGCGGCCCCATTATAGTGAAAAGGAAGCAAGTTATAGCCACTGCCTTTAATCCCAAAATCTGAAATTAGCCAATTATTGATAGCAGCAAGTGGTGTCAAGTTTCCCCAGTAAAGGAAACCTTCACATGATCGCTCTCTTTGGACCCCACTTGCTGAAGGGGGGGTTAGTGCTGGCAAGCCTGAGGTGCATGTAGGCCTCAGTAGATGAAGTCAGTGGAGTTAATTTACCAACTATCGGCAAATTTAAGCCTGGGCAGTAGACCAAGCCAAGTTGGGTAAGAACAAGCACTATCACAGGGCCCATCTTTATTGTGACACCAGTATTGCTAGAGTTGATATAAATAATGATCTACTGTAAATAGAAGAGGTGCGCTTATGTATCTCTAGAGATGTGGTTCCCAAATTGTAGGGCTGGAGTCTCCAATGACTTTGGGAACACATCCTGAATGCCAGTTAGGATGAGATTTGAAAAGCATGCTCGTCTACACCATCCTTGAAGCCAAGCTTGTAGCTTAATTTGGATGAAATGTGGGGTTAAAATCAATATCTGTCCTGTATATTTTGAGTGTATAGTGTTTATAGAGTTTAAATTTCCTGTTGTTGAAATACCTGTAGCAGGGTGAAGCGCCTTCAATATTAACAATGCCAAAATAGCCATTTTTTCCTCCCAGTCTTGCACCTTTGCGATGTTTATATTCACAGCAAGAGCTCAATCTATCTACCTGCATACCATTAATATAAAAGGTGAGGCTGAATGGGAAGCCACGATGCCGTCGGGATATTAAGTTAAACGTTTCTGGAATAAAGAAGATTAGAGAAAAGAACATTAACATATAATTAAGTAAGTGTTTTAACAATGAATAGGAAACTCTCAGGGCAAAGCTAACCATCTGCATTTTCCATGAACACATATAAACAGGAACTGGCATACTGCTGATATTGGCCAATACATTGCAAATTAACTGTAATAGCAATCTTGCATTTAAACAGTACTTTATAGTATAGTACTTTATTTGGGAGTAGTGACAAACATATGCAGTAAGGGATCAGTCACAGACTCTTCATCAATCAAGCAATCATTTTAGGAAAAAATAATTTTCCCTTGGTTTTGTTACATAGATTTGCTTCATCCCCATGCTGGTCACACTTGCGACTAGATATAAAAGCTTGATTCTGCTTGTATGCTAATAATTTGTCAACCGATATCCAGGTTTAGATGAACCCTGCGACAGATTTCACAATAAAATACAGCTGGTAATAATCTCAGTACCTCCTTCTTGAAGTCTGCCTTTGAAAACACATAGATTTTCGCCTCCACAGTGTTGCTGAAATACTTTTATTTCATCTCTGAAGTCATTATCATCAAGTGACAAGTGTACATTTTTTCTGAGGTAAACCATGGTGACTGCTACGTTGCTGTGCAAGATTGTTTTATGGAACTTCCCAGAATCCTAGGAGAAAACACATACACCAAACTACCAGTCAATTTCCTTGGTAGTAAATAATCCCAAAAATATATTCATACAAAATTACTTGAAGCCATTTTATGAGCTACAGTGTTAAAAGCATCTTATGTGGAACTGTAGGTTGTAGATACAAAGGAAGACCCTTCCACTTGAATGAAACACTCTCAAGCAGTGACATCCTGATCAATTCAGTGACGCTGAAGGAACATGCATCCATTAGACACCTATATATCTAAATGGAAAAATTACCAGGAATATCATGCTTTACAGTATATTTGGACATGCATGCCCAGTGAGTTCCTTGGTATGCAGGGCAAAGTAGTTTCAGTCACATACATAACTGGTGCCTTATGGTGCTATTAGAAGAACATACTTGCCCTCATCCAATTTAATATCTACCACTATTTGTATACACTATAAATTTAAGCCAATAAAATAAAGTCTGATACCTTAGAGGTCAGTTCAAGCTCATTGGGTGCAGTGGTTGGGCGAAAGCGCCTTCCTCTGGATGATGTACTCATAGTCTGTTTGAGCTGTTTGGGATATTTTCTTTGAGGAGGGGGAGCAGGTATCATAAAGTTGTTAATTATGGGAAGTCGATAGGGTGATACTCCTACAGAATGGTCCATTGTGTTCATTAGTTTCATTAGATCTCTGTCAACCTGAAATAAAACAGTTCATTACACATGGCACGTTTATACAATATAGCCTCTTCTATGTATCCTACAGCATTTGAGATTAATGATGGACTTCAGTCATCCTTGACATAAGCTAAGTCACAACCAGTTAAAAGACTGCCTACATAGCAACTGCTTTGCCAAAGTGATGCATCTTTAGAAACTGGCAGGTGCAGACAACTGCCAATATGCACAAAGCAGTGAAAATTCAGTATTTTGAACTAGTAATATTGCAGCCAAAATGTAAAGGCAAGGACTAAAGTCACTTGAAGTCTTTATATTGATGCTTAGAAGCAGGCTGCGAAGGAATAAAGGTTTTAGCACTGATGCCATGGTTGATAATAAGTCACCTTGAAATAAAGGCCTCTCTGTAAATGAAGAAGCTTACAGAATCTTACTTACAGTTTGTATAAACGGTCAGCTTGTATCAGTACACAACCATTTCTATTAGGAATAATTCATTACAATAATTAAAATATACAGGTACAGCACATAAGAAATGATACTACTGTACTACTATACTTTATATCTACTGCACTAGTACCCCATGTCATTCATGGCCATTGCATTCCTGCAGATCTTTATTTAAGTGCTAATTGCTAACAATATATACAATTGTGGCCACAAATATTGGCACTTTTGTACTTTACAGAAAGAAGTATAGATTTACTACAAGATATTACGGTACAACTTTATCTATATGCCGCATTTATCACTACAGAGATAGAATGGAAGGTTATATCAAATGTTGACTTGGTATTTAAGCTGTGCTGTACAGGACATACAAGTTTTTTTTATTTATCAGGAGTTACCCAGTTTTGGGCTCCTCCCACAGGCCTTCTATCAATAAAAGCCACACACGCACCATCAAGCTTCCTCGTATTAAGTAGATGTGTGCATGCAAAGTGAGTATTCAGTGCTGTGAATGAGCCAATGCTGTCACTAAAACATGCACACATTTCTTTCAGTGATCAGCAAGCGCCAGTTGATGCCGATAGGGGATAAAATTGACCTTAAAGGAAAACTATACCCCCAAAATGAACACTTAAGCAACAGATAGTTCATATCATATTAAGTGGCATATTAAAGAATCTTACCAAACTGGAATATATATTTAAGTAAATATTGCCCTTTTACATCTCTTGCCTTGCGCCACCATTTAGTGATGGTCTCTGTACTGTCTCAGAGATCACCTGACCAGAAATACTACAACTCTATCTGTAACAGGAAGAAGTGTGGAAGCAAAAGACACAACTCTTTCTGTTAATTGGCTCATGTGACCTAACATGTATGGTTTGTTGGTATGTTTGTGAGTACAGTGAATCCTACGATCCCAGGGGGCGGCCCTTATTTTTTTAAATGGCAATTTTCTATTTATGATTACCCAATGGCACACACTACTAGAAAAGTATACTATTATGAAAATGGTTTATTTACATGAAGCAGAATTTTACATATGAGCTGTTTTATGCAATATCTTTTTATAGAGACCTACATTGTTTGGGGGGTATAGTTTTCCTTTAATATAGGGCAGATAAACATAACTGTTGTTCAAAATGTGCCATTCATGAAATACATTGCAATTCCAACTTGGTGGGATGGGGGGAAGTCATAATGCACAAACATCCGACAAGCTTTAGTGGCTAGCTTTAGGGAGGGAGATACATTCTGGACCTATTTAAAACTGCCCTTTAAGATGTACAGATCAGCTACAGGAATGCTGTATGATATTTTTAGTTGAAAATGTCTGTATTATTCTGGCAGGCTTTTGGCAACGGTTCATGAATGTGCATTATCTAAAGTTCTACTGTTGAGTAGAAATGTTGTACATTATGTTTTGTGCAACCACAGGGAAGTTCTGTGCCACCAAAGATGCCCTAGTAGCTCTTAGGGACCAATGATAATGACAAAGATACTGAATAAATAATATAAAAGGCATAATTTAAGGCTTAGACTGATAAATAAACAATTCTTGGTATAAGATAACTCAGAAACCAGCACAATTAGCATCAGAATTTAATAATCAGCCCTGTAGCATCAGCTTATATGACAGACAATCCTCATTTTCTGCTTGATGATTTGCAACAACCCCTAAATTTAGCTTCTCAACAGGTGCTCAAAGCCTACTGAGCATGTGCATGTGGCAGACACTACTAACAAAATCCAAGATGGGAAACGCATGTGTGGTCTGGAGACCTGGATCATTACTACTTTAGCAATGCTGAACCTTTAGGCTGGTTCAAGAAGTTCAATATATAAAATATGGAATTTCTAGCCATATTCTTTTTTAGAGTTCAGTTCTCCTTTTAGAATAGATTTGTAGTGGTTAGAAATAAATGAATTATTTTCATGTATGGTGTTATGGTTTGGCGAGGAGTAGGGGCATCATTTAACATGTGGAATACAGAAAATAATATGGGGAAATCTAGTATGTAGATCTGTAAATATTATAAAGGATTTCAAGATAGAGTAACACTAAATTAAACAGAATAGCCTTTGATCCGTGCAAACGTTAACACATACTGCACTATAGAGAGGGATGCATTCATTCATTTTTAATTCGTTTGTTATTTGCCTAGTGATCAAGGAAACGAAATGTACTCAAAACATTTTTACATACATGTAGTTAGATTGGGTTGAAAAAAAGTCCATCAAGTTCAACCCCTCCAAATGAAACCCAGCATCCATACATACTGACCCCTCCATACACTCACACAAACTATATATACCCATACACTAACTATAGATTTTAGTATCACAATAGCCTTGGATATTATGCTTGTCCAAGAAATCATCCAAGCCACTCTTAAAGGCATTAACAGAAATGGCCATCACAACCTCCCAGCCCTCACTGTGAAGAACCACCTACACTGCTTTAAATTAAAGTGATTTTCTTCTAGTCTAAAGGGGTGGCCTCTGGTACGGTGATCCTCTTTATGGGTAAAAAGGACCCCTGCTATTTGTCTATAATGTCCTCTAATGTACTTGTAAAGTGTAATCATGTCCCCTCTGAAGCATCTTTTTTCCAGAGAAAACAACCCCAACCTTGACTACCCTCATGATTGAAGTCTTCCATCCCTCTAATCAGTTTAGTTTCACGTCTCTATACTCTCTCTATCTCATTTATATCCCTCTTAAGGACTGGGGCCCAAAGGTGCACTGCATACTCCATGTGAGGCCTTACCAGGGCCTTGAAAATTATGTTTTCATCCTTTGAGTTCATGCCATTTTAGTGGTCACAGAATGACACTGCCCAGAATTAGACAATTTGTAATCCACAAAAATCCCTAGATCCTTCTCAGTTAAGGAAACTCCCAACACACTTAGTGCATAACTTTCATTTATACTATATTTGCCAAAGTGCATAACCTTATACTTTTATAAGAGTTCATTTAATAAATGACAATAATGTAACTATAGGGGAAGCAGACCCCAAGGTCAAAAGGGAGTCTGCTTCTTCAATAATGAAGTGTAGCAGTGCCCCAGATGTTCTCCTACCTAAAAGCAAGCTGGTGGCAGGAGCGGGGGAAGGGTTGGACTGGAGCATTGGGGGCCCACCAGGGCTGTAAAACAAAGAGCCATCCTGGCGGTCCCCTGCTGACCTCTACACTCACTGCGCACACATGCGGTGAAAGACGCGGCACAACAACTGATAAGCCACTCGGGGGAGCAGGTCTGGACTGGCGGGGGCCTATCGGGTTTTTCCCCTGTGTCCCGCCGGCCCAGTTTAACCCTGAGTGGGGGACATGAGCAGGAAACTCAAATCTGTGTATTTAATCGTAAAATATATTTACAACTAAATGTGCAATCATTCACAATGTAAACTGTCTGATAATGGCTAAAATCTTTCCTATATCTTGCTGCCTGCACGTTGCTTTACTTGTATGCTGTGCCAGGCCTAGAGTCACAGATGGTGCTGGCCTCACAATCTTTCCATAGCAGATTCCTGACAAGCAGGTTATTAATACACAAAAATCTAGTATTCAATGGAATGGTATTTCTCCAACCAGGGCAGAGCAGTGAATAGAAATGTTTGCCAATGTGCTATAAATAAGTTACTACACAATTTCCAAAACTGTTTATGTTAAATAAAGAATCTGACCCCTCTAGGAAACTGTTGTTCTTGCTCATCAGCTGACTCTTTTTGTTTTGATCCGGATGATGTCTTTGGTGCATTCCTTGAATATCCCTGAAGAGGTTGTAGTCGAACTGGACGTTGCATATTTCCTGGTGCGGTGTTTGGTCTGGGAGAGGAAACCTTGGGATTTAGAAACAAATTATTATTTAGATTATTAATTTATATTATATTATCTAATCCGATCTACTGCATTCATTACAGAAGTTTTTAAACACATTGGCATTACATTTTGCCAAATGAAAGTATTCAGTTTATTCATTTTGTCCAGGTTATAAATGTATTAAAATCTCACAGTCTTTAATGAAAAATACAAATTTCTAATTAGTTAAAATTTGAAAATAACATCCCCAAGTTACTTAACCTATTTAATCATATAAATATAAATTGACTTACAGCTAACGCTAGAGGTGATGGACAAAGCCTTTTAAGTGTTTCTGCTACATTACCTGCTTTTCTGTTAGCCTATGCTGACTCCTAGTGGTACACAGAAATACCACACTATGGGATATTCCTGATATTATACTCAAAACCGTGCACATATAAACAAGCAAAAAATGCAAAGGTGAAAGGCAAAAATAAAAGTGAAAAACAGGGGAATGTAATAAGGAACAAAGTTTTAATAGTCACAAATGAGTTCATTGCTTTCAAGTGCAACCTGAAAATGCTACCTACTGGATGCTATAAGTGACCAGAACTAGATTAAACATTGTTTTGTTTAATAACCAATAGGAATAATAATATCTATGTCACACATAAAAATAGATCAAGTGTTAGCTTCTACTGTTTTATCCTAACCATTTCTGGGAAACGGCAAATAAAATATATAAATATATATATAAACCATTAAATACCTTATGCACTCACTGGGGTATTGCCCTGGTGCTAACAGAATATATAGATACAATCTGAAAAAAAGCAGTTGCACAAATCAGGGTCTTGCAAAAAAGTTATAACACTTTAACAAATCAACGTTGTTAAATAAAGTGTTATAATTTTTTTTGCAAGACACTGTTTTGTGCAACAGCTTTCTTTCACAATATATATATACAGGTATGGGATCCGTTATCCAGAAATCCGTTATCCAGAAAGTTCCGAATTATCTCCCTCCATTATAATCAAATAATCCAAATTTTAAAAAATGATTTCCTTTTTCTCTGTAATAATAAAACAGTACCTTGTACTTGATCCTAACTAAGATATAATCAATCGTAATTGCAAGCAAAACCAGCCTAATGGGTGTATTTAATGTTTACATGATTTTCTAGTAGACTTAAGGTGGAAAGATCGAAATTACAGAAGACCCGTACCTGTATATAGTGGTAATTTCAGACCTTTCTCAAGGACATTAACAAAAGCAGACATAAACAACCCCCCACCAAGCATTGGCTTCAAAAAGTCAGTGTTGGTTGCTATAGCTACCAGTGTAAACACCAGCCTAAGCTGTGTAACTGTGAAGTGACTCAGGCGCATATTTATTATGCTGTGTAAAAGCACACCACACATCGCAGGCTTTGCCGAAAGTAATGTAAAATACAAGTCTTTTTGGAAACATGGTAGCTAGTTCCTTGTAATCAGATATGGAGAAAGAACATAGTATCAGTGTGTATTAAAATATAGTGTCTAGAACAATGGGAAAAACAAGCCATAGGGATAAAGGGACTAATATGAATGTTACCACTAGTAGAGGAGAGAGTGGATCGGGCCAGTGATACAAATCAATACTTGGGCAGAAGCACATTGGTGACCAAGCACAGACACATTATTACTATTGGAACCCCTGATCAAGCACAGTGTATAGCAATGCCAAAGGGTATTGCAAGTAAAAGCATGCTTATTAAAGTCATTAATAGTGAAGCAGGGTCCCCACATCGGTATCTTATTCAGGGTTATGTCAGTGCCAACTGTCAGGAAGGATTAAACAGCAGAAACTGCCACCAATCACATTTATATCAACCAATTAGTATGTGATCTTAACATTAAAGGACCATTTGTTATGGTGGCAACGATAAAAGTCTAAGAGGCTAGAGGGGCTCAAGCAAGAGCAAGCATGCAAGCAAGCAAGCATGACTACTGGTACCACAAGGCCACAAATTTATTGTTATTGCTACTATTTTATTACTCATGTTTCTATTCAGGCCTTCTCCCATTCATATTCCAGTTTTTCATTCAAATTTATGCATGGTTGCTAGGGTAGTTTGGACCCTAGCAACCAGATTGCTGAAATTGCAACTGGAGAGCTGTTAAATAAATAAAAAAAAATTAAACTGTGCAAATTGTCTCAGAATATCACTATCTATTAAAAGGTAACTCAAAGGTCAACAACCTCTTTAAGACACTCATCCACCAACACAGGTAAAGCCTTAGTGCCCATTAAGGTTTCAGAACTATATTAGCAAAATAATTTTATCAGATATCAGAATATCGAAGTCGAAGTATTTTTCACTGAATCTGGCCATTGAACGATCGAAGTAAAATCATTCCATCAAACGATTAAATCGTTCGAATCAAACGTTTTGAACGATTTTAGCGTGCGATCGAACAATTTTACTTCCATGTGTAAAGACTTAGAAAATGGTTGTAGAAGGTCCCCATAGGCTAACATAGCACTTCGGCAGGTTTAATTTGGCGAAGTATTGAAGTCGAAGTTTTTTTAAAGAGACAGTACTTCGATTATCAAATGGTCAAATGTTCAAACTATTTTTTTACTTCGAAACAAATTCAAAGTAAATTCGAAGTCGTAGTATCCTATTGGATGGTCGAAATATCCAAGAAATGACTTCAAACTTCGAATTTTTTTGGCAGTGACTTTTACATTATTTATAGTCAAACGCTGTCAGTTGGCACAGCTAACAGGGCATGACTGTATACAGCAAATGGGCAGCCTAGAAAACTGTCAATACCCAATTATTATGATCCATTTATTTACTGTTTCAATGGGTTGCACATAATGTAATGAGCAATAAAAATAATTTATAACTAAGCAGTAAAATGCTTAAAAAGCTAGCGTTCTGTATTCAAGTGCAGCCTGGATCTAATGCTCTTGATGACATCTTAACAAAAGCCTGAACTAAAGAAGCATCCAGGTCTAACTCACCCTTTGACTTGATAGTATTGACTACCAGAGTTGTAATTGGCTCTTGTTACTGTGTAACATTATCTTTTATGTGCTTGGTACTAGAATGGTGCCTATTTACAAGGTGCTCCAAGCTACTCATATCTGTAAGAACTAAGAATCATGTAAATGTAAATTGTTCCCTAAAGTGCAAACAACAAGCGCATGCATGAAAAGTCATCAGCAGGGGGAAAGTCATTAATTTAATACCCCCTGAAGTATGATTTATTTCTGCCGCATACTCATCAACCAAATTACAGAATGTCCTTAGAATGTAAACTAGTTAATACGCTTGCATGCATTCCTTAAAAATTAAGATGCATAAATTGATTTAAACGTTAAAAGTAATAATCTCATTATAATACACAGAAGCCATGCTATGTATATTATATGTTATAAAGTATATAATACACAAAAGCCATGAATATCCTGTAAATTATATCCTTATAAACGGTGAGTTCTGATGTCATCAGTTATAAACGGTGAGTTCTGATGTCATTTCTGTCACATGACTCATTGAAATTTGTGTATTATAATTAATAAAGTACCCCCAGTTGCAAAATATGAGGATATTATAAGTTACCTCGGAGTTCCATGACCTGTATAAAAACACTCGGCCTTCGGCCTCGTGTTTTTATATGGTCATGAAACTCCTCGGTAACTTATAATATCCTTATATTTTACAAGAGGGGGTACTTTATTCACTATATCTTTGTACTATAAAAAAAAATCATATACAGTATTGTCCTGGAACTGCTTAGTGTCTGATAAGTAGTTACAAATTCTGGTGGTCCCACACTCCAATAGGTAACAGGGTTCCTCTCAACAGAGCAGTGGCACCATCCAGGCCACAAAACTCCAAGATCAGCATAAAATAAACTCTGGAGAACTACAGAGAGTTCAGTTTGTTTTATTTTTCACAACATGTTTCGGATATACATATCCTTCATCAGGTACTTGTTGTCAACACTCGCTGTGGTTCTCCAGAGTTTATATTATGCTGATCTTAGTGTCTGATAATATAACACGGGTGCATTATTTTAAATATAAACTCATAATAATCACTTACTTGATACCTGGTGCTTCTTCGCAGCGAGTGATCTTCTTCTTCTTCGTTCTTTAATACCCCAAGGCTGACACATGAACAGTAAAGTGAAAAACTCAGCTTTTTTGTTAAAGTACTGCTTTTCATTCTACTGCATATGCACACCAGCGGGAAAAAAAAGAAGCAAGAAGATGATAACCCTGTGGTGCTCACTGAGGCTGGAGCAGTTTTCTGCTGATAGGAGCATCGGCCCAAGGTATCAGGTAAGTAAATACAATCTCAAAAGGGGGTGTTTTCACCTTTTTTTTCCTTTAAATGTACATGTTTAAGTCCAAATATCCCATAAGTATTTCAGGGGTTTCTTTTGCTATTTGAAACGTTTTCTTCGTTACCTTATAGCCTTAAAGAACATCCAAACATGTTGACCATTTTACTATTAAAGGCTGATTTCAAGTTCTAATGTGATGTATATTCACACTGTTGTTAAAATATGATAAAAACTTAGAAAAGGTATTAATGAATTAGTGCTCTGTGCTCCAGAATTAGCAAAAAGGCCTAGCCAGACCAAGGTTCACTGGATAAAATCCCAGTACCTTGGCAGCCTAGCCTAATACTGGTTCTAACCTTCAGAGAAACACTTTATACTTACTGATTCTGATGAGTCAGAAAGTTCCCTTTGTGTTATCATCTGGCGATTCACCCCACCTTTTGGTCCTGTTGGTGGTCGAGGAGAAAATAAAGCAAATGTTTCTTCTTCAACTGTCTTTGAATGGTCAGCCTGAAATATAAACTCATTTTGTATTGACTATTAATTGGTTCTATGAAAACTATCGCCGCTGAAAGCTATACATTCACTGGTTTATTGCACATTTATGCAATAAATAAATACATTTATGAGAATAACAGCTATGAAAAACAGAGGATTTTGATCATCACCATTTGTTGTGGAAATCAAAACTCTGCTACCAGTCGAGTATATCGTACCATTCTTGTGAATTCAAGCTCTTTTAGGTAGGGCCTGCATAACATCTTCTATTGGTTATTGGTTGCTTTGTATGTAAAACTGTGGGGGTTATTTATTAACACTGGGCACATTTGGCCATGGGCAGTAACCCATGGCAACCAATCAAATTGTTGCATTCATTGTTTTGCAGCTGGCTTTAAAAAGCTAATCTCTGATTGGTTGCTATGAGCAACTGCCCATGGGCAACTTTGCCCAATGTTAATAAATCAGCCCCACAGTTGTGCACCCATTTATTGTACAATGATGCCAAATATGTTTTTGTTAATAAATGATAATAATAATATGAGAGGATTAAGAAGAATAGCTAGTCACCAGAAAAGATGCCAACATTTATGACAAGAAATTATTTCACCAGCACTCCGATTATGGTGAAAAAATTGTAGCTTTATTCGTGCCTCAAGCTAAGCGGGGTTTCGAGCTTTTACAGCCCTTTATCAAGCAACAAATTTATCAGATTATTGTATGAAAACCACAAATTTTTGGATTATCCAACGAAAACCAGTGTCAAACAGGCCAAAACTCTTGACAATCATGAAGGCAAGAAACATATTCCAATTGTAAAAGGAACCATCTGCCATTGACTTTTACATGACTTCGACAGGTTTTAGCTGGAATATTGTAGGATTCAAATTTTTAGCAGCTTTGGAACATAATATATTTTCCCCTTAAAAACTCAACCAGAAAAAATTGAGGCTTAATAAATAGACCCCTACATGTCCTGCTATTCTTTCAGTTATTAGCTGCAACCCAAAGGGCCAATCTACATGACAGAATGTGGTCAAATATATATACAAATGTGATCCTTCATGCTGAAATGAAGAGCCAGACCTAGGTGTAAGCAGCAGGGGCACCAGCCAAGGTTTAGGAACATGGTCATTAGGGCACAGCATATTGATGTTTTATTATCTGAATCCATAACAATATCACATATCTTACAAAAAAGGTCAGTTCTGAATAGAGAAAAAAGTGCACAGATCACATCAAAAGCTTTAACAAATATGTAGTCATGTATCCATATTCTACAAAGATCAGGGATTAATGAAGGCCTAGTATCTTAATAGTTGTATCCAAAACCATTTGTATTTTGCATTTATTTCACCTTAATATACATGTTCTCTACCCTGTCAGCTACATGAGCTACACATTCCTGTTTTGCCCCTCTGCCTCCTGCAGCCCATGTTACTGAAGTGAGTGTCTCACCATAACACCTTATGTCCCTGTGTCTAGAGGTGACATGGGATATTTGGAGAGGGGCTAAGTCTAAAGCTCCCCATAGACGCGACGATTCTTCGATTTTTTGGCCGACATCTGTCAGAAAAATTGATCGGCCAGGTCAAAAAATCTTTGTCGGTCCCAGTGCAATCTATCTATGTTTGCAGGGCCTTTGTTTTCCTGGCAAATTGGTCTTTTAGTCGATGGTCAATTCGTACGATCGTTCCGAGAAAATCGTGGTCTCACGATGAGGATCGGATCTTTTAAAAATCTCAACATCTATGGCCAGCTTTAGATTGGCTAAGGACAGATGCAACTTTAGAGTTCAGACACTGGGACAGTTGTGTTGGTGAGTGACTTCACTTGCTTCTATATAACCCACCAGGAAGGGCTGCCCAGATTGCATTTAATTCAAATGAATTAGTGCCGGCTAAAATTGTTCCCTACTGGAAATGATCTGATAGCCTTATCTTTCTCCACATATTTTCCCAATGCAAAGAGAGGCCAGGCTTTGATGTAAAGTTACAGGGCCACAGTGACGTAACTAGAGGGGGGCGGGCCCTAGCGCGGGACGCGCTGCCGGGCCCCCCGCCCCCGCCCCCCTCTGTACACCCGGAAACGGCCGGGAATCGTGGCGCGTAAGCTGCCGGGGGGGCCCTGAGGGGGTGCGGGCCCTGGCCCAATCGCACCCCCTGCTCCCCTGGTAGTTACGCAACTGCAGGGCCAATTGAATTTTAAATTCATTCATCTTACTAACAGTATAAAACATGTTTTACTGTTCTTTATATTAAAGCTATCTAATAATTATTACATGCAAGAGTATGTCTGAACATCTGGAAAAGCACTGGAAAGTGAAGAGAAGTGGCAGCTCAGGTGTTAATAAATCTCAGTCTGTCCTATTGATCTTTACCAGGGGATGCGGGCATCCACACCAAAGGCTGTTAGAATTGGTTATAGACCCACAGGGCAGAATGGGATCAATAAACATTGTCATATGGTGAAACAGGAAAATGAACTGTTGCCAATTTCAAGTAAAACACCCTATCTTACTTGTAAGGTAAAATGCTCTCTCCTGTACACACCCAGTCACATACTGTACAATCACACTGACTCAGGCCCATACCCCACACATGTACACTCACAATTAACACAACTCTTTCACACTTAGGGAACATTTAACAACATTCAAATTTGTTTTTTTCCCCCACAAACAAATTTTTTTGCCGCCAAAACTCAGGAATTAAAAATATAGTTTAAAAAATTTCTATGTACAATATTTGCAATATCAGTGGATGACAGTTGGTCTGTCCACACATGAAAATTCAGCAACAGCACTGGCCAGTTTGGTCACGTAAGAAGCTCTTTTCCTTTGTGATTTGCTAATTCAATCTTTCCATCTTTGTGTCAAAATTGTATATGATTCAATGCAACATTAAATCACTTAGAAATCATCATCATCACTATCATCAAATAAAAAAAAAACCACACGCACTGATAGGTCCTGAATAGTATTTTACCTTGATTCTTTGGATTCGTTCTCTTCTTGCAAATGTTTCCAATTTTCTTTTTATTTCAATTTGGTGGTAGCGCTAAAATAAATGAATGAATGCAGAATATGGAAAATCTATTAGACCCTTAAATAGACTCTTACAAGAACAAACAAGCACAGTGTGTGTGTGCAAATGATTCAGGTTACCTTATGGAATACCTCCCAACATTTAAAAAACAGAAAGAGGGATAAAAAGTTGTGCTGCACAATTTTTTGTCTACACTTACTTTATGACCACACCCCTAATTACTATGTGCAGTTTATAAAATTTGGCAGGTTATGAAAGTTTGAACACATTTCTGGGAATTTTGGTGCCATGATTTATGTGTTATAACAGTTTTGCTACTGAAGCTGGTCATTACTTTAACTAGTGAGATAATCACATCCCCAATGATGAAATAAAAAATATAAAAAAGATAAAGCCATTTGTGCTTATTACAAGTGAAAATCTACTATGCATTTTAAATAATGAAAATGGTGATGGTATCACTTGTTTCAGATTTCACAAATGGCTTTGATAGAGATTATAAAAGATGGATAAATGCTAATGCATTTGCATTAAAGGGATAATCATTTCCACCCCACACACTTCATAGGAGAGATTTACTTTCTTTGATGAAAGATGAGTGATTATGAAAATCTACAAAGAGAACAATCGGCCTGATAGATGAGAGAGAAAAAGTTTATTATAAAATAAAAGCTGCAATCGTTTCACTCCACCATGAAGGCACCCAAGGTATGAATGCCACCTTCACAAGATTAGTAAAAGCAAATTATATGATTAATATAAAGATGGAAACTTTGCACAGTGCTAAACAGAGAGTATACACCATTTCCTACCCTGTGCAGGTTGCAGACTATGGTGCATACATTAGTATCAATTTTTTTAGGAGCCAGTTAACCGCCCTGTATGCTTTTGAGTGACAGGAAACCACACACACAAGCTCCTTGCAGATAGTGCCCAGGGGTAGGCAGAGTAGGCACATGCCCAGGGGTGTGCAAAGCTGGGGTGCTCCAGGCACATACCTTTTCTGACTCCTACCCCCTAGTCCGTCCCCCACTCTGGCTGGCGTGTGCAGTCTGTCCCTTTCACAGCGCATATTTGTTTCACACATGTGCGCTCACAGTTGGGCACCTGGCCAGGCTGGCCCAGCTCTGATAGTGCCCAAGACAAAAATGAAATCAGGTCTCTGGCACCATAAGCCATCATGCTGCCAGGCCCGGACTGGCAATCTGTGGGTTCTGGCAAATGCCAGAGGGGCTGCTATAAGGTCCCATAGAAAGTCAGTATTTAGTGGGCTGGTGGGGGCTTTTTGGGCCTCTGTGTGGGCTGATTCGGCCTCTGTGTACCTGAAATGCCAGGGCCTATTTTAATTCTCAGTCCGGACCTGCATGCTGCCCATCCAGGTTAAGAAAGAACAAGTTCACTAAATGTAGCATCTCATGTTCTTTTCCAAACCTTTTAGCAGTATTTTAATGGGGTGGTTCACCTTTAAGTGAACTTTTTTTATGTTATAGAATGGCAAATTCTAAGCAACTTTTTAAATGGTCTTCATTTTTTTATTTTTTAATAGTTTTTTTAAAGGAGAACTAAAGCCTAAGTAGCTAAAAATGTTTTACATGATGTTTTGGGTTTCTGTACCTGCCCAAGGCAACCACAGCCCTTTAGCAGTAAATATATATGTCTCCAAAGATGCCCCAGTAGCTCCCCATCTTCTTTTCTGCGGATTCACTGCACATGCTCTGTGCTGCTGTCACTTGCTGAGCTTAGAGACAGACTCCCAATATACAGTACACATAGAATATAAATGTCACAATATAAGGCTGATTAGTAATCAATACATATAATTACTACATGGCAGCACAGAAACCAGCGCAATTAGCATCACAATTTAATAATCAGCCCTGCAGCCAGTGGTGTAACTACCGGGGGAGCAGGGGGTGCGATTGGGCCAGGGCCTGCACCCCCTCAGGGCCCCCCGGCAGCCCCCCGTGATTCCCGGCCTTTTCCGGGTGTACGGAGGAGGGCGGGGTTCCCGGCAGCGCGTCCCGGGCCAGGGCCCGCCCCCCTCTAGTTATGTCACTGCCTGTAGCATCATCTTATAATACAGGACAACCTAATATTCTGCTGAATAATTTAAATAGACCCCTAAGCTTAGCTTCTCAACAGCTGCTCAGAGCCCACTGAGCATGTGAGTGTCACAGACACTTTCCAAGATGGTGACCCCTGTGACAAGTCCTGGATCATTGCTGCTATTGAGAAGCTGAAACTTTAGGCTGGTGTAATAAGTTCAGTATATAAAATATGGCATTTTTAGCCACATTCATTTATAGGGTTTAGTTCTCCTTTAAATACTTTGTAAGAAGAGAATGCAAACCCCTTACATTCAAAATGTATTGCAGATGAGGGCTGAGATTTTTCCCTCTCCCTTGGTGGGTCCTAGTCAGATACAATTATAAATGCTGCCTTGATACTGATAATTATTCACGGTACTGAGACAATCCTTGATGACAGTGAATACTACTGCAGTGACTGTTGAACTAAATGAGACTTTCAACATTAATTCAAAAAGAAAGGTGGCCCAGCTACATGAGTTAACCCCCATTCTCGACATTGATTTAGTAGTAGATAATCCCTCCATGACAAGCCACATGCTCAGGTGAATTAAACGCTGATGTTTCTGTCTATTTTTTTGAGGCATGTTGACAAATCTCCATGTACAACATAAACCTCATTTTAATATAAAACTGAGAAAAATGTAAATTATTTTTATTGCTACGGTGTCAGTACATGAAGAACTTGATTATTTATTTAAACTGTTTAAAATAAGTTTTGTGCAATAGGGTGATCACCACGTTGATATAACAGCAATTGCCTGAGCAACCAATTGTGCAGTATGACAAATTGATAGTGTCTAAATCTAAGAGACAAAACTACTTGGTAGTGACCTATCTAGGTACACATTTATGGAACAAGCATTTTAAAAAGTGCATTAAATGGAAACTTTGGCTGACAGAAAAATATGAAATTAGAATAAGCATGATTTAACTTTGCAGGTTACAAGAGACAACTTGGCATATTAACATTTGCAAATAGGGGTTTATTGAATTTTTATTTTAGGTAGTTGACTGTATTTCATGGATTGACCTTGCAGCTGAAATGCTATGATTCTTAAGAAATAGGGATGTATGATTATATCTATATAATACACAAAAGCCATGAATATCTTGTTAATTATACCCTTATAAACGTTGAGTTCTGATGTCATCAGTTATAAACGCTGAGTTCTGATGTAATTTCTGTCACATGACTCACCGAAACTTGTGTATTATAATAAATAAAGTACCCCCAGTTGCAAAATATGAGGATATTAGAGGTTACCTCGGAGTTCCATGAGCTGTATCATTATGTAACATTAGTTTATTATTAGACTAATTTATGTAAAAACAGATTACTATAAAGTAAGGCTCAACTATGGTAGTTTCCCTTCAAATCTGTTTCACAGCAACATACATTTTATTGCATAAGGGGTTAACTTGATGTGATAGAGGTTTATTTACTCCGGGAGGGGACAATGCGCAAACAATCTCTATATGAAGTGCTGTTCCCACCTGCTTGGACCACACACATAAAGGGCTGGATGTGAGTCGAATGTGTGTGTTATGTAAAGTCTCAGTTATGAAGAAAGACTGGCCAAGTAGAGGTTGTTTGCACTAGAGAAGAGGCACTTAAAGGAGAATTCAACCTGTGGGGAAAAAATCCTGTACCCCCCAACCCAGGTAGACCACCCCCCCTCCCTTCTTCCCCTAGAAGTTCCACGCATCCATCTTCCGCGTCCTCTGTAAGCTGACTGGGAGATCGGTATTTCTGCGCATGCGCAGTTGGAGTGGTTTGCCGGTTTGTGACAACTGCGCATGTGTGGAATTACACCGAAATTGCTGATCTCTCAGTCAGCTTACCGAGGAGCTGGAAGATGGATGCGTGGAACTTTGCTGGAAGAATCTGCGGCGAGGGTTATAGAAGTATGGAGTATAGGGCATTTCCCCCGGGGGGGGGGGGTAGTTAGCCTGGGGGAGGAGGAATGGGGTCTACTTGGGGTGAGGGGGTACGGGGGTTTTTCCCACAGGTTAAATTCTCCTTTAAGGGGGATATGATAATTATGTATCAATATATAAGGGGCTTATAATAAATTCTCTCTCACTCCACTTTGTTCATCAGCAGGTCCTTCAGCAGATATGAGGGCATCCATTTTGATTACAAGAAAGAAGGTTCCATCTAAATATTCAGAAGGGGTTTTTTACAGTGAGAGCTGTGTAGTTGTGGCATTCTTTCCCTGAATCAGTTGTACTGGCAGATACATTAGATAGCTTTAAGAAAGGGTTGGGTGGCTTTTTAGCAAGTGACGAAATACAAAGTTATTGAAAATAGCTCTTGGAACAAAGTTGATGGGACTGCCATTTTGAAATTGGGAAGAAATGGTTTCCCACTCTGAGGCAAATTAAGGGGAGGAGGGGGGTTGCCTTCCTCTGGATAAACTAGCAGTTAGACAGGTTTTATATGGCTGTAAAAGTTTAAACTTGATGGGCATGTGTCTTTTTTCAACCGAAATTATTATTTTATTATTTTCAAATTATTCCCTAAAATAGAAATGGAAAATTCTGTAAAAAGTTTTTAATTGCTTTCTATTTTTTAAAAGGAAATGTTTTGTTCAAATTTGATGAATTTGTTTCAGCCCTAATGAGCATGCTCCCTGAGCTTTATTAAAGTCAATTATTACAACTGACATTTCTCTAATTCAACTGTGATGTAGCAACTCGTGTAGCTAATCTTGACAGTTTAGAGGGGTTGCTGGGGCTTAGTGAACAGCTAGTCTGACTAGGAAAATGTAATTTTAAATGCCTTCATTTTCCCAACCCCTATGAATATAGCGCTGCCTAACAAAGGTGCCATTATTTTCATTGGAGCAGCCACAAGTCTCTGTGCCCCATAACTGTACTATGTTGAATTATTGTTGGCGCTGCTGCCTTGCAGTACTGGGATCCTGAGTTTGATTTCAGTCACAGCACATGTGGAGTTTGTATGTTCTTCCTGTGCTTGTGTGGGTTTCCTCCCACATTTGAAAACGTACAGTACATACCTGTACTTGTTAACTGGCTCCTAATGTCCATCCTTGTTACATGTATAATTAAGAGCAAACCTGTAATGTTATTATTATACTTATTTATATAGCATCAACATATTCTGCAGCAGATATTATACATCATTCACAACAGTGCCTGCCCCAGCAGAGCTTACAATCTAAGGTCCCTATTACATACAGTAGGGTCAATGTTTTTCTCAACAAAAGCCAATTACCCTTCCTTTATGTTTTTGGAGTGTGGGAGGAAACCCACACAAACACTGGGAGAGCACATTCTAGAATCAAACTCGAACCCTGTAAGGCAGCTGTAATATCCATGATCCACTAAGAATTATTTACATTTAATGAGGCAATTATGGTCACCAGCCAAGCAAACAATATTAAACATCCTTTTTATTTTGATCCAATAATTATCCACTATCGATCTGCCTTGAGTGCAGGTTCTCTAAAGTGTGGCAGTTCAAAGTAAGGATGCTGATATTGCTAATCAGGTATATAGACTTACCTCCAGCAGTAGCCCTAAATACATCTAGTGTGGAAAGGACCACAGTAGTTTAACTGTGTTGTAGGGGATTTATGTTTATCCAGATACATAAAATTGTACACCAATGCAATGTTTTGGGATGTCCAAGAGCCTGTCTTTGCTTTACTCACCAGAAGGACATAACAGACTTTTATGTAGTAGCATGCATCGGACTTTTACACATTTCATTTAGTGCCAGTATAGAGAATGTCTGATTCAAATCTAACATCTGCTACTATTATAATAATAATTAAAAAGTGATAGGACTGCTGGGGAAAAAAATGACATCCTACCTCCATGTCAAGGACCTTTTGGAATATGGCTTGGGCAAGGCATTGTCTGATATATTTCTGATGGTCACGTCTCATAGAATTTATTTTGTATTCTTTTTCAGTTAATATTCTTCCACTTCTTGTAATCTGTAAATTAAAGTATGAATGCTGTATTGGGTGAAACATTAACATCCCCACAAACACATTTCTCTTTTATCTACTTGAATTGTTAAATTAACTTAAATTACCAAGTTTTAAGTAGAATTATCATGGATTTTGCTCAATGGAGGCCAATAAGAAATAACTCCTGAATTATTGCCTAAAATTTGGGGTAATATTTCATTTGAGATTTATCTGAAGTTGTTTGCATGAGATTTTCATGAGGGTGCTGACTAATGTGTTATATGCTTAATTGATAACCGCCAGTTAATTTGTGAGGCAATTTTATAATGTCAGACTGCATCTGACCACTCTTGAACAGATTCTGTGATAATTATACTAATAACTTGGTAATTTAAATTATAGTGTAACAATTTAAGTCCAAATCCACCAATCAACAATTCAACAATTTAGAAAAATGACTGATTTCTAATTGAAATCAACATGGGATGCAATTTAAGGGAATTATTATTTGTTATTATCATGACAGCTAGAATAAGAATAGCTAGAGTGTAATGAATCTATGTATATATTTAGAAAAATAAGAAGTTAAATTAATATATGTCATACTTTACTGATTTTAATGAATAGCCCCCAACTGTCGATTAAATACATTTGTAACAAGGTTTTGTCCTTGGTAGAATAAATGCACATTAGGCTGAATTAGAAGCAGATTAATACCATTCCAGATCTCTGAAGGTGCCTTCTTATTCTTGTATTGTTGAAATATCCTGTCAGGTGTTTGTCAGTGAGACTGTTGTATGCGGACAAAGGTCTGTAAAAAAAAAAAAAAAAAAGAAATAAAGAAAGAACATTTTTCATGATACAGGTATGGAATCCATTCTCCAGAAACCCATTATCCAGAGAGCTCCATCTCCCATTGATTCCGTTTCAGCCAAGTAATCCAAATTTTTAAAAAAGATTTCATTTTTCTCTGTAACAATAAAACAGTACATTGTACTTGATCCAAACTAAGATATAATTAATCTCTTTTGGAAGCAAATCCAGCCTATTGTTTTTTTTTTAATGTTTACATGATTTTCTAGAAGACTTAAGGTATGAAGATCCAAATTATGGAAATATCTGTTATACCCAAACCCCGGGTCCCAAGTATTCTGGATAACAGGTCCTATACCTATACAATCAATGCTGAATTTGAATGATGGTCAAATACAGGCTGGTATTATAAAATTGCCTCACAAATTAACTGATGGTAATCAATTACACATATAACTCTTGTGAGGGCCTTTAGTACATCATAGGGTTCATTTATTACGTGCAACTGCAGATTTGGTCCTGCATATTTTGGTGCAGTCATTGCACCATTCATTAAAGGAAAACTTTACCCCCAAAATGAATATTGTTCGCAGGGTATAGTTTTCCTTTAAAGATACTCGCCATTAAAGCCGGCCGCTATTATAGCACATTGAGGCTGTTATAACACTGGAATTGTGGAGAAAACAATGCACTGTGGCTTAAAAACATGGCGATTTTTGATTCAAATTCCACATGCACTTGTACAATACTACAACTGTAAATGTATTTCTTCTGTCTACTGCCATCCTACTAATAGGTGTCCGTATAGAGAAATTTTCTCTTTATAAAAGACTGCTTCACCACCTGAAGTACCAATAACCAGATTATAGCACTCTTATTTTGTGTATATTATATTAAGGTGATTCAGTTAACTGGAAAGTATAGTTATGCTTGGGCTAAATACCAGAAGAGAGTGCAGCAGCAGAAGTGGGGTGATGGGACGCAAGTGACGTCTTATGCATGTGCATTGGGGAGCTCACAAGTCCGATGCCTAGGTAAGCCCCAGACCTGAATGCACTACTGCAGGTGGGTCAGTACCTATTAATGCTAGTTAGCAACCTGTCAAAAGCTCCAACAGTAGAGCAGTGGGTAAGTACCCTGGTTATGCATAGCTAAACGGCTGGAAAGTTAGTGCAGGTACCACAGTGATGAGCATCTTTGATGGAAATAATCATGAGTCCTCGGAACCTGTGATTAACACTAAATACATTTAAATATAGGGGTAGTATCAAATATAGTATAACATACCATACAAAAGTGTTTTTTTTTTTCAAATTACACCCTTTTTTTACCTACTTCATCCATTTAAGTATCAGAAAATGTATCAAGGCATTTCAAAATCACATGTCATGTTTTATTCATGTCCTGAAGTATAGTTTACTCGGTGATTAAATGGTACTATAGCAACAGTGTGCTGTTTCCTTAGCACTTGTTTACAAGCTGTTAATAATTGCTCAAGATATTTATATTGTATGGATTAAATAAGGAAAGAAAAGCTATAAAAGGCATATGATTAATATGTCCTTTGTGGAAGTGTTATCTTTGTTCAAGATTACATCCAAAGCACCATCTAAAACACACATAACACAAGATTACTGTGTCCTGAAAATAATTACTGTATTCATTGTTCAGAGCTAATAGCACCAGCCTAAGGTCTGTTTGTTTAGTTCTTGTATTGTGTTTTGACATGTTTCAGGCAGGAGCGGCATTGTCAATGACCAGTCCATTACTTCAATATCAGTCTGACATATTGTAAGGGGGAGAGGAGGTTCAAGAGGGTGTTTTTGAGTACTAAGACTGTAAGCTCTGCAGAAGAGACACATTCTTGGTCTCTCTACACATACCTTTTGAACTTTTCAAATGTATGAATGTTTTATTGATTTCACTGTTTGCTCAGCTGTCTGTACTGTTAATTTATTGTAAAATTGTACAGTGCTGTGTTGCCAAGAAACCATATATAAATATATACATACCATTCATTTATAATGAAAGATCAAGAGTAGACATATATGTGTTTCTCATTATAATTGCTCCCAAAGGAAGCAACTGGTTGTATTTATGGTTACTTCCCTGAAACAATTTAACTCCTGGCCAGGTAAGGTGTTGTAGGGCTTACCTTTAAGTGTAGTTCAGGTACTCCCATATTAAAGAAATACTGTACTTACTAATACAAAATGTTAGCTTTTGAACCAAATAACTAACAATTTAGAGGATATTGTTTCATTTGAGTATGCAACTCCCTTGCACAAGGTCCTTAGCCCAGATTGCATGGAGAATAAGCAGAGGTTCAATTGGGAAGGGCATGGGCTATAAAAGAAGGCACATTTACATCCCTTAGCGCTCCAGTTCTTGTGCCCCAGCTCATGATAAATGGGCCCTATATTTGTTGGAAACATCTATATATAGTATATAGAACAAAGAAAAACAGCATGACATAAATTACACTATATGGTAGGCACGTGGGCTCCAAAAAAAATTAATTTTAACCTGTTCTCACAAATAGCAATAGTTTCTCTTGTGGAGATGAAAACTGCAGCCAATTTACTACATGGTTTTCCTATTTGTATGTTGCATGAGAAACATACCTTTATGAACTGACCTATTACCTGGAATGCTATGTTCTTTTTCAAACTGTAAAGTATCATACTTAATCAGCTTGAAAAAGGACCAGAAGGGCCCGAAAAGTTGCTGTAATTGTTGTATGAGAAAATAAAGGCAGTTTTAATTTTTTTGAAATGGGAGTGCTGCTATTCTTATAACTTTGAAATACAAATGTGGGCCCTCGAAGCTTCTAAAATAATAGGCTTGTTTTGCTTCATCTGTTTATGCTAACTTAAAGGAACAGTAACACCAAAAATATTAAGCATTTTAAAGTGATTAAAATATAATGTACTGTTTCCCTGCACTGGTAAAACTGGTGTGTTTGCTTCAGAAACACTACTATAGTTTATAAACAAGCTGCTGTGTAGCAATGGGGGCAGACATTTGAAGCACAGGTCACATAGCAGATAACAGATGCACTCTGTAGTATAGCATGGTATTATATTACAGAGCTTATCTGTTGTGTGCTAAATTACCTGTGCCTTTTTCTACAAATCCAGCTTGACTGTCTGTCCCATGGCTACACAGCAGTTTATTTATATAAACTATATCAGTCTTTTTAAAGCAAAGACATAACTTTTACTAACACAGGGCAAGAGTTCAGTATATTTTAATTACTTTTAATCCCTTTCATTTTTTTGGAGTGACTTGCTGTTTCTTTGTTTCCATATTTATTATCACTATTTTTACTACACAAACTATGCATGGCTGTATGAAAGCAATAGACTTTGTCTACATTTGTACTCTCTAAAAAAAACTATACTATTTGAATTCATTACAGTAATGGCTGGTTTCTGCTCTTGACACTATGTCAATTGGAGTTGGGTTTCCTTTTCAGCTTTTCCAAGGAGATCTTGTACTACCTCTGAACACTGTTCTTTACTTCTCTCAGACTTTGCTCATGGATACCCTCCTTCCTTCGGTTACTCTGTTGTCAAGTTGTGACTCAGGCATTGTGGTGGTGTAAAATAATACCAATACTATGATTTAACTCTGATGAGCAAACCCTACATTAGGTATTGGAATCAAGTGACAGAAACGTGCATATTTCAGTGTCTTTCTCACATTTCCTTCTTTGTTTGTGGTTGTTCAGCTTCCAGGTAGACACAAAGTCTGGGATTGAAAATAATGGGTATTCAGAATTTTAATATGGTGGGGGAGTTGGTCAGAAATATTGGCACTGGTAAGGAATGCCTACTTTGGATAGGGTGTGATGTGCATAACATAGTACCATAACAATTATTTTTCATCTAGCATATTGTATGTGCATTATTGCTCATTGTGCCTTGTGTACTAATTGCCAAGTCATAACAGCATTGCTGAAGCAGAATGACTTCTGTTTCCTGCATAAACATGTCTGTGATGTATTGGGGATAGTAGGCCTTAGCAGCAAGTGGATAACTGAGAAATGGCAATAAGTTCTGCACTGTGCAATAATAAACCCCTTAAGGATTCCTAACTAGCTTCCCTAGAAAAAATCAGCACCTTCTAACAAGCAGTTATTGCATATTCATCCCCTGATGCACTTATAGGTTATTTTTACTTGCCATGAGATTACTTCAACACTTTTACTGCTATGTGTGGATATATTTGTATTAGACAACATAGGCAACGGAAGGGAAGTACATTTTATTTGATATAGAATTTACACAAATTGAAAATAGAAGCTTAATTTTTCTAATTCCTGTAAAATTAATTTAGTCACTACTGGTATATGCAAGTCACAGTGCAAAATAATTGCCTATTAGCCACCTATGAACAATGTTACTTTGAGATCCTACTTTAAATAGTTTTTTTTAACTCTCCAAGTGTATTTATTAGAAACTGTTCTTCATATTATTCATCCTAAAACCTGTTAAAAAATAGGACAAGGAAGGAGAAGTAAAACAGCCCATGATTAGTTTTTACCAACAGGTACAACTGCCATGCAAATCATCTCTTCATCACGCATCTCACCCATGGGAACATTAAAGGCTAAATCTCAATTTGCTTACAGAGATGGAATTACCTGATGTAACTCAGCCAAGCTCTCGTGTTGCGCACTCCATCATTAGCAATTATGCATTTTACTAATGGAGAGGAAGAAAAGAGCATGTATCTAAGCGTAACAATGAGCCGAACATGCACAGCTGGGAAGACTGAGGGGGGAATTATTTTACCAGCAAATTAAGTAAAAAAAAAAAAAGTTGAACCATTTAAATATGATGTAAATTAAAATGTAGAATTACAGTTGCTCAGTGTGCTCTTTAGAGAGCTTCTACAATTTAATATTCTATTTTGAGCTGTTTCCAAAATACGAACAGTTTTATATTTGGCTTTAATGGGACATTCTTTCAGTCCTCTCATAGCTGTTGTACCAGGGTTAACTGAATATGCACGCGATGTCTCTTTTAAGGCGCCACTATGCTTAGCACACACAGGGTCTATACAGCTTTACAGTCCTACAGCCATAGGAAAGGAGCTTCATCCAACTATCCCAACAGTTTTTTTTTTTTTTTAAATAAATACTCCACCTCCCAATATTGAAATCGGCTGATGTTTTTACCCAGTTACCTCTGTAACTGATATATATTATCCTTTTAACATTTAGCTTTTACATAATCAAATAGGTAGCAGAGCATATCGTTGTGGTCAGAGTATGTTTATAACCTTAGGCGGGAAGAAGAGTGTAAATTGTGAGCACAATGCAGATGAATTTGGTACACACCATCACAATATATTGTATATCAGCAATATAAAGTATGCTGTTTTTGTGGTGTGCAGTATGCAGTACCTGAGCAGCAGCTAAAATCCTGCAAAAAGTGCACTAAGGGGAACAACATCACATCTATTTAATGTTCAGTTACAAAGCATTGCTGGTAGGGGATATCAGTACAGTCTACATCTGGATCCAGTGTAAAGAGCAAGGCTTAGAACAGCAATGTTGGCCTTTAACTTAAAGGGACGGTTCACCTTTGAATTAGATTTTAGTATGTCATAGAATGGCCAATTCTAAGCAACTTTTCAATTGGCCTTCATTGTTTATCTTTTATTGTTTTTGAATTATTTGCCTTCTTCTGTTGACTTTTTCCTGCTGTCATATGGGGGTCACGGACCCCATCTAAAAAAGAAATGCTCTGTAAGGCTATTATTGTATTGTTATTGCTAAGTTTTATTACTCATCTTGATATTCAAGCCCTCTCCTATTTATATTCCAGGGTCTTATTCAATGCATGGTTACTAGGGTAATTTGTCTCCTAGCAACCAGATTGCTGAAATTGCAAACTGAAGAGCTGCTGAATAAAAAGCTTAATAACTCAAAAACCTCAATAATAATAAACGAAAACCAATTGCAAATCATATCAGAATATTACTCTCTACATCATTCTAAAAGTTAATTTAAAGGTGAACAGCCCCTTTAACAGCTGCCCTTGGGCATGTCTTGCTACACCCTGTAACTGCCAATGCCAGCCAACAGATATGGTTCAGGATAGGTGATGCCAATGTGCCTTTCCTGAATGCAGGTTTTTGCAGAACTTTCTGAAGCCCTGTACCATTGCAGTTTGCACCTGTTTTTTTTGCTACCCTGTGTTAAGTAAAAAAGTGATCTTGTGTTTTCTGATTTTATTCAAATATATACTGTATATTTTTTTATTCTTGCGTTGTCATTTACATTTTTTTGTGCACAAATGTAATGAGTGTGGATTAGATAAGAATAAAAGGTGGTTAGAATTAGCATTGCTGTTTTGTGTTGAATTCCTTTCCAAAAGTATTTCATGTTCTCTTCCAAAAGTATTAGACTCTTCTACCATCTTAGAAAAATGCTCCATGTGACCTGGGCTTTTATTTGCAGAATGAAATCAACTTTATACTTAATATGTGTAAGACAGGCCATTTCTTGTACATGTTAGATTATTTATTTTGGTCTTGCAAATGCAGAAACAGCAGAAACTAGTGAAGTTGAGCTTTAGTGGAGCTCATCAGTCCACAGAGTGTGACATTCAATTTATCTGGATCGTGTTTTTTACATGGGCACAACTTATTTACTGTATTATCTGGAACTAATATTGTTTGGAATCGGATCAACCAATAAATGATTAACCACACACAGTTTACAGCCAGTGTTGCCGCAAGCGGTGAAGTGGTGTTAAGATGAGAGATATATGGGTCCTGGCACAGCTTGTGTCGTATTAGGTGTAAACTTAACCCTACCTGGCCTACAGGCTGGGCCTCGCCTTCCACCACTTTGGACACCCTAACTGGGGTGTTTATACAAATGGCCTGTAGATGGCCTGTAGATGCTCAGACTTATACTGTGCATACTTCCTGAACAGCTTAAAAGTGAAAGTTACTGTTGTGTAATGGCTGCATGAGAGCCTGCTAATAAAGCACTGTTATCTGTGAGTTTGGGAATCTAACAGATGAAATGCTAAGAGACCAAATAGTGGAAAAAACAAACTCACCTCGCATTAGAGAGAGACTGCTCCTGGAGCAGGATTTAACCCTTGCAAAGGCTGTTACAGTTGCTAGCCAAATTGAAACAGCAGTGGCAGAGGCTAAAACTCTCAGTCAGGGAACTGCTGGGAATGTACAGATTGTGAATTCAACACTGTGGCCTAATAATGCACAGTCACAGGCAAAATACAGTGCTAAGGAAAGGTATTCACCTACACTGCAAAACTGTGCAGCACATACAAATAGAAAATACTGCTTTCGCTGTGGTTCAACACAACACACTGCAAATTATGCTACATGTCCTGCAAAAGCTAAACAGTGCCGCAAATGTACAAAAGTAGGACATTTTGCTAAGATCTGCCGTAGTTCTGCTAAAGATGTTCATGAAGTCACTAATACAAATGTCACAGTATTATGTGTGGATAAAGCTGGTACATTTATTCCAGGCAAGTTTATATGCACTGTCAGTGTCAGTACTGCTTCTGCTGACAAGGGACACTCCATTAACCTGATGCTTGATACAGGTTCAGCTGTTTCTATACTACCAAAGGATATTTTCTTGAAATACTTTGCAAAAGATCCGCTTGTTGCACCTGCCCTGAGACTGGTCAGTTACTTAAAGGATCTAATCCCTGTGCTTGGTTGCTTGCCAGTGACTGTACGATTTGAATCAAATACTGCAAAATGTGACTTTTACATTGTGAATAAGGGTACTGCTATACTTGGAAGGGATCTTTTTGCTGCATTAAACCTATAATTAGTTGATGGTCTCATTACTACAGCACCAGTGCCTGCCACACAGCAAGTATCTAAAATTCCACCACAAAGCAACACTTCACTGGGATGTGCAAAGAACTTTGTACACATAGTTAAGTTGAGACCAGATGTAAAACCAGTACCATTCCCTGATTCAGCATGGGAAAAACTTGCTATTGATATCGTCGGCCCTTTTACAGAAGCTCCTATAGACTGTAGATTTGCTATAACCTTGATAGACTATTACAGTAAATGGACAGAAATTGCATTTGTTTTTCATATAACATCAGCTACAGTAATAACATTTCTATCTACAGTCTTCAGCAGAGAAGGTAATCCAAAGGAGTTAATATCAGACAACTGACCACAGTTTGTCTCATCTGAGTTTGAATTCTTTCTGAGAGAAAGGAATATTTTGCATAGGAAATCGTCAGTGTATTACTCACAAGCAAATGGAGAAATCAAACGATTCAACAGAAGTCTGAAAGAAGCACTACAGACAGCAAATCTTACTGGGAAATGTATATTTTCAAAATTGTTCCTCATCCAAAATAAATAGAAATGACTGCCAAGCTCCAGCTCCAAACAACAGGTACAAATTGCTTGAATATACAGCACTGTGCAGCACTACAAGCCTATCACAGAGCCTGAGCAGCAAAACACTCAAAATATCCTATGTATCTCATTACCATAAGTTGTCTTCCACCTATCCATACACACATTAGGTTTGGTTTAATAAAAAAAGAGAATTTGCAGGAAACCTGTGAAGACACAGGGAACAGATACAATCTCCATGAAGATAGTGCCAAGGTTGGACTTAAACTCATGACCCCTGCACTAAAAGGGATCATGAATGCTATGATCTACCATGTTGCCCACTATCAATAGCAAGTTTATAGAGTACTGTATAATGAGACATGTTGTATATACTTAGAGCAGGCGGATTCAGCTTTTAGTTTAACAAGAGTACATTCTCCAAATATCTTACCCTAACTGGCCTGCAGGCTTGTTGGTGAAGAATGGGGCACATTATTACTAACATTTTCAGTTTCAGATTTACTAGTGCTCAAGTTCCAATTTACAATAAAATAAAAAATGTGCTTTTCATAGTAGATCAATAATTTCTCCTTCATAAACTGATGCTATAAGGGGTCAATTAATGACAGTCGTGGGGGTGCAGTGGTAGGCACATAGGAGGAGTCCAAATTTTAGAATCATTTAGACATCAATGCAAGGTAGGGAGCACTGGTGGGTATAGGGTGAGAAGAATCCTGTAACTACTGCCTGCCCTATGGCAGGGGAAAGAGCAGGGATGCTTGCGAGAGTTGCACTCTGCAAATTAATTTTAAATTTAGGTTGTATAGCGCAGCAAGACCACAATGCTAATGCTCTGAATGAGCACTAAGGTCTGAGATTGTGCGCCCTTTAGTGCTCTAGCACTTATGCTCAGGGTCTTCTTAAATGACCCCTGTAGTTTAGATGTTAAGGACTATGCCTTTAAACATGATAAATCAACAGAAAGTTACACCAGTACACTTCTTAAACATGGCTACTTCCTGTGCATTCATTTAGATCCTCTATAGAGGATCTTTCCTCAATGTCTTTAGAACTAAACTCAAAGACTACCTCTGGGAGCACCTGGATAACACCTGAACCTGGAAACTGGCACTTATATGGCAGCGTCACCCACTTTAACCTACCGCACTAAATACAACTCCGAATTGTGTCTATAAGTTACCCTCCCATTTAGAATGTAAGCCCTACAGGGTAGGGTCCTCCATCCTTTTGTCTACTCGACACTGAACACTTAATCTGTATTGTAATTATACTTTATATTTATGTGAATATTTCTTATAATGTACTTATTGTTACTTATTGCAGTGAACCCTTGTTTGTTACTACTAATTTATTGTTTTGCTGTATAGTGCTTTGCCCTCAAGGAGCGCTATACAAATAAAAATATACAAACATACATACATACATCATATGCAATATGCATTGGGCAGGTTATGATACTCAAGAGAGGAACATGGAGTCTTTTACCATTAATAATGCAACACCACTGCATTTCTGATTTATAGGCAATATAAGTTTCAGAGATGAATGCATTTCTACTACATGTGAAAAATACATCTATAAAGTGGGATCCGTTATCCTGAACCCCATTATCCAGAAAGCTCAGAATTACGGAAAGGCCATCTCCCATAGATTTAATTTTATCCAAATAATCCAAATTTTTTAAAATTATTTATTTTTAGTCTGTTATAATAAAACAGTATATTGTACTTGATCCAAACAAAGATATAGCTAATCCTTATTGGAAGCAAAACCAGTCTATTGGATTTATTTAATGTTTACATGATTTTCTAGTAGACTTAAGGTATGAAAGTGCGAATTACAGAAATATCCTTTATCCAGAAAACCCCAGGTCCCAAGCATTATGGATAACAGGTTCCATACCTGTAATACAGAAATCCCTGTTTTTGTTATCTGTAGTTACAGGATTGATTATTAAAGCCCAACTCAAAATAAAGCAGAGCAACAAAAACATGTGGCTGCTATCTAATACAAATAGCTTCCTTGGGGTATGTGCCCACAGACATTCAGGGGCATATTTATCAAAGGGTTAAAACAGAGATCACTGCAGTTCAGCAGCGGGAATTTTTTTAAGCTCTCTTTTAATTTATTTTGGATTTTTAAGGGCATAGATTGTACAGAATTTGTAGGGACATATCATATCATATCAGAAAACATAGCAAACTATATGGTTTAATACTGTAAATACGACTCATTTAACTCAATCTTTCTTAAATAAGCTTTAATCAGCTGATACATTAAAAAAATATAGTATTTCTAAAAAAAAAAAAAAACAAGCAAATTATTTCAAAATATTAAGTGCTATATCAGTATGCTTTTGCTATATAATTATTATGCCAGCATGAAGGAGGAGGAGAAAAATATGCCCAATTTTTGATTGTCAAAAAATAACTCAACACAAAAGTATATTCATCTCCCCGCATACCTATACCACCCGATTCATTGAAAGGGATGCTGGGAACCAGACCCGGACTGGCAATCTGTCAGTTCAGGCAAATGACAGAGGGGCTGCTCTAAGATGCCATAGACACTCACTATTTATTGGTCTGCTGGGGGGCTGTTTGGGTCTCTGTGTAATTGAAATGCCAGGGCCTATTTTGACTCCCAGTCCAGACTTGCTCGGAACCATAGCACTGGAAGTTGCAAACCCTGTCGTTAATCTCTGGTATATTTATTTTATCAGTTTCAGAGAAGTAGCTGCTCAGTTGCCAGCAGAATATAAAGTTTTGCAAATCAATGACTACAGGTAGCAGGACATAGCGACATAAGCATTTTAGATAAGGAATGAGGAAAACTTCCAGCATGGTAGCCTAGGCATTAGTCACTTACCCGACATATGGGTGGCTCATATTTGCAGGTTGGCTCTTCAGACCTGCAGAGTGGTATGTGTTAGGAAAACATACAGCTTTCACAGGAAAAACAACAACAGTGTCTAGCTTGCCTCTCTTCCTGCTATATATAGATCAGTATTGCTGATCATCAGGCAAATGTGTTATTGCCAGGATCCAAGCCTTTATATCCCAGCCTAGTGCAGTACTGATGACAGCCGTTGCTAGGGTCAGCCACGTAAAGATGCATGCCAAAGGGCGGGCTATGGGACTGATCAGCCAATAGTACTAAAAAGAAACCTTTATTCTACTCTTCATTGTGATCTGTCCAATGAACAGGAGGAATCCCAGCACCGTACTAAGCACTGTCATTGATATGCTTGTGTTTCCTTGGAGCTGCAGTAGCCACAGGCAACAATGTAACCTTTACAGTGCTGTATAGACGTGCAAGCAATAGCATCCAGTTAGAAGCCTCGGCAGATTTCTACATCTTGAGGAAATGACTCTGTCGTATCTGTTCAGCACTAATGGCTCACGCTGCTATTGCTTTAATTACAGGCAGTCTGGCAGGGCAATTGAAACAAGAGAGAAAACGGCTGACAATTATTTGAACTGACATTCTGTATACTCCTAAGAGTTTGGTGGGTTTTTTTATATATTTGTTTGGAAACCTCACTGCGAAATACAATAAAAAATATTCCCAAATATTTTTTTTATTTTTTATGCCATTTTAATAAATTTGTCTATGTGAAGCAACACAATCTCCAAGAAGCCCCCGCAAAGCCCCATTGTTGAAAAAAGACGTGCTGAAGAGGTTACATAGTAGTAGTATTGTACCGTGTTAGCCATAGATCAAGAACCAGAAAATATAGATGATGCCTATTATTGGCTGATTAGAAAAAAAATTCAAGCTTTCTGGACTACTTAGGACCTAAGTAGTCCAGAAAGCTTGCATTTTTTTTCTAATCAGCCAATAATAGGCATCATCTATATTTTCTTAATAAGTCTTATTAATTAAGTCTTAGGTCCCTGCTTTAGGCATGGTATACATTGAAACTAAAAGACCATAACATTTATACAGACTAGCAGTAAATAAAATGTTATCAATCTGACGAGTATGTGTGAAATCCTTCCCATACAGATCATCATCCCTCAGCTACAGTTCTCTGTAGATGTAAATGTAATTGACACCTAGTTGTGAGGTGACGTAAGTCTTTTGTGTATGTCCACTGGGTGCAGATCTTACAGTACTAGCAGTATTAGCCATATTCATATCTGCCCATAAAACTTCTGGCCCTGTTGAGGCCACGCTGTAGGGTATTGAATATGTACATGAATGTATATTCCCATTCCTTTCTCTCCTGCTGTGTTTTAAAGTTGCCCATTAGTACAATGACTTGCAGGTCATCAATAATGTCGTTGTCACTGCAGAAGTGTGCTGCTGCTGGGAGATCCATTTTCCACAATTGATGTTGGATCTACTGTATGGGAGGACATCCGCTGGCATAGTGTTTGTCCAATTTCACCAACATATAGCCCTGTCATTGGGCATTTCACACACAGGATAAGGTAGACCTCATTGGATGACTTGCATGAGAATGATGTTTTTGTTATGTGTTCCTGCTGGCAATATGGTATAGGTACCTGATCTGTAGTTAAAATATGGGTGCAAGTTTTACACCTTGCTTGCAGGTAGACTTTTGCGCAACTTTCTGCTGGGGTATTCCTGAAGCTTTGCACAATTCATTTCTTAATGTTTGGTGGTTGTCTCGATGCAAGTAGGGGAGGTTCTGGGAATATATTTACATCCACCATTATAATGGGTTGGAGTTATTTTAATAGTAGTGTCCAGGAAATTAATTTTGGTTTTGAGTGACTTAATTTGAGCTTTATGGCAGAGTGGAAAATGTTGTAGAAGCTTCCAAACTGCCAAAAGAACACATTGACTAGCAAAGAGAAATGGTGCAACATTTTGTGGAGTGATAAAAACAAGATTGTTCTTTTTGGGTATTTTTGTGCAGCAGGCAGTTTGTCAGACGACCCACAAACACTGAATTCAAGCCACAGTACACTATGAAGACTGGGAAGCATGGTGGTGCAAGCATCATGGTGTGGGGATGTTTCTCACACTATGGTGTTGGGCCTATGTATCCCATACCAGTAATCATGGATCAGTTTCAATACATCAATACTTGAAGTCATGTTGCCTTATGCCAAAGAGGAAATGCCCTTGAAATGGGTGTTTCAACAAGACACATCTATGACTCCATGCAACATAGATGTGCAGCAGTTCTCAGAAACAGTGCTTATACAATGAAATATTAGTTCAGCTAATCAAAGGAATAAGGGATTATAAGGATTTTGAGCTTTATTCACTTTTTTTTAAACACACTGCTCTTATTCTAAATACAATTGTAAGTGAAGTAGCGACCAGCTGATCAGTGATTGCTGTGTCATAGGCCCCTGATGTCACCCACCCACAAAGTCTCCCCACTCCATGTCTGATGTTAGCAACTCCATCCCAGCATTTTCCCCCTCCCCACCAGGACTGAAGTGGTTGAAAATGACCCAATTCTTCTCAGGACCTTTTTGTTGCTCCTTAAAAGTTGCACCCATCACCAATGCAGTTCTTTTAAGGGTCCCATTAATGCACAGGCTATAGCCTAGGGGGCCTAGTATGATCAGGGTACCATATAGATTTCAGTTATTCATGTCTATTTTATTTATTTTTATTTGTGCTGTTGGGTTTGGTCGGGCAAACCTGATGGAAGAAGAAGGCAGGAAAGGAGCCAACCCCAACCCAGTGTGGAGAGTTGGGGTACACATGTGCCTGGATCTTCACGCATCTGAACCTAGCAGTAGCCTAGATGGGGGGTCTGGGTAGATATAGCCTAGGAGCCCTGTATGTCATTAAACAGCCACTGAGTGGTGTAGCTTGCTGATAAATTGTATGCAAGATGCAAAGTACAGTGAGCATAGATGCAGGGAGCCCTAGAGTAAGTGGTACTTCAAAGTTTCCCTTAGTGCTTTGTGTCTAGCAAACAGCTAATTAAATTCAGTTTATTTGTGCTAATGGGATAGTGATGTTTCATGTATCATTGCTCTGGGGTTCACATCATATTGCGCACAAACTGTCTACGAAAAACTGAACATAACCACATTTGAATAACCTACACCACCTGTACTGGTAAACTGCAAGTAGGTTGCAGCAGGTCCGGAACTAGGTGTACGCAGAGTAGGCATGTCCCTAGGGTGCAAAGCTGGGAGGGTGGCAGACACATACCTCCTGTCGCCTACCCCAAGTCCGGTTCCCTTCTCTAGCCGACTCTGCATTTTTTCTCGCTGCTTTGCACTTTTGCGCATGCACACGAACTTGAATTCATGCATGCGCACACGAGCGCAAATTCGCACATGCGCACGCAAGAGCAAATTCGCGCAGGCGCCGCGACTGCCGGGCCTACTTAGGGCGCCTGCCCAGCGTGGCCCGGCACCGGGTTGCAGTGAAGTATTTTGTCAATACCCACTATTACACTGGAAATTTGAGAACACTGCATTGTGTGTAAATTACACTCTGCCTTGCCCTGCTTTTTTGCAGTTTTCTCACAGCTTTTCTAAACAAGCCCTTAGTGGGGGAATCCGTATTCAATCACATGCACAGTTCTTGTATCCATGAATACAGCGCCGTTTGCTTCCAACTGTCCCCTGATTTAAAATGGCCAAACACAGGGAGATCCGCTTGTTTGGCAATGTCGCCAAATGAGCGGATCTGTCCCCTGGCCAAATTGCGGTGGGCGATATCAGGCTGATCCAATTGTGGGCCCTAGGGCCCAACGATCGGATCAGAATGGAGGCCATACAGGCGATCGGATTGCGGGCCGTGTCAACGAAAAGATGCGGCTGCAGGATTTATTACCCTGCCCGATCAGCATCTGGCCAACTTTCGGCAGCTTTTATCGGCCCATGTATGGGGGCCTTTAGTCTCTCAGGTTTTTTTCAGCAGAACACAGCAGTGGTTTTATTTTACTAGCATTTTAAAATGTATTCTGACTTCCATGCCTTCATGGAAGCTTACCAGATAAACAGTAAAATTTCTTTTAAAACAGATTAGTTCTGAATCTCGATATGTCAGTAAGTACTGTAAGAAGGGGAAATGAGATAATGAAACTATCTTTAAGAGAGATATATTACATTTCAGCATTATATATGTGGATGTACAGTACATTAAGCACAACCTATTCAGCAGGTCAACTAGAAAGAATTCTAGCAAGGATGCTTGATTTTTGTCCATTCCTGAATAATTATTTTCTACATCAGGAAAAGAAATTCAGATCACAAAAACCATCTTGCGAGGGGCTCCACTGCTTTGTATAATGTCTTCATGAGCCTGTGATGCTTTTTCTAGAGAATATTCAGGACCAGTAAGTGGTTTTAACCAACCAGCTTCCATCCCTCCAAAGAGTCCTGCAGTTGTTTCAATTCTGTCTTCCTAGAATGCAAGAAAATCATGTAGCTCATTACTATAATTGCTTGGTATATTTCTAAAAGGCTAAATTGTTGTCCTTCAAACATGATACAAATAATCAAACCATTTAGTATTTTTTTTATGCCAGACCACTTACAAAAATGACCCATTTTTTTACAAATATTTCATACTAATGTTATGAATTCAAACAGCAAATAGAAAGTGGTTTAAATTTTGTGCAATCAATTTTGTGTAGAGTGGTATTGAACTGGTATGATGATGATTGCAATTCCTTTTTTAATCACACCTTTATAAATATGAATTTTACACTACTTTTCATGCCTTAATGTCTTGCTGCTTGAATCTCTCACGTTTACTACTATGGGTTCAGCCTATGAGATTTTTGGTGTCAGTCTGACATAAAATAAATAGGCATCTTAATCAGCTGCTTATAGAGTAACATCTGCTGTTAATATTGGGATCTATTAACTGAATTATATG
This sequence comes from Xenopus laevis, assembly GCF_017654675.1. Taxonomy (NCBI): domain Eukaryota; kingdom Metazoa; phylum Chordata; class Amphibia; order Anura; family Pipidae; genus Xenopus; species Xenopus laevis. The sequence goes on along the minus strand of NC_054378.1, from coordinate 62,067,586 downwards.
AGCATCTCCTACATTAAGGGGCAGGTTTACATAGGGTTGAATATCGAGGGTTAATTAACCCTCGATATTCGACTGCTGAATGTAAATCCTTCGAATATCGAAGTCGAAGGATTTACAGCAAATAGTTTGATCGAACGAAAAATTCCTTTGAATCATTCGATTCGAAGGATTTTAATCCATTGATCAAACGATTTTTCTACGACCAAAAAAACATAGGAAAGCCTATGTGGACCTATGAGTGACTGAAGTTTATTAGAGCGCAAGTCACATGATTGGGGGTACCTGGAAAACTGACAATATGTCTAGCCCCATGTCATATTTATAATATTTATTTATATTCAAAACTAAATATAAAACTAAATATAAAAAAATCAGTTTGCTCTTTTGAAAAACGAATGTGCTGCCTCAGCAGTTAAAGTTATCCGGGTTAGAAAATATATCTTTAATTGCTTATGTTTATATGCATACCCATTGTTATGCTGCCACCTGCTGACCAAGGCTGTATTGCAAGCTCTGTATTTCCTTGTTTGTAAACCCACCTCCTATTCCTTCCTTATGTGTGATGTCAGTTCCTCCCATCATCCTCTTGTGTTCCTGCCTTCCATGAGTGAGGAGCTACAGCTCAGAGGTTAGGAAGGAAATATTCTTTTTGACCTGCAGCACTTATTCATCCACTGCTACATTGTTTATCCACCTCAAATAAAGCAGCTTTGTGGACTACAAGTGTCTGGTGAGTTCAGCTATCCGGCAAAGATTGTCCTCAGTGGTTGTTACAGCTCCATACAGGCCCAGCAGAGAGGTCTCACGGGGATTCAGCCATTATTACAGCAATTGGAGTCAGAATAACGAATATCAGTGCATAAGTCTGCTGGAGCAGTACTATTAATTGATGCATTTAAAAAAAAAAACATGTTTTCCAATGACAGTATCCCTTTAACTTTGGTTGTTTTTATGGAGCAATTATAGCCCATGGTTCCATGTTCAACCAGTTTGTTGTCAGCTCTTTCCATAACAAAAGGTTATGTCTGAAAAAAGGTCTGTGACCAGACCTAGATAACAAAGTGTATTTGAATAAGAACACGATGTGTTGTTACCTATTGTATCTTTTAGTTCATAATCTACTGGCCATGCTACAGCAATATAGAAATATGCTTCTGGTGGGAGGTGGCACTAAAGTGTCTTGAGTGAGTGAACCCCCTGAAGTGACAGGTGCTCTGATGTTATGCCCCTGCTAATTACCAGATAATGTAAATGGAGTTAAGTTAATGTAACGCTTTCTTGGCCTATTCTGCCAATTAGGAGTTAAGGGTGACCAGCTAGGTAGTGAGCATGGTTTACATTGCGAATCCTCACCCAGGGCAGAGCCTTCGCCAAATGGAAGCTTCCCCTTTAAACTGTAGTTAAACTACAACTCACAGGCATATAAGTGCAAAATAGAATAATGGATGCCAGGAGGTTCTTTAAAAAGGGTAAAACAGGAGCACAGGTTTATTATGCCAGAGGCAAATGACCACAGGTTTACTTACAAATATACTGAGGACACAGCAGGTGGAATCACTTTGGACAGTACAAGGTTCACAGTCAAACAGGTGCGACTCCCAAAGGATATTGCAGGTAGGTGTACATCAATTCCCAGTTCAACCGACGTTGCACAGTGAGGGGATCGGGATCTATCAGGTAGGGTACAGGTAGTCCTTTGCTCACCTGAGTTCCCTGCTCTAAAGGCAAACAGGCCTTGTGGGAAGCTACTTCCTCCTACAATCCTCGTTGGAGCGACAACTGCTCTTTCTGCTACACCTCTCTGTCTTTCTCTCCTAGAGAGACTATAACAAGATCTTACTATATTAGCTGGTCCTCGTTCACGGGGTTACCTGGTCCCCGACTTAGCACCAAAGGTGTCAGGTCCTTCTGGGGTAAATGCTTACTGGGGCCTATGGTGATCCCAGGCTCAATGGGGATTCACCTAGCAGCAGCACCAGGAGCCATAGAGGAAGAGGACACTCCTTGCACAACACTATATAGCAGTGTGGCAGGGGAGTGTCATTACACTCTTTGTCCAATAGGTGTGGGTGTTACACTTTACCAGTTACAAGGGCTTGGCCCAATAACAAGGGAAAAGAGAACTACATACAAAAGTAGGGGATTAACTCTATAGGGATAGGATATCCTATAGGTCCCTACATTAATTTAAAATAATCTGAAGACATACTTGGTAAAAAGGGCCCTGTAAGCAGTAAAATATGGAATGGCTATGGCTGCTCCCTGCTTGAAGCTCAGTATATCAGGCACAGGATATACTGTATCTGTAGAAGCAATGGTGTGTTCAGCATAGCCTCCTGTGATGGTACTGGTAGTGAACACACGGTCGCCTCTCTAGTAGGATGGAATAAAGAGAAAAGCATTAAACAATTTTTCTAAATGAACAGCTCTACAACATTTTTGTATAATTTTTGAATTATTTGCTCTTTTTTTCCCTCTCTTACCAGCTTTCAAATTAAGGTCACTGACCCCTTCTAAAAAAACAAATGCTTTGTACAGCTTAAAAGTTATTGCTCCTATTTAATGCTTTTTTTTTTTCAGGCCCTCTCCTATTGGTATTCCAGTCTTTATTCAAATAATTGCAAGATTGCTAGTGTAATTTGGACCCTAACCACCAGTTTGCTGTAACTGCAAATTGTGATTTACATTCTAGCCGGCAGGAGGCAGCTAGGGGAGATTAGTTGCCCCGAAGAAGAGGAGATTTATCGCCGGGTGACTAAATTTCCCCGAATCTGAGCGTGTCTCTGCCCTTACACCAAATGCAGGGCCCATCAGAATAACAGATAAACATTTTCAACCAGGTTGCAGTTGCAGAAAATAATACATATACCACAACTGACTCAGATTTGACTATTTCGGTGCCAGCCGATCCGCTGACCATGTTTTACGATCTTCATAGCAGTGAAAACGTGCACTTCTGTAGATTAGTTTAGCATCTCGTAGATAGAAACGCGAAGTGTTAAACTAGCTTGGCTGCCTGTGTTTGTCCTGAGTGGGAAAGTTTAATGGAGAAACAGGAGACATTTTCACATTGGAAGCAGCAGTCTGCGCGGAAGGCAAATGTCAGTAAGAAAGGCAGCATGGATGAGGATTTTGAAGAGACAGTGCGGTTGATTAACCAGCAGGAGCGCTATTTCACCACCAGCTCATGCTCGGGAAGGGTGATTGTCATCAACGAGATGATTGGAAGCTTTGTCTTCTCATTGCTTAACCCGCTCACTGCAGACACTTACGTTTGCTACCAGGCCATTTTGTGGACATTTTGTGGGGTTCAACATGAATACTGTGTAGCAACATATAGGCCGCTAGTAGTATGAAATACAGCATATAGTTTGGCCCAGACTGAATGTATTTCGCTGATTGTGCTATTATAGGGTTCCTTATTGTTTTCTATCTTCCCTTTCAGGCATTGGTTAGCTCTATAATACAGAAGCAGAATTGTTCCTGGCTAGTGATGGACGAATTTGTGCCTTTTCGCTTCGCCAAAAAAGTGTGAATTTCCAGAGAAATTCGCGAAACGGCAAAAAATTTGCATAACGACGTCCATGAGGGTGGAAGGCTGAGGGCGGAAGGCTGAGGGCGGAGTTCTCATGACTGACGGCTGAGAAGGGAGGGTAGAGGACGGAGGTGTGATAGCGGATTTGAACGATGACTGACGGTATAAGCAACCGATGCACCATTCCGAAGGCATAGGACATCACATGAAGGAGATGTTTTTCGCTGCAGGATGTCCTAAAATGCGTTCTGTACACATGATTTCAATAAGGAAAGGAACATCACAGTGCAATGCATTGTGGGTTATGTAGTTCCTGCATGCTGTCTGTAAGCTGTGGAGAAGTTGTTATAATTTGTAACATCAGTGTTTAGTCCCTCCTTCCCTGCCAGGATTTCAAATGATGCAGAACAAGAAAAACTGTTAAACAGCTGGATTTCAGCATAGAAAACGGCATTTATTCATACTTTTTGAAGAAACAGGTAACTGAGATGGGTATATTGGGGCTTTCTCTGTTATGTGGGCCTCTTTATCAAATTTTGGTTTGGAACCTGGAGTTCCCCTTTCAAAGATAGAAAAATGCAAATAATTCAAGAAAATGAAAAAATGAAGGCCAGTTGAAAAGATGCTTAAAATGAGCCGTTCTATAGCATACTTAAGGTTAATTAAAGGTAAACCACCCCTTTACTATATTGTTGTGGCATTGGGTTTCTTTTATTAACTATTCGCATATTTATACTTTTATTTACTTGGCAGCTCCTCAGAATGCTACTGGGGATGTTGTGCTGAAGTTTGAACCATTCATCCTTCATGTCCAGAGTCGAGCACTTGAGGATGCACAGATTCTAGTGAGTCAGCTTTGGTTCTGTGTTACTGTGTATGTCTTTTATCCTGTACCTTCAAATAAGCCTTTTTTTCAATTCTGCAGTTCTGATGGATAAAAACATAGAATTGCACAGCAAAATGTATTTACCATGTAAACATGGACCCCAAATCACTGTACAAGGCAATTACAGTATTTGCTGATATCCATGTAATTCCACTATTATGCCTGGTTTAACATGTACTCCGGCTCTGTCCATGTTTATGTCATTGTAGGATTATATATGTCTGCATTTGTTTTCTTTTTCTTGTTAGGTGAAAATTAAAACTCAAAAACAACTGAAAAAATAAAAAAACACAGAACCCCAAGTTTAACTTGAATGGGAACCCAAATGTCTCACAGATGCTTATTTATATAAACTGTATATTTTGCTTTTGATCATTTCTACAACAACATGGCCAAAGTGATTATGTGTGCTTTCAAGAGATGGCAAGTGAAATTCTAAGTACTGTATAGCTAATGCTAATCATTCCAGTCCTCGGTAAACCATAGGTTTGCAAATAGTGATGAGCGAATTTATTCGCCAGGTGCGAATTCGTGGCGAATTTCCGCAACTTGCCGCCGGCTAATAAATTTGCGAAACCGCAGCGAAAATTCATTGGCGTCAAAAACGAGACGCCAGCTCCGTTTTGCAAATTTTTCACGTTTCGCTAATTTCACGGGAAATTTGCAAATTTTCCGGCGAAACTGCCTAAATTCGCCCATCACTATTTGCAAACTGTGAGGCTAGCCCTCTTTTCGGGGATAGTGGCTACTTAAAGCAGTGAATGGGGGAGCCCAGTCTGAAGACCACTTAGTGTAGCATTTGTAGTAAATCCTTATTTTCTATTCTAAATAGAAAGCACAGCCTAAAAGTTAAGAATGAGATTTTGAGTGACTTTACTTTATATTTACTTGGACCTGTAATAGGATGACTTATAAAACAGTGTTTTCAGGTATTTCGTCTGTGTAAATTTAGTGTTGTTTTGTAAACCTGAACCGCAAAAAAGCTAACACTAAACCTACATGAGAGGGCCTTGAACCTAGGAAACTGTTAAATCTACTGCAATAAACCCTCATAACTTACCAGCTATTCCAAGCAAAACTTTTGGACTCCTTCCTAACTAGGGCAGTGGCTGTATTGAGGATATTCCTGCAATTGGTCAGCGACAATTAGTAGGTCATGTGATATGATGATTGCCCAATAACATATCAATCCACCTTTACAATGCACTAGCCTGCTGTAAATTCTACATTTTTATGTAATAGATTTTTTTTCCAGCACAATGTTGCAATAAATGCTGGCTTCAGAAATTCTGGAATCACTGTGGGAAAGAAAGGAAAAATTATAATGGTAGGCACAGGATACTGTGGTCGAAATTAATTTACTGGAAAATTCAAAGTTTAATGTTATATAGTTTAACTGTAGTTGTCCCAGACTACTTTAGTGAACTTAAAACTCTCTCTGCTGCAGCAGACAGAAGCTATAAGCAGTGTCTTTGAGGAAGTTTCTGCTTGAATTTAAAGGGATACTGTCATGGGAAAAAATTTTTTTTCAAAATGCATCAGTTAATAGTGCTGCTCCAGCAGAATTCTGCACTGAAATCAATTTCTCAAAAGAGCAAACAGATTTTTTTTATATTCAATTTTGAAATCTGACATGGGGCTAGACATTTTGTCAATTTCCCAGCTTCCCCAAGTCATGTGACTTGTGCTCTGATAAACTTCAATCATTACTGCTGTACTGCAAGTCGGAGTGATATCACCCCCCTCCCTTTCCCCCCCAGCAGCCAAACAAAAGAACAATGGGAAGGTAACCAGATAACAGCTCCCTAACACAAGATAACAGCTGCCTGGTAGATCTAAGAACAGCACTCAATAGTAAAAACCCATGTCCCACTGAGAGTCCTTCAGTTACATTGAGAAGGAAAAACAGCAGCCTGCCAGAAAGCATTTCTCTCCTAAAGTGCAGGCACAAGTCACATGACATGGGGCAGCTGGGAAATTGACAAAATATCTAGCCCCATGTCAGATTTTAAAATTAAATATAAAAAAATCGGTTTGCTCCTTTGAGAAATGGATTTCAGTGCAGAATTCTGCTGGAGTAGCACTATTAACTGATTCATTTTGGAAATTTTTTTTTTTCCCATGACAGTATCCCTTTAAAGCACTCGGAAATCCCAATGCTGAATGAAGGTCACCTGAAAGCTGCCCACCATATGGGGGGGTAGGGGTGGAATGGGACTGTTGTTGTTCTAGTCAAATTTTAACAGGAGGGGAGTAAGTAAGTTACACAATTACACAAGTTAAGTAATGACTTAACTGAGTTATGAGTTTAGGTAACAACACGGACAGATTGAAGCTGCCAATTCGAGTCCTTGAGACCTTTGGTGGGCATAACGGGGGGGAATCTGGTCGTTTGGCACCTTACCAAATGCTTGGCTACCTTCAGAGGCAGGCCTGGCCGGCTGGACGCACTAGGCAGCCCAGCCGGCCAGCTCGCCCCCCATCCCTGTCTCACATGCATCAGTGGTCGCATGAGCATGCACAGCAACAGCTTTCGTGCACACATGTGCGGCAGGAGCATTGTCTAATGGTGTCAGAGGGTCGCTTATACTAAGGTTCACAGGGGTGAGGACGGCTTTGGGGAGCTTTAAGCTGCTTATATTTCGTGTGCAGCTTTTTTTCACTGATGGTGCATGCACAGAAGTAAATTGTGACAAAAATGGCGGCTGCACATACCCGAATGGGGAATTACTTTAATGGTTTAATTACATTTTTTTGTACACCTTTTTGAGAAGCAGTTGGCTAGCATTTACTGTGTAAAGTATCCAGAGGGATCTTTTTATAAGTGCTCTTTCATATACAACAGGTTCAGTTTTAATTTTACAGCCTTTTTGTGCAGACGAGATCCTGATATTTTAACTGTGGCTCATCGCCACCTATTATATTATAATTAGTATTTGGTTTAATAGCAGCTTGCATTGGGCATATAGGACTTGTTTACAATCAAGGTAATGATAGTGAGGATAGGTTTCCCAAACCATGAACCACAGTGGATTGTACTGTCACATTCTCTAATGTTTTATTAGTTATGATCCCAAAAAAGATTCAGAATTACTTGTAGTGATAGCATTTTGCCACAAGATGGCCTCACTTCACACAGCAATGAGAGAGAACAGAGCAAATGAAGAGTATGAATGAATTCTTGTGTGCTATGTTGTAGTGATAATCTATTTTTCAAATAAAATGTTACAGATGGGGCAGGAATTTATATAATAGAAGATTGTGTGTACTTGCATTTAAATGTTTCTTGTAAATGGCACAAGAAGTACTTGTTCTGTTTAAAAGAATGTGGTTGTGCCTGCTAGCTAATAAAAAAAAAAAAGTAATCCCGATATTGATATACTCCTGTAGTAATATGGGAAATGTACCTTTTGCTCCATGTGATGGCTGCTGTGCTTATAAGAGAAAAGTACTCATGCTAAATTGACAGGTGATGGTTTATAAAGGTCCCCAATAGACGCAAAGATTTTTCTTTAGTGATTTTAGCGAAATCCGACCAATCCGTCAAATTATCATGTTAGTGGAAATCGAACGATTGTACATCTTACGATTTTTCTTCCGACATCTGCAAGGTTAAAAAAATGTATTAGTCCCAGTGCAATCTATCTGTGTTTGCAGGGCCAAGCAGTCAGCTACCCTCAGTTTTCCTGGCAATATCGCCTGAAATGGTCTTTTAAGTTGATGGACAAATCGTACATTTAAACGATTGCTTCGAGATAATCGTGGTCTCATGATAATGAAAAGATCTTTTAAACATCTTTACATCTATGGCCAGCTTTATTGTTACACATCATTACATCTTATGGATGCATCAAATCCTCTTATTTATTTTTTTCTTTTTTGGTATTTGGGTGAATCCCAAATTTTTACACAGAAATCAGCCTAATAACCCTGAAGCAAAATTGAGATGTGTTTTTCATATGCAAGTTAATGGTAGGATTGATTCTTTTGTGAGCTTAAAACTGACTAGGATTTGCCGAAGCCAACTCCTTCAGAAAAAGGCTTGAGAAAAGGCATCAGTATCAAACTTTTAGATTCCTTCAGACTAAACATGCATAACGTTGCAGTAGCATATTTTTTATTACATTACATTTATAGCTACTAACAGAAATTGTTTCAAGAGGTATCTGGCTTGAGGTCATGGGGAAGTCAGATTTAAATCTATAGAAAGACCCAGATTTATTATGAAATGTATAATGGTTAAATTAATTATGATTGTTTTTCTTTTGAAAGGCAGTTCGGAGAACCATGGCTTGGAAGTCCCTCTCACTCAAAATGGCAAGTGTTTGGTAAGTCATGAGTATATAGAATTTCTTGTGCAGACCAAAATAAGAAGATGGGAGAAAATAAAAGGCGAATAACCAGGTTGGAGATCTCTTAACCAATTATTAGATGAAAAGTAAAGTTCCTGTAATACAAGTATAGGGTATAATTAAATAAAATGCTATGTAGCCTATTTAGTCATGCAATGTTTATTTTACTGAATCTGCATTATCTACATCGCATCCAAATATTTCTAGTTAGTACACCTGGCCTCAAGAGAAAAGAAATTACATTGAACTTTTAGTTCAGGCAAATGCAGTACACATGCTTTTAGGGGTAGGACTCCTGCTCTTATTATAGTATACTGTTGTTTTCTGAACAAAAGTAACAATTAATTATGCTATGTCAAGATTATAGCTGCAACTACAGAATTCTAACCCTATAAGTCATTTCAACAATGCAAAGTAGGACATGATCTCTTTCCTAACTGATAGAAAGATGTTCTGCTGTTAAAAATGTTGGAAAGCATAGGATATCACATTTTTTAAAAAATTTGTTACGCTACCAGACATAATTACTTTCTTCCTAGGTTTCACAGCTGCCTTCACAAAGCTTTACAAAAAGGGGTCTGCGTCCATGATATGCTATCCAAGCATCAAGTGGGGTGTCTGTGCGTAAAAGGAAAAGAAAAGACAGAAGTAGGAAATCAAACTGCTCTTCCAGTGAAGAGGAAGATACTGATTCAGAGCCTGAACTAACACTGTTTAATGATCCTTGACAATTGCTTTTTTCAGTTTTCATTTTGGAAATTTTTTTTGGTATTTTTGATAAGAAAAAATGCTCTTTTCGTGACTGCTGACTGCTAATAAAATTCATCCAGATGAGCAGAGAGAGGTTGTGCTCTTTATCTCTGAAAGCAAGAGTTAGTGGGCATGCAGTCTGCCTTGATCTATATACTAAAAAAATAGCTTCTTACCATAAATGGCACCGCATACACAAGAACAAAGTCAAGAGTGAGAGTCAAGATAAGCTTGACAATGTATATGGAAATGTTGACATACAAACAGTAAATTAAAGTTGGACTTTTAAGCTGGCCATAGATGCAAAGATAAAGTCATATGAATTGGATTTTTGGACAGGACTCTTTTTTTTTTTGCTCAGGATTTTTGGACGGGATCGTCCGTGCATTTTTCGTACCATGGCGATCAGCCATTTAGTCGTCGGTCAGGTTAGAAGATTTCTGTCGGCTAACAATAATTTCTTTGCATGTATTGTCTGACATAATTTTCTTATGATTGCTGTCATGGCCAGAACATCATCTGATTTGTTCTTTTGCTACTTTATTTAATATGAATGGTTAGTGGATGGTCGGAAGATTGCGACGTGCGATCGCTCATCTGATACAAAACTAAAATATGCATGTCTATGGTCAGCTTTAGTCTGCATGAAGAGTCAGAGGAGATCAAAAATCAGCTAAAATGTAGATTAGCAGAGATAATGTCTATTAGCATTAGAATACCACTGTCTTGGTCTAGTTTGCAAAACCACATTTAAACCTAATATTAAAGATAAGAAAAATGACCACCTTCTTTAAGCCTTATAAAGCCTTTCGTGCAGTATGCGCATCTGTCTACTGTATTAGCAAAAAACAAGCATGTTGTTAAGAAGTGCCTTACACTTGTTTTGCATGACAACTGAGCTTTGTAATATGCAGGGACGCTACTGGAACACACAGTATATAATGGAAAAAGCCACGCGCGTTCATTGATTCATAAAAGCATTACAAACCGAGGGAGGGGTGGGCAGCCATGCATTCTTTCCAAATCCGCCTTTCTTCTGTAAATGTATGGGCCAATCAACAATGAGGAGAGCAAAAGACTAAAGTGATACATTCTTTCAGCCATCCAATATTACTATGATATCTAGCCAGTCATATGTGTAGGTGTTTATGCCGTTATATACTTAAATACAGTGATGCCAATGAATTGCAAATGATTGAATAGACAGGAACATAAACATCTTCTGCTGATCAGCAGAGACTTGCAAATGTCAAGGCCCATAAACAATTTCAGGATATGTTTCCTTATTAAGATTTCACATGAAATGGCCTGAAAAATGTGAATTGTTTATTTACGTTCTGGGCACTTCTGGTTTAAATATTAAAGCACTTGTTTGGATTTCTACAAGCCTTGTTTCTTAAAATGTAAAAATGTTACATGTGCTATTTATAAGTGACATGTTACTGAGAGTTATCTGTTGTTTGGATGCAAATATTGTTTACAGTATTAAATAAAGGTATTGTTATTACCTGAACACTGTGCAAAGCTGATTTTGTTTTCCACCAAAGAATTGGAAAGGAAGGAAAGTCTTCTTCCACTTGGGGTGCCAAATGTTAGGCACCCCAGGTGATTGTATTTACTTACCTGAAACCTCGGGTCAGTTCGCCTATCAGCAGAAAATTGCACAGGCCCAGGGTTATACCAGTGAGCACCACGGATCGATCCTCTTCCGGCTTCTTCTTTCTTCAAATTTTCCGGGGCAGACGCATGCACAGTAGAACAAAATAGCCAACGGTTTAGTAAAAGTTTGGCTTTTCGATCTACTGCTAATGCGCACCCTCAAGAAGAAAGAAGAACCCAGAAGACGATGCTCCATGGTAGTCGTTGGAAGAACCCCGGGACAGGGCAATTTTCTGCTGATAGGAGCACTGGCCTGGGGTTTCAAGTAAGTAAATACAATCACATTTGGCACCCTCAAGTGGAAGAAGACTTTCCTTCTCCTTTAAGCCAGTAGTTTACTTCTAAACATAATCCACACATTCATCCTTAGTGGTACTGTCTTTTTTTTTTCAGAGCTACCTGATATACAGTATATTAAGGGCAAGGTAATACATGGCGTTTTTACGTTGCGTTCTTAAAAACGTACAGCCGAGTGTAAATACGCATAAAATTAAGCCCTATTGAAAATATTTGAATACGCGTTACAGCAATTCCCACGGGGTGCTTGCGAGCCAACATCCGCCACAAGATGCCAGTATTTGAGTTTTTTAGCAGAAACGCCAAGACGACAAGGAAATACAATATTATTGAACTCTATGGGATCCGCAGGTTTGGAAATACACTTTGCTGAAATACGCTGCATATTTTTTACATGGCGGGCAAACTCTCGCGAGTTGGATGTCGCATATACGTATTTACAGCATTTTATGCTGGTGACATAATAACGTTGCGTATTGTCAAGCAGTACGGCTACATTCTGCATGTAAATTGTTTACCACTTGGCTTTTTTTTTTTCCGGCAAAAAGTGGAATTGTGGGGAATGAGAAAAAAACAGAAACGCATGTTGGGAAAAGACCTTACCCTAAGCATTCATTTGTTTATCAATTTAGCAAAAATACCCCCTGCTATAAAAATATGCATTGCTTTTTTTGTTATATTGCTTTTTTGTGATTTTGGGGTATCTTATTTCTTCTTATATTCAGCTTATATTCAGTCTATAAGCATTTTCACTGTTTGCAGCATGTTTGGCCCAATTTGAAAGCTTGCTGATATTAACCATAAAATAAAAAGAAACTATAATTTTTGTGCCCTGTTTTATTTATGTGTGATAACCTTGTACATAATACATAGTTCTGAGCTCTGCACAGTTTGCCAATTTACCTAAAACTTGAAATATTGCAAAATGCCACAAGGTGGCACTGCTTTTATACTATTTTCCTCCAACTTCTCAAAATAGTTCCGCCAATTCTTTTCATGTGCTGACAAAAAAAATTAATGGCACTCTTGTTTGCATTATGACATTTACTGATGAAATGAAGATTTGGAATGTATATACAAGAGGCTGGTTTTCTATGAGTTTAAGCCAGACACAATATGTATGTACTTGGGATCAGAATAAAAGATTCAGAATTCCCGTATGAACATATGTTTATGGCTACAATAATATTGGCTAATGCTGTGTCATGCACATAATAGAATTTATACATTTGCACAGTTATTAATATAGGCTGTACCCTAGCCTACTGTTGTAATGTTTAGATTTTGAAAAAAGTTGTACTTAGATCATTAATATTGGGAATTTTATGCTGTGTAAACACAGGAGAGTGTGTGGTCATAATACGTTGCATGTGTGTTTATTCCATTTAGTTTCTTTAAAGAAATCTCTTTTAAACAATTCTGTGTACTCATATGTATAACTACTACTACAAGAGAACAGAAATAGAAATATATATGTATTTGTATGCATGTATGTTTCATTTTTTCCCCCATTTTGCATGTTGAAAGACGAGAAAGTTAACATTTATCTAGTGTTTGGAGATTAGGGTATAGGCTGCTCGAGATGTTTATTTTTCATTTATTTAGCTTTCCTTGAGGACTCAATTGCTAAGATGTGCATTTCATACCGGGATGTAATGGGCAGTCCTGCAAGAATGTACTGCCAGCTTTTAAAAGCTTAGCTAGGGACCATTAAGAAAAAATAATACATATAAAGCTAACGAAGCAAGAAATGTGTTGGACAAGATGTAAATAAAAGGTGTCCACATTTGTTTTTGTTAATTTCAGGAGGAAACTACTGCTGACAACATTGTCTGAATAGGGATTTGTCAAAATTTTCTAGTTCAACCAAACATCCTTGGTTGTTATATTGCTAAGCTAATGTTCTCAGCAGGACTGACTCATTTTAGGGTTATGAGTTGATTCGTTTGAATTATTTTGTTGTAAAGTCATACAATACATTTACTTAAATCTCTAGCTGTTGAAGGTGTCTCCCAACACTTATGAAGGATTTAATGTGACCCTTTATACAGAATTGATCTGTCATAAGTGTGTCTCCAACATGTGATGCAAATCTAAAGTTTGCTTAAATATATTAGCCAATGCCAACCAATTAGATATAACAGATGACCAGTAAGAGCAACCTGCTAATTGGTTAACCAAAATGTACATTTTTATAATTATTTAGAACACCAACCTAATTTATGGGGTTATTTACCAAAACTTGTTTTTTTTTTTTTCATCCACAAATTTGTATAATTTACTAATAATTAAACTCGAAAAAATGTTATTGAAAAAAAATAGGTTTTTATGAATACAGCAATTTTTTTGGTTTATAGGCTTAAAAACATTGAATAACTCAAATGTATCGCGTTTTTGAGTAAAAACCAAACACCCCAAAACTCCCAAAATTCGTGAAAGTTTAAAACATATTCAAATGGTTAAAGGGACATCTGCCATTGACTTTTACATGAATTTGACAGGTTTTAGATGGAGCTTCGGGGCATAATGAATTTCAAAAAAATTCTAGGGTTTTTTTTGTGATAAAAACTGAAATTTTTATAAAGAAAAACCGAGTTTTAATAAATAACCCCTTAGGTGTTTTCTTCCAGATATACAACCTACGTCTAATGATTGATTATATCATTCTGTACTAAAAACAAAGGTTCCCGTGATTCATGCTTAATGAACCACTCAAATATTTTGATGTGTCTGTAATAAAATACATAGTTATTTAGACAAGGGTCTAGAGGACAAGCAACCCTCCCTTGTCTAAAAAATCTGAGGCTCTCGAGTCTTGTTTTAGCAGAGGCCAAAAATGTCAATGTTGAACATATTATTACTATTTAGTTGTAACCTTCAATTCATATGGCCAGTTCCCTGTACTAACAGGTTACAAAGCTGTTTTAGTTTCCTCCAAACAGATATAACATTAATTTGACAAAATGCATGGCTTCAGCATACATAAAGCATAGCTTCCTAAGTGTTGAAGCAAAAGAACTAGTTATAGATTTAATTCTTTCAGTACAGGCACTGGGTGATTTCACTATATATACTCCGATAGGTATTGCAATTTTTTTTTAAATATACCATTTTGATATATTCCTTTGTAAAACACTATCCCTGGCCTTCACGCTTGAATTATTTCCTGAAATTCTCCTACAGAGACGTTGTATTTATTTTGCAATCATATGACCCACTGTTATTGCACAGACAGAGGGTATAAAGTTAACTGTATGACTTAAGTTAATTGTATGCTCCAAAGCTATGTTTTCTTAAATACTTATTCAAGTAAAAAAAATCTTCATTTTTAGTCTGACATTTCTGAGTTTTTTCTTCTCTCTTTCACTACCATCTTTTAGCTCTAAATTAAAAAGAAATCTCCTTTATCTAGTCATGATCTCAAGTTCTAAATCAGCAACATGCAAAAAATTGATGTAATGGGTTAAAGGCATTCGTCAGTCAAAAGATATTTCATTTTCTTATAGCCAAGACAGTTTTGAAAAGGCTTATATATTTAAGAGCAATTGAGTTATCCTGTAGAATGTTAAAAGCAAACTGAGGTTGCTTATTAGGACATGGATCTAATTTAAACAATGTATTATTACCTATGTATTTACTTCATATATAGTATATTTGTGAATCTATGTAAGTGTGTATATACTATATATATATATAGTGTGTGTGTGTGTAATATACATAAATGTGCTTTAGCTCCTATAAATAGTTAAATTGCCTAACTAAGAAGTATTTTACATAATGAGCGATAATCTGAAAAATTAAATCACGTTATATCAGAGTTGATATCCAGCTGAGCTGAATGATTTTAGGCAAGTCCTTCACAATCTTAAGATGAGAAGTGTCTCCTATCAAGAGTTTAGAATGTCTATATATTTCTCCGAGCTTTTCTGCAGTGCCAAAGTTTCTGCCTCACTCTGTAGAGAATCCTCCACGGTTGTCATTGCTTTAGAGCATTTAACCACCGTGCATTTGCTTACCAAAACGATCTTATGGTTGATGGAATTCCCTTTTTTGCTGCAACTGGAAATTTTTTCAAGTTATTTTGTGTAATGAAATCTGCCTTCTGCTTGACCTAACGATATTTTATTTCATCAGCATAAGGAATAAGGTAAGTTGTATTTTTTAAAATAAAGAATAAGAAGATAGATTTGGGGAAGTAAAAAAACATGGATTATTAACAGCTGGAAACAGGAAAAATCCAGTGGGTCTATTTTCTTACTATAATACTTTATAATATAACCTTTTCTAATGCTAGCAATGTAATTAATTAATTGCAGATGAAAGCAACAGGACTCATAAACATGACACTTTAATTCCAGGTGTTTTATTTAACCTACAGTATTAGCCTATTTCTGGTCTGTTTTACTGTACAGTCTTCTGAAACTGCATCTCTACTGTAATAAGTTAAACATAACTGCAGTATGTAACCTGGAAAGTGATCCATTTCACAGTTGTGTTTATTTGAAAAGCAAATTAGCAGAGTTTAAGTACATGAAATATTACACGGGTTTATTCTAGCACTTAAAGTCCATTTCTGAGAATTGTTTGAGTGATGGCAGAAATATTATCGTGGAACCCCTGTGTTAATTCATTGCTGTACATATTTTGACAACCGAAATGTGAAATAAAATCAAGCACCTTTCTATCGTTTTCAGTATATAACATGCACGTAATGAAATTGCTAAAGGCTGGGTGCTTTCTTCTCCAAATCCCACCTTATTGCTAGCACATTTACTTATCAGGGATAATTTGAAGCATGTAGCCTAAATACTCTAAATCTATTCATTTCTGTAAAACCTGATGTAGTCTAAGGAATTTACATGGAAGTGAAATTTAAAACAGGCTAATTAACTTGACCTATAAGCAATTAAATTCTGTCTGGTTTTTATTGTTTTATTTCTTTTATTTTGCATTTTTCACTTATTTGGTGTAGTTATTTAATGGACAAGCATGATCAAGTGTTTCATCCTTGAAGATACAGCATAGAGATTAAATATTTGATTTGATTCAACATCATTCCCTCTTAGCAACAGCTATTACTGTTCTAGCAAGGTTAATACTGTATATCACTAAAGTGTATTTTACCTTGGATATGGTAAACAAGATATCTATTGTATGAATTGCTGGCTGAAGATAATTAATACTTTCTCTGCTGTTCCATGACATATTAAACCTAAATATTACATTTTGTGATTTTTATTCTCTGAAAAAAATGTTAGATTCAGAGCCCCTGAGGGTATTATAGTATCCAGCCAAAATCCATTTTTTACTAATTATGTATACTGTATATCTATTTATGTTAGTTTTTGTTTAATAATAAATGTACAGAAACATGTATCTTGTTTTATTGACAACTATGTGCTAATATGTACATTATATATGTATATGTGTTTGGGGTCTTTCTCTCTATCTATTTCTCTCTCTCTCGCTCTCTCTCTCTCTCGCTCTCTCTTTATATATATATATATATAGATATATATATATATATATATATATATATATATATATATATATATATATAAATGTATGTGTGTGCATATACAATACCAAATACCATAGATAGATAAGTAAAAATGTTTAATAAGTATTATTGATTTCCATAACAAAAACTCTCTGTTCTAGCTGTAACACAATTCAGAGTCCTGGGCTGTAACAATTAAGATATTTAGATATTTTCAGGAATATAAGTAACTTGCATAGACTTTGCTGTTTATTCATGCATACTTGTACACAGATACACACATCATTTTTGCGCTAGATGGAAAAAGGGACAAAAACTACTGAAAAGTAAGTATAGAGAAATTGTGCCATTGTATGATTTTTGTCAACAATAGAGAAAAGAGAAACAGAAGAATGAAAAATGCATATATTTTTTTTTATTCTATTTTTGAGACAAATTATTTTGAAACCGAAAGATGGTTATAAATGTTACTGTACTACATTGAGTACAGGAGGATCCGGGTGAAGAAATAGGCACTTTCTGTCCTTTTGCCTAGGCACTCCAGCCATTTCTTTTTGTGCGCAGACAAAAAAACAGAAAATGTTAGATTTAGAATTAATGGCTATTTGCTCAATAGATACTCTTGGACTTTCATCTTGAAGGTCCTTGAGGGGAGGAACACTTATTTGCTGCCGAATTATTGAAACTATTGGTGAATGTCAGATAAGCCATTGTTACATATATTAATAATCCTGTAAAGAGCTATATTAGATCCTGACCAAATTTTGGACCATAAAGGGAGACAAAACAAAATGTCTTCCTTGATATTCCGTTGTTTTAATGGAGTTCAATGCAACCAAATGATGACTTTGGAACATATTTATCAAAATGTGAGAACAAAGCTCACCACAGAAAAAAATTACAGTACCTTGTTCTTGATGGTAACTAAGCTGCATGAATCTATATTACTGGGCTTATTTAGAGGCTTATTTATTAAAGGGCAGATCTTACAGGGTTTTGAAACCACGACTAAACTCACAAGCGCTAAAACAATGACTATCGTTGAATTTATTAACATCTGACAACTGGTAGAGAAAAAAAATCAGAAACTTTGGATTTTCTAGCTTTCTGATTGGTTTAAAAATGGTCCAATATGATCAGCGCCCTTCCCATTGACTTCTATAGCACCTCAATAACTGTTACTCTGCAAAGTTTGACATGAAAGGCTTTTGTGTTTTTTTTCATTTGATAAATCTTAAATTGTTAGAGCTTTTTTAAAAAAAATTAGAAAACCACAATTTTTTGGAGATTCATAAAAAAAGAATCTATTTGATTGTTAATATATGGGCTCTCTAATGCTTAAAACATTTTTATGCAGACTTATGTTTTGGTAATCCAAATTACAAGTTTATTCAAACATGATGAAAAATATTGTGATGCCAGAATATCATACACATTTACACATGGGAATGGAATCTCTTGTGTGAAAACCCATTATCCAGAAAGCTCTTAATTACAATAAGGCCATCACCTATAGATTCCATTCTATACAAATAAATAAAATAATGAAATAATAATTTTTAACAATGGTTTCCTTTTTCTCTGTGATAATAAAACATGTATTTGATCCCAACTAAGCTGCATAAATTCATATCGGTGGAAAATCAACCCCATTGGGTTTATTTCAAGTTTAAATTATTTTTAGTAGACATAATATACGGTGGTTCCTATTAAGGAAAAAAAAAACCTTATCCAGGAAGCCACGGGCGCTGCACATTTCGGATATTAGATCCCATGCCTGTAATATAAAGGTATACTTTTGTTTATCCAAGATAAATACAAAATGTAATTAAAACTATTTTTAACTGTATGAAACATGTAGGTAATCTATCCTGGATCTATCCATGAATGTATTCAGTGACTGCTTTCCTAGTGACCCCTAACTCATTCAAATGCTGACAGATTAAACAAGGGGGGGGGGCTGACCTAGTGAAGGAGATAAGGACTAACTGCTGTCTCTTGTACGAATACAAATATTTATTATTGAAATAGTATAATATAATTTAAATTAATGATATTCAACAATACAAGACAATATACACATTAAACATTCATTGATAATAGTGCTGTGTTTTATAGAATCCTGACATAAGGTGCTTATAGATAGAATAAATGGCAGTATGAATTTCTTGAAATGAAACTGTTTTTACAGAAATGGGAAAAACTAAAAATATGGTGAAAAATAATTAAAAAGTCATAATAAAAAAGCAAAACCTGCTTCACTTTGCCTCATAAGTAATAACCATTTGCTAAATTGTTGGGAAGTTGTTATAATTCCTTTTCCAAATTATTACTCTCCCCTTCAGATTAGAAATGAGGCCAGGGTTAGCAATCAGGCTTAAATGGTAGGATTTTTAAAGTAAGAATCACTTGTCTGATTGTGAAGTGGTGGCCATTATGGTCTTGATTGAATCTTTTTTTTTAGATGGGTTGATTTGCAGTTGAGAGAGCATATTCACTACTGTACTATGAGCAATCAGAGACTTACCCACTTTTTATTCTATTTAATGATTTATGGTCCACTACTTGTGAACAGCTGCCACCTTTTAACTTCCGTCGTTGAAGACCTTTTTTTTTAAGTGTCCTTTGTTTTCTTCTTTTCCTGTATATAAAAAAATGTGCTGAAATGTGGTATTGCAAATCAAATGTAAATATCAATGGAATAATTACACTGATAGAGCTGTGCAGCATTTGTGAAATAATTGCACTCCCGATGCTATGCAAGTGCTTTTGTGTTCATTTCTTTCCTTTCGCTAAAGTCAAATAGTACTTATTTGTGGGTATTTTACATTCACACTCTATCACAAACACACGGGTAATTCAACTGAGACAGTTTAAGCTGTATGCTAAAATAAACAGATAAGAAGAGTGCTATACATTAAACATTGCATCTGTATAATTCTGCATTGTTTAATTTAGTGCACAAATCAAAACAAAGTATATTTGCAGGTTGTTTATTAAAGAATGAGACATTAGCACATAATTCTGCAATACTATATTGTGTTTAGCCCAAATGGCTGTTTACCACTGATTGTACAAGCAAGTATCTCAGCCAATATGTATTTGCGTTTTGTGACATTTTGGTGATCTTTCAGAAGTATTTTTTAATCAGTATTAGTTACATCTGTGCTACATAAAACTCAAGGGAAAACACTGTCAAAGGCATTATGGGTCTGTGTAACATAAAATAATAATACAATTCTAACCCTTTAACCCTGCAGGATAGCAATATTATGCAATGTGCTATCAAGGATGCAAAGGTAATTGTGGATCATGTAAAATATATTCATGTGTATAGTATTAATATTAAATTTTATGTAATCAAATCCGAGAATTGTTCTTAATAAGTTGCCATATTTTAGTGCAGAAAAGTATTTATTTTAAAGTGGGGCAAAGATAAAAAAGTACAAAGACCCGCAAAACCACCAGTATTCATGCCATATGAACTGGTTATGGAACTTCCATTAGTTCGACAGAGCAGATGAATAACTTTACAATTGAATCATGAAAAACATGGGCAAAAACATGGACAAAGTTATAAAAGTGTGACTTTCCTGTATGCTAATTTTTACTTATTTCTCCTTTAATCCTTTGAGATATATGCAAAACCAGGAAACCACTAAACCAAGCCCATAATCTACTGGAAACTTTGAGAGTGTCTGCTCTATTCAGAGCTTGTAATGTATTGGGTGGAGGGCGCACTTCAGGGCCCTCTTAGTACAGAATCGCTTGTTTCCACATCAGCGTTTAAAACACATTTCCTTTATTTAAACATCTTGGTACACCAAATTTACACAGAGCCATGAGGTCTGACGCGTTTTGTGTCACTGCACTTCATCAGAGACATGCCTGCTCTATTCAGGCCTTATTGCTAGTGGAGTAATGTAACTGATCTCTACCTACCTTTACTCACCAGCCTCTGCAAGAGGCTGGTGAGTAGTTAATGACTGTGGCAGGGGTCAAATGAAGTAATTATGCGGGTCATAAACTCTGTTATATCCTTAATAAAAAATATTAAGGACATTGACCATACAAAGGGCCCAGAGCAGGTAAAGAATGTAATCCTGTTTTTATTTTAACACTAACAACCAACATAAAATAAAATAATCATTCGACAATAAATAACAGACATTATTTGCAATGTTGCTTACATTAATTAGCTTACATTCTTCTATGTGATACTATAAGACCCCATTTAGGTGAACTTGCTCAACAATGGCATATTATTTTTTATTCACTAACTGTCAAAAATGCCAGACATGCTAAACTTTGTTAAGGGTTAAAATGTTACATGAAAGAATATGATTATAAATACTGGGCTCCGCATATCCAATTATTGGCCAAACAGCAATTGAAATCAATAGTTAAAACTCTTAGTAACAAAGATCTTTGTTGCTATTCCCTGCTGTAAATATCTGCTATCATAAATTAAACTTCCATCTGATGTTTCTGTGCTGGATTCCATGCCACTGGATTTCTCATCTGAATCTTGTGATATGTCAGGAATCTCCTAAATCAGATTTAAAAGGCAAGTGCTGTTACCTTAAACATGTCTGTGTAACGAGATGATATTGGGGATACAGAGACTTTGAGAGAATATCATAGCCAAATAAGAAACAATGTGCCACTGTACCTTTGTGTATTATTTCTTTTACATAATGGCTTGCCTAGTGAAAATATTAAAGTGGACCTGTCACCCAGACACAAAAATCTGTATAATAAAAGTCCTTTTAAAATTAAACATAAAAATTCTATGTTTTATTAAAGCATTCATAGCTGTTGTAAGCACATTTAAAAATCTCAGCTGGGCATATAGGTGGGGAAAACAATTACTTTCACTTTCCATTCAGCACTTCCTAGATGTCACTGCTCTCATCCTCATTTTCATTAACCTTTAAAGGAAAACTATACCCCCCAAACAATGTAGGTCTCTATAAAAGGATATTGCATAAAACAGCTGTAAAATCCTTCTTCATGTAAATAAACCATTTTCATAATAATATACTTTTCTAGTAGTATGTGCATTGGGTAATCATAAATAGAAAATTGCCATTTTAAAAAATAAGGGCCGCCCCCTGGGATCGTAGGATTCACTGTACTCACAAACATACCAACAAACCATACATGTTAGGTCACATGAGCCAATTAACAGACAGAGTTGTGTCTTTTGCTTCCACACTTCTTCCTGTTACAGTTAGAGTTGAAGTATTTCTGGTCAGGTGATCTCTGAGGCAGCACACAGACCATCACGAAATGGTGGCTCAAGGCAAGAGATGTAAATATACTTAAATGTACTTAAATATATATTCCAGTTTGGTGAGATTCTTAATATGATATGAACTATCTGTTGCTTAAGTGTTCATTTTGGGGGTATAGTTTTCCTTTAAATTGTATTATCACTTGCTGAACTCATCCCATAAGATAACAGTTCTAATTTTCAGCACAAATAGTATATTGCCTGCAAAGGTTATTAGAATACAAACACTAAGGGCAGATTTATTAAGGGTCGAATTGAAAATTCGAATTAAAATTTCATTCCATGGTCAAAATGATCAAATTTGACTAGGGAATTTTGCAAACTTTATTCAAGTTTTTTTAAAGAATTAGATTTTCGAGATTTTCGAGATTTTCGAGATTTAGAATTAGAATTCAACTATTCACTACTTAAAACCTGCTGAATTCCTGTATAAGTCAGTGGGAGAGGTCCAGTGACCAATTTGAAGATGTTTGCAGCCTTCCTAACATTCAAGGTTCTTTCGGAAAACAAACTCGTATCGAGTTTGGTCGAATTCGATTCGAGTTTTTGGGTCGGTAAAATTCATCCGAGTTTACATATTCAATATTAAATATTCAAATTTCAAGTAAAATCAATGTATGTGAGTTAAAAAAAAATGTGCCTCTAGTTCTCTCAAAAAAACCCGAAGAAGCCTAGGAAGATAAATATGGAATAAATTACACCAAGGGCAGCATTCATACAATAGGTAGTAGATAGGTGGTGGAATCTACTAAAATAAATTTTGGGAATGTTATAGATTAAATTTTATTTTTTTTTCTCAGCAATGCTGAGAATACAAGGTTCACAAAGGCACTCACTGACAGCTGCAGTGGCTACTTTTGTCAATCTATCTTACATTTGCCAAGCGGATATAGGCCAGTGCACCAGGACCAATCACATCCTATGATTTTATTGCCTGCCTAATAAAATTAAAATTCAGCTGTTTGAGGTTAGTATTGCCACAGATTTCTTGGGGCAGCTTCAGTGGTTCATCCCTGAGATCTTTGCCATGGCTCCATTGGTGCCTCAAAGAAGTGGTTCGCCTTTAAGGTAACTTTTATTATGTTATAGAATGTCCAATTCCTAGTATTACCTATTATTAAGACTACTAAATTAGTCTTCATTATTTATATGTTATACTTTTTGAGTTATTTGCCTTTTTCTTCTGACACTTTCCAGCTTTCAAATGGGGGTCACTGACCCCATCTAAAAATGAGATGCTCTGTATGGCTATGCAACTATTGTCCCTGCTACTTTGTATCAGTTATCATTCTATTCAGGCCTATTTATATTCCAGTCTCTTATTCAAAACAGCAGCTCTTCAGTCTGCAATTTCAGCCATCTGCAACCAGATGGCTAAAATTGCAAACTGAAGAGCTGCTGAAAAAAAAGGTAAATAACTCAAAAACCACAAGTAATAAAAAAATGAACCAATTGCAAATTGTCTCAGAATATCACTCTCTACATTTTATGAAAAGTTAATTAAAAGGTTAACAACCCCTTTAAAGGGATCCTCCTTCTACAGAGGAAGGACATGATTTCTATAGCCTTTTGCATCCTTATTACAGTAAGGGACATTACAAATATTCAATTAAATATGTAAGGTGTATTCATTTATGGAAATTACACATTGTAAGTATAAGCAGCTGTAAACTGAACCTCAAATTATGCATTTACTTCCATTTCCGTAAGCTGTATCCTACAACTGTCTTATATTGGATGACAGCCTGTTTGCTTTGATTCATCTGATAAATGTTTAAATGTCATCACAGAAAAAGATTGTGTGCTTGTTGTCTTAGTAATGTCCTAACAAGTAAATAAACACATTAAGAATTTACAGGCATTTAAATAGGCAGGTAGTTGTTTACCTGAAGAAATAATCATTCTCTGTTTAGTTGCAAATGCCAAAACTCAAACGGTTCCTGTAAACATGGCATTGACGAGAGCACTTATTGGCTGTTCTGTTAGTTGTATGTCTGTTTTCTCTTACCTTGCAAAATAGCAGGATATGTTTTCTAAATACAAGTTGGGCTTGGAGAAAAATAAAATTGTGTTGACTTTATTATGACAGTCCAGCTACTTGTAAGGCCTGTTCACAAAAGCACTGTATACAGTAAATAAATTAAAACATGTCAGTCACTTCACAAAAAATCTGCTCCCACGATTTTCCTGTTTTTAAGACTGACAACAAAATTATGATCTATTTTGTAATATACTCTTTAGCGAAAGCATTTCTTGTTAAACTGCACTCTATGTAAGGCAACTGTATGCAGCTTTGGGGGATTTATTTTGATCATCTGACCCATGGGCTACATCAATAAACTGAAACAACAATATTGCTTAATGTCAGGGTCACACTGGGCTACTGTCCTTTGGGTATCACCGTAAATATATTTCAAACAGCAGCATGGGACTTCCAGCTGGTGTGCTCTCATTACATGCAAACAGATTAGTTGCCGTGAACCTACCAAGAAGCCATCAGTGGTGTCTTGAGTCTTTCTCCTTGTGGGAGAAAGCACATGGTCAGTTTTCTAAATGCCTATATGTGTGTGTGTGTCAGACTGATGTGCAACAGAGACAAGCACATCAGAAAAACTGTAAGTGTCCTACCAAGGCCCTCTTAATATTTAAAAGACTAAAGAGTTTTATGACCATAGGTGTTAACATGCAATAGCCTATAATAACCAATCAGGCCTTTGCTTTTACTTTCACCTCTTACCAACGCTGTTCAAAACAGTTTAGCACCTTTGTTTGTATTCAGCCCCGAATAAATGTTAGGCCAAAATGATCAAACTTCTGATCTTTCACACATACAGTATGCAGTGTGGTGTCATTAATGGGGTTTCTGTTATATTAATAATATATCTAAAGGAAAATTTGTGTTGTAAAAATATACAGCCCTCTAAATACGAGTAGCATTATAGTGGCCGGTGCCACTATCACATATTTCAAGAAGGATTATAATAGGTTGTGTACATGTGTATATGCTCTCGACATAAATGCAGGAATTTATCCTTTTTTTACTGTTGTTTAATTGTAGCCCACTGTTGTGGGCTGGGTGTCACATGTTCTTCATTGTTGTGCAGGCAAGGTAGCCTCTGCCCTATAATGCTTACAATCTAAATACATATGGTAGTCAGCATAGAAACCCTTCTCTTGCTAAATATCATTAGATGAATATATATTCTACTATAATATGTAAAACTGTTCAAGTATATGAAGTGTTTAATAGTGAGCCAACCAACATAGCAAACAAGCCCAGCAACGAGGGATGCACAGAGTGGCCCATCAGTTTATTGTTCCTGCAGTGTTATACGCCACGTTATTGTGAAGCTTGTGGGAAAAAATATAGTCCACAGAAGCAAAAATACAAATGGAAAGCATAGCACTGTGGAAATGCTATTTGTCCTAAAAAAAGGGGCAGATTTATCAAGGGTCGAAGTGAAAATTCAAATTTTTTATGGCCAAAACTGTAAAATGCGACTAGTGAATTGTTAAACTTCGATTTTCAAAATTTATCATACACTGTCCCTTTAAGAACTTTAAGACTTTAAGACTATTTGCCACCTTAAACCTGCCGAATTGCTGTTTTAACCAATGGAGGACATCCTGGGATCAATTTGGAGTTGTTGGCAGCCTTCTTGACATTCAAGTTTTTTTCGGAAAAAAACTCAAATCGAATTCGATTCGAGTTTGCGGGTCAATCCTATTCACCTGAGTACCAAAATTTAGATTTTTTTATAATAAATTGCAGTTGAAGAATTTCGAGTTCATGGGATTTTATGGGAGTTTAAATCAACTCCCATAAACTCGAGATTCGACCCTTGATATATCTGCCCCTATATGTGAAGACCCTATTGGATGTTGTTTCTGAATACGATGGCTCACTCTTGGGGGGGGGGGTCACTCAGAAAATCTGAAACATTCATAAGATTCATATTTTTCACAATCAGGTTTTTTCCCTGCAAGCAAAATTTTCGGGAAAGTGTATTAATAAATAAGGCAAGTTTTTTTCAGAAAATATTGAGATAAATTCGGACTTTGATAAATAACCACCTTGGTGTATTCACTTCTGCCAATCAACTTCTGAAAAAAAAGTTATAAATTGTATTATGTTGTTTGGAGTGACCTCTGGACAATCTGCACTGTTTTATGTCATAATTTTTGCTTTACTTTGCCTTAAATAGACATTTTTATCAAAAGGTTAATGTTTCATTTTCACCCTTTGATAAATATTCCACTGAAAACCCTATTTAAGTGAATAGGGAGCTGCAGCATTTAAGCAAACTGTGGTGAGCTCTATTTCACCTTTTGATAAATATGTTTTGACATCAAGAGGCACATACCATATCACAACAAGTCACACCATTCATTTCCATGGAAAAGGTTTAAGAATGATCTGTTTATCTGGAGTGTATGGGCTGGGCAATGTTTTCTCCATTTGTAGATGTTGACCTCTGGGCTCATTTACTGCAGTTAGAGATCCAAGTGTGGGAGTGCTAAGGGATGCAATTTTAAGATCCAGAATGTACGCGCTTAGAAAATGTCCCTGTAATTATCATATAAAGTTGTGTGAACATACTTTGGCTTTATAATAACGGTATGGGATCGATTTTCTGGAAACCAGTTATCCAGGAAGCTCAGAATTACAGAAAGGCTGTCTCCCATAGAGTCTATTTTGACCAAATAATCTAAATTTATAAAAATGTTTTCTCTGTAATAATAAAACAGTACCAAGATATTCCTGTATATTTATCTATGTGCTTTTCTACATTGTTGGGCTTACTTACCAGGAGTTTATCAAGCCCTCAAAACTTTTACCCTCCCTCTTCAGGTATGTTATTTTTTTTCCTCATTCCATATTTCCATATTGTTTCAGGCACATTTATTAAATTGCCAAATTCTTATTTTTTTCTTTACAAAAAAAAAATGTTTTACAGATGCTGGTGAATTTTTCCCTATGTATACATTTTATTTCAGGAACCTGATGAAATCCATTAGAAACAACAGGCACATCATGACTGAATGCCTGAATGGAAATGTCACTATCATTCCAATTTACTGGGGAATTCTTCAGTTGCTATAGGAAACTTGCACAATGCAAGAAAAACTTTCTTCAGTGTTTTTACAATCAAGATAATTCGAGCTACAAAGTCCCCTAGAATGGCAAATGTTAAGAAACATGAGACCCAGCAAGAAAATTGAGGAATTTTTTAATTCTTATAACTCTCCCAATTTTTTAATTCTTATAACTCTCCCCCATTTTCTCTGTTCTTCTCTCATAATTGAACCCTTTTTCCTTTCCCTCCTGCACTTCTTTGTCTTATTCATTCCAATTTCAGCCATCTTCCCTGTTAATTTTCCTATTGCCATTTTCTTTTTTTCTACATTTATGAATAAAGTGGTGCCATGCAAGATAGTAAACACATCTCGTTAAATGATATTTATTTAAAATTTGTGGTTACATAGCACAAAAACTTATTGGTCCCATAGCAGTCACACAACTGTCATAGTTCTCATTGCACAAAAAGTGTTGACACATTCCAGAACAGGATCTACTTTCACAGAGGATATCCCATTCCAACACAATATAAACAGGCAGAGAACAGCAGCAAATTTTTGACTCAACAATTGCCCTTTTGATAGGTGTGTGTTGGTATGCAGGTATTATCACAATAAAATTAGTTATGGACAGTGGAATTTTAAGACAATTTGAAATGAGTCTGCATTTAAAATGTATGGGGGGTTGAATTATTTAACTGTGCAGCTTGGAATTTTTACTGTTATCTGGTTGCTAGAACTTAATTATCCTAGAAACTTGGCATTTGTTTGGAAGTCAGAATAGACCCCCAATCCCCCAATAAAAAGCAATAAGTTTACCCAGAAGCAGTAACCAATAGCAACAAATACGATATTTACTTAAACAGGTGACCAGTAAATGTGCCCTGCTGATTGGTTGATATTACTCCTGGGCAAAACAGAAGGGCTAATAGTTTGAAAGTAGTGATGGGCGAATTTATTCGCCAGGTGTGAATTTGCGGCGAATTTGCACGATTTGCCGCCGGCGAATAAATTCGCGAAACTGCATCAAAAATGGACGCCGGCGTCAAAAACGAGACGCGGGCGCCTTTTCACGAATTTTTCGCCGTTTTTTTCGGCGAAGTGAAATGGCGCCTATACGCCCATCACTATTTGAAAGCCATAAACAATAAAACAATTAAGTTGCTCACAACAGGTCCATCTATAACATAGTAAAAGTTCATATAAAGGAACTTCAATTCATATTGAAAATGTTTTATTCCCTTTGTTTGTCATCTTCAAAGTATGCTTGATTTTAATAGTAGCATTTTAAATAATAGTAAATAATTACATAAACTGGTTATGTTACTAAAAACAATTAAAAATAAATAATCTATAGCCCTAAAGAATGAAAATGAGCATTTAAAGTACCCAGACAGTTTTAAAGTTATTACCAAAGACAGGAATAATAGAGTAGCCGGTTGTGTTTCTGACCCCTGTACAACTCGACCATGCTGCCATTTAAAATTATGATTGCAATCTGGTGAAGTATTGAGGCAGCCTTTCAAGAAGGATACATTTCCTGGAGCTGCAGGGTGGTAGCATGTCACTATGTTGTTGAACACAGAGGTACAGCCATCTTTGGGTATATTTGACATATATGAATTGATTACTTAAGTGGCCAGCGGTGGTCCTTTCCAGTGCACCCCTCCTTTGTTTCAGTTTTTACTGTAAAATGATCAGCAGGAGTTTACAATTAGAGGAAATAATAAATGAATCTGCTTTCATCTACGCGTGCAATAACAATGAGCTACATGCTTTAATAAGTATTTCAGAAAAAAATTCAAGTTTGACTGATACAAAAAAAGAGTAAACATTCTTGTTCTGGATACTATATCATTATCACAACAAAGCCAAACCCCCGAAAATCTGATGATTTTAACATCTGGAGAATGTTAATCACTTCAAAATGACGGATGTTTTCTAGTTTCGCTTGTGACAGACACACTCCTTTCATAGATAGATGATTATTTACATAAATTACATCATTGCTATGAACAAAAAAAAAAATGTAATATAACTTCAAGGATTAATCCGAAAAGGAAAGTTTTTTTTTAGTTATTCACAGAAATTTTTTAATCTGTACTTTCTTGTGTTAGGAATGCCATGGAAACATGGTACTGGTTCCAGTCCTTATAAAAACGACCTGTTCTCTTCTAAATCAAGATTAATTGTTACAATGGTAGTTTTTTTTCTTGACAACCATACATTTAAACAACTCTGTGAAAGCAGCAGGCATACTGTATGCTGATCTATGATTAAAATATTGCCAAGAACTCTATATGCAGCATTGCTTTAATGTACTTTAATTTGATTTTGTGCATTTAATTAGTACATGGTGAGTCTGTTGAGTTCATGACACCATGGTCACTTATAGCTTCATCTTGAAATTGTAAATTACTAATCTGGACTTTTCTTGTCTCTGAATACCTTGCACTGCATTGTTTCAACAGGACTCTGACCGGTGGCGTGCTGCCTAATGCTGTTTGGTAGGCTTGGTGAAATTTACTTGATATAGTGCAATTTCCTCCTATACTCTGAGCTGATCTGTAGGCTGCCCTTAGACAATGTGTCTTCTTTCTGGGAGAAATGTCAACCAAAAGGAAGCTATTAAGTCAAGAAGGCAATTCTGCAAGGGTAGTCCACTGTATAAACAGAACTTGACCTACACTAATTTATTTCTGGTTCTTTACAAAGAGGCTTTACAGATCTGACTGGTTCTAACTCTCTTGCCAAAATTCAGACTCCATTGATGTGAGGAAGAAGGTTGTGTTGCATATAATTCATCTGATAATGGGTGAAAAGTAAATATTGAGAAACTTGAAAGCATTTTTCATAGTGCATCTTTGGAATTAGAATTAGCACACATTACCATTATTTATATAGCACCAACATATTTCATAGTCCTTCATATCAGCACAGTTAGTGATTTTATAGCTCTTTGAGGCAGTGACCTTGTAGCACTTATGAATATATTGTTATTGTTTAATTTATATAAATTGCACCTCTGGTCATGTTCATGTTTCGTAAAGCATTGTGTACACTGGTGTTGTATATTAATAAATGTAATGCAATACAATTAGTCCCTTACAATTTTAGGTCTCTAGTTAATTAACCTACCCATGTTGTTTTGAAATGTTGGAAGAAAATAGAGTGTATCCAGAACACACTCACACAAGGGCATTCTGAAATAGTATTATACCTGTGTAGTAGAAGAACAACATTTTTCAGTATTGCCAATGAGGGAGTTTTAACTGCATGCCAGCCCTATGATGAATTTGCAGTACAATAAATTTGTTAATTCTGTATTTTATGATTATTATATGTAAAATGGTTTCATCCTAGGGAGGTGCGTCTGGTACCAATTATTCCAGCCCTGAGTATATGTAAGTGAGCCTTTCACATTAATTAATACTGTTATATTGTCTTAATGGACAACTGTTCTAGTTTTGAGCATATATCTAGAACCAATATTCATTTGTAAGCTCTTTTTGCTCATTCATGTATATATTTTTAGCAAAAGTCAAATTACAGGTTTGAATCTCCAGAACGTTGTATTCCCAGTCCAGCAATCACTCGGGCTCTCCTCTGCCCGTATAAAATACACTATTCAGGATTGGATTACTGAGTTAATGCAGGCATTGAATATAATAGGTGATCCACTCCACTTCCGATCTTCTTTTATCCTTAAGATTTCTCAAGACACAGTTGTCCTCGCTGACGTAACGAGCTAATATTTCCTTGCTGACGCGTTTCGTGACTGGCTTCTTCCTAGAACCTGGAACCGGGAGCAATAGGATTTGTTATGTTATTTTTAATTATTTTTTATTAGTTATATGAGTTCAAGTTGCTTTTTAGCAAGTGTTTTTTTTTGGATGAATATTCGATAGATTTGCAACTTCTAGAGTTTTTCTGCAATCAAAAAATATAAAAAAAACTCAAAATCTGCCTTCAATTGTCAAATCTCAATTTTAATTTTAATTTGAAAAATTGCTATTTGTATTTTAAACAACCAATGTGTTTATGAAGGCAATTGGCTAATGATAGGCAACACAACTACCATTTATATTTGCGACAACACATTGGTAGGTATTGTTTCTGTGTTTTGTTTTGTTTTTTGCAGCCTGATTGGGATAGTATTTAGTCTAGCAGAAGATATTACACCCCTATCATATTCAATGCAAGACACAATTGTCGAAATATGAACAGAAACCTGACATAAAGCAAAGAAAAATATAGTGTTAAGCCTATCATACAATAACTGGGTAGAGATGTCGCGAACTGTTCGCCGGCGAACTTGTTCGCGCGAACATCGGGTGTTCGCGCTCGCCGGAAGTTCGCGAACGTCGCGCGACGTTCGCCATTTTGGGTTCGCCATTGTTGGCGCTTTTTTTTGCCCTCTCACCCCAGACCAGCAGGTACATGGCAGCCAATCAGGAAGCTCTCCCCTGGACCACTCCCCTTCCCTATGAAAACCGAAGCCCTGCAGCGTTTTTTCACTCTGCCTGTGTGTGCTGAAGAGATAGTGTAGGGAGAGAGCTGCTGCCTGTTAGTGATTTCAGGGACAGTTGAAAGTTTGCTGGCTAGTAATCGTTTTGATACTGCTCTGTTATTGGAGGGACAGAAGTCTGCAGGGGTTTGAGGGACATTTTAGCTTAGGTAGCTTTGCTGGCTAGTAATCTACCTTCTACTGCAGTGCTCTGTATGTAGCTGCAGTGGGCAGCTGTCCTGCTTCTGATCTCATCTGCTGACTGCTGCAATAACAGTAGTCCTTGTAAGGACTGCTTTTATTTATTTTTTTGTTGTTTTACTACTACTACTACTACTACTACTATAAGAGCCCAGTGCTATTAGTCTAGCAGTGTTGGGGAGTGGGACTGGTGTGCTAATCTGCTGCTCCTAGTAGTTCAGCAGCACCAACTTTAATTTTTTTTTTTTAATATTCATTTTTTTTTTATTTTACTTTTTTTTATTTTACTACCGCTGTAGTAGTGTATAAGTTGACCTTTTAGGCATTATTTGCCCTGTAGGCATTATTTGCACACTGTTTTCTTCAACCCGCCATCGAGCTGTGTGACCTTGTTCCCATTCTGTCTAAATATCCATAATATTACCGTCTCCAGAAAAAACACCGGAGTCACTTTTTTCAAGCAGCATTCATATATTTTACGTAATCCGTATCCACCGCTGTAGTAGTGTATACGTTGGCCTTGTAGGCATTATTTGCACACTGTTTTCTTCAACCCGCCATCGAGCTGTGTGACCTTGTTCCCATTCTGTCTAAATATCCATAATATTACCGTCTCCAGAAAAAACACCGGAGTCACTTTTTTCAAGCAGCATTCATATATTTTACGTAATCCGTATCCACCGCTGTAGTAGTGTATACGTTGACCTTGTAGGCATTGTTTGCCCAGTTTTTTTGGCCACAGCCACTGAAGCACAGAGGCCAGAAAAATATGCCATATAAATGCTGAAAATAGTCATTTTTTGCCATACGTTGACTCAACGTATATGGCAAAAAATGACTATTTTCAGCATTTATGTGGCATATTTTTTCTGGCAACTGTGCTTCAGTGGCTGCAACCAAAAAAACTGGGCAAACAATGTCTACAAGGTCAACGTATGGCGAAAAATTACTATTTTCAGCATTTATATGGCATATTTTTTCTGGCAACTGTGCTTCAGTGGCTGCGTCCAAAAAAACTGGGCAAACAATGTCTACAAGGTCAACGTATGGCGAAAAATGACTATTTTCAGCATTTATATGGCATATTTTTTCTGGCAACTGTGCTTCAGTGGCTGCGTCCAAAAAAACTGGGCAAACAATGCCTACAAGGTCAACGTATGGCAGTTGTTTAAAGAGAACAGTAGATTACTAGCCAGCAAAGCTACCTAAGCTAAAATGTCCCTCAAATCCCTGCAGACTTCTGTCCCTCCAATACAGAGCAGTATCAAGCAGATTACTAGCCAGCAAACTTACTATCATCTGTCCCTGAAATCACTAACAGCTCTCCCCCTACACTATCTCTTCCAAGCACACACAGGCAGATTTTTCAGATACATTTTTGCCCTTGATCCCCCTCTGGCATGCCACTGTCCAGGTCGTTGCACCCTTTAAACAACTTTAAAATCATTTTTCTGGCCAGAAATGTCTTTTCTAGATGTTAAAGTTCGCCTTCCCATTGAAGTCTATGGGGTTCGCGAACCGTTCGCGAACCGCTCGCATTTTTGCATAATAGAATATGTTCGCGAACTTTTTTTCCGACGTTCGCTACATCCCTATAACTGGGATCATTAATCTGCTTAGTGTCAGAGGAGCCTGCAAAATGTATGCCACTCTGGAATCCAGTTGTCTGAAACACACAGGGAAAGATGAGATGCTCTGAACCAGGTTTCATGTGACATTATAAGGTTACATTTAATGCACTCAACAAAACAGAACTAACAGACTGAGAACTTCAAGGTGTTTATTTTCTTTCCTGCACCTGGGCCCACATGATCTCATTCTATTCACCTACCCCATGGTTCAAAGTCAGGCTTAGGGGGTTCTGTTTGTTTTCATCAAAGTAATCTGCTACTTAGTAATTCACAAAATCAGCTTTTTCCCTTTCTGTAATTATGCAAATTGCCATTTTATGAGTTAATGTAGTAGATTTAAAGTATCTGATCCATGGTGTTTGTTTCTTCTTTCATTGTGCTACCCAGGATAGGGAATTTCTGCCATCCACTAGGAAACATATTATGAATGTAATATTACAGAAAGAACATTAAGCCATATAATGTAGGTTCTTTTTTTAGCTTTGATGAATGTAATGTAATAATCAAAAATAAATTTGGGTATGAAAGTATGTATGTATTTTTGGATCAAACTGTTTTTCCAATGAGATCATAATTTTCTCAGATCAGGGCCACCTTAATAAACATACAAAAGGGGATTTTTCCAGGACTCAACTACGGTTACACTGCAATTAATTTTAAATACAGTATCTTCCATAAATGTCAGAAACTTTACTTTTGAGCTAGAATTTGTTTTAGTTTTGTAGAATTTTGCAATATAATGGATCAGTAGCACTGTGGTGCAGTCCATCCTTTATGAGTTTCACTCTTTTTTCTTTGAAATTATTGTTCCATAAAATGTCTTTGTGTGACCAGTTACAAAGAACTATCTCAATGACCTAATCATCATAAACAAAGCTGGAAATCCTTGCTTATTATAGGTCATGCACAAGCTGCTCCTGGATGGTAGCTAATGGATAAGCACAAAGGCTGAACAGACAGATACCTGTCAGGAACAGCCAGGAATCGAACCCTGGTCCCTGTTGTTGGGAGGTTCTGCATTACCAGGGTGAGCCACTGGAGGATCTCTGTCCTCATGTTAGACACTGCTCTGGACAGACTTGAAATATATTCTTTCTCCCCTGCCTCATTATCCACATGTGTCTTCCATTCCCATTAATGACCCTTTATAAGCCTGTCCCTGCCCTAAGATCCTGGCTTGATTATCTGAGCTCCTGAGCCCGTCCAGCCCCTTACTTGCGACTCCTGTATCCCCTGCCTGGTTCCTGTGTTCCCTGCCTTGATTCCTGTTCCCACCTGGTTCCTGATTCCTTTCTCTGTGGATTCCCTGGTTTGACCTTCGGCCTGTTATCTCGACCCTTCTTGAACGCTGCCTGCCTTTGACGTTGCCTTCTCTTTGGACCTTGCTTGCCTGCCAAGACCTTCTCTGCCTGTTTATTGGACTTTGCTTTGCCTTTACCCAGGTTGTATCTTTCAGTTTATACTGTTATTGATATTTCATTCATCTCCATTAAAAACTCCTTTATCATAACATGGCTTTTGCTGTTAAACCTCCAGTAAATGTGTGTCACCTGGGTTATCCAGCATATAGGCTCCATTCATCAGCACCCAAACGTGACAGATACCATACCCTGGGCTATATTTGGCATGATCAACTTTGCACTGTTTCAAAGTTCCTGTTCACTACCTCATTTGCTAAGGCACCTTGCTCTGGCCAACATGGCGAATCAGCAGGTGAAATTATTAAGCCTGCCTGATCAATGAACCTATTGCTTTTCATAATACAAAAATTTTGGTTGGGATTTTTTTTGCCAGTATACACCTTCAAACCAATGTTTCTTTATGATCAATATATATATGGCTTGATTAAATTCCTCTGAGTACACAGTACAGGTATGGGGCCTGTTATCCAGAATCCTTGGGACCTGGGGTTTCCTAATAAAGGATCTTTACATGTTTTGGATCTCCATACTTTAAAAACTCTAAAAATAATTAAAATATTAAATAAGCCCAAAATAATTGTGTTTCCACTAATATGGATTCATTGTATCTTAGTTGGGATCAAGTACAAGGTACTGTTTTATTAGTACAGAGTTAAAGGAAATAGTTGTTAAAATGTTGCATCATTTTATTAAAATGGAGTCTATGGGAGATGCCCTTCCAGTAATTCAGAGCTTTCTGAATTATTATGGGTTTCCAGATAACCCATACTTGTACCTCCAAGCAGGTAGAGGTTTTTTTTGTCCTAGAAAAATTGATGTGCAAGACACTCCATTAATAGATCAAATAAAGTGTTTTGTAATTCCTCTTGAGAGCACTGTGCTTGGCTTTGGAAAGGAAAAACAATGGATATTAAAAGGAATTCTGGATGTTTTGTTTTCAGGGAGTAGGGCAGTACCTTTACGACTGTCAGGAGTGTTTGGGTAGACTGCATGAGCCCAACCGTGCCTTAAATCAGTCCTGTGCCAGATCATACTTGAAAGGATGGATTTTAATGAAGTTTCTTTCTACAATTAAAATAGTGACGCAAATATCTTCCTTATAGGAAACTGTGTGATTACACGACCTGCCCGACGACAATCACTACCCCGTTTAGGGCGTGGACCCTCGCCTGTCGCATGGCTGGTCACCCTACACTTGCTCAGTCCCCGTGTACACCGCTCTGGGGTAACTCGCATCTCCCTCACTTTAGGACTCTGCAGGATGTCCAGTATTGGCCTGGATTGGGGATTAGGACTCTGAATGACCTTCTCA
Organism: Xenopus laevis; assembly: GCF_017654675.1. Taxonomy (NCBI): domain Eukaryota; kingdom Metazoa; phylum Chordata; class Amphibia; order Anura; family Pipidae; genus Xenopus; species Xenopus laevis. Next base: position 62,031,160 of record NC_054378.1, on the reverse strand, counting down.
TTGACAACGTGTTTCCATCCTTCGCGCAACTGCAGGCTAAGGTTGGAGGGGTTAGGATACAATTCTATAGGTTTTTGCAGCTACGCCATGCCTTCCACGCACAATTCGGCTCGCTCCCCATTGAATACTCCTCCCCATCAATTGCAACTGTGCTCCATAATCCACAAACGTGCAAGCTCACGTCGCGGCTTTATAGCTCCCTGATTGACTCTGTCCCTCCCCCATTTAATAAGGCCAAACGTAAATGGTTGCTTGTTCTCCCCCACCTTGGCGATGAGCAGTGGGACGATGCTGTTGATGGTTTGTATCGGGACCTTATCTCGATCAGGGATAGGATGGTCCAGTTTAAATTGATACATCAGTTATATTGCTCTCCATTAAAATTGCGGAGGATGGGGGTGAGGCCGGACTCGGTCTGTCCTAAATGTCAAGGGCTTGATGCCTCCTTTTTCCACCTAATTTGGGAATGTCCCTTAATTCATGAGTTCTGGAAGGGTGTGCTACGCTACTTGGTCGATAATGTTGCCTTCCCGAATGTCTTTAGCCCTGAGGTATGCCTATTAGGCCTAGTGGACGACCTTCTCCCGCTTAATAGGTCTAGAACACTGGCTAAAACCCTACTTTTCTATGCTAAGAAAATTATTGTTATGAACTGGATGGGACATACTGCACCGGCTGTGGACCACTGGGTTAACCTGGTTAATAAAGTACTCCCCTCTATTCGACTTACCTACGAAGCTCGAGGATCCTCTGGGAAGTTTGATGCGGTGTGGTCCCCCTGGCTAGACATTCATGCTGTTGGGGACGTGGACATTTAACACACTGTTATAGCTGACAGTCTAAATCCATCTGGTTTTCCGGATCTACTTTGGTCTGTGGTGGGGGTGTGGGACCACTAGCTCTTATTGTATCTGGATGTGGAGGGTATGTTACTTTGTATATTTTGTTTTTTGCTGCATACGGCTGTCTTGTACTTTTTTCTTTTTTCCCTTTTTCTTCTTTTCTTTCTTCCCCTTCTTTTTGCTTCTTTATGCCTTTATTGTTTGTTTTGAAAATGATAAATAAAAACTTTAAAAAAAAAATAGTGACGCAAATGATGTACGTAATTTTGTTCTAAACCAATGAAGCTGTTTCACTTAAACTTAGTCTTCATTTGGGTCCCCCTCAAAAAGGCTTCAGGAACCCTTATGGATTCTTCACACACAACTGTTATTGAAAAAACTTTATGTCAATGTTTCTTCCTTTGTGGTTATTTGGGGCAACTTAATATTCATCTTTAGTCCAAATGCAAATCCCAGGGAAGCAGAAATAAATAAATTCCTAAGACCCAAAACAAAAGAAATATCCAGCAGAAAACACATTTTATATGTGTCTTCCAGGCACTTCTAAAGAAACTCCGGCCAACAAAATGTTTTATATGTTCATGCCTGACCTCTTTCGCTAGTGTGATTCTTGCCAGACCTCTTTCAATACCGTACTTCAAGCAAACCCCATGTGTGAATTACATTTTTCAATAAAGGAATTGAAATACTCCTTTGCAAAATGTTGATAAAACTGTTCATTCATATATTCATTCATTCATTCTTTCATTCATCTACCAAATGCCAATAACAGCTAAACTCAGTCACCCCAGAAAATTTTCTGGAAATGGACGGTTTCTAGGGAGTTATTCAAATTCTATTCTAGTTTTTCAAAAAAAAATGTAATTACATTTTTGAGATGTATCATACTCTGGCCCTTTAAGAACTAGAATTTGACTATTTGCCACCTAAAACCTACTGAATTGCTGTTTAAGTCAATGGGAGATGTCCAGGGGTCAGTTTGGTGATATTTGCAGCCTTCCTGACACTCTCTGAAAAAAACTCAAATCAAGTTTTTAAAATTCGAATCAAATTTCGATTGGTCAAATTTCGAGTTGATTGGAGTTTATGGGAGTTTTAAAAAACTCACAGATAACAAATAAAAAAAAAATACAAAAAGTAATGTAGAAATGATACCTATATTGGCTAACAATAAATTCAACTTTTGCAAGTCACAAAAATTTTGACAACTTTTTTTGACCTTCAACATTTTTTTTCTCCCATTGGAGTCTATGGGGCATTACTTTTGCAGCGAAACTTGTCAAAAATTTGGCTCATCACTACTATTGACATCTTCAAATAGTTCAAGGGACCTCTGCCATTGACTTCTACTAAGTGGCTAATATTCAAATTTGAACAATTTTCAGGGTTGAGGTGTCATAAATCTCACATTCAAGTTCAAATTCGAGTTGGTGCTTTTACTGTAAATATGAATTTGTATACGGAAAATAGTTTTGGATAATATCAAAATTTCAGGTTTGGCAACAATAATTTCTTTGTATTTGTTTTAATACAATATCTGCTATGTAGACCATTTAGTTTGACTAATATGACTAAAATGTGACCCTAAGCTTTAGAGAAAACTACGTTTAGCCCAATTTCACTTTATACACAGGACTGAATAACCAGTTCTCAAAAAAGTAAAAGCACTGCATATGTCATTTATTTCCATCTTTCACAAAGCACTACTGTATCCTTGTTTTTGCATTTACTGCCTTACTTTAACATATAGAGGCACATTTATCAAGGGTCAAATTTTGAATTTCCTGTGAGTTTTTTACAAAACAAAAACTGTGGTACCATGTTAGCCAGTAGCAAAAATAACAAATAAAAAAAACAAATACAAAAATTATTGTAGAAGTGATACCTATATTGGCTAACAATCAAAAAAATACATTGCAAGCTTTCGGAGCACCAAGGCCCCTTCGTCAGGCAAAATACAAATGAAAGCTGGAAAGGCACAGCATATATACTATTAGATCAGTGAAAGGGATTCATGGGCAATAAATTAAGAAGTTGTATTTTCATTACATTTTTCGTATTGTATTAGCTCTACATTTGATCTCTATCTATCTGTAACTTCCTATTTTATTTAATCTCTAATATTTAATCTATTCGATCAAATATTAGACATTCAAGCTTTTTCATAAATAGCCTCTCATTCGAGTTGTGAGTACATTCAAATTTATTACAGTTAAAAAAATTCAAATAGCTTCGAAATTCGACCTTTCATAAATCTGCCCCCAGCTTTTTCTATATATTCCTTTCTAACTTGGCAATGCAAAAATCCCAAACTTACATTTAATGAATTGCATCCAAAAATATAGGATCTTTTTGTCTTTTGTTAAACAATTGCTTTGGTCTGGCGCAAAATGTAAACTGTCCGGCTGCACTGAACTTTTAATGGTAAAAAATACTGTATTTATAGTTCCAACATATTATATATTTACTCTAAAATTCACTTTACCAATGTAAACCACTTCTTTATTTCCAAAGCATTTTCATAATTGCTGAATAGTTAAATCCACATGTTCTGCCATTTATTTTGTCATTATCCAGTTTATTTTTTCTTTATAAACTCATTTATATTCATCATTTTTCAAACACAATCGTTCTTTTGGAATGCAAAGCCTAGGCTGTGCGGCTAGTACTTAGCATAGGCATTTGGCATAGCCACTTTGTAATATAGATAAACATATAATATCCTTTTCTCCCGTGTTTAATGGAAACATTTAACCAACCCAGTACTGTATGATAAAATATTTCCAGTTACCCATTGATTATACACAATTTAGAATAATTTAACAATGTGTTAAGCAGAACAATTAGAGCCAGAGTCTATAGTTGAAGAAAAGGCCGAACATGTTTTCTTTAGCCCATTTTTTTCAATTGGGACACAAGTACAGAAACCAGAATGGAAATCCTGTTCTGGAATATTGTATATGATATACAATTTTAAATATAGTTGTACTAATTAAAAATACTGCCCAACCCCTATTCATCAACAGATATCTTTTGATACATCAAATCCTGACAGCTGATCCTAACTGGATAGTATCTAAAACTTAACCTTTTGATAAGCCTGCATAACAACATAAGAAGTTGCTGGAAAGTTGCCATTGAATATCTGCCTTAGTTAACAACCTCAGATTTGATGGGCGATTCATTAGCTAAGGCAGGAAACACTTTGGCTCCAAACACATGCCTCCCATATGTTCCTCAAGTCTGTTGCAATCTTTGAAAGAACAGATATCAGATATCAGTGGTTGATATGTCCATGAGTGAGTGGCCATACACATCTTGCTCTAAAAAAAATCAAGCAATGATAATCAAAATTTTTTATTCATATCACCTTAGCATTTTAATGAAAATGTAAAAATATATATAAATATGAATGGTTCCTCTGAAAAATAGGAAATAGGGATGGGCGAATTTTTTGCCTTGTTTCGCTGCAGAAATGACGCCCATAGACTTGTATGGCAGCGTGGGTCAAAAAAAAAGACGCGCGTCAAAATAAATTAATGGGCGTCAGCAACATTTTGCCGGCAGCGAATTTTTGGCGAAACGAAATGGGTCAAATTTGCCAATCTCTAATAGGAAACCAAAATGGAGCCTAAACAAAGGATATTCCAAATGCCAACTTGGCAAATACAATTTTCAAAAGAGAAATAAACCCTTAAAATGAATATGGATTTTAATATCATTATTTTCTATACTGAACATATTGAACCAGTCTAAAAGTGTGGCATCTCTATAGTAGTAATGACCCAGGCCTTCACAGATAAAGTGCTACTGGGGCATCTTTGGAGGCACAGTTTTTTTACTGCTAAAGGGCTGTGGTTGACTTGGGCTGGTACAGTATCGCAAAATGTAATGTACCACTATTCTGCTATACTTGTTTAGCTAAGCTTCAGTTCTCCTTTAAGCAATGCTTGCTCCTTTACATTATTGTCTAATTTTATTGTTTCTCTCTTCAGATGAAAAACATACTCCCCATTTTGACATGAAATTATGAAGTTGGACTTATGTAAAAAAAAAAGTGCATAAACACTACACTGAAAAATAATATATTTATTTCTGTCCCACACCAATGATATCTCCTCCTGCTAACAATCCTATCCCATAGCTCTAACTATGCATCCTTCTGCCCTGCCCTTGCCTTCAGTCACTTCATCCCTGCCTCCTTCTCATACCTCACACTATTTGCTGAACTGACTGAGAACATTCCCTGTTGATTTCTGTAAACTGGAGGAGACATGATGAGCAGTGCACAGATTCTCTGGAAAGCAAAACAATTTCCCAGAATCAATAGAGAACTATAGAGGTCAAATTACTTTTTGGCTGGTCAGATTTGTTTATGCACTTTTTTTATATCAAGCAGACCAAATGAGTAGTGATGGGCAAATCTGTCCCATTTCGCTTCGCCGAATAATTTGCGAAACAGTGAAAAAAATTGTGAAGTGATGAAAATTCGGGAAACTTAATGGGAGTCAAAATGATTTTGACGCGCGAAAAATTTTGACGCAAGTGTCAATTTTTGTGCACGTGACTATTTTGTCCAAATGTATTAAAGTGAATGGGCGTCTGAATAATTTTGATGTGCGAAAATTAATATTTGTGCGACAATCTTGACACACATTTTTTTGCCTGCAAATTTTGGACACAGTTTTGTGAAAACATGCGCAGGCAGAGAAACACGGAAATTTGCCGCAAATCCATGCCTGGTGATATTATTTGTCCGTCACTACAAATGAGTATTTTTCCCTTCAAAAGTGGGAAGATGTGTATCTCAGTATGGTATGGTATTGGTATGTTACAGCAAAAATATGTCTCTCTATAATTTGAGTTACAACTTTTTGAAAAGTGTTACATGCACTTTAGGACTATTCTGCCAACCAATAATGTATATTATTTTCTCCTGCACTGGCAGAGTATGTGCATGGACCTTTCACTTTGGATTTATGTAGCCCTTACTTTGGCAAACCTTTGTCATCAACTGAGAAATCATTTGGGCTTGTACTATGTGTATAGTGACATCTGATAAACACAAACAAAAGATGAAAAAAACCTAAATAATATTTGCTGTAAAAATTCAATGAGCATGCAGTAGCCTGGAGACCTAATATAACCTCCAATAACCTTCACTGGTAGTTGGGGCCAGCCTACTACTTTTCCCATTAACTTAGTACCAGATCTGTGTATGGCAGTGTTTCAATCATGCACTTCTAAAAGTAGGCAGCTTGAGACATGAGCCTGAACATATTTTTGTCTACTGCCTCTAGATATCTAGATGGATCATTCCTGTGGTAAAGTGTCAGTTGCACAAAGTTTGAATAGCTACTGTATGCTACTACAGATTTCATAGCAGCCTTTTGGTAAATCACTATATTCCAGGGATCCCTAATCCCCATGAGCCACATTGAAATGTTAAAAAAGTTGGAGCACAACTAGTTCCTGGGGGTGCCAATTGTGTCCTGTGGTTGACTATTGGTGGCCCCTATGTGGACTGGCAACCTATAGGAGCCTTTCTTTGGCAGTACACTTGGTTTTTATTCAACTAAAACTTGCCTCTAAGCCAGGACTTCACAAATAACTACCTGCCCACTGGGAGCAACATCTAAGGAGTTGGTGAGCAACTGAGCAACATGTTGCTCCCAAGCCACTTGTGGGGGAACACTGCTTTATTCTATAGTGTTTTTTCCCTCAGGGAGAAATCTAGCAGTTGAAAAACTTTTTCTTTTTGACATGTCAATATTATTTTGCTATTAAAAGAAAACATAATTCTAAGCAACTTTGATACAATATTCATACAAATGTTATAAATGTTCCTAGTTATTTGTATTTGTATTGATACTGAAAACAGTGTTTTTTCTGTCCTTTTCTATTCTCTATACTAGTGGCTCTGGCTCTTGAGACAATGTAACTCATGTTTAAAAAGTAATAACCAGGAGTTAAAGGAGAAGTAACCCCCCCAGTAACAAAAGCTCCCCTTAACTGCCTGCCATCGCCCCTCCCCTCTCCTTCCCCACACTGTGCATTTATTAAAAATATTATATTAAATTCAATATATCTATTGGATTTTACTTCCTTTCCCCGTGGATGCATTCTATATTTCACATGATTGTGATGATTGTGTAGCAAATATCTTAAAGGAGATGTCAACCGAAAAAAAAAATTTTTCTATTTTGCAATAGAATTCTTAATGAATCAGATTACAGTTGAGTGTAGGATTGGCCATACCAGGGATGAATTTGACGTAGTTTTAAATATATTGCAATATATGGACAAACAATCCCTGTTTTGTTTATAGGGTAAGGCATTTTTGATATCTTAAGGCACAAATTGTTTCAATGCCTTAAATATATTGTTAATGGGTTGAGTGCAGAGGTCTTTCTGTATGTATTTTGCGGTCACAGCCTCATTGCACCCCGCCTAATGGTTTTAAAAATTAGTGGTGAGCACAGCTTTCCCTTGTTTGTTGTAGTTTATACAGGAGCAGTGACCAGCTCCATGTTGTAGCTCCCGACCTTTCCAACTATAGTCAGGTGATCCCACTGGTGGCCAATAAAATGAGTTTAAACCTTGAAAGCAGCAAGTAAGTTGCAGGTAAAACTTAGTCCGTGACTAGTATCAAATAATAGAAATTTATCAAGGGTCGAAGTGAAAATTAAAATTTTCGAGTGGAATTCGACTAGGGAATAGTTAAAATTCGAATCGAGTTTTTTTAAAAATTTTTAACTTGATTTTCTACATTTATCATGTACTGGCCCTTAGAATTCAAATTCGACTATTCGCCACCTTAAACCTGCAGAATTGCTGTTTTAGCCTATGGGGGACGTCCTGGGATCAATGTGGAGTTATTTGCAGCCTTCCTGAAAATCAAGTTTTTTTTCAGAGAAAAAACTCAAATTCGATTTGAGTTTGCAGGTCGATCATATTCGCCCGAGTTTGAAAAATTCACACTTTTTGATACGTTTCATTGCTTGTTTTTGTGTCCGAATTTCGAGTTCATAGGAGTTTATGGGAGTTTTTACAAACTCCCATGAACTCTAAATCTGACCCTTCATAAATCGGCCACTATGTTTTTTCTGCAGGATTTGTCCAAATGTATGTGCCACCCACCCAAAATAGTTGTGAGCGAATATAGCAATTCTTCAAATATTGTTAGGGTTCTGCTAGGCACATGGATTCAGCTGAATCATGCTAAAAAAAGGCTTGGATTTGCCCAAATCCCAAACTGAATGCTGAAATCCTTAATTCCACTGCATATGCATACATTTATGTTAAAATAAATAAATAAATTAAAACTATGACATAATAAATTAAAGCACAACACTTAAATTAATTAGCGTAATTGGCAAAATAAATTGTGATTATTTCTAAAATCACTCCTATTTATCCAACTGAAAAATTGTAGAGCAAGGTTTGTTGGACTAGTGATCTATGCAGTAGGCCAGTTTCTCTGTTTCTCCTAGATGCTCTAATATCCCAGTTGGCTGGGAGTGCACCAGACTGCTAATGAACAGGGTAGTAATATATGATACCACTAAATGAGTTGGTCTTAAATACAGGGTCATTTTGGTTGTTGTAAAACAATTGAGGATCTGTGGGAATAACATTTAGTAAATGCATACTGGAAGATAAATACAAACTGCCACATTTATATATGAGTTTGCAGATCTGGTAGTTTCCTGTGGTTGGAACTTCAAAGTTCAAAATGTTTGAAACTTTTGAACTCTGAACTCCTGAAAACTTTAACCCCTTTATCAGTTAGAGACATTTTTTGCAGCATTCACAATTCATTCTGAACATAGTTTATGAATTGTATACATTAACTAAACCTTTTTTTTCTCAATAAACTTTATACCTCCGTTATGAACGTATATGTTTAGTGTTTGATTTTATTTATATTACATGGTTTCAATGAATTTGATTAAGGGGGTTATTTATCAAATTCCGAATTTATCTCAATATTTTCTACAAATCCACTTGGGCTTTTTATGCTTATTTATTATTACATTTTCCCAAAAATTTGCTTTGCGGGAAAAAAATCAGATTTCAGGTTTTTTTCAGATTTTTCATCCGATTTCCTTGATTTTTTTGGATTTTTCACCCAAAAACTGTGATTTTCGCCAGAAAACTTTGGGGTATTGCATGAAACCCATCGCGCATCAAAAAATCATTGGGACTTTGATGACTGACTTATATGCAACCTCGACAGGTCTGAGATGCCGGATTTTCTGATTCTGACTTTTCCATCCTCTGGGTTTAAAGATTTTTTTGTGATTTTTGCATTCAGTTTAGTAAAGAACCCCCTAACTGTTAATTTTGTTGTTCTATCCTTACTACTAATTACGTTTAGTAAGGTAATATGTCCCTGCTTGGGTAAGTATGACAGCCTCTGTGATATATAAAGTAGTAGTATATAGTGGCTCTTCTTGCTTTACCTGTGAAACAAACATATGGCTTGTCATTCTCGAGACAAAACAGAAAAAAGTTAAAAAAGCTTATGAATTTTCTAAAAAATAAAATATATAAAAATAATCACTTTACAGGTATCTGTGATCACAGAGCTCTTTTCAAAAAAACAATCCTAGTCAACAATAAAGCTACAGAGGGTAAAGTAAACTGCGCTCACTTATAAAAGGGAAGGTGCAAGCAATGGTGTTTGAACAAAGATTTGTAACTGATAGCTGCAGGTGGGGACAATAAACTTTGCATTGGGACAATAAACTTTGCATTTTTGCTCTTAGCACCTTGCTCCCTTTAGTAAATGACCCGGAAAGTGCTTAGAACACGGGCAAATTCAATGAAGGGCGAATTTTCAACAGTGAATAATCCTAAAATTTTTCATTAGCGACAGCCACTTCACCCTTTAGTAAATCCGCCCCATAGAGAGAGACGTAACATATTGGCATATTCTGTTTTATTAACCAGAGAAATTGGATGCAGAGGAAGTGGACTCAGGGGCAGGGTAAGAAAATCAATGAAATGTTTTATATTAAATCAATAATTTATACTGAAAAAAGTCATTTTGCAATTACACTATTACAAAATAATGAGGTGTTTCCCAAATATTTATTTCATTAACTCATCCATCACCTTAATTTTTGGCTGTAAACCTTTTATTTTTATTTTATTTAGATAGGGAGCAAAAATCTTAAAAATATATTCAACCTGTGACCCTAACAATGATTTACACATAACTAAAATGCTTGTTTTCATTAGCTATTTATTAGCCTAATTTTCTAACATAAGTACTTAATTGCAAAACTGCAATTATTCCAATGTTTGCTTTAGTTTTCTAGCATGGAGCAGATTAATCTAAACTAGTCGTCACTTGGTTGCTATCGCAAACTACAGTACATCAGTGTAATTTAACATTTATAAATTCCAAATTGCACCATTGCAGTTCAATCCAACACATTTCAATCTGGTTAATGAAGTCCAGACATACACAATTCACTGTCCGGACTAAATCAGGATTTTCATAATATATTATTATTATATCATTACATATTTATAAAGCACAAGAAATATTCCGCAGCGCTGAATAACATACAAATATTGATCAAAACAAGAGGTAAAGAGGGTCCTGCTCAATAGGGATTATAATTTCTTATTTTTTATATTTAATTTATTAAGTAATATAATAAATAACATTTGTATTCCAAAACTAACAAATCACAATTCTAAATATTACAATAGTCTTTACGCAACAAAAGTAGACATTAAAATAAATAGGATGTATACATTCCTGCTCAATAATGTTAAACTACACACTCTATATTTCAAATTATTATAGCAGCCGCAAATTAACTGACAGATCATTAATCCCGTTGTCCATTTTTCTTCTAGCTAATTGTTGCTTTATGTTTAACTGACATTAATTATTATTTTTGTGCAACTTTTTGTCCTTTAATTTATTCAGGTCCACCAGAGTAATGGCCTAGAATGCCTTTGTATTACCATAATAACAACATGGAAATTGAACAGTAATTACTAAAATTGCCATGGCATGGACAAAGAATGCAGGCCTTTCCACAATACCAGCGTATTATTAATGTGGTAATTTCAAAGTAGATAACTTACATTTATCTTATTGTTACCTAAAAACTGTTCGATTATCACATATAACACTGCACATTTTATATTCATTCATTGGTTTTAACTGGAACAGAACAATTTCCATTTAGATTCAGGATAAGTCATGCTATTAGTACCTTGTCTATACAAATAGTATTCTGTAAACTTTGAAACTGAAATCTCTAAAATCTAGTGATTTTGATCTCTATTTGTTTTTCCAAAGGGAGAAGCTTACACCAGATAAAATGTATTTTAAAATATACAGATAACAACATTTGTCTCTTAAAGGTGCAGTAGGTGGCTTTTTGCTGCCCCTTGTAACTGGCTGCCTACTGCTGCCTGAGGCAAGATTTTCACTTCTTCATATAGATTTGTTAATTCCTTCTATTGTGCATAGATATGTATATACTTTTCCTCCAATATTCTCCTCTAAAATTACTCCTTCACAATGAGTTGTTGATTGAGAATCATCTATTATGTGCCCTTGGATGCCTTTGGATGTCTCTATTTTGCATATTGTTTTAAGTGCCCTTCCCCTTTTTTCTATTGGTTAATTAATGTGCCAATGGTGATTGGTGGGTTCAGGGTACACCGATATGTGTTCTAATACAGATAGAAATAGAAAGATATGATATAGATCTGAAGATGGAGTAATAAAATTTTGTCCACATTGTCTTATAAAAAAATTTGCGCCGTTAATGCTTTCTGGTATTGGACTCTCTAGATATATATCGTAGTAAATGGACCCGCACTCCTCATTAATCGTGAAGAAAATTGATGTGCTTTATTCACAAATGCATTTATTGCATTATTCAGGAAATGCATTTGTGAATAAAGCACATCAATTTTCTTCACGATTAATAAGGAGTGCGGATCCATTTACTACGATGTATTACAAGATTTGACCAAAGCACCCATCTCTATGTGTATCTAAATAATAGCATTTCATTTGTAAGATCTGATATTTCATTGGTAATGTGTCCTAACTGCAGAGACTATGCATCAAATAGTAACATGAGCAAAAAGTCTACTGCTGCTTCCCACAAATAGAGATCATTTTAGAGTCCTCAATCTCATTTTTGGACAGGCAAATGGGTTTTGGTTAGGGCACATTTTGATTTCTTTTATGTGCCCACCTGCTTGTGAGGACATGAATGAATACCTCCTACTGGCTTCACACAGAACACAGCACAGATAATTAGATGGTTGAACCATTAGTTTCAAGTGGTAGCTTATGTGAGCTGCTGAAACACGGATTAATGCTGCACCTCTCGCATCAGCAAATATGCCACTAACTGTATACTGAACATTTGTCTTCTATGACCTCTGGACCTCATGTAACCAATGCCCATGCAATCTGTATTTTGTCAGCTGTTCCTGACATTTTGTACTGTGATTACTGTGTGAGATTAACATATTATTACTTTTAACTGCTTTGGAACACCAAAGGAGTTAATTGCAAAATGAATGAAATATGAATAGGAGGATGTGCTTTTCAATTCTGGTCTGTGAAAATATATTCGTTAACAAAATAAGTCTGAGCTACTCAAAAATTTGGTTTTTGTAGATATTTGGATACTACCACTGAGTACAGTTTTTACTTAAAATTATAGCATGTTAGGGAAAAAGAGAGGAAAAGCATTAAGAAAAACACAATCTAAAATTATTGCAAATAAACATATTTTGTTGTTACGTTTAAAGTGAATTAAACATCATGTTCCTGACCAATCCTCTCATTTTAATGAAATAACAGATTTTGCACTGAAATGATGATATCTGTGAGCTTTGTATGTAAAACACTGAAATCAAAATTAGATTATTAATGTGATATTTTGTTTTGTTGAAAAATATTTCTAAAAAACTTTAAATATGGTGTTTTCATCTTTAAGTCTCTTGGGGTAAGAAATCTTTGTATACACTGCAAGAAGTATGGCGGTAGTAGCATCATGCTATGGGTAGTTTCTATAGGGTGGAACCATTATGCTATGGCCAGCAGAAACAAGGATTATTGTTTCTGATTTCTGCAAGCACAATGCTGCATATATATATATATATATATATATATATATATATATATATATATATATATATATATATATATATATATATATATATATATATATATATATACACACAAGCATTGTATATACAAGCAGCATTTCAGTGCTTCAGATTTAGCTTGCACTGTGTTTTTCTGTTGCCTACACTAGAGATGTACATGTCAATCCAGTTCAGGCCAACTTCCACAAAATGTTCATGGGCTGACAGATTCAGGCTGAACTTTAACTTGAACCCACCCTGCCCGTGACCATCCTGTGCCCCAATTCCACCCTGGGTGGCAGGTTTATATACACTTGCACCAGCATGCCCCCCCTTCAGTGATGCCAGAACGGGGCAGGCATATAAATTGGGAAGTACACCAGGTTAGGGTCAGGTACAGAAGGGCTGGGTTAGCAGAACTCCCAATGTGACATTTGGGAGGTGTGGGTTAGGGTCGGGTGCGGGTCAAATTTTTGTCAAACTGAATATCACTAACCTACCCATACTGTATTAGGCTTTATTTACTAGAAAACCAGTTGTACAACTTGTGCCACAGTCATTATATCAGTCTGCGCCATTCTTTAAGGTGTTTAGGTCCAAAGACACTCCCTGCACCATATCAATGTACACCATCCATTCCTGTTCCAAACTGAGGGCAAGTACATCTATTGATGCAGGGGAACAAAGGAGTAGGGATGCACCGAATCAACTTTTTTGGATTCTTTCAAACCCCCGAATCCTTTGCGAAAGATTCGGCCGAATACCGAAACAAATCCAAACCCTAATTTGCATATGCAAATTAGGGGTGGGAAGGGGAAAACATTTTTTACTTCCTTGTTTTCTGACAAAAAGTCATGCAATTTCCCTCTGCACCCCTAATTTGCATATGCAAATTCGGTTCGGCTGGGCAGAAGGATTCGGCCGCATCCGAATCCTGCTGAAAAAGGCCGAATCCTGATCCGAATCCTGGATTCTGTGCATCCCTACAAAGGAGTTTAGCTTACAAGCTAATCTCTACAGTTCTGGCTTCCTTGTTTCTTTTTGTCTGAAGATTTTAAGGACTTTAAAAAAAATTATACTTGTCCTGCAGATATTTTGTTATTTCTTCTTCATTTGGTCTGCAGTAGTGTTATTTAATGATAACGTGATACTATTTGTGGCATATGTTACATGCAGGGTGTATATGAAAACAAAAGCCAGTCACTTACTCTGCTGATCTCCATTTTACCATTTTATGTTTGTATATTTTGTTTTTCACACGTAGGAAGCATAATAATTGTATATATTTTGTTTCCCAGTTGACATACAGCAAGAATATTAGTTTTATAAAGATTTATGAACTTTTATTGATTACTAACATTTCTAAGTGAAATTGTTGTAATTTAATGCAACATTCTCCTGTGGTTTCCTGCAGTTTTAACGTCTATATGCCTTGTATGACTTTACTGATTAAATACATGAAGCTTTTTACCTTTTATATGTGGGAAAATTGCTATTTCTGCTCTTCATTGTGTTTTTAATTGAATCTATATAAGGGAAGACACTATTTCACCCCTTTAACCTTAGATAATTAAAAAGTTGTGTGATATGGAGCTGAAGGGGTTAGACAAGCTCTGGTGATGTTCCATTGTCATTAAATTGCTAGTTTTGACTTTCTAACTTTACAGCCTTGCACATAATAATAGTGGATCAGTTTTTATGTTGTGGCTGGGATACAGATGTAACTATATGTAGTATACCTATAGATTGTTATCTTTAGTTTGACCTATTTCTTTTAGCATGCTTACTGTAATAGAGAGTGAAAATTGGTTTATGGAACAAGGAGAAATATATAAGATTTCATTAATGCTGACGTAGTGAATGTTTTAATTTAATTGATGATTTGAAAAATATTGGGAAAACAAAAAAAAAGACTTTCAAAATGTTGCCAGTTTTGTAATAGGGTTATGGGTACGGTTTATGGAATGATTTCTCTTGGGCAAAAGTAAACCCACAACACAAAGACAGCGGCATTGAGCCTTCAAGTGAAAGTAAAGTGGCTGTGATTGTACAACCTTTTCTTCAAACCAGGGAAGAGTGGGGATTGTTGATTGCTAATGATAACAAGTGTTTGGATTGCTACTGAAAAACCAAGAACACTTCCCCTCTATTTTAAGCAGTATTGCTCATTGTGCACTAGTGTTCATTCAGGTTATTATGTCCATTTTTAAAATAATGTAATGCAATGTAATGAACAATGCTAGAATAACAATTGGTAACAACACATGTAAAATGAATTTAGAGTGAACAAAGAGGATATTTAATTATATTTTGTAACTAAGTGCATTGTGTATGTCTGTTTTAGACATTGCTATAAATGAGTGTCTGTTCACAGTCCTAGAAAAGTTATGCTATTGTTGCTGCAGATATTTTAACATAAGGAAATTATATTATCTGTTTCAATCAAGCATATTTATTTGTATATCCACATGTTTAGTAGCTCATACTAATAAAGATCATAGAAGAATATATTCATGATGTGTAATATACTTTGCCTTGTATCAACTGTAAACAGTAAAATATATGGAATAGTATAAAATAATTTTACTTTATAAAGCTTTGTCGTTATCCTTACACAGTGTACTGCAATTATATAAATCCATTACCAAAATTTATTTATTTATAATTGTGTATTTATAGTTATGTCAAGTTTCAGTGAGACACATTGTAACATGAATTTATGGCTTTTCTGAATTATATGCATAAAGGTAGTATCCCACTTTCCCCATATCTTCACCAATTATTATGGGTATTATCATCACATTAGAATAAGGGAATTAAGGGCTTAACCTGCAAACTGGGATCTAGGTACAGAAACTGGAACTCAAGGAGGGGCTGCCCTGGTACAAGAAATTAATTCAGCAGCAATTGTTTCCTTCATACATTAAAAAAATACAGAAATAATATGTTATAATAGATTATTAACAGATGGGAATTTGCAACACTTGCCAAAAACTTGTTTGATCAAATAATCATTTATTTAAACAAGATATTCTGGGTGCTGGGCCATATTAGCACATGTATGAAAAGTACATTTGGAAAGGGAATTATTCTGTAACCTTTATTCTCTTGGGGTTTAAAATCTTTAAAATCAATAGTGATGATAAAGTCAGAGAAGCAGTCAGGGAGCAGGGGCCTCCTGGCAATGCAGAAATGCTGAGGTCTCTTTGGGGGCAAATCTGAACATCCCACTGACTTCTTTGAAAAGGATAATTTCTGATGTGTATACTAAAATATGTAATAAAACTGTATTTTTTTCACTGCTATCTACTTTCCCCCCTCTCCAAATGGCCCCTGTGATGCTGAGTAGTGATGGGCGAATATACTCGCCAGGCGCGAATTTGCGGCAAAGTCCCGTGATTCGCCACCGGTGAATAAATTCAAAACCGGCGTGAAAATTCGCCAGTGTCAAAAACGAGACCCTGGCGCCGTTTGCAAATTTTTCGCCGTTTCGTAAATTTCAATGGAAATTCGCAAATTTTTCGGTAAAACGCCCCAAATTCGCCCATCACTAATGCTGAGGCCCAAAATTAAATACCCAACACTAAATAGGGCTAAAATGGAGCCTAGATAAAATATAAGAAAGGCTTTGATGTAAGTGACTGTACAGCAGGAACAGTGTTGGACTGGCCCACTGGGACACCAGAAAAAGTCCCGCTGGGCCCAGATGTCAGTGGGCCCACATGCTGCTAAATATTTGGCCTATTTTATGACAATTCCCTATTTCTATGAGAACAAAGAGGCTAAATAGATGGAAAAATAGATTATAGTATGTAAAGAAAAGAGACTAGGAGAATAGAGTTTAAGTGAGGAGAGAAGGAAATATATTTCTAAGAGTAGGCCCGTGGTCTAAGATTAATTGGTGGGCCCCTGGTCAAGGTTTTTGGGTGGGCCCCTGGTGTCCCAGTCCAACACTGAGCAGGAAGCATCACTCACCTCTGTTTCTTTACTGGCATGTGGCTTCTTGGGGTTGAAAATAAAAACTTTATCCAGCTAAACCTGGGTAAAAATAACTGGAAAAATATGCAGTATCATTCATGTTTTTTCTTCCTCTGCTATAACCTGTATGTGTATGTGTCAGGGCTACTTTTAAATGATGGTTATTAATACTCAATACATCTTACATATCACTACAACAAAAAATAATTATGCCTTAAATATGTACCTGCCTTAAAAGCTGTGGATGTCTCAGGAGTGAGTGTTCAAAATAAATGCAGTTTTGCTATTGAACTGTTTTATAAACCTGTGTACATGGCAAGCAAGACTCGAAAGAGGGAAGTGATTTGCAGAATCCTACATGGTTACAATTTCAGATCATTACTATTCCCTAATCACAGTTGCGCATTACTTTTTGTTTTTTAATTTTATGAAACAATTAGATTTGTACATATATGTACATATATGCCAATAATTACTTGTTTAGGGTTTTAGGGTTGATTATGAATATGAATTATCCAACACTGTGTTGACCACAGGAGATCTTTGTTGGACTTTCTGTAGATCTCAGATGATAGGTGGCTGAACACAACAGAGTTGATAATCTACTGCAAGAACACCAAGCTTTCTGCTTGAAATAAATTATTTCAATATGTACAGAATAAAGATAACTGGTAAATCAATAATATTTCAGGTTAAAACATAATGGATCAGTTAACTGAAATTCTGTGAAATGTTCTGTGAAAAAACATCAAGTAATGTCCTACAGCAGAGACAGATTTAGGGTTCCTGATGCAACATGCTTAGCAGATGCAAGATGAACATCAGATAACTGCTCTATACTCTGGGATTGTTTGCAGTAAGGAGCACATTTACTTAGCTCGAGTGAAGGATTATAAGGAAAAATACTTTGAATTTCGAAGTATTTTTTTGGCTACTTTGACCTTCGACTGTGACTTTGACTTTGAATCGAACGATTCAAACTAAAAATCGTTCGACTATTCGACCATTCGATAGTCGAAGTACTGTCTCTTTAAAGAAAACTTCGACCACCTACTTCGCCACCTAAAACCTACCGAGCACCAATGTTAGCCTATGGGGAAGGTCCCCATAGGCTTTCTTTTTTTTACTCAAAGAAGCTTTATTGAACAATCGCAAATGATAACAGAGAAAATAGACTGTCAAGGTCGCAGACACAAATTGTTTGCTCAAAAGTGCGCACACCCCAATACATTTCAAGGTAACAATGTAATCCAGTACCACCCCGGAATACGCTTAACATAACAGCATAGACCAGCCTAAACATTGGGTTCATTGCCCTCCCACCCCAGACCAGTCCAATGCCGCCAAAGAACTATATATTTCAATAGTTGACCCCGTTTGTCCAGAATGGTGCGTTCCAGTGTGGCTAAACCATCCATAGCTTTTAACCATTCCAAGTGTGTCGGGGGTAAAGGGTCTTTCCAATGCAGTGTGATAAGCCTCCTGGCCTGGAACAAGGCTTTCGTAACAAAGTGCAGAGTACTAGTGTCCAAAGAATCCCCCAAGTCAATGGAAAGTAGACAATTCCGTGCATCACCCCTACCCCAGCCAGGTATTTTAGTTGACAACCAAGTAGTTATACTGACCCAGTACGGCTGGACTGTTGGGCAGTCCCACAGCGTGTGTAGTAACGTAGCAACATTCACTTTACACCTTATGCAGTTGGGAGTCGGGGATAGTTTCATGACAAACAAACGATGTACAGTATAATATGCTCTATGTATTAAATACAATTGCAATAACGAATGTTTATACGAGTGTGCCACTATCTTTGGGGTTGTCAGCACCCACTCCCATTGATCATCATGTATGGTACCCAGGTCAGCCTCCCAAGCATCCCTCGCCTTAAGGTCTGTGTCAACATACACTGGTTTGCTTAGCTGTTTATATAATGTAGATATTCTCTTTTTTTGATTAGTTTCCAAGAGTGCATCGACTATTGGGGAATTTGCAATCACAATACCCTTGTCCTGAAACTGCCTAGTCAAAATTACATTTAGCCTATGGTGAGTCAGCCATTGTGTGCTAGGGAGATCCCTTTCCTCCATCAAGCGTGGCATAGGTATAACTTGGTCATCAGCCCAAATGTCCTCTAGGGTATTTATATTAAGTTCCAGCCAAATTCTAGGGGGGCTTACCAAGGCAAGTGCAGGGAATACCGCATTATGCCATATAGGGGTCTGCGGGAGGTAGGCCACATAATTCACCATCCTATGTGCCAAATTCAGCACGGTACCCTGAAGCTCCAGTAGTGGTGAACGGGCCTTCCGTGGCTTCCTAATCAGTACCATGGGCCAGACTGTAGTAGGGTGCTGCAATACCGTTGACCATAGGTGATGAAGCGGGGGAGATAGGTCCTGGTGTATCATAGGTAAGATATGTGTAAGTTGGGAGGCAACATAATAGATATACAAGTCTGGCAGTGCCATACCCCCGCAGTCCCTGGGCCGCATTAGGGTAGTTAGTCGCAGCCTAGGCCTAGAGGTTCCCCAAATAAACGAACCGCAGAGGCTGTGTACACTCTTAAACACTTTTTTGGGAAGAAGGACCGGAGCGTGCCACAATACATACAACCATTTCGGCAAAATGAACATTTTAATAAGTTGAATTCTCCCCGCAGGACCTATCGGGAGGGACTCCCATTGCCTAAGTTTAAGTTGGGTCCATTGGACCAGAGGGTCCACATTAAGCTCAATAAACTGCGACATGGGTAGTGCAACCTGAATGCCCAGATATGTAATCGAGTCTGCAACTACCAAAGGGCAGTCAGTAAGGTTCTCACCCTCCCCTTGCTTATCCACCAGGAGCAGCACTGACTTGGTGGTATTGGTCTTAAGGCCAGATAGAGCACCAAATTTTTCTGTCAGTTCAATTAGGTGTCGCAGTGACTGCCCCCTGTCCCCCAGATAAACCACCGTGTCATCAGCATAAAGTTGAATTTTTTCCACATGTAAACCGTGCTCAAACCCCCTGATTTGAGGATGAGTCCGAACTGCCTGGGCAAACGGCTCTATCGCCAGAGCAAATAAAAGGGGGGAGACGGGGCAGCCCTGTCGCGTCCCTCTACTAAGCGCAAAACTTGATGTGCTTAGTGAGTTAAGTCGTAGGGAGGCCGTAGGGTGCTTGTAAAGGAGTTTCGTCATTTTAATGAAATTAGGACCAAAGCCAAACGTTGCCATAACCTGCCACAAGTAGGGCCATTCTACAGTATCAAACGCCTTGGCAATATCCAAGGCAGCTACTGCTCTGGAACCTACGTTGTCATGCGGGAGTGAAAGATTTAGATATAACCTTCTTGTGTTTAGACTAGTAGTTTTCCCGGGGATGAACCCTATTTGATCGGGGTGAATAATTTGAGTTATAATTTTCCCCAATCTTTTAGCCAATACTTTGGCGTAGATCTTCACATCTGCTGTTAGTAGGGATATTGGACGGAAGGATTCGCATAGTTGAGGGTCCTTTCCTGGTTTGGGGAGTAACACTATAGCAGCATCATACAAGGACTGTGGGAGTTGCCCTAGGACTAAAGCTTCAGTAAACATTTTCAGTAGTTGAGGGGCCATGGTTTTGACATGTCGTTTGTAAAGTTCAATGGGAAGCCCATCTGAGCCCGCAGCTTTCCCCAGCGGGAAGGAATCGATGGCTTCCTGGATCTCTAAAAGTGTTATATCAGAGTCAAGGAACTCCTTAAAATCTTGGGAGAGAGTTGGTAAGGTAAGAGAATTTAGAAAAGCTGCGGTCTCATTCTCATTTGCTGTGAGCTTACTGGCATATAGGTCTTTATAAAACTCCACCAACATACCTTTAACAGTGTCAGGTTCTGTATGGAGAGTTCCCTGTTTGTCTTAAAGGGCCGGTATGGGGGGAGGGGAAGTATGAGACTTAGCAATGTGGGCCAAGAGGCGCCCTGCTTTGTCCCCATATTCATATAAATTCACCTTGCTAAAGTAATGTTTATTTAGCGCCTTGGACTGTAGGTCTTGCGCATACTTTTCCTGTGCTTCCTGTAGCATTTTAAGATTGTCAGGGGAGGGGAGTGCGGCTGCCTGGCTATCACATTCTAGCACTTTTTCCTCTAGCACCTGAGTTGCTTTCTTGGACTGCTTTTTGTATTCAGCTATTTCTGAGGTTATGGAATTTCTAACAAACGTCTTAAAGGAGTCCCAAAGGGGAAGTATTACCTCACAGTCACCGTTCAGTGATAAGAAATCTTTCATAGTTCCCTCTACCTGCTTGTAGTTGTCCAAAATGCTTAACCACACCGGGTGAACGGAGGGTCGGGGTCGCTCCATTTTTTGTGGCAATTCTAACTTAAGCTGCATAGGGGAGTGGTCAGAAATACCCCTAGGGAGATAACCACTGGACTTGACAAACGGAAGTGCCCTAGTATTAATGAAGGCCATGTCTATTCGCGAGAGGGCTTGGTGTGAAGCTGTATAGCAGGAAAATAAAGTTTTACCTGGATTGGCCACTCTCCAGATGTCAATCAGAGCCATAGAGTCTATGATTTTAGTGAGGCGAGTAGAAGTTGGCGGAGACCTGTCAGTGTGCTTCCACAGCCTGTCCAAGATAGGGGACATGACCTCATTGAAATCGCCAGCAGCTATAACTAAAGCATGCGGATATTTAGTTAAGTGGTCGGCCAGGGAGTGCAAGGCAGTTGGATCAAAGGGAGGGGGAATGTAAATATTGGCCAGGAGAATCTCACTGTTGTAAATATACCCATGCACCAAAAGAAATCTACCCTTCGGGTCCGATTTAATGCTGTCAAATCTAAACGGGACTGATTTACCTATTAGCGTAGTCACACCCGCAGAGTGTGTAGAGAAGCAGGCGTGGTACGCCCAGCCAACCCAAGGCCTTCTCAATGCTAATACCTTAGACCCTGTCAGGTGCGTTTCTTGTAGGAAGGCAATGGACGTGTTGTGCCTTTTCAAGCAGTCCATGACCAGCCTTCGCTTAATGGGGCAGTTTAAACCCCTCACGTTCCAGCTAGTGATATTCATAGCCATCTTCCCTCATAAATTGTAGTAAGCATGAGTATACAGATTGCGCATGGTTCAGAAATATAGCATTCCCTTGAGTAAAACAAATAAATGCAAAAACAGTAGTAGCAAATTTGTGCGGTAACAGTGCACTACGTAACACCCCAACCAGAGTAATACCCCCCACCCCTTCTAGCACCACCGTGTCGGCAGGTAGAACTAAACCCATAACAACACAATGTTAACTTTAGATTAGGGGACAGTCAAGCCACGCCGTGAGTAACGGCTATAAACCTCTCACAGGCAGAAATGAAAATAGAAAAAATAGAACTGTAGTATCCAATGAGCTCCCATCTTGATCCGCCGCAGACCCAATGGTCTGAACACAAGCACCCACTTTCCCCTGGGGGCCCCATTCCGCTGGTTGCATAAATGACAGTGCCACGCATATCTAGCCGAGTCTAGAACAGGCACCTGACCTGTAGCAGCGGAAGAGTGGCAGCTTGGTCCTCCATAGAACAACAACGGGTAGACATATTGGGCTCCGGGCCTGCACCCGCCCCACCCCAGAGTCAGAACACATGTAGCCTTACAGGAAGGGACCCCCTGGGCAAAAACAAACAAACAAAAAAAAATTTTGTAATCCACAGTACTCACATGGGCCTGGAGATCCACCCGAGCGGCCCCACATCCCGACGGTGTAGAATTATGCACGAGCTCCCTGCGCGTCGAGCCAGTGATTCAGCTCTTGAGGTGAAGTGAAGAAGTAGGTGCGGCCGTCCGCTTGCACGCGTAGTCTAGCCGGGTATAGCATTGCATAGGTGTAGCCTGCTGTTTTCAGACGAGCTTTCCCACTTTGAAATCCTGCTCTCTGACGCTGCACCTCCATAGAATAATCCGCGTAGATGGAAATCGTGGCAGCCTGGAATCTCAGGGGGGACTGCACTCGCGCCAGGGAGAGTATTTTATCACGGTCCCGGGCATTCAGCAGCTTCGCAATCATGGGTCTTGGAGGTGCACCCGGGGGTGGCGGCCTAGTTGGTATCCGATGCGCCCTCTCTACAACGAAGGAGGCGGAAAGATGTTCCGCTCCAAAGGTTTCCCTTAGCCATGTCTCGATAAAGGTTTCCGCTGCCGAACCCTCTGTTCTGGAAACCCTATGAATCGTAGATTACTCCGGCGTAACCGGTTCTCCAAGTCATCAGACTTTTTATGGCAGTCCTCAATAATCTTTCTCACCGCCTGGTACTGCTCTGGCAATTCTCTACAGGAATCCTCTAGTGTACTCACTCGAGACTCGACCGCCGTCGTTCTTTCCCGCAGTTTTTGCATGTCATGTTTAATTATCGACAGGTCAATTTTTATCTCATCCGTTTTTGTATTAATAAGCGTGGTACATGCCTCATTCCCCGATCGTATCTCCGACATTATGTCTCTCAGCGTCGGTTCTGCAGAGGATTCCTGAGAGTCTGAAGTCGAGCCATTACTGTCGTCAGGCTGCACAGCCGGCGCACTCAGGCGCGAGGCAGGGCCTTTGGTCTGTTGGGCCTTACCGCCGCCATCTTGCGGAGTCTCGCGGGCAAATTTTTCCAAGCGGTTTGCCGCCTCCGACGCCCTTTTTTGTGCCCGATTCTGGCCCATTAGTATTCTCTGTGGCTGGGCCTCTTCTGTGGATTCCTCCAGCTCACCAATGATGCAAGAAAAGCGGGTTTAGCAGGGTTATTAGCTGGGTCTGCAGCGGAGCTCAAGAATGTGCGTGCTCTCACATCAGTGACTAGACCACGCCCCCCCCATAGGCTTTCTAAGCAATTTGTGATTGAAGGAAAATTGTTCGATTCGAAGGATTTAATTGTTCGATCAAAGGATTTTTCCTTTGATCGTTCGATCGAACGAATTGTGGTAAATCCTTCGACTTCGATATTCGAAGTCGAAGCATTTAACTTCGATGGTCGAATATCGAGGGTTAATTAACCCTCGATATTCGACCCATAGTAAATGTGTCCCTACGAGTAGGAAATTTTAGGCATCCTCTAACTCACTGATCAGTCTAAAGTGCACATTTCTAGTGCTATTGGAATAGCCTGCCCATGTACACCAACACACCCTTTGCCACTCCCAGCCTAGTGCCAACATTAATGTCCTAGTTCCAGGATGGTAGCTTATAAAGAGTTCTCTCAAAGAGGGGAGATCCCACTTGTCAACTCATACATACGTTTTGTGTATTTTAATTTGAGAAAATGGTCAGAAGCCATGGCTCACTGTGTTTCCAATTCCTGAACAGATACAAATAGGGATTTGGTTATTTGGAGAAGACATTGGTCTTTCCCCTTTCACTTTCTTGCCATCCACTCTGAGAATGATGTACAACTACTGTGCATTATTATTAAGGCAAATAGAAAAAAGCTTAAAAAGCCTGCATAACGTTATACTATCCACAGGGTGTATAACTAAATTGATTTCTTAGAAGCAATAGTAACCATTGGTTAGCAGAAAGCGCTGTTTCTGATTCCAACAAAGTAATTAACACATTCTGTCTGAAGGCACAAGGAAATCCTTATAGAACAGAATTAAGCTTTGCAAACATATAAGTCACAGCTTCACTCCCTTTGATATTCTGTGCGTTATCCTGTGATTATCTGATTGTGAACAGATTTAGGCCAGGAGCAATGTTATGAGGGGCCTTTAATTTGGATTATAGGCCTGTCATTTTACTTTTAATATATCTCAGCATGCCTGTAATGACTTAAATCTATTTAGAAGGCTGTGTTAATACCAAGCTAGGTTGGTACTGTACATATACATTACACCTCCTAGTCATAAAATTATACCTTTCATTTATGCTGCTTTTGTAATTGCATTGCAAGTGTCTAAGCATAACTCAAGCTGAATTTTGCTAAGAATGACCAGATCACAGTGAGAAATATTATTATTACTACACTGTATAGATTAGTTGCTGCGTAAGGTATTGAATGAAGCTCAAATTAGAGTTAACCTGCCACCTACAAATGCTCTACCCTGTTAGAGTGTCTGGTTGATATCTCTCCTTTGGAAAATATCTCTAAAGGTAAATACTAATCGATTTATCTATTTAAATGGCTATTTAAATTCTTCTCTGCATTCTTTGATATTTCCCAACCACTGTCTAATTTCCGGTCTGTAAGAAATGATCTGAGCAGCACAAGTGGGATGCAATACTTTACAGGCGTATAATTCCAGCTGTGTGTTTTGATTATTTTATTCCAGCTTTAGTCAAACAGCAGAAAATTCACAAGGGAAACTCCAGTGTGGTTTAAGGCCATGTAGCATAATCTTATTTTGGTCCTGTTGCTTTAGTTTGGGATAAATCCATATCCATTAACGTTAAACAAAAAACTCCAACCTCAACAGCTCTTGGCAGAAATCAGTGCAAGTATCTAGAAGTACTGGCTTAATAAAATTTCCAAAGCTTTCCATGATATGCCTCTGTTTTAAATTCTGTTTACAAATTGCATTTGTCTTTTAGGTTTCAAAGCCTCACTATAAAGTAAGGTATGATAATACAGGTATAGGACTTGTTATCCAGTATGCTCGGGATCTGTAGTTTTATGTATATGGGATATTTTTGTAATTTTTGGTCTCCATACCTTAAGTCTACTTAAAATAATTTAAACATTTATAAACCCAATAGGAATGTTTTGCCTCCAGTAAGTATGAAGCATATGTTAGTTGTAGGACAATGTAAAAGGTTTCCAGACACCTTTGCAAACATTAGAGACCATGTTTGTGTCCTTTTTGACCAATTACAGACCGCAATGTTTGTGAACAAGTGGCTTTTGTTTCTGGCACCAGAGTTTGAGACTGAATGCAGTAAGGAGAGGCGAGAGTCTGGGAGAACAGTTATTAGAAATATTACAATAGAGATTCTACAATATAATGGAATGGCCAACAGTATCAAAAATAGAGGATTAATCTAGAATAATGAGAATCAGGTATTGTGCTTTGGCCTTTGCAATCTGAAAATTGTTTTGAGCCCTAAATGTTCTGTGCTCTTATCTGTCACTGCAACACACATATTCTCATCTAATCCTTGAATTATACTAATTAAATAGCCAGACTGAATACCAAAACTTGTGGAAAAAATAAGAGGGACCAGAAGTCACAGCTTTATTAAACATTTATAATATTAAATTCCCTCCACCAAATGTGGCGCAGTTGATATCACATGATAATACATCACAACTGATGAAAAGCATCCACCAAGTAGGAACCCAGTGCTCTCCCTGGTTTCTCTCAGCACATGTCATGGTAGTCTTTACCACAAGTTTCAACACAACCCTGACCATACAATCACAGCCTGCTAGCCTGGGCATAGGACACGACCCTCTGGTGCTTACTCTGTCCTGAGCATCTATCAAGGACGAGCCTAGAGCCCTTTGCTCTGCTCTCCCTGGTTGCTCTTTTCTCTTCCCTTGGTGGTCCATACAAGCTTGCCCATATCATCACAGTCTGCTAACCTGGGCATAGCCCCCAACCCTTTGGCGCATTCTATGTCCTGCCACATTCTGCTGCTTTAAGTTCTGAAGAACATTCAGCCACTTCTGCTTGTGACCTCTGTCCTCTTGAGGAACCAAACCTGTACAGCTTAAGTGGTCGGGGGGTGTCAAAAAACAGAAAAAATGTTATCTAGCCCCTCCCCCCACCACCTCACTTTTTAAATTTTAATCTCCTCCCCTCTCATACCTGCCCTGAGCCAAGGGGAGGGGGTTGAAAATAACTAACTAGAGAGACCCCCAACTCCTCCCACTGTCAGAAAAACTAGTCCCAAGAACAATAGGCCACCATTTAAGGAATTGCAGCTGTCTTTAAAGGAACAGTAACACAAAAGAAATTAAACCGTTTTAAAGGAATGGCAATATAATGTCCTGTTGCCCTGCACTGGTAAAACTTGTGTGTTTGCTTCAGAAACTCTACTATTGTTTATTTAAACAAGCTGTTGAGTAGCCATGGGGTCAGCTATTCAAGCACAGGATACACAGTAGCTAACAGATAAGTTCTGAAGAATCCCATTGTATACTGCAGAGCCATGTGCTGTGTATCCTGTTTCTTTTCTCTTTTTTCAGCTTTGAATGGCTACCCCATGGCTACACAGCAGCTTGTTTATATAAACTATAGTAGTATTTCTGAAGCAAATACACCAGTTTTACCAATGCAGCAGTGCAGCAGTGCAGTTCATTATATTTCCATTAGTTTAAAAGACTTTCATTTTTGTTGGTGTTACTGTTCCTTTAACTCAACATAAGTGGAGTCTCACAGTGAGTTGGTAAAAAATTAGACTGCATATATTCCAGCAGATTATGGGTGTTGAGAAAGTTAGTAACCCAAAAAAAAGACTTTTCATTTTCAATGCGTACTATCCACTTTTAAGAACTACTTGAAGATGCCGTATGTCTTTTGAAGAAGTATAATGATTTTCCACAAAGGGAGTTGAAAATGAAAAGCAAGTGCTGTGAATTGGATTTGTTATTTGTTATATATATAGTGTACTACAATTATCTCGCTCATCGTAGGAGAGGGATAGAATTGAGGTAGAGCAGATACTTATGTAAGTTTGCTATTTATTTTGTAAAAAAAGGGTAAACTACTGTAGGTAACATGAGGTCTAATACCTAAATGCAACACATGCTGTGTGCATATGTAACTAGATATAAGTTATGGAAGAGTTTATTGCAATACCACATCGGCATTAGGCAAATGCTGACACAGATCCTTTAGGGGCAGTGATCCCTTTGGGAAGTATACAATGTAAGACACATTAGCGAGTGAAGCGAGAATGTCCTGATGGCGTGTAGTTAAAAGTAATACATATGTATACATCAAGCAGATTCTTTGCTAAACTGACAAGAATGTCTTTCACTTACTTTAAATAAAATTAAACCACACGAATGTAAAAAAATCTGCATAGTTTCTGTTTTCCTTTGAATCATGGAAACTTTAGCTAGCGTTTCTGGCATGCTGCTCTTGTGGCTGACAGACATCTATAGTGGATACAACAATATATGTATAATAAGAATATCTAGCAAGTAGCTTGGGTGCATGGAACAGATGGGCCTTACCTATATAGCCAGTGAGACGGCCATCACTATTCTCTTCCAATAGGAACAGAGATTGTGCTGGGACACAGAAATCCAGGCGCTGAAAATTAGAGCAGCAGAAAGGCATGGGGACTCTTATGTTACTGCCATATAAATACATCATTATTGTCTGTAATTCTTAGGCAAACTTGCTTTGTCATTAAACCCAAATAAGCAGTCCCCAAAGTATAAGTTTGCTGCTGATGGAGCCCCTCTGCTAACCTTTAAAGCAGGGGTCTCCAACCTATTTTATTCATGAGCCACATTCAAATGTAAAAAAAAACGGGGAACAACAGAAGCATGAAAAAAGTTCCTTGGGGTGCCAAATAAGGGCTGTTATTGGCAATTGGTAGTCCCTTTGTGTACTGGCAACCTACAGGAGGCTCTGTTTGGCATTACACCTGGTTTTTATTCAATAAAAACTTGCTTCCCTGCCTAGAATTTAAAAACAAGCACTTGCTTTGAGGCCATTGGGAGCAACATGCAAGGGGCTGGCTAGCAACATGTTGCTCACACGCCACTGGTTGGGGACTACTGCTTTAATAGAACAGTAATACCAAAAAAAATGAAATTGTTATAAAGGAATGACAATATAATGTACTGTTGTGTTGCACTGATACAACTGGTGTCTTTGATTCAGAAACTCTACAATAGTTTATATAAGCAAGCTGCTGTGCCGCCATGGGGGCAGCCATTCAAGGCTGAAAAAGAAGAGAATGCACAAGTTGCACAGCAGATAAAAAATAATCTCTGTGGTATACAATGGGATTCTTCAGAACTTATCTGTTAACTACTGTGTATCCTGTGCTTGAACGGCTGCCCCCATGGCTACATAGCAGGTTGTTTGTTTAAGCTATAGTTGTGTTTCTGAAGCAAACACACACCAATTTTACCAGTGCAGGGCAACAGTACATTATATTGTTATTCTGCTAAAATACTTACATTTTTGGAATTACTGTTCCTTTGATATTTGTTAGTATTGACACTACCTTATGGCTGTCTCAACTTTGCATACAGTGCTTGCAGTCATGGCATGATTCAGGCAGTCTTTTGTGGTTGTTGCTTATGAATGGCTGCAGATGTTTACGCAGAGACCAGAGCAAAATTTAGACCGAGGAACCCTCCCACAGGGACCCACACAGTTTACAAGGGGCAGTGCACAGTTTTCTGGAGCATAATTGAGCCTTCTTTTTCTTAAATTGTGTCTTAAGAAGGCAGCAAGTAAAGAAATAATGAGACTGATAAATAAGATGACCTCGTCAAACCTGAATGCCTTATAAATAGTAGATGCAACTTGGAATGGGGTTCCAGGATTTGTTCCTTATGAAGGTGCATGCAAGACTAAAAAGGTACACTGTGAGCAACAAAGGGGATTTTGTGCTTTTTTTGCACTTTGCTCCTTGCTCTATAATAAATCAACTGGGGAATATTAATAGGCTAAACAATTGTAGCTGGTATGGTGGAATGAGTGTGACAGTATTCACAGGTTTTTATTGTAAAATTATTAAATACTGCAGCCAGCCATACTCTTTTTAAATTACTTCTAACTTTTAGCCCATGTGAATGAAAATTGGAATGTTCACTGTTGTGCCCCAAAAGCCTTGTATACTTGAACACAAGTGGTTCTCTACACAGCATTCACAATTTGTTTCTGGAGATATTAAACTTTTTTAAAAAAATGTATTGAATATTTTACATAAAATGCCACGTGAGCTATTGAATTATTGCAATTTATTGTGGGAAGAATTCTCTGCATATTTTGCAGATTAGTAGCAGCTTTTTATGTATAATTACTTCATTACCTGCTGTCACTGCAATTAGTTTTTTGTTTGTCTTAATAAAGGCAGAACATGTTAATTTGAATAGAAATATGTATTTGTAAGCAATGGCAGATTACCCCTGTGACTTACAAAGTTGTTGTTTTTTTGTTGACCGTGTATGGGAATTTGTCTTTGTGGTTTTTTTCCCTCAGGGGGTGTTCATACTTTTGGGGTTCCGGTTCCTTTTTTAGTTCAGTGTGTGGCTGGGTCCTTTTGCTCTGCAAGATTATCGGAATAAGGTAATAAGGTTTCCATGTTCCCTTTCTAGTGCTATCAATAGCAGTTGACTAAAATTCTAGCCCCTTTATTCTCTGTCAACAAATAGCGTGACAACTGACAGCAATGGCAAACTTGGCCTGCAATTCTAAGAAACCCCACAGTGAGACATGGGCATTTTGGAAATAGTTTTTGTGGCCAGTAGCTGATTTATACTGACTTTAATTGAGAGTTGCAGTTAACCTTTTTTGGACTGGGAATTATGTCATTTCTAATGAGCAGTTAGCATGTGATTCTTATTTAGTAAGCCTGGTGCATAATGTATATTGGTGCAGGCTGCTGTTGTGGGAACCCTGGAGCTACTGCCACATTTAGGAGGACACTGACAGTAGCTCCAGGGTTCCCATGCATCAATAAGTGTACTTGCACATGATGCATTGGGTGAAGCAGAATGAAAGCAATGCCATAAATACACATAACATCTGTCATTGTATTATCCTATGCCTATCCTATTAACTATGCCCCTTAAGGTGGCCATAGATGTTGAGATTTTTTGACAAATTTTTTTGACTATGAGCATCAGTCACACAGGGAGTATGCTGTACATCTATATGCTTATAGACAGAGAGCATCACGACTGCTGCTGGTAGATTTATATTAAAGCAAGACAGAACTGCTACATTTAAGAAGGTAGTAGATATAGCTGTCTTCATACACACAAAACACTGATCCTACTGGTATAAACCTTGAACATTAAAAAAAATATATTTTTGTGTAATTTTAGTATACCTGTGCAGGCTTCTCACACTATACAAAGTGTTCATTCAGAAGAAGATAGGGAAAGTTTTTGTTTCTTTAAGAGGAGGAATGGTTCACCACCCACTTTGGTAGAGCAAATATGAAACATATAAGGTCAATGAAAACCTCAATGAAAACCACAATGAACACAAAATTCTTGCTGTAAATCTGATGGGTTTACTTATACAATCTGAAAGCTTAGTTTCACGGTGGCTCTTGCTTCTATATAGATGTAAATTTAAAGAAAGTGAACTTGAAGACAAGCTGTCATCACATATCAGTATTAATGCGTTCAGGAGCCTAGTGCTCCATAGGAACCCCCGCACCGTGCTTTTCTGACACTGATGAAGTGGTATGAAGAGACCCTGTGCATACAGTATAGAAAAGAGTTCCGCATGACAGACGCAAAGTCTACTAGAGACACTGTTTTAGTTCTGTTAAAACAACATGCGTGGAAAACCAAGAACACAGTCCATGTTATTTTAGGAAATTTATAAGAACTAGGCCATGAAATGCACCACGCATGAAATGAATACCTTCTACAACTTGTTGCTTGCCGTTTGCAGCAATAAATTCTCCTCCTTGCATACTTGTATTTTGTGATTCTGCTTTCCCACCAGAGAGCTTTTTGTACAAACATTTTTCCATCTTTCTCTGTTTAGGCAAGTTGGCCTTCAATTTATCATTCAAAAGTGCTAAGAGTGATGATTCTAAAATGAACATATGTCTATATACTATATAATATTATATCGTTTTTAGTTTTAATATTTTATAATAATTTTACATTAAAAAAGCCAGGTAATATGTATTATTTAATCGTATGGACAGATTAAAGCGGTGGTTCACCTTTGACTTAACTTTAAGTATGATGTAGAAAGTGACATTCTGAGTCAATTTGCAATTGGTTTTCATTTTTTATAACTTGAGGTTTTGAGTTATTTAGCAGCTCTCCAGTTTGCAGTGTCAGCAATTTGGTAGCTAGGGTTCAAATTACCCTAGCAACCATGCATAGATTTCAATAAGACACTGGCATATGACATAGGAGAGGGGGTGAATAGAAAGATGAGTAACAAAAAGTAACAATAACAATATGTTTGTAGCCTTACAGACCATTTGTTTTTAGATGGGTAAGTGACCCCCATGTGAAAACTCGAAAGAAACAGATAAAAACAGCAAATCATTAAAAAAAAACTATAAAAAATAATAAATTAAATTAAATTGGCCATTCTACAATATGCTAAAAGTTAACTTGAAAGTGAACTGCCCCTTAAAGTATGCACAGGGCTCTGAACAATCGTATGCTTTTTAGGTTTATATAACTGAGACATGCTTTTTCTGCCCAGTTTTCAGAGGGAACCCCACTGTTACAGAATCCACTTTAGAGTAGACCACGCCTCCCCAAACCCCTGGTTCTATACTATTTTGGGACAGGAAACCCAAAATAGTCTGTCACAAATGGGCCTAGGACTTTCCCCATCTCAATGAGGGAACCTGGAAAGATTTACTCGAACAAATACCTGAAAATAACATATAAAAAAGAGATCAATTCATTAACATTAAATTTATTACCAGAGTTTATTTAACACCACTGAGGCTGGCACAAATTTATCAGGGATATCCAGACATTTGTGTAAAGTGTAACAGTGAACAAGGTGATTACATGCATGTGTTCTGGGAATGCCCTAAAAAGCAAAGGTTCTGGTCGGCAATACTTACTCATCTTGGTAATACACTAGGGGGCAGACTCACTAAGCACTGAATTCGCTTAAATCGCAAAACACTTCACCAGGAGTAAATTCGCCAGGACAACGCTAATTCACTAAAATCTGAAGTTGTGTCCAGTGCGTCGAATGCTGGCGAAGTAGAGCTAGCGTTACTACGGCAAGCTAAGCGAAGTTGCGCTACCGCTGGCTAATTTGCATAAGGAGGGAAGTTAAAGTTGAATGGACGTATATGTTGCAGCAAATACATTACACTACACAAGCCCGGGAAACCTTAATAAAATAAAATAAAGGTGTTATATCGCCCTATGAGCCCAGTGTATAGTTTATGTGCCATATGCTAGGAAAAGTAGGGGGGAAGCTGGGTACCCCAGAAAAAAATTAAAAGTCGCCAGCATTTTTTTGGGACTTAGAAAAATTTTCAACTGTTTTTTGAGGAACTCCTATCTACTCTATTGCACTTCGCCTGGTCTGAGGTGGTGAAGGCAAGTCTAGCGCAAGAGGTAACGTTCAGTAAAATCTGCATCTGCAGAGCGCAACTTTGCCAGGTGTAAGGGAGCGAATTACCGCTAAAGTCTATCTCCTTCGCTCGCGAAATTACGCCATTAGTAAATCAGCGAAGTAACGAAATTACGTCACTCTGACAAATTTTCTCTAACATTAGTCACTTCGCCTTTAGTAAATCTGCCCCTAGGACTGCCTTATATCCGGACTCCAGAATTCTGCCTCCTGGGGCACACAAAAGGATTAAACTTTTCACCTTGTGACAGACTGTGCCTTTAGCAACTTGTCCTTTTTGCAAAGAAAGCCATCCTTCTGACTTTGAAAGCCATTGAGGCTCCAACCATTAGCTATTGGACAAAACTGATAAATTATATGCTCCCAAAGCAAAAACACGGCGAGGGGCTGTCCAGCCAAGTTTGAAAAAGTGTGGAATTGCTGGCTGGCTGACCGGCAAACAGCCGAGACAACCCTTTAGTAAGATACTACATCTTGGGTGCATTGACTTAATTTGCTAAGTCAGTTAAATCAATAAATAAAATCTTTCAAAAAAAAAAAAAAAAAGTATGTACAGGGCCAATCACCCAACAGCACTAAACTGCACCTTGCTTCAGATTTTGCCTATACAGAGAACTGTGCCAAAAGAGGCACCGTTTTGTTCCCCTTATTTCTCTAAGGAGGGTTTATGAAATAAAGGGTACACATTTGCTACATGTCTAATAGAGTCATCAACAGCAGTATTTACTAGGCACATGGGCAAAATTTGAGCCTTTTACCCAGGACAATGGAAAAATACACCCTAATTTGGGGTCTGTTTTTTCTTATATATTTACTTGCTTTATTCTTTTGATTCCAGATACCTATCCCTGCTTCTTGTAGCTGCAGGCTACAGTGGTCATTTACTTACTGCAAGTGCAGTTGTGGTCATTTAAAGTTTGGCACAGCCATTGCATGAAACGTATTATTATTATTATTATTATTATTAACTATTCATTAACCTTTTAAATGCCACAGATCGTAGAATCTATGTTCTGTGGCAAAGGTACTTGAAATGCCACAGAACGTAGATTCTACGTTCTGCAGCACTTCCGGGTTCTCGAGCGAAGGAGCGGCTGTTAGAGCCGCTCGCTCCGTTCCTCCTCGATCCCCTGCCCCTAGGCGTGTCAGCCGTGAAAATGTCTATACATATTGTCATTTGGGGGTCTCTGTGCGCCACATAGTTTGGTATATCTATGCATACTGGGCATCAAAGTGTTCAGTAGACCCCATGCATTCATATTTAGGATGTTTTATGCTGATACGTTACGAAATGTGGAGCATATAATGGGGTAAAATTCAAGCTTTGTGACAATTTTCAGAAATTTGATAAAAACCGTTATGTTCAGCATTGATTTGCAGTTTGGCAGTTTGCAGTAGAAACACTTATTTACCCATATTGGATTCGTCAGAATGTGTACTTTCTGAAAATATATGGTTTTCTGGGGTCTCTGTACTGTTAGGTGGTCTAATGTCGCATAATACACACACCGGGTGCTTATATTGCAGCAGCCAGCGTGTCAGCCATGAAAATGTCTATACATATTGTCATTTGGGGGTCTCTGTGCGCCGCATAGTTTGGTATATCTATGCATATTGGGCATCAAACTGTTTAGTAGACCCCTATGTTTATATTTAGGATGCTTTATGCTGGTAATGATACATGGACAATACGATGCTGGAAAGTTGAAGCTTTGAGGCAATTTCCAGATATTTCACCAAAACCGCCAAATTTGGCAAAGCCTTGCGACTCAGTAGTTTGGAGCAAAAAGGCATGGGTACCCATTTTAGATTCAGTAGAATGTGTACTTTCCAAAAATATATGGGGTTGGGGGGTAAACATATATTTCTGTGTTTTTACCCCACAAAAATGCAGTCAATGTGTTGATTTTTACTTTGGTAAACTTATGAACAATGGCCACCAAAATGTTCAGAGGAACCCTGGCAATCATATTTAGGGTGCTTTTTCTTAGTACGTAATGACACATGGGTGATATGGTGCTGGGAAGTTGAAGCTTTGAGGCAATTTTCAGATATTTCACCAAAACCGACAACTTTGGGAAAGCCTTGCGACTCAGTAGTTTGGAGCAATAAGGCATGGGTACCCATTTTAGATTCTGTAGAATGTGTGTTTTCCAAAAATGTATGGGTTTGGGGGGTAAACATATATTTCTGTGTTTTTACCCCACAAAAATGCAGTCAATGTGTTGATTTTTCATTAGCTGAAGTTACCCACGGGACTGTTTGTATGCGCTAACTTCATTTTGGGGCCTCTAAATGCCAGATACTTTGGTAAACTTATGAACAATGACCACCAAAATGTTCAGAGGAACCCTGGCAATCATATTTAGGGTGCTTTTTCTTAGTACGTAATGATACATGGGCGATATGGTGCTGGGAAGTTGAAGGTTTGAGGCAATTTTCAGATATTTCACCAAAACCGACAATTTTGGGAAAGCCTTGCGACTCAGTAGTTTGGAGCAGAAAGGCATGGGTACCCATTTTAGATTCAGTAGAATGTGTACTTTCCAAAAATATATGGGTTTGGGGGGTAAACATATATTTCTGTGTTTTTACCCCACAAAAAATGCAGTCAATGTGTTGATTTCTCAGTAGCTGAAGTAAAGTCCTGAACAATTTGGATGTGCTAACTTCATATTGGTGTCTCTAAATGCCAGATACTTTGGTAAACCTATGCATAATGGGTATCAAACTGTTCAGTGGACCCCTGGCAATCATATTTCAGGTGCTTTTTCTTGGTACCTAATATAGTTTGGGATATGCGGAGCAGCCAAATAAAACCTTTGAAATGATTTTTCAGAATTTTGAGTTTTTTTTTTTTGAAAAACCGCTATGTTCAGACAAGCTTTTATGTTTGGTAGTTGGGAGTAGAGAGACATAGTTACCCATTTTGTAATCGGCAGAATGTGCACTTTTCAAAAATGTATGGTTTTCTGGGGTAAACCTACGGTTTCAGGATTTTTTGCCTTGGAATCTAAAGCATGCTGTTTTCTGCCTTAGTGCTTTCAAAATTCGGTAATATACTGCCGGGAGTTTTTGCTGTACAGAAATCCTAAATCTCCCCAAAACTATACATATCTGGTATTGGCACGTTCGAGAGACATAAGGCTTTCCAAATCAGTTGGATTTTCATCCCTAAAATGAAATATTTTTCTGGTATAAATTGATATACGATGAAAAATTTTTCATTTTTTTTTGGTATTTAGCACTATAAATTTTTTTGCACAGGTGGAAATACATGAAAACATGAAAGCTCAGTTTCTACCGAAAAAAACAATGTGTAGTTTTCCTAGGTAAACTATAGGTTTCCCCTCAGAAAATGCCCCTAAAGTGAGAGAGCACAAAATGTTTCAAAAACGGCTGGCATTTCGCGTAACCAAAATGTGAAATTCTGCTGGCACTTAAAGGGTTAAAGATACCTGTGTCTGAAGCCACTCTTTTGAGTTCCATGTAGTTGCACTTGTTGATCTGCCTTCATTCTGATTCCTTTTCCTCAAGCGTGTCAATTGATGTTGGGGGACTCAGGAGCTACCACAGTTCCCAAAGCAGCCTGTGTAAAATGACAAAACAAAATTGTATCCAAAGAATTGGAAGCAAGCATAATTTTGATGCCAAGTGCCAGAAGTGAGTGAATCCAATTCAACTGTGTATATGCTGTAACAAATGCACAAGTGCAAGAATTTTGACTTAGTTAGGCCAGCTACGCTTACCTATGATGCTAAAGTTATGGAAAAAATCTCTGCATAAAATCATGACAATTGCTTTAACATTTTACTTTGGACTTTTGTTCTTGCTGTAAGCAAATTACCTCTTTTGTCTATGTAATGTGCTGAAATATTACATTCAAGGTTTTGTATAAGCTTTCCAGAACTGCAGGCTTCTGGGCTACTCACAATAGTTTATTATTTGGTGACTATTATGGCATAAAAGATCTTGCATATTCAAGGAAGGAATGTTAATTTTCTGCTACCACATACTGCATGTTTCTGATTAAAGCTGGTGACTAAAAGTGTTTGCATCATCTAGTCTATTAGCTAGTTAGCCAATTATACAGGATCATTTTGGCACCCACAGGTTGGATCGTTGAGATCTCATACTGTACTGGGCCAACCAATATTACTTTAGTTATGCCCACATTCATACTGATCCTTGCAAATGAATGAATTGTATAGCAAATCAGTGAGTGTGTGGGCATCTTACGTACCACTTTAGTAAGATCAGAAGATTATTGTGGAAGGCAGCAGGAGTCCAGGAAATACTTTGAATTGTCTTTACTGCAAGCAATATTTCACCATTGGAAATAAATGTATTTGATCAAACATTTTTTTGTTAATTAAAAAAGGTGATTTGCCACTGAATTTCTGCTTCACTTTTCAGGCACCTCGTTGTTCAGTTTATACAAACATTTACTTTTCCAAATGCTCACCTAGTGCTTGGAGAATTAAGGAAACATAACCTAAAATGTATATTTCTGTAACGATTGTGTTACATTTCATGCACACATACCAACCTTTCTATATTCTCATTCTATATAAGTCTGAGCTACTTGTTTAAAAAAAGACTTTGCATGTTCTGGGAGACTGGCACAAATTCACTCCAATATTCGCAGAAGTATAGCTCTTTTTTTAAGTGAATACTTTTACCCAACATTTATCTACATTGTTAAACAAATAAAAAGATTATACAGTATATTTATGACATCTGTGAAAGCAGAACCATCTGAATGAGACAAAAATAAGCGTGCTGGAATAACAATTCCAGTATGTTCTGCTGCATACATCATAAGATCTTATAGGAACATTTTAAAGCCAGTTAAACAGCTATGAAATTTGTGGTTTTGATGTGTTTATCGCAAAAAGCACAAACATGAGTCTGATATCCAAGAACTATCTGAACTGAAGTGCTGTGAGTTTATAATCTGCCTTTCAGTTACTTGAATATTGTGGATTTCATGCATATGAGTAGGAAAAATATCCACATACGAATGTATATATGCAGATTACTAAATATAATGTGAAATTAAATGGACACATTGGAATCAGTTTGCTTGTGAACCAGGATATCATCACTACACTACTGGCATGAAAATAGAAACAGTTACATTTAATCATCTCTGGGGCTGAAATATATGGGAAAATATTATATGACATGAACAGTAATTGATGAATTTTGCCTTTCTATTCCCACATGTCATATTTCTGACCCAGTTATGACCCAATTCATGAGCCAAGGCTATCAACTTTGGTCTAACATGGCAACATTTGTGTAAGTACTTGTGAAGAGGCTGTACTATGCTGCTAAAAGCAACAAAACAAAATAATCTTGTAATCAGTGTTTTTTTTTCTCTAACTTACAGAACATCGGTGTTATGTTAAAACAGCGTTTTTGCTTGGGACACTTTCAAACATGTTTTCTGCTGTCAATTTTGAACAAAAGTGTCAAATTCCTTTGGATTTTTGTTTTTACTCTAAATTAAATGCAGAAGATATGGACTTTGGATTTTTGCTTTGGTACTTCAGTAGGCCGTTAACAAGTTCTTCCTTCTCTTTCCATGAGATGTGTAGACCAACTAGCGCATTGTTTGTGCATAGAGGAGAGTTTCTCAAAATTATATTCAACATCTTCGAACGAGAATATAAGGATTTGTTCCATAATTCTGAGGAGCATTTTGAACAAAATTCCACCCAATCACTCACCTTATTTTCTAGTCCTCAGAGTAACAAGTTTACCAGTGGAGACAGCAGTCATGGCTAACATCCATATTTCCATTACTTTAGCATAAGAAAACAGAAAATATTTTGAATCTCCCTAAACTGAATGTACATTTAATCAACTGCCATCAATCAGTTGAATTTACTTATTAACAGAGAAAATATTTGTAAAATGGATTTTCGTGTGTCCCTTGACTTCTAATATTTTACTACACATACTGCCCTATTAATGTACAGACTGAAAAAATCAGTCAAGCATCTGTTTCGGTTAATTGAAGTGAAAACTGTTTTGTCCCCAAGCTCATTTGTCAAGGGTTCCATACACAATTATAACTAATTTTATGTACACGCCTATAAGATGGAAAACATGTTAAGTAGTGTTTTTTTCTTCTCCAGGTAAATCATTTTTTAATATCGTCTGAGAATAAGGGGGTTGTTTCCTAAATGTAATTTTTTTCCCTCATATTTTACCAGAAACAAACTCAACCTAACTCACATCCACAAATGTGGCTTATTTAGTAATATTTCTGGTCGAATATATCGGAAAGAAAAAACCTTGAATTTCTAAGCTTCAAAAAAAACTTGAAAATTTTGATTTTCTATTTGAATCATACGACTTTATTGTTTGCGACTCAGAAGACTCAAATTTGTCTTGT
Source organism: Xenopus laevis (assembly GCF_017654675.1). Taxonomy (NCBI): domain Eukaryota; kingdom Metazoa; phylum Chordata; class Amphibia; order Anura; family Pipidae; genus Xenopus; species Xenopus laevis. The sequence continues at coordinate 61,991,582 of NC_054378.1, read as the reverse complement.
TTTCGAGTGAAATCCAGCATCAAACACCCCAAAACTTCCAAAATCGTGAAGGTTAAAAACATCTTCAAATGGTTAAAGGTTAGGTGAATTCAACACTCAAAAAATTAAACGCCTTTGAAAACTTTGCTTTGTTTGCACTGTTTCAAGACTATTCTTTAACCTAGTGAATTGCAGGGTTAATGTTAAGATGCACAATTGTTTCCTGTTCTTGATAAAAATTTCCTTTTGCACTATTTAGTATGAAATGATGTCAGCAAAAGGTGCCTGAACCCTACTACTCTATGGAACTTGCCTCAGGGAATTCTCTAGAATGGTCCACTGTTTCTACAACTATCATTTCCAGGTAACATTTGACATATGAAAACCCCTGATTTTTCTCATTGGTATTGGTATTTATCTACATATTTGTGATCTCTCAAAGGTTGTGAATTATGGTTCCACTGGGGATTGAACCCAGGACCTTCTGTTTGTAAAGCAGATGTTATGACCACTATGAAATGATGCTACAATTGTTAACTGGCCACGATTACAACAAGCAAGATTGTATCCTCTAAATATGTTTATGTGGATGTCCTCTGACAAACAAATCCTGAGTAATACATTTTACTATAGTGTTTTCTACCATTTGATTTTTGATCTTGGTTACTTTCCCTTTTATCTTGACTTAGTTTGACGGCTCAAATTTTCAAAAGCTCACTACAGCTGACAGCTTCGCTGGGGAATTGAGCTCATGCCATTCTGCATGTAAAGCAGACGTGAAAACCACTACACTATGAAGCCCCAGTTCAGTTGGATCTTAATGTTGATGATCCAATCACTAGTTAATTTCCCCAGATGTTCCAAAACATTTCTACTTTGCATATTTATTTCTCTGCATAGTGGTGACATTCCCAGCAAGTTATATGTTTAAGTCTGTAAATTTTCCAGTATGTCTATACAGATATCCTAAAGAAAACAAATCCTAAGTAATCCATGTGTCTACTGTGTTCTTAACCATCTTTATCCTGGTGAAATACCGGGTTAAAGTTGTACATAAGATACAATGATTGATTTGATTTTTTTCCTTGGCAACTTTTCCTTTTATGTTGGTTTAATTTGATGGCTCAAATTGTCAAAAGGTTTGAGTGATTTATGGTTTCACTAGGGATTGAATCCAGGCCCTGCAGCGTATCAAGCAGACACGATAACCTCTACACTATGAAACCATGGTGAATCTGCTTTTAAATGTCCAATAACTTCCCAGATGTCTCAGAACATTGAAAAAAAAACAAGATTAATTTCTCTCCATAGTTGTGACTTGTTTTTTTCCCAGCTATTATATATTTAAACCAGTATTCCTCCTGTCAAGTCATGTCATGTGATTATAGTGTTCTTAACCATCTTTGTTCTTGTGAATTGAAGGGTTAAAATGGTATGAGACACCTATTCGATCTTTGTCCTTGTATGTTGGCTTATATTGTCAAAAAATCCCTATAACTTACAGTTTCACTGTTGATTGAACCCAGTATCTTCTACACTATGGAACCTCAATGTAGGCAGAGTACACTGTCCAAAATTCAATCACTAATGTAACCAAATGTTCCAAAATATTTTAAAAAAAATCAAGAATATTTCTTTTTTGCCTATTAATTTCTCTGTGACTTGTTTTTCCCCACCATGTTGAAGTTACTTTTTAATGTCCAAGATCTAATTCCCCAGATGTCCCAAAAGATATGAAAAAAGTCAAGAATATTTTAACTTTTACAATGTCTATATGTATCTATAATATTTGTCAGAACATCATGATGGCAGATCAGCAGGGACTGGAATCTTAATTACCAGGTTTCATTTTACTAAGTTTCTGTGTGCGATATTTTCATTTTCCATGGTTACTGACTTCTGACTTTTTTTGACAACAACTTGTCTGCTGCCTGCTCTGATGTTTACCTGTCATCAAGATACTGCTGTTTTCTGCCTACCCTGACCTTTCCTGGCCACTTCTTGACTGTTAGTTTTTTTGTGACCCCCTTGGCCCATCTGAAAGTCACAAGGGGGATGACATTAGAAGATTAAATGGTCAGAAAGAAAAGCAGTATGAGTTAGGTGGATGAGTTTACTGGGTTTACTTCACAATGTTGAATACAAACTAGGGGCTCCGTTTAGGAAATTAATAAATAAGGTGCTCATAAAAAGGTAGAGTGATAAATTCCAAATAAAGATAGAAAGTAAAAGACCATAGATGATGCAAGACCATCACATAGATCAATAGAAGAAAGAGTAAAGGAGATATCAAAAAGAGGAGGAAACAGTGGGAGGGTCAGCATTACCATCCCCTAACTTTGCAACATAAACACTACAATCCGCAGAATAACTATCATCCCGAGTGTAACAAATTTACCATTTATTGCACAACTTTATTCCAAAGAGAGTGAAATCCCAAGCTGCAGTCACCATCATTTATCACATAATGCATTTTGAACTGACATTTTATTCTGTCATGTGTTATTTATCATCTATAAGTAAACATTGTACCAGGCAATTTGCTGCCAGTAAAATCAAACCCTGACTATGTATTAATCACTTTTATAAAAATATTTCTCTTTTACAAATTAAAAAAAAAAACATTAATTTCATGAAATGTTCAACTCATTATTTAGAGGCTCCAGAAATAAATTATAAAATATAGTGATTGATGCCAATACAAATTTAATATTTGCCCTCTACATTGCACATTTACCCTTTATAAATTGTTTGGCATCTCCATTGCCACAGCCTGTTGTACAGATCAGAATGTGCTGAAAGGAATTCTACTTTAATGGACATTTTGCCTTACCTTTTGACTTTCATGGATTGTATATCCGAAGCGCTTATAAATACTCTATGATGATAGAAATAAAAAAAAAAGATAATGAAGTGAAAAGTCTCTTTTAATCAATGACAAATTTAGTACTTGTTGCAAAAATTGTGAAGATAATAGTTTTCCATGTCACTTCTCTCGGCTTTGTAGCTGTAAAATAGCTTTGAAATTCTGCTTTTCTAGCTAAAGAAATTAATAAGCGGTCATTTCTACCAGGGAAATTTTAGGGGCCCATCCTCTCTAATCATCATTAAGAACTAAATCCACGGGAGAAGAGGTACTTTACTGATTGTCAAGTGGAAGCCATTACTCATTTGATGAAGCTCTTGGCACAATGCCGTTTATTCTACTGTAGGGCCTGCTGCTTGTTCTACTTCATCTCGTGCAATCAAGGCTGTTTCTGCTTGCCAAGATTTATTTATAGAGAGGAAAAAAGGTTGAGATGTTCCTGCTTCAAAAACAACTTACAAAGTTTGCAAGTGAAGAACTGTCCTTATTTGTTATTGGAGGTTAAAAGTCAAAAGGTTGAGAATGACAGTAGTTTAATTTTTAGTGTCATAGAAATGAGTGCAGGTATCTGTGTGGGTGCGATATGAGGGTGATGATATCACAAATTTCAATTCAATGACTGAATATTATGCGGCAACAAAAGGTTCGATTTCTAGGGGTGCCAAATCTTTACTTCGACTATTAAATAAAAGCTATACCCCCCCCCAAACAATGTAGGTCTCTATAAAAATAAGTTGCTTAATACAGCTCATATGTAAACAATAAATGAAACATTTTCTTAATAATACTTTTTAGTTATATGTGTCATTGTCTAATCATAAATAAAAAATTGCCATTTTAAAAATAAGGGCTGCCCCCTGGGATCTTAGTATTCGCGGTGCACACAAAGAAAACATACATGTTAGGTCACATGAGCCAATTAACAGACAGCGTTTTGTCTTTTGCTTCCACACTTCTTCCTGCTACAGTTAGAGCTATAGTATTTCAGGTCAGATGATCTGTCACGTCTGGTATCCCAAACACCCAGAGTAAACCCCAAGGTCCCGGTCTCCGCTCACTCTTCTGCCTATAGCAGCCGCCTATGACTTCAGGAGGAGCCTTCCGATGCCACCAGGACTTAACGTAAGAGGACCAAGGGGGAAGCTCTGGGCAGGCAAGGGAACCCTATAGTATACAGAAAGGACGGAGCGTGGTCAAGGGACAGGCCGGATCAAACCAAACAGACTAGATCATATATTGCACCCAGGAAATATGGAACATAGACCTATACTGGGCAATGAGTCAGAGCAGATTAGTGGGTTTTATAGCCTGTCAAATGGCTTATACAAATCACCTGTGGCCAAATTGGCCACAGGTGAAACAAGCCAGCACAGAAACACGAGGTCCCTGGTTCAACTCCAGGTAGGTTATCACATGATCTTTGAGGCAGCACAAAGACCATGATGAAATGGTTGTTCAAGGCAAGAGATGTAAAAAGGAAATATTTACTTAAATATATATACACCAGTTTTGTAAGATTCTTTAATATGCCACTTTATTTCATATAAACCATCTGTTGCTTCAGTATTCATTTTGGGGGTATAGTTTTTCTTTAATTATCGTTCATTTCTTTGCAATAATTGTGTATAGAAAATCTTTTTGCATGAAAATGTCTATTTTGCATTATTTTTGTTTTCATTGTATTGATGGGTAGAAAGTCAAGCATTGCATTTGCCTATCACCTATTTGATGCCACTATCATCTGTTAGGAACCTCGACCTTTGATAAATCTGCCCCCACATGTTATTTACCATTAAACTAAGCTTAGCACTATGTATTATCATATGTAATATTCTTAATAAAATGTGCAGATGAAGGGGAATTTAGTGATTGCTATAACATGGTGCCAGGGAATATATACTGATCATTTTGTTGTATCCACTTGCTGCAGTTCTTGTTTAGATCAGCACTTCCACTTATCTAGGGGACTTTACCCCATTTGTAAAAAAATGAGCTGGGGATGGGGCTTATATATTAGTTTCCCAATGGCACTTACATTTGAGAGGCTATGTGCAAACCATAGCCATTGTATAAAATATTTTTACTTTGCATGACTTGGATAAGTAGTTATTTAAAAAAAACAATTATAATTAAATAATATAGATATTCATTTTTATTTGTTTAAAATTAAAGTAAAATTGATTTAACATTATGCTGAACAGATTTGGAGACACGCTCCTACCCAAGTGACAAAGAAGCCATATTGCTGCCTGTGACATCTAGTAAAATATTTCAGAAACGTTTGCTGGTCCAGGTGCTACAGCATAAATGTAACATTACAGGTTCACTTGTTTTATACAGTGCACCCTCCACTACTGTAATAATGCATATATATGCATTTATGCATTTCCATAAGTGCTATCTATTCTGGTTTAAATTATTTTAAAGATACTATCTATGCTTGCTGTTGTATAGCTGTGAGTTCTAACTCACTTCACAATCACCTAAATTGTCTTGTAAATGTATTTCATTTATGGTCATTCACCAAATGCAGGTGTTGTTAAAATGATTAGTATAAAGCATGAATTGTGACTCTTAGAACTGTGACAATACTAAAATAAGAAGCACACATCATTTTCTCAAGCTAAAATGTTAAAGGGTTTTTAAAATATCCTTTTAGAGTCTATTAACTTTGCGGCATAGAGCCAAGGATTCATAAGAAACACTGCATGCTTCCCCCTACCTTCATATATCTTATTGGGAGTACAGTTACCCATATAGTTGTCTTTCCAGTAAATAACAGAACCTATGGCATCTGGATACCACTAATTATTCCATTGATTTTAATTACTTAGTTTAACAGATGTAAATTTAAAATAGTTTATAATAATAGTTTATAATAATTCATGAGTTCACTTACTTGAAAGCAGTTTTAGGACTGAACCGAGGGTGCAGGCTGCCTTACAGAGATGTTGGAGTATAACATTATGAGAGATGAACTTTAATGTAGGCTATTTCGAATAAATTTGGATCACCGTTGTTATGTTTTGGGTAACCGAGGATGAATAGAGTATAACAGTGCTTCATTAGCAGGCTCATGCAGCCATTACACAACAGTAAGTTTCACTTTTAAGCTGACAGGAAGTATGCACAGTATAAGTCTGGGCACAGTGACATCTACAGGCCATTTGTATAAACAGCACATATTCCCCCTATAGTAGGAAAGCATTTGGGCAAATGTAATAAACAACAACAATGCATCTTAAAGCAATAATATACATTATTCACATCACATAGTCCTGGGTCCATGCAGGTACTTTTCTGATTCTCTCAGTACGCCTTATAGGTTCACTTTCTTCAGGCCTATTGCAGTTGACATCAGGAGTAGGAAAATGTCCTACTTTTGTGCATTTGCGGCACTGTTTAGCTTTTGCAAGACATGTAACATGATTTGCAGTGTGTTGTGTTGAACCACAGCGAATGCAGTATTTTCTATTTGCTGCACGGTTTTGCAGTGTAGGTGAATCCCTTACCTTAGCACTGTATTTTGCCTGTGACTGTGCATTATTAGGCCACAGTGTTGAATTCACAATCTGTACATTCCCAGCAGTTCCCTGACTGAGAGTTTTAGCCTCTGCCACTGCTGTTTCAATTTGGCTAGCTACTGTAATAGCCTGTGCAAGGGTTAAATCCTGCTCTAGGAGCAGTCTCTCTCTAATGTGAGGTGCGTTTGTTTTTTCCACTATTTGGTCTCTTAGCATTTCATCTGTTAGATTCCCAAAGTCACAGGTAACAACCACCTCTCAAAGAAGCTACAAACTGTTCTGTGGATTCGCCATTACGCTGTCCACGTTGGAGGAATTTTTATCTTTCAGCCACCACATTCACTCTTGGCATGAAAAAGTACTTTTTAGCAGTAAGAGCAGTTTCATAAGTATCATCAGGTAATGGTAATGTATAGAATATGCGCTGTCCCTCTGCTCCCAGGCAGTGAATATGTAAAGCACACTTTCTAGCAGCAGAAATCTCCCCTTGGTCAGCAGCAATAATGTAATTTTCAAACATATGGATCCAAGCAGTAAAAGGTATGGTAGGCTCACCAGGGTTTGGAAGAAAAGGTGCAGGCTGCTGCAGAGGTAGAAGAGCCATCTCACCTTCAATTGTTATGTTTTGGGTAGCCGAGGAGGAGTAGAGTATATCAACCGTGCCTGGCCATATTGCATGCTTTGGCTGAAACATGAACCATTCTTTTTTTTATTAAACTCTACTTCTAGTAGCTATCAGTATAAAATGGTATTACAGTCTGTAGAGAATATCTATGCTTAAGCAAGTAATGTAGGTTCTTATTTAGTAGGGCACCAGTTTGCATTTCTAACATTCATATGTGAATCCTTTAATCTGCTAAAACATATATATATATATATATATATATATATATATATATATATATATATATATATATATATAGACCCCAGAGAAGAGTGAAAAGGTGTATTTTGCCTTTAATTTCTCCCCTGTAGGAGCTGAAAGCTGCAAGGGAGATGTGTCTAACCAGAGAATGGTTTCTCTGTTTAATGTATTTTGCTGGCTGGCCCTGGAAGCTATAAGGGTAAATTTACTAAAGGGCAAAGTAACTAACGCGGGCGAAAATTCGCCAGGGTGACGTCATTTCGGTACTTCGCCGATTTACTAACGGTCACTGCCATAACTTCGCTAGCGAAGGAGATAGACTCTTACGGTACTTCGCTCCCTAACAACTGGCGAATATGCGCTCTGGCGAATGGAAGTAACTACGCAAATTCACTAAGATGCGGATTTTACTGAACGTTACCTCTTGCGCCAGACTTGCCTTCACCACTTCAGACCATGCGAAGTGCAATAGAGTAGATAGGAGTTCCGCAAAAAATAGCGTCTTTTCCTTTTTCAGGGTGATAACATTTTTTTGGGGTAACCGCATCCCCCTACATTTCCTTACATATGGGACATAAACTTTACACTGGGCACATGTGTAGGGCAATATAACAACTTTATTTTATTCTATTAAGGTTTCCCGGGCTTGTGTAATGTAATGTATTTGCTGCAACATATACGTCCATTGAACTTTGACTTCCCGCCGTATGCAAATTAGCCAACGCTAGCGCAACTTCGCTTCGATTGGCACAGTAGCGCTAGCGCAACTTCACCAGCGTTCGGTGCCCTGGACGCAACTTCGGATTTTAGTGAATTAGTGTTGTCCTGGGGAATCTATGCCTGGCGAAGTGTTGCGCTGTGAGCGAAGCCGTCGCTGCTGAATTTTTGGAGGTTAGTGAATTTGGTCTTGCTCTTATGTTCTAATAAATTTTTCAATTTTTTAACTGATTGATTCATTATTGTTGGAGGTACTCACATCTTTCTTTTGAAATGTGGTTAGTGAATTTGCCCCACAGTGTCTGGAAAGGAACAGGCAGTCTGTTCCGGTGGCCCAGTTCGCATGTTGGAGCTTACTTTCCACAGGGAGGCTGTCCTGCGGGAAGGTATTTAATCCTAGTTAAGTGTTAGGAAGGTCTCTCACACCAGGCACATAACAGGAAGGCTACCTGTCTGTGTTAGGAACTCCCAGAAGGGCTGAGGGTGCTGCCTGCCACTGCAAGGAGCAGAGGGAGATGTGACCAGATGGTTGAGATTGAGTCTAAAGTGATTGAGGTGCTGTCAGAAGGTGAGCCAGGCCTGAAGTTGGTGATCTGATATCCCAGGAGGGGAGAGTTTACAGGGCTTAGTGAGATGCCTGAATATTCCAGAGTGTTGAAACCAATCTGTATGGTGAGAACCCCAGTATGGGGAAAGTATATAACTGCGTGCTGTTAAAACACTAATGAACTGTTTTCCTGTATGCCAGCGACTTTATGTTGGAAGAGTTTTCCTAAATAAACTAGTGTTTTTGCCTGAAGACATGGTGTCCCGACAGTCCCTGTCTTTAAGCTCCTGATCCTCTGGTTAGCTGCCTACCATAGCTAATTTCCCTCAATTATGTGTACAGACTGCCATCTTGTCCTTGATAAAGGCCCTAATGTGGGCCGAAACTTTAGATGGAGAAGTTTGAGGAATAAACACCGATATTTCACTAATTTTGGAGTGCTGGTTCTTTTGAACTATACATAATAACATTAACTCAATACAGATTTCAACAGACCGAAACACCCCTGAGTGTTAGTCGTTTTATATTATATAATATAATAAGCAGCTGGTCCCTGTGTCATGATCTAATATTTAGACCTGTTTATCATCCTTGTCTTGCATCTTTAATATGTGTAAATTGTATGTCATCTATGGTCCACACTATCTCCTGTTTTGCACCCAGGGCAGGTACTAGGAGTAGGTAGGTAGGAGAGGCATGTGTTAGGGTACAACACTTGGGGAGCACTGAGCATGTACCATTTCTGTCTGCTTACACCTAGTTCTAGCCCTTCTGTGCCACCCAAGGCAGCCAGTTGAGGGAGAGATCACTCTCCATGGCCTGGTACGACGAACAGTCATTTAAGGTGCCACAAGGGTGCAGGGGCCCATTGTTGCCTCAACCACTACTGTTATTTGGCCATGCACTGTTTGCACCTGCATGTATCTTTTAATTTGCTACCCTTAAACATAGTACAGGTATGGGAACTATTAACTGAAATATTTGGTACCTGTGGTTTTCAAAGAGTATTGGTTTTTTGCTACTTTTAATTGCTCATATTCCAGTCTCTTATTCAAATCAGTGCATGGTTGTTAGGGTGAATTGTACCCTAGCAATAGGATTGCTGAAATTGCTAACTGGAGAGCTGTTAAATGCTCACAAATATTAAAAAATAACAACAAATGGCAATTGTCTCATCATACTAAAAAATATTTTTTAGTAAGGTGAGCAACCCCTTTAACAGGTTAATGGATAAAAAAAATCCTATAACTGTGCAAAATAATTTGTAAGCACTTATTCAGTATAATGTCACATTTAAAAATAATTAAATTAGGATTCTTCTAAAAATATGTTTAGCAGGAAATCTTTAATGTGTGGTTTTCCATCTACTAATATGGCAACCCCCAGCCTACCCAAAGATCTATTAAGAGTGAATGAGACCATAGAGGGAGGAAGAACAAAAGAAGGCTTGTTTACATGTTTCAGTTTTTGCTTCCTACCACCCCTTGTAAAATCACCTTATTGATTAGGACCTGTCTGCTTCACTTTCATTAATAGACAAGGGTTATTTTTACTTAGCTGTGTTTGATGAGCCCAGACCATATGAGTGCCTAACTTGCTGCTTACATGGCAATACAATTAGAATAGTTTGGTTTGTACCCCAAAAACACCTGCCATATGTAATTTGTTTTCATAAAATAGTAAAATATGATGCTTATTATTGTAGTAACTTTAACCATTTTTAGTTCTATTGTTAAAGAAGCTTTCCAATGGCTCAGCCATGTCATAGTGCATAAAAGTGAACACTACTTCATGAAATTACACACTACTGAAATTGTTCACTTGAGTAATATTTGAAAGCTTTTTAGCTATTTCCATGATTCTTGAAGCAGTGGAGAAGTGGATGTAAGCAGCAGATGGTGTCATTATGTGCATGTAATTGGCTGGCTGAAGCTTGGGGGGTGGAGTAATAGAAGGAATACCAATGTGCTGCAAAAATGCATCATTTTATGGGCAAATGGGCAAATCACATTTTATCTATACAGTAATAACTGCTATAAAATGAAGTACACCTTAAACTCATAGTTATATTAATAGAAGACATCTTATGCCTAGAAGTACATTTCTAGTCTTTAGACCCTTATCTTGAGATACATCTTCCTGGCTACATATTTGATGTTACATGGAAAATATCTTGTATATTGCACAAACCGATTCAGAGCCATGTTTCAATTTACTGGCCATGTAACTCACTACGAAAGCAAGTTTAGTTTAGAGGAGAATTACTCAAAAGTGGTAATATGTGAACCTCATGTTCAGCAAGGTTCAAGAACAGATACTTTTGGTCTTTTTGGTTCAATCCAAGATATATTACAAATGCTATTTAATTAGTTATTCGGCCATCGCCAAAAATTTAAAACACAGCAAATAAGTCTTTGTCCTATACTTCATCCTAATTAACCTTTAGCCTAAGGCAGGGGTCCCCAACCTTTTTCACCCATGAGCAACATTCAGATTTAAAGAGAGTTGGGGAGCAACACAAGCACGAAGAATGTTCCTGGGTGGTGCCAAATAAGGGTTGTGATTGGCTATTGCTAGCCGCTATGTGGACTGGCAGCCTACAGGTGGGTCTGTTTGGTAGTACATCTGGTTTTTATACAACCAAAACTTGCCTCCAAGCCTGGAATTCAAAAACAAGCCCCTGCTTTAAGGCCACTGGGAGCAACATCCAAGGGATTGGTGAGCAACATGTTGCTCAGGAGCTACTGGTTGGGGATCACCGGCCTAAGGCAACACTACACGAATCTCCACCTGCAGAGAATTAACCTCCATGCTGCTCCACTTCTGCTGCATTGCCAGCACCCAGAATCATTACCTCTGAACGGGGGCACGTGATATTTTGCATTTTGCATCAAAATACATTGTGCCTGCACCTGAGTGGAGGTAATGATTCTGGGTGCAGGCAGAATAGTAGAAGATTAGCTGGGGGCAGTGGATTCTTGGCCTGTGGAGAAATGCAGTAGTCTGGCCCTAGCCTAAAGCTAGGCTTCAAAGAATGCACATAGACATTCTTCCCAATTGTCATCCTAGTTGGCCTTTGGGCTGGGTGCCCCAGCCACTGCTATGCGCTCCCCCATGGAAGCCAGCTCCAAAGTTTTGGAACCACTATCAGAATAAATCATGTTATATGCATTATAGTTTATAATGGTGTTATAATGTGCTGCAAAGAGCTAGTTTAGATCCATTCTGCCAAAACCTCTCATGGTACAAGCCACATAAATGAGCCAAAGTACATTCATGTTCAAATGGGTTTCACATACTTTTTGTAAAGAGTACTCTATCATTCATAACCAGTTATCGGTTTCTTGAATTCCTTTTCAATATATTTTCACACTGTGCAATCTATTCTTGAAATATTTTCAGTACTATATGCAATAAAACAAATTGATTTAAATTCCCCATTAAACAACTACACGCCCTTAGAACAATTTCAACAGATCTCATTCAGTGTTTGTAGAATCAGTTGGTTCATTCTAAACACTTGCATGATTGATTCGAAAGAATGCGGCAGCTAATGATCCTTATATGCACTGCAGCTCCTGACTTGCTGATGACATGTACATTTTTGGTAAGTACATGATTTTCTTTCTTTTTTCCCTTAAGAACTGCCAGTGTTAAATAGTTCCAAAAAAGGTATTCTCATTTTGTACTATATTAAACTTTGATTTTAGGACACGCCTGCATACCAGTTATTTATGTACTGGGACAATGAGCTGGTAGTTTTTGCTCGACTGATGTTATCCAGTCATTTTTTTATTCTCCTTACACATATGTTAATTGGATGGACCCTACTAAATAATGTGTGTAATATAGGTACATTTACCCACTTGTAGTATAAGTCTCAGTTGTGAATACAAGAACATGTATGTAATTCTTATCTAAAAATAGCAACATTAATATATTGGCAAAAATAAAACAAAATTCTATTATTTTAAATCCATATTTAGCCTCCTGTATTTCAGGCTCCATCATTTTAGGCTTGAATTGGCCTAAGGAACCATTAAATTAAACTGTAAGCTCTTCTGAATAGGGCCGTCTGATTCTATTTTCTTTTCTATACTCTTTTTTTTCTCTTATTCTGAAAGCCCTTGCTTGTTAAATTTTTGTAAGATCCTTGTTTGATATAAATGAATGTAAAGCGCTGAATAATTTGCAGGCATTAAATAAATAAATGAGAATGACGATCACTTACAGTACATTAGTTGGTATTCTTCTGAAAGAAGAAAAAACACTTGGTTGTTTCTTTTGTGAATTAAATATTGATCTAAATAATGTGCAATTTCTTTTTCTGGCAAAAGTATATTATATCTTCTAGTGACAAGGACAGTTTTCATGGCAGACAGCACCATTGTAGCATAATATCAACCAATATAGGCAAGCTACAAGCTATTTAACTTCAGTATTACAATTCTGTGTTCTGCCCCATGTAGGTAAACCTACCGCAAAGTATTTCCACCTATAAATCATTTTAATTGTACCTAGATCATATCATTTCCTAGTTGTTTTTACAATTGAAAATTAACAAGGGAAATTAATGAAACCACAATGGGAGAACTATTACTACATCTGACTGTTATTATAAGTATACTGGTACGGGACCTGTTCTCCAGAATGCTCGAGATCTGGGGGTTTCTGTATAAGTGATCTTTCTGTAATTTGGATCTCCAAGTCTACTAAAAAGAATCTAAATATTAAATAAACCTAATAGGATTGTTTTTCCTCCAATAAAGATTAAGTATATCTTAGTTGGAATCAAGTACAAGGTACTGTTTAATTATTACAGAAAAAAAGAAAATTGTTTTTCAAAAAATGGAGCCTATGGGACACAGCCTTCCCGTAATTTGGAGCTTTCTGCATAATGGGTTTATGAATAATGGATCCCACACCTGTATTTAAATAAAAACTGGTATTTCTTTCCACCCAACTCCACCCACCTGTGAAATCTAATCAAACACAACACCTGTAGATATTCCTTCATGTGTGCACATATATATATATACACACTGTGTATATATATATATATATATATATATATATATATATATATATATATATATATATATATATATATATATATATATATATATATATATATATATATATATATATACTGTATATAGAGAGATAGATAAATAGATAAAATGTTTTTTTGTCTTAAAGTATTTTGGCCTGAATAATTCTCTCCTTTTTTACTGAATAATTAATCCTACATATTATGCATACAGATAAGTGAAGAAATGATTTATATAAATGGAGCAATCAACAGCTAAATTTGTCGTGATGGTTACCATGGTAGCCTGCATGCAAATGATTCACTATTACGTGCCTTTTAAGAGATCCTGGGCACTCCACCCGTATTGCTGACTGACCATAATTTTCCTTCTTCTCTTTTTATTAATTTCGCAATGTTTACTTTGCAACTTTATCCAAAGAAATATATTTGTCTCTCCCCAATCACTCCGGTACACAAGGAAATTTTAGCTAAACATTAACGGGAAACGCCACATGATGCAATTGTCATATTCTTGGCACTGCTTTTGGCTCTCGCTGGATTCATGATATAGCCCTTGCACCATTAAAAATATTTAGCAGCATATAATCATGTGATTTAATGTGTTTGCATGTGATGAGTTAAGGCATTATTATGAAAACCAGTGCCTAATCCCTCACGTATAAAATACCTTCAGGTTTTATGATAACAAATCGTTGGAAAGAATGTGTTTGGAAAAATTTCTTTCTATGATTGGTTGTCATTATCACAAGTGTAAAAGTTAAAATGTTTTAAAGGCAGTTAGAAGCTGACCTTGTTCCACACATTTCTGGCTGATAATAATTTAGGAAGTATTTACAACGCAGTTTCATTTTTTGTTTAATGTTTATTGCTGTCATTGCCAATTATCATTACATTCTATTAATGCTGAATTTTTTTAACTTAGTTGACCTAAGATGCCTAAGAATTTGCTGTTTATTATGCAAAAAAGTGCTACCTGTGTGCACAAAACGAACCTGTAAAATACATCGATTTACTCTTCAGAGAGATATACTTCATGTTGCTCAATAAGAACATCAAAGGTCTCTCTTATTAATATCCAAGCTGATATCCCAGTGCTTATTCGGCACATACACTTACCACTAGACATTAGTTTTGCTGTCAGATGTAAGTAATTTTTACTTGACGTTCCTAAACTGGGTCAAAGCCGGGCCAGGCAACCCAGCCGTCTTCTGGTGTCAGTATCTCGCACTTAAATGAGCCTTGATACGTTTTAATATTTTAATGACACGACTTTCTGATCTGAAAATCCCCCAAATCTCTATGATTTCATATAATAGATGCTATACCTGTATTATATTCACTGCAATTATTCTTCCATCCCTCTTTCTCTCCGTCTGTTTATTATGCATGCAGAATCTATACAGCGCTGTGAAATATGTTGGCGTTATATAAATACATGTTAATAATAATAATATATTATATGGACAAAATAACTTACTGAGTGGTTAAACCTGTGTACTATTGGTCAATCTGATTTAATCAACTTTAACCATTAACATTTTTTAATGGTTTGGTTATTCAGTATATTAGTATAGAAGAGGTTAGGACAACCTAAACAGCCCTTTATAAATATGGGTTTCCAATAATTAAATGCATTGTGAGTATTATGTATTAGGCTTTGAGTAGTTGTAGGGAGAAGTAGTGCTAAGGGTAGGATGTGAGTATTTTGGGTTTGCATTGAGCAATGTTTAAAAAGGCTGTGGGGTACTCTTGCATTGACAAACAACTTCAGAAAATAAATTGTTACCAAAATTGTAAGTAAACTTGAAAATGATCCATGGCTGCAGCCCTAAACCTAGGTTGGATTAAATAAAATGCACCCTCAGTAGATTATATATTGTTACAATTAAACATAATCTCCTAAACAACTTTAAATAAAAAGCACCCTCATTAGATTATATTTTGTTACAATTAAACAGAATTTCATAAACAACTGTTATATTTGGGGTCTGCTTATGACAAAGATATACAAATTTTATGGGTATAACAGGTTGTGAATATTACAGTTTTTAAAAGAGCATGAATAAGATTTAAGAATTATTTACTTTTCATTTAATTCTATTTGACTTTATATAAACTTTCAGAAATAAATATTATATTGTTGATTTATTAGTTACCATTTGTTAGTTATTAGTTAATGGTTAACTATAATTTATTATTGTTGGTTCTACAGTAACAAAAGTGTTAAATTTATGGTTATTGCTTTTTTTGCTATACATTCTGCCATCGTATCATTTTCCATTCGGACTTACAAACCATTGCCTGGTTGCTAGGTTAAGCAGCACCCTTGCAACAGGATTGCAGCTGAAATTCCAGACTAAAGAGCTGTACACTGTAATGAGCTACAAAAATTAGGATCAGTTTGTGATTGTCTTGAAATACCATTGTTTACCTTATACTAAAATTTAAGGGTTCATTTACCCAAGTGCAGTGTGCAAAGTCCAGTTTTGGGTCCCAGGCTCCTTGTTTCTCACCTACAATGCAGTGTTTTTCCCTTCATTATTGCAGGTATTAATGTGCCTGGCCCACTTGTGGTTGATATGTTAAAGCATGTGCAATGGTGTGTGTTCTTCTACAGTCTGACACAGCCATCATATTAAAGGGCATCATATACTCACATCTCTCCTCCTATTCCATACTGAGTACAAGTGCATCTTTGATGCATCCCACTCTGGGAACCCTGTAGTTGCCAATACCTTCAAGGTGGTGGTAGCTCTAGGGTTCCCCTGGACTGGACTCACTTGTGCTCGATTTGGAAGAAGAAGAGGGATGTGAGTATATGATGCATTTTAATGGTTAATTAAGTAAATTATAAGTTCTCAAGACTACTTACTGTAGGTCCCTGCATCAAGTCAATAAACCTATAAATAAACCAATATTTTTTTTAGCCGACTTCCAGCTTTCTACTTTCTAAAAATAATAGTTAGCAAATGTAGGGATACAGAGGGTTAATTCCACTCTTTTCCTGAAAATCTGAACCACGTGGTGGGAAACAGTGTCGGACTGGCCCACAGGGATACCAGGAAAACTCCCGGTGGGCCCAGGTGTCAGTGGGCCCTTGTGCTGCTAAATATTTGGCCTATTTCATTGACATTCCCTATTTCTATGAGAACAAAGAGGTGAAATAGATTAAATAATAGATTATAATATGTAAAGAAAATACACTAGGAGAATAGTGAGGAGTGGAAGAATAATAATACTGAGAGTGGGCCCCTAGTCTAAGGTTTTTGGGTGGGCCCCTGGTGTCCCAGTCCGACACTGGTGGGAAATCCCCTGTTTTTGCAGCTACAGGGTCTCCTAGATTGTTGGGAGGGCCTGAGCCTTGTCCCTGTGCAGCATGCTATCAGATACTGGAGGGTATCACAAGGTGTCGCTGCTGCACCACTATAAATAGCAGATGCCATGTTCTCATGTGTGGATTTGCTGATTTTACTTCAGAGTGGGAGTAAGAATCTTACAAGTTGTGTGCTCGTGTAGGAGAGCCTGATGCTTCCAAGGACTTCATTCATGGATGTCTGTTCCAGCTCTGGAGGAGCCTACCCATCTGAGTGAATCCCTCAGGTGAGTTGTCCCCGAGAGAGGGTAGAAAAAGAATAAGGATCCAGCATATCTCCTGTTTGTGAAACAGGCTGTTTGTGTGCCTTCCACGTGGGAGCCAATATCTTGACCAGTGGGAAAGGTATTTGGGGCAGGTAGCACTACTTGGGGACAAATGTGCTCTTTGGGGAAAAGGGACTGAGACTCTTTGCCTGCCAAAAAGAGTTGTAGGACTTTGCCTGGTATGGAGGGCCAGGACTGGACTTACATTTCCAGGGTAGTGGGTAAGTGAATATGTAAATTTATTTTACTTTGCCTTTCTCTTACATAAACTTATTTGTTACACAGTACTTTGTGCGTTTGAATGTTTTCCTAATGGGACCACCCGCAGGTGTATTCCTGGATCCCATGAGGTGGAGGCACTGTCATGAGAGGTAATTCCCAGTACCCTTTCACCTAGCAATGGGGACTCAGGACCTGCATTGGTAAGAAAATGTGATGTATAACCTTTGGCACAGGGGGGTGGCTAAAATGGGTTACACAAGATTACTATTTCCAGTATCTATGCATATTTTTTTTTTTTTTTGTCAGTATTTCTATTTTATGGATCCAGTGTTCGGTTAAACCCTGTGACTATCAATGTTTTGATATTCATAGTGTAGAAGGCCTTGGCATGTATCTTATTAGTCACATCTGTTAGATTTTCCACATCTCCGTTGACTCATTGGCAAATGTGTGGCCTTGTCATTTCATGTGCACACAATTTTAACATGGAATGTATATCTGGTAATAAAAGCGTCTCTTGTTACTGGTGGTTAGTAAGTGCATCAGAGATAACAGCTAACATAAACAAGAAATTATTCGCATACAATGAACTTGTGTAAGGAAAAACCACAATGCTCAGATAATCCCATAGGCTCTTTTTTCCTAAATGGAGAAATAACCCCATCATAAAAAATCTAAGAGTTTACAATAAGAGTTTGGCTGGGTTTAAATGTTATCCTTGAATTTCAGTAATTAAAATATTAATTGTTAACTCTTGGACTGTAACTTCTGGACTTGCTACTGTATATCTGTTTTATTCTTTGTTTGAAGCATTCTTTTTTATCTTGTAATGGTTATTGGCTGTTTTTGTATGTTTTCTTGTATGTTTAATGTATATGCCCATATTGTACAATGCTGTGGAGTAGTGATGTGTGGCTCAGCCCTGCTCCAGCTGCGCCCGCCCGCACCCACTCTTCTGCAGTCCTTCTATAGACCCACGCCAACCCGCCCTGCAGATGACGTCACAATAACGTCACAAAAGGTGCGAGCAGACGCGAGACTATAAAACCAGAACCCGGAAGTCGGAAGCCGGCATTTGAAGGTGGCGAGGAGCAGTGCAAGGTCGACCCGAACCCGCCCGACTCGCCGGTAAACCAGCGGCTCCCGCGGGTATCGAGTCAGCCGCACATCACTACTGTGGAGTATGTTGGCTTTTATAAATTAACATATAGTAACCATATAGTAACAGTAAGGGACAGATTTACTAGGGTTTGAATGGTAATTCGAATTTAAAATTTTTAAAAAAAAAATTTGGTCAAAACTCACAATTTCAAATTTAAAACCACCAACTTGAATTTGAAATCATTATCACAACTCGACCCTGGAAACAGTTCTAATACGACT
Organism: Xenopus laevis; assembly: GCF_017654675.1. NCBI lineage: Eukaryota > Metazoa > Chordata > Amphibia > Anura > Pipidae > Xenopus > Xenopus laevis. The sequence continues at coordinate 61,972,787 of NC_054378.1, read as the reverse complement.
ATTCTCCACCTAAAACCTCAATGGCAGAGGTCCCTTGAACTCTTTGAAGATGTTAATAGTAGTGATGAGCCAAATTTTGCCAAGTTTCACCTCGAAAATCCTGCCCCATAGACTCCAATGGGAGAAAAAACTGTTGCGCATTGAAAACAATGTGACTCACAAAAGTCGAATTTTTGTTTTTTTGGAGGAAAACTCAATTTGACTTCAACATATACCAAATAAATTAACAGCTTCAGATGTAAATATAAATATACAAGCCCATGAAATCAGTAAATGGGAGGCTGAGGCAAAGTACAGAAATCGGGCCAGTAGTTTATTCAGGCAGCAATAATAGCATCATCATCATCAATGTAGTCCAGGGACAGGCCAGAAGTCAAAAACTAGAAGATCCAGGACAAAAAGGCAGAGAGGTATACTGGAGCAAAGGAATCATGAGGAATAAGGAACCAAGACCACAGTAGGGCTGGACCAAGCTTAATGGCCAAGCAACAGGCCATTACTAGGAGCAGACTTAAATAAGCCCTTAGAAGGACGAGTACCGTATGAAGTTAACATGGTAGGTGGACCAAAGAGAGTAGGATGAAAGAATACGAAAATTCACCTTAGGGAAACAAACAAGGCTCGGCATGAAAAGCCTCTAGTGGCTCACGCTTTGATGACTCCTCAGCCAGGATACTGGTGCTAAGCCTCCACAGCCCTCTCCCCCTGGATGGATGGAAGAAGCCCCCCACAGGAAAGAAACTGCAAAGTGGTCAGAGTATTCCACAGGCTGCTCACGCACATCAGTGAATGACTCCCCCTTCTTAACAAAGGCCATATCAAGGCGACTGGACCTTCCTGCACAATGGTAAGTGTGCCTGCCAACACGACCATTGCAGATAGCAACATCCACTAGGTTTGCCTGCTGGATGATACGGTTAAGGAAGCCTTCTGAGTTATTTACTCTAGTTCCTGTCCTATCTTGTGGCCTTAATACCTGGTTGAAATCTCCAGCCAGAAACACTGGAAGGGAAGTGTGGAGGTACTGTCTCATATCAGGCAGCAGTGCACTTCTTCCTTTTTTGTGTGGCCCATAGATATTAATAAGGTGCTGCCCACATGCATTTCCACAAGTCAATGTACAACAACATTCAATTCAGATCTAAACAGCACCACCACATGGCTCAGCTGCTATTGACCAGAATGAGGGCCCATGGTGCCATTCTGAAGCTGCCCTCTGAAGGTCTCCATCAGATGATTAGAAACTAGAAAAAGCCAAAAACCTTGCCTTTGGCGAACCGATGCTGCACACATTAGATGTGTAAATTCTAAGTGGTTGTGTAGCCATTATGTTGTTTTATTTTTGGCCTTCTTCCCTTCACTTTCACCAGAGGCTGAAATGGGCTCAACCACAGAGATAAAGATGGCATACCCGAGTTGGAGTAGATATGTTTAATAACACACTAGTACAAGAAAACACAATTCATTTATGTAGAACATTAACTTCTGTGTTGCTGTTTATTTTAAATTTAAATTGGCAACCTCTGGGACTATTTCATATTTAAAGGCACATCATCTACATATAGAAAGCAGATGTGAATGTAAAATTTGCTCACCGATAACACAGGAGCTGCAGAGGTATTACCTGACACAGCAGTAGTTAGCTTTCACTTCAGTAACAGATTTTTGTGGATGAAGTAACAATGCTAGATATTTATTTTCTTAACCTTAAATAGGTTAATACACTGTTTTTTGATGAAAGACGGTGATGTGCTGCAATTTTTATTTCGTTTTTGAAACGTCTGGGTTGAAGGCAGACCTTTAGGGCATTTTGGGTTGTACTTTAAGCACAGTTGCTCTTGCATTAGCCAGTACTTGAGCGGCCTAGTTAATTGTGGCATGCGAGCGGCAGGCTGCACAGATGTCAGATGTCATGCTCTATCTGATGAAGAGGTCCCTGCCTCAGGCTGTTTATATATGACCTACCAGGATTTCCTGCTCCATGATGAAATAATTATGGGGCCCAATTTGAGGTACGCAAGTTGTAGGAAAGCTGTAAGGGCATTACATTTCAGAAAAATGTGAAAGCATTTTCCATATTTACTGATTTAACAAATTCAGTGCTGAAACCCTTACTATTCAATGCAGCCATGTCCTCTTGAACAGAGTATGTTTAAAGATCCATTCACCTCCGCGATGAAATGGCACACACACATGTTCCTATTTTTATTGGTCTTGGGACATGTTCACGGCAGACAAAGGTTTATTTCTAGAGAAACCATTGCATTATTCAAAGCTTTGGTATGCTGTTTGTTAAAGCACAATCATTCGGGTCAGGAACACAATGAAATTCTTGTAAAATGCTGTAACATACAGCTCACTCCTGAGGTCAACATTTCAGTTACATTTCATTTTACTTTTCGCAAATACGTGTTTGTAGAATCTGCTGTTTACATTGTTGTTAGAGCGACAGGGTGTCTTTATTGTGATCTGTATAATAGTTATAGGAAATACCTGTTCACAACGTTCACGTGTTTCATGATTGTAAAACAGTCCCATTTGTCAGTAGGTCTTCTGCTTTCCTTTGGTGTCAAAATATTGACAAGCCAATCCACTGAACAAGCAGTCTGGCACTTGACTTACCTCAGGTAAAGCCAAACAGGAACATGTTTCTGTAATGGGCAAGTTAACAACTTTTTGGTTCATGAACTTGTAAGCATTAAAAGCTGGTGATTTGCATCCAGTCCAGCCTGAAATCATTCAAAATGCCTCCCTGTTTGCAATCTGATCTGATGATAGGAACATGCATATAAATGATCTCTGGTTTTGAAATGGTGACAGTTGCAGTTTTCTATTTTTGCATATTTGACATATGCCAGTTGCACATGCCACACGTAACTACAATGTGAGCTTTGTAGGCTACTGTAGAGAAGAGGATTAGCGTTTCAGAAGGGCAAATTGTTTATTATGCTATGAAATATGCTTAACATGAACTCATTATTTCAGTAGTCAGAATTAACATTATATGTGGCACAGATTAACAATGTTTTATGTAGGTATATTTTTGTGAGTGATTACATGTAATGATCCTATTTTAATCTTTTCAAAACATCTTTTCCACATTTTTTTGCAGTATAAAAAAAAAGAAGAAAGTCCCACTGCTAAAATAAGGTCACAACTTACCCCACCAACTGATTGACTATTTGGGTGACTTTTGTCCAGAGAGAACACCTTCAACACATTTTAAATGAGTAAAATGACATTTGGAATAATGGTGCAAAAGCAGCTGAAAACTAGAGCATAACCCATTCGATGAATGCAGCCCTGAAAATAGCATAGCCCTCAAATGATTTTTGTTGTTGCAGAAATTATATAAATTACTTGCATGCCTAATCTGCGCTGTTTAGTAATATGACTGCATTATCTTTTTAAATAAATAATTGTTACATTTATACATAACTTGTAGAAAAGTATTGCTTTTCTCAGACATACTTAAATATACTGTGTACCTCTCGGATAATAGAATTTGAGCATCTATGCATACTGGTTACCAGTGGGATCCCACTGGTGTCTAATAAAAGGGCAGCCAAGTATGGAGGTTTACTTTGAAAGCAGCAAGTTAAGTTGCAGGTAAAACCAAGTCCCTTTGTAAAATGTATAATGAAGCAATAGAATTCTTAATGAATCAGATGAAAATTAAGCGTAGGACTGGCCAGATATGGGATGACTTTGACGTAGTTGGCCAGCTTAAATATATTGCAATATATGGACAAACAATCCCTGCTTTGTTTAAAGGGTAAGGCATTTTTTAGTAGCAGTATGCACAAAATGTCGCTGTCTTAAATATATTGATAATGGGTTGAGTGCAGAGGACTCTTGTATTTGACTATATGTATTTTGTGGTCACACCCTCATTGCACCCCCGCCTAATGGTTTTAAAAAATAGTGGTGAGCACAACTTTCCCTTGTTTGTTATAGTTTATACAGGAGCAGTGACCAGCTCCATGTTGTAGCTCCCACCCTTCCCAACTATAGTCAGGTGATCCCACTGGTGTCTAATAAAAGGGCAGCCAAGTATGGAGGTTTACTTTGAAAGCAGCAAGTTAAGTTGCAGGTAAAACCAAGTCCCTTTGTAAAATGTATAATGAAGCAATAGAATTCTTAATGAATCAGATAAAATTGAGCATAGGACTGGCCAGATATGGGATGACTTTGACGTAGTTGGCCAGCTTAAATATATTGCAATATATGGACAAACAATCCCTGTTTTGTTTAAAGGGTAAGACATTTTTTAGTAGCAGTATGCACAAAATGTCGCTGTCTTAAATATATTGATAATGGGTTGAGTGCAGAGGACTCTTGTATTTGACTATATGTATTTTGTGGTCACATCCTCATTGCACCCCCGCCTAATGGTTTTAAAAAATAGTGGTGAGCACAACTTTCCCTTGTTTGTTATAGTATATATATATATATATATATATATATATATATATATATATATATATATATATATATATATATATATATATATATATATATATATATATATATATATATATATACACATACATACATACATACATACAAGGCCAGTCAAGAGTCAAGGAGACACAGGATAAACCTTCAGAACCAAAGGGGAATGTTTCAAATCATCAAAAATATCCTGTGGCTAAAATATTCATATTAAAAATAGAAAATATTTTATTCAAAATTACATTTAAAAATACATACGAGGTGTAGACCCCATAGTTCTCTGCCATATGCAGTAACAACTGCAGGAAAATATACAGTTGTGGAATGTAAAAAAAATACATATTACAACGATATACAACGATTTTGCATTTTTTTTCCATAATTTACAACCAGTTTCATTAAAGTTATGATTACAGGCACATTATTATTAGTTATTATACTGGCTAACTACTGGTTAAAAACATTTCGAACCCAGCTTATTTTATATTTCACAGGAGACTGGATTAAATGATTACATATAACAGTGCTGTACAATATATTTACTACAAAGAGCTGCACTTTGTATTGCATAGTTTGTAATTAGATTTTTTTTTTTTGTGACCCCCACAAGAGCAGAAGACGAGAGGAGATTTCTAGTGTTTGGAATCAATTTGCAACTTCTGGGTCATCATTTGTGGCTCTGCTAGCCAGGGCATCACTACTGCCTCATCCTTATGAGATGTGTGATCAGCAGATTTTGTCATTGAATTTTTTTACAGACATAAGTAGTCTTTGCATATACAGAGACAATTAACATTGTGTGCCAAATGAAATGATGGAATCCTTCTCTGGCTAAACCTACTTCTGTCACATGTGCACTGCAAGTAGCCAGAGTAAAATAGAGGTACTGGCACAAAAGTGACAACTGCAGGAAAATGTACAGTCATATATGTAAAACAGTGGTTTAACTGTATATGTTTTCCATGGATTTCTCAATAAGAGCACTCCTGAGAGGCATTAATGTATGGTAAAATCAAGCAAGAATTTTACAGTACAGTTTGTGCTAATTTTCCCACTGAAGTGTGCTATTTAATGTACTAAGTACTGGAATCGGGCTCCACCACCCTTATAAAAGTAATAAAAACATAAAAAGGCAAACCTCTGCTTGACTTGGCTCACACTTCAGTCATTAGCATGCATTAGCACGCATTATATTCAAAATCCATTCCCAAGGCCTAGTCATTATTCCTGGCCAACACCAAGAGTTCTTGTTGCAGAACCAAGATATGCAAATTCATCCACTACTTTTCAGCTCGTGTAATACAATATATGATAATTATTTTACTCTGTTTAACCTGGTAAAAGTGTACAAGAAACCCACTCTTTTTCCATGCCCTTAACTACATAAGCAATACATGTACAGTAGGTTTCATAACAAGCATAGTAAAACCTGCGGTCAGCATGCCTACACATGGGGGTTTCCAGATAATGGATCTTTCTGTAATTTAGCTCTTCCCATTAAATAAACCCAAAAAGATGGTTTTGCTTCCAATAAGGATTAATTATATCTTAGTTTGGATCAAGTACAAGGTACTGTTTTATTATAACAGCAAAAATTAAATAGTTTATAAAAATCTGGATTATTTAAATAAAATGGAGACAGCCTTCCCGTAATTCTAAACTTTCTCAATAACAGGTATCTGGATAAAGGATCCCATACCTGTACCATAATTCCATCTAACTCGGTTAGTTTTTTATGCACAAAAGAGGTCTCCTTCTTACTTTTACTAGAAAGCACTAAGCTCTTGATAAGTAGTGTAACATTTTAAACTTTATTTGTTGACCTGATGATATTATATAGGGGATCCCCAACCTTTTTTACCTGTGAGGCACATTAAAATATAAAAAGAGTTGGGGAGCAACACAAGTATTAAAAAATCCTGGGGGTGCCAAATAAGGGTTGTGATTGGCTGTTTAGTAGCCCCTATGTGGACTGGCTGCATATAACAGGGTCTACAGTATTTGGAGGTACACCTGTTTTTTATGCAATCAAAACTTGCTGACAAGCCTGGAATTCAAAAATTATACCAAACATGGTATTCTGTTCTTTAAAGCTGTTACTTAAAATGTATACTTCTTTTAATCCTACTCTGTAAACCTTAAAGTGGTTCAGTAGTTCATTCGACTTCCATTTGTACACTATGATAAACACACATTGAAAAGAAAACTTGTTTATCAAATGTAAACATTAACTAACATCTCTTTTAGTTACTGAGCTGTTGAAATGTCAGCCTCAATTTACATAAGGTTGGTATGACAACTATCATATTTCCATGACATTCTCTATGGGGCCATGTAAGGTACCAGACCTCTCTGAGATGGGTCAGTGTGGCACACAGAAATGGCTGCAGTAGTTGAATTTGTAATGGGAGTTGGTGAATAATTAGTCATCCCTTGGAATATCAAGTTTGTGCCTACTGTGGCTCACAATCACACATTTCAATAAAAAACCAATGCCTACTTGGATACTTTTGCTTTGGATTGGGGAGATATAGACAGATTTTTGACAGATTTGCAGTCCTTTCAAAGAGACAAAGTCAATAATCCTTAATAAAGATATTCAGCCTGTTCCTTGAAAGTGTCCCTTTGACTTATCTAATATTATACATGTAGCTATTTCTAATTCCAGGCACCTAGCCCTAACTATCATTGAAGGACATATACTATAACCATAAAACACTTCAGCCCCTGGATCTTTATATGCCAATCTACCAGTAATACAGGGCTTTCTTGCTCTGTATCTCCAACTGTGTAGAGTTGTTCTCCTCTACATTTCATTAAATTAAAATGACCTAGACTTTATTTGCTGCTAAAGAAGAACATTTTACCCATCGCTTTACCTTCTCCCTCTCTAAAGAAACTTTGAGGCATCTTCAGAACATCATGCTTCCTTATACGGATCCATTATGTCCACACTCAGCAGTAATGGAAACATGGCCAGTAATGCCCATTATTGGTTGGATGTGGCTTTAAAATGCTAGCCATTAAAATTTGGTACAATTCCATTTCTATTGTCCCTCAAACACCTTTGGGTTTCCTGTTGGTTTATAACAATGTTCCAGTTCTAACGGTTCCTCTGCCTATTCAGTTGGATAGAAGAAGTCTTCTTAGACCACAGCAGAAGATATACAATTAAGGTCAAGAAAAAAATTGTTTTTCTTTTCACACAGACTGAATTTGGAACATTTGGAAAATATACTGGTATACTATATATTAATTTTACATTGCTTTGCAAGAGGAAACTGGAATGAGGTGTTCTCATTGTTTATCTCGCTGAAGTCATTTCTCTGTCACATTCAGCTATTTGACAAGAATGTATGTTTTCTTTTTGTTTGTTTTAAGCATTATACTGAGCATATTTGTATAGCATAATGCCTTACAAAGAGGGAAAACACCTTTTGTGAGCAAATGATGGATTGCCTTTCAATTTTTTTTTGTTTTACTAGTGCAGTATGGTTATTGTTTAAAGACACAGTTGAGGGTCAAATCCCATTTCTGTTCAAACATCCCACCATATTTGAGTGGAACATTTATGTGCTCGCAGCTTGTTTTGATTCGGTTTTGTATAGATTGTGTCTCTGAATCCTTATAACATCATAAACATAGAAAATAATCTCTTTTTCTCACTACTGAGTTAAACACTGGATGATAGGAAAAGATTTGCCACATAATAAGTCATCGTTTTTGGTTTTAATAGTTTGTATGTTGTATATCAATATTAATAAGCAAATACTGTGGTTAACTGGATTTGTATATCACTGTGTAAATATAAGTATATTTACAATGTCATTGTTGCATTGCAGTTAATTATATCTGAAGATTGCAAAAGTTGCTATCTAGCACTTACTTATGCATATGTTTTAAATGCTGTAAAAATCTTGTGGAGCTCTCACAGGATGAAACAATTTATTTGTTAGGTTCTCTGGTGCTGAATCTATGATTGTATATAAACTGTTAAACCAACCAACAAGTGCATACTTTGAATTGGGGATATATGGTAATATATTAGCACATTTTCTTATTTTATTTGTATAGCCGCATTGCAGATATTGAGCAAGATTTAATTTGATACACTTGCTTAATTTCATTTCAGATTTTCCCATAGAACCAGATGCAATTCAATGATAACAACTTATCTCAGTGTTTATCACAAGAAAACTCATAATTCTCATGGGATTGAATCTGTTGAAAGACATATACTACATGTTTTTGAATACAGTTTTAAATATTGATGTACAGTGAAGGACAGTGTAGACTATTGGAGTACAACGTAGAACGTATAAACAGTTGGCATTAATCTTTTTATGCACAATGTATCATTATTTCTCAGAATACATTAATACACCTAGTGGTTCAGGCCTGAAGATTTCCACTAAGTAGTGAATTTTGCACAGCTGGACACAAGGTGAGTTTGCCACGCAAGGGACAGTGTGAGGATGGGACCTTGGCATCGACTTGGATGCCCTTAACTTGTGTGCTATTCAGTAGGAGCAACAGAAAGTGCACATTAGCACACCTTAGCTATCAGGGATATTAGACAGGTTGGGATACATACTCGTGAAGAGCAGTTTGGTCTGGTTGTAGAAAAAAAAGGGCAAGACAAACAAAATTGGAGCACATTTTCCCCTTTATGTTAAACTCAGCAAGATCTATGTAAGCTGTGAAGAAGACAATTAGATTCTGGGAGCTCCATATTCACCCTACTTTAATTAAAGGTCCTTTTTATTCTTGTTGTATGTTGTATTACTAAAAAAAATTGCTTTCAAGGACAAAGAGCCATATGGTGTCAGGCAATAAAGTTATCTGTCAATCAGAAGTCAAGAAGTGATGTCACAGAAACTCTGTCTAGGGGCCTTGCCAAATTCTCACATTCTGTTTTTCGTCTCTTTACATTGGCACTGAAGTGAACAGAACTGTTCTAAACTGTTTCAGGTTAGTTCCTCAGGTAAAATGGCAGGCTTGTCTCACCACCTTCCTGTAATCCCTACTGTGTGCATAATTCCTCAGATTACTGTCAACACCTATATGCTGTCTCTTTCACAGCTATTAAGATACTTAAATAAACATTTGCATTCTACTTCGTTTCATTTGTTTTCATACCAATTGCTTTATTTTCAGAAATCAGTTTGGGAGGACGTTTTTCTCTCTTCTAACTAAAATACATAAATATTTCTTAGAGCTTGATTTAAATATGAGACTCTGAGCCAAGATGGCTTTGTCCTTTGCATACTTGTTTTCTTAGTTGATGGACAGCAAGCAACATTATGAGCACTGCAAGAAATACATTTATTTATTTTACTTAGGTTAGAATATTGAGGAAAGCTGACAAGTGTGATTATATAATCCTATCCTGAATACAGACACTGAAGGGTACAAAATAATAACATGTTATTAGCATATTAAACAAGTAATATGGGTTTTTTGTGTGTATGTGTGTTTTAAGAAGACAGTAAGGTGAGTTGCATAAGCATACGTTCCCCTTTAATTTAACCTTAGTTATTTATAAAATGGCAGATAGTAGATTTTCTATTATTCTTCATTTTTTTAATTCTTATAATTTTTATTTGCCTTCGTCTTTTGAAACTTTCCAGCATTCAAAAGGGGGTCACTGACCCCCACCAGCCAAATAACTATTGCTCTGTGAGGCTATTTTATTTTTATTACTGATGTTTCTATCCATTCTCTCATTCAAATCATGACCAGACAGCTGGCAGTGCCAATACGTTGGCACTATGTCATTAAAGGATGATAATAACATTGTGTTTTGTTGCTCACTATAACAGACAATACTGTAGGACAATCAGCTAAAGCTTGCATTTACTGTATCAAAACTGAAATGGATATAATTGGATAAAATGAAGTAATAGTATTGAGCAGATGAAGAAGATAAAGCTGGATATCCATAGATAAATTGGGTAGTGATCCCCAATATGTTGCTCACCAACCCCATGGATGTTGCTCCCGATGGCCTCAAACCAGGTGTTTATTTTTGAATTCCTGGTTTGGAGGCAAGTTTTGGTTGCAAATAAACCAGGTTACTGTCAAACAGAGCATTTTGTAGACTGCCATTCCACATAGGGGCTACCAAATAGTCAATCACATACCTTAGTATTACTGGGGAGTAAGGGAGGGATTTCTTATTTAAATATAATTTGAGCTGGGGAGCAACATAAGCAACCCCTGTAGGTACCAAATAAAGAATGTGATTGACTGTTTGGTACTTGGAAAAGCAAAGGTTCTCCACACAATGAAAAATGTACATAGTGTAATTAGAGCAGTTTCTCCAGGCTCCCTAGGACCATTGCACATTGCTTTTACTAGAGCTAACCACAGGTTACTTCACAATAACTACAATACAAAGGTTTGTCATTCTGAATATCAAAGCTTAGGCCATGAGATTTAGAATATGCTGATATATGAATAAACTGAAATAAAACTAACTTACTTTGGCCTCACAGAGGCCTGGTCATTCATGGATTTCCATTTGCCCATGAGTTAAGGGCAATATAACATGATGACACTATATCCATTATATCCTATGTCAGTGCTTTTACATATTATCCAGAATGCTTGGGATCTGGTGTTTTCTAGATAATAGATCTTTCTGTAATTTGGGTTGCCACACCTTACCCCAGCTAAAAATCCTTTAAAACTTTAAATAAATCCAATAAGATTGTTTTGCCACCAAGATGGATTCATGCAGCTTAGTTACCATCCAATACAAGGTACTGTTTTATTACAGAGAAAAGGAAATCCTAACATATATATATATATATATATATATATATATATATATATATATATATATATATATATATATAATGATTTGCTTATAATGGACTCTATGGGGCAGATTTACTCGAGGGCAAAAATTCGCCAGCGACCGCTTCGCACCGATCGCTACACTTCGCCAGGTTAGAAATTCGTTCAGACAACGCTAATTCACTGGAACGCGGTTTCGTCATGGCTGCCATTCCACATAGAGAATAAATTTGCGAAACTGCGGCAACAATCTGCCAACAAAAAATCTGCCGCATCAAAAAAAAATTGACACACATTAATGTTGCCACGCGCAAAGTCAAAATTAATCGAACACCCATTGACTTTAGCTCAGGTTAATTTGCATATGGCAGGAAATTTAAAGTTGGATGGACGTATATGTTGCAGCAAATACATTACATTACACAAGTCCAGAGAACCTTAATAAAGAAAATAGAGTTATTATAATGCCCTACACATGAGCCCACTGTATAGTTAATGTTCCATATGTTAGAAAATGCATGGGGGAACCCAGTTACCCAAAAATATTTTTAAGGACTTTTGCAGCCTATCACTGAAAAAAGGAAAAGACGCCAGCGTTTTTTGGACTTTTCCCACTAAAAAATATGATATAAGAAAAAGAAGATTGAGGAAGATCTATGCACTCCAGTGCACTTAGCCTGGTCTGAGCTGGCAAGGCGAAGGCAAGTTTGGCGAAAGAGGTAAAGTTGAATTGAATTTACGGAGTAACGTCCATTCGCCAGAGCGAATTGTCCCCAGGCTGTAAGAGAGCGAATTATCTCTAGCGTCTATCTCTTTCACTAGCGAAGTGACGCCTGTGCCCGTTATTTAGCGATGTCTCTGTGGGTGGTAACGCTAGTTAATTGATGCTAGCCACTTCGCCCTCGAGTAAATCTGCCCCTAAGGGAGATAGACTTCCTATAAGAGAATTAATTCACAAAACTGTGGCGACAATTTGCCGGTGAAAAATCCGGAGCAAACGTCAAAAAAAAAGTTGCCACACGGTGCAAAAAAATTAATTTGCATTTGAACCAAATAGTCGCATGTATAAAGATTGTCGCTCCCATCAAACGTATTTTGACGCCCATTGACTTCAATGCGGTTTGCAAATTTTTTGCCGTTTCGTGAATTTCGCAGTAAATTTGCAAATTTTTTGGCAATGCGAACCTGCACAGATTCGCCAATCACTACCCACAGGGGTTTCTTATTTTGGTCCCCAGCTATTCAAATATAAATAGAGCTGGCATAAACATCCCCTGTGGGTGCCCAATAAGGAATGTGAGAGATGGCCTTCCTATAACAGAATATTTTTGCATTTCCAAACCTCAAAGGAATAGCCTCCCTATTCATTTTGTATATAATTTTCTGGATAAAGGTTTCCAGATACGGAATGCAATAGCAATAGCTGGGAAATAATGAATAACAAAATATTTACCTAGGAATCCCATGTGCCCCACTAGGAAACTTGTGGGGCAAAACACAACAGGCACACATTCAGTATCATTCTTATTTTAGCATCAGAGACATGGAATATAGAAAACGAAAATGTGTGTCGTATTGCATACAACTGAAGCTGGATGATTGATAGATCTTTACTGAAACACGAAAACTGTTTCAACAGTGTGAACTAAGCATCAGATCACAATTTGTTGTTAGTAAAAGTAACTTAGCCGTAACGTTTGTGTTTTTAAAAGATCCATCTATAGTCCTACTCATGCGTGCTTTTACAACTGTTGCTTTTTCTTCACAGCAGTGTGTAAAAGACACATTTCTTATAATTTGTGCGTGTCAGAATGATAAATTGTCTAAGGAGGTATTATTGCATTGAGCACTGTATGTCTCTTGCCTTTCTTTATGTTCACAGAAGTCTGTTATTATAGCACTACACTACCCACCACTTCATTGTTTGGAACATGTCAAGAACAAATACAGATCAGCCTTTGGAGGAGTTTTACTTTATAGAGTTAGGGAAATTATGTATTTTTAAGAATACCTTCAGCTGTCAACATTTCTATACATCATTTGACCACAGAACAGATTAGCTCCCCTATGTACACTAAACTGTGAATAGAAAGAGCTACCTGAGCATTTATCCTCGACACTGCTGTTGACTATGGTCTGACATTCTCTTTTTTTCCCTCTTGAAAGCTGTGTAAACATGGCTTGCATGCAAAAATTTGGCAGACTCTCTATGATCCTGTGAAGACAGAAGTCCATATTTTAGCAAGGTAGCCATAAGATGGTTTCTTAGTTTTGAGACCACAAATAAGTAAACTAAGAGCAATAATGTATTGTTTTCCTTAAATTTGTGAACTTTGGTTGTATAAATCCCTCCCTTACTCCCCAGATAGAGTTGGAATGTGCTTTTGGTCTCTATACCAACAGCCACATGTCAAATAATAGCCAAAGAAACTTAACAATTATATTGTCAATATACTACATGGAATATAGGAAGGTTAAAAGGAAATCAAATAAATTGCCAATTTGAGATCTGGATTTTCAAAGCCCAAGTCCAGGAGCAATTAGTAAGTGTAGGGTCTCTCCTTCATATAAAATAAGGAAATAAATGAAAAAATAAACCTACAATAAACCTAAATAAACCAAAGAGAAAAGCAAATATTAGGATGTATTGTGTTGTTTCATACATTAAACTGAACAAAAATCAGCTCTGCTAGTTTTTAGAGCATTTTTTTTGAAAACCTCACTTCAGAAAAAATGCTTCTTTTTTTTGACTTGGGCGATTTGGGAATTTATTCGCCGGTGGAGGAACGCGGAAGTTCTCCATGAATTCACATCAGGCAAATTTATTTGCCAATCACTATTAGCCATTAGAAAGTCACTGGTTACTTTGACAAGAGAATATTCTGTTGAGTGCAGCATGCAGAACCAAGATTGCAAAGGGGATGAAAATGTAGTTTGAGTGAAATTCTGGACCAGGTGGTAACAAACAACCCTTTCCAACATTTTGGAGGCCAAAGGAATTAGAGAAAATAGACAAGCTGATAGGAGAACAAGGTCATGGCTAGTTTTTTTTCAAGAATGAGATTAGTGCTAGCTTGAATGCGGAAGTAAAACAGGAAAGGTTAAATCGGTCGAATAAGTGCAGGGTTAAGTGTATTGGAAAGTGGCCAAGGAAAGGAGAGGGTATAGGGTCAACGGAGAAGGCTGTGGGGTTAGAGCAGACCAGACATTTGCTAGCTTCCTCTTCTGTTGCAGGGGAAATTGTGTAATGTAGATGTATCTGAGCTGTTAGTTATAACTGATGGATAATGGTATGCTGAGTGTAGTGTTGTCTAATTGCCTTTAAAGAAATGAGCAAGTTTTGAGCAGTGATGCAAGTGGGTGGAGGAGATGCTGGGGCACAGTAGAGAGTTAGATGTGATGGGAGGTTTTGAATTTTAAAAACCTAGGTTTGACTGGACCTGTCGTAGTTGTAACATCTGTAACTCACTTATAGCTACTGTGTATGCATTACTACAGTTTAGTAGTAGAGTCTGTTAGTATGTCCACAATTTACTCAAACTTGCAAGTTAAAGGGGTTCTTCACCTTCCAAACACCTTTTTCAGTTCAGTTGTTTTCAGATTATTCACCATAAACAAAGACTTTTTTCAATTGCTTTCCCTCTTTTATTTTTTACCTTTTTACCAAAATGTTATCAAGTTTAATGTTCCTGTCTCCAGTGTTTCAGGCAGCTCAGTGATCCAGGAGCATCTGAACTGTTACAAATTGCTTCATTTAGTTGAAACAATTAGTTGCTACATATTAGCCACTATTAAATCAATTGTAAGAGCTAGCGATGGACAAATTTATTTGGCAGTTGCGAATTTGCGTCAAATTTCTGCGTTTTGCCGCCGATGAATAAATTCTCGAAATTGCAGCGAAAATTTGCTGGCGTCAAAAAATGTTGACGCCTGCATCAATTCCAACACTGGCGCCCATTGACTTTAATTCTCGTCAAATTGTTAAAAGGGTTGTTCACCTTTGAGTTAACTTTAAGTATGATGTAGAGCAGCAGTCCCCAACCTTTTTTGGCCCAGGGAACGGTGTAAGGGCAAAATGTTTTGCATGGACTGGGGGGGTTGGGAGGGGGTTGGGAGGGGGTTGGGAAGGAGTTGGGGGTTCGGTGGGGCCAGTCGCAACTGCGCGTCAAAATCGGGCATGCCCGCGTCCAATTCGGTGCGCCACGTTAATTCTGGGCTAGGCTCAGCGGCCCAGTTCAGAATGGCCCAACGATTGGGGACCCCTGATGTAGAGAGTGATATTCTGAGACAATTTGCATTTAGTTTGAATTTTTTATTACTTCTATTATTTTAGTTATTTAGCTTTTTATTCAACAGCTCTCCAGTTTGCAATTTCAGCCATCAATAAGAGATTAAAATATGATTAGGAGAGGGCCTGAATAAAAACAGAAGTAATAAAAAGTAGTAATAACAATACATTTGTAGCCTTAGGGAAAAAGGACGTGTCGTTTTTATGTTGCATTTTTAAAAAAACTCCTTCTGGCGTAAATACGCCACTGAAACCACACGTAACCCGTCAAAGTGCATTTTTCATGCGTTTTCAGCACGTAGGTTTCTTTTCCCAACATGCACTTCTCATTGTTCTCATTCCCCATTATTCCGCTGGCTAGAAATAGAAAAGCTATTTATATGCAAAATGGAGCAGGAATAATCGTCAATATGCAACGTAATTATGTCACCGGCCTAATACGCCGTAAAAATGTATATGCATCATTAATCTTGTGAGGATTTGGACTCCATATTTAAAATACGTGCGTATTTACGTAAAGTGTGGTCTCAAACTTGCAGATCCCATAGAGTAGATTGAGTTGGTAGTTTCTTGATGTATTGGCGTTTCTGCTAAAAAAACGCCAATACTGGTGTCCCATGGCGGATTTCGGCTTGCAAGCTCCCTGTGAGAATTGCCATAGTGTGTTTTCCATTAGTATCAGTGGTAGTGCAGTTTATGTGTATTTACGCCCAAAGAGCTTTTTTAAAAACGCAAAGTAAAAACACCACGTCTGGCCTTGCCCTTACAGAGCATTTGTTTTTAGATGGGTCAGTGACCCCCATTTCAAAGCTGCAAAGTGTCAGACAAAGAAGGCAAATAATGTAAAAACTCTGAAAAATAATTAATGACTACCAATTGATAAGTTGCTTAGAACTGGCCATTCTATTACATACTAAAAATTAAACACCTCTTTAAAGAGTCTTCAACCCCCCTCCCCCATTAAAGATGGAGAAAACAAGTGGAAAATTCAACTTTGCACTTCAATGTTAGAAAAACAGTCACAATTAGAAAATAGAGTATATTGTAATTTGAAAAAGTCTTTATTTCAGGTTAACTATGTGAAGTAAACTGAACCGAAAAAAAGAGTTTGAAGGTGAACAACCCCTTTAAGTTAACTCTTGTATTGCATTGCACTTAAAGTGATATTGACATGGAAAAAATACTTTTCGAAATATTAATCTACTTAAAAAGTTACCTGTAGATCACGTTAGTTTTTTTTCACTCATAGATTTGCCTTTGTAAGTGTTATCTGAAGTTCCTAAACCTGACTACCAACTTGACTGTCCCTTTTTTAAAAAAGTTAAATTTCAAGTGTCAGTATCTCTTTCATGTGGAGCTGAGTCAGACCCTCCTCTTTTTTTAATACAATGATAAGCCCAGATATGGGTGGGGCATCAGAGCCAAAGAAAATCTTGGTAATGCTTCCAGACAACAATCCAAATTATTGCTTCAGATCATAATTTTAGGCTTGCTGTGGAAAGCATTAAGCAATAAAGGAAGATGACTTCATTAAGCAAAACCCTGAATATTAGTGTATTTGAAAAGACAGATGCATTCAGACTGAGTAAAGGTGCAGAAGTGACGAGACTTCAGCGCTTGAGCCTTTATCAGGACACGCAACACTTTTCCTGGTGGTCTGAAACATGAAATACAAGTTTAATTAGCATTCAAATGTCAGTGGGATCTGGCTTTATTCCCTGAGGCCCTTAAACCTTTGCCTCCCACTGTGTGAGTTCTGAAAATATTCTGTACTGTAACTTTAGTTTGAGTCAAGTTTATTTCATTCACTAAATTTCGTAGTCTCTTCCTGATAATCATTTTATTCCCTTGTCTCCCAATGTTTGGCAGCAGATGCCCTGGCAGAAAGCCCAAAACATGGTGAATGACAAATCACTACCAGATGAAGGTATGATGTCTCTGAGCGTTTCCTTTCACTACACAATTCTTGGAGGTTCAATAAAATTGCTACAGAGTTTGAGATTCAAAATTGGAATCATCTTGCTTTAAAGTCCTCCAATGCATAAAACGCCTCAAAATCATTAATACATTTCATTCAAGAAGAAGCATCAATTACATTAATTGAAACTTACCTTTCAAAATATTAGATTGAGCACTAATTCCCTAAATAAATGTGCCCTTCTGAAAGAGTTTACCTATTTAGTACAGTGACAAACTGGAATTTTCTTGTATTGCTTACTTCAAATTCAGAGCCAAACCGAAACTGTATGTCATACATAAAGCATATAAGACTCACAATTGTTTCTTAATATACAGACAAACAGTTTGTACCTACATGCTTTTACTTTTCACTTTGAATTTTTTTTAATAAATTTGGCCGAATTTAGCAGTCAAGAATTGAGATGGGAATTAAACTGGGAGACTAAGGGGCAGATTTATCAAGGGTCACGTTTCGGGTTCATGGGAGTTATTTTAAACTCCCATGAACTCAAAATTCAACCAACTCTAATTTATTTTAAAAAAATCAAATTTTTGGTACTCAGGTGAATATAATCGACCTACAAACTTGAATCAAATTTGAATTGAATTAAATTTGAGTTTTTTTCCAGAAAAAAACTCGGAAGTCAAGAAGGCTGTAAACAACTCCAAATTGATCCCAAGACGTCCTCCATGGGTTAAAACAGCAATTTGGCAGGTTTAAGGTGGTGAATAGTCAAATTCGACTTCTTAAAGAGCCAATGTATGATACATTTCGAAAATCGAATTCAAATTTTAAAAAAAAACTCAAATAGAATTTTAACAATTACTTAGTCGAATTTGACAGTTTTGGCCATAAAAACCTTTTGAAATTCAAAATTTGAATTAGAAAATTCAAATTTGAACTTCGAATCTGCCCCTAAGTATCAGGCAACAAACATTTCCCCTATTTATCAGTAAATTTAGCAAAATCCAAATCCTCCAATTTTTTTCTGATTTTTCAATCGAAACCTACGATTTTTTTCATAAAATTGCCCAAAGCTTTCAGAAATCCAAGGCAACTCAAAAAATTGTTAACAGGACATCTTTGTTGGCCAACGGTACATAATATCATCACTCTAATGAGCCGATTTATTGAAATTCTAATATATTCCAAAATATATTCCAGAATAATCTTTGGAACCTTGAATAATCTGTATTTATTAAGGGAAAAACCTGCAAAAAGTCAGCAAGTAAAACCTGGCAAGGTTCAATAGAAATAAATGGGAATGGTATCTAATAACTTTAGTTATGTATTTATTTTTTCCAGTTCATTAAAGCATTCAGTTTTTTTAGCCTCATTGAAAATAATTGAAAAATTGTGATTCTTTCTGGCAAGCAACTTTTTTTCTGCAAAAAATGCACACAGGAATATTCTGTCATATTTTTTTTCTAGCATTCAAGGTAATGTTGCACAACTTTTGTTATGTTATGGTCCATGACCAACAATGTTTTTTTTCTTACGTTTATGGGGGGGACCCTGGCCACCAACTTGGAGTTGGCCACCAATTTTTTTTTTTAATTTTATGGGGGGTTCTGGCCACCATTGGTGTTTATTGAACTTGAAGGGGTGACCCTGGCCACCAATTTTTTTTTAACTTGGGGGGGCTGGGCTGCCCACCATTTTTTTCATACTTTTATGGGAGGGCCCTAACCACTAATGTTGCTTTTTTTTAACTTGCAGTGGTAACTCTGGCCACCAATGTTTTTTCAACTTGTGGGGACAGCCCTGGCAACCAATATTTTCTTTTAAACAGGGGGGGGGGCTGACCTCTAGTGTAGCACGTTTATATGTGGGATCCTTTTATTTTTTTGCTACCTAACTGCACTGATTTTTACTCACAGCCCTGCCCTAATGGCACAAGACATGGGTGAATTTTAATGAATGCTTGGGAAGGCTAAACCTATTGTATGTACATGTGCTGAGGGCATAATATATGGAATTGACGCTGTATGGAACTGGTACTGTATTTATTTATTGTCATTATGTGGTATTGAATGTAAAACTGGCATTAAATTTATTCTGATTGGTATTTTATATGAAATTGCCACTGAATTCATTATTTCATGTGCTTTAGGCTATTATAAATGGAAATGGCTCTGGGATTCTATGAAGAGATTTGTGTAAACAGCCCCCCTAGATATGGACTCAAAAGAGCCTTGTTTGAGTAGAAGAATATGGAGTTAAAGTTCAAGTTATACCTTTCAAATTAGACATTCATAACAGAATATGTAGTCTGATTATAGCCCCAACAAATCGAATCCAATGCCATATCTTTTTTAATAATGCAAAAATGTGCAATTCTCTCTTAGTGCCCTTACACTGATGGGTGTTAGGCGCATGGATGAGTCTGTGTTAGTATGCTACAATCTGGAATACTGGGCTGTGTTTTATCCTGTGCTTCCCTGCATTGGAACAAAGGAGAGGTCCATCACAAGAAATGCAGGATGGAACTCCTATGTGTAAGTGGCATTATTCACCTTAAAAGGAGTTCAAGATTTTTAGACCTCCAACATTTATAACATGTTTACTATGTTAAATAAACACAGAAAATCCCAGTGATTCTAGAGTATATATTCTTTCTTTTCCCAGATGGTACATACCCATGACTACCAAACAAATTTGTTACTAAGATATTAACCTGCCATTTATAATTTGGCTATGATTTTGAAGAGCATCTTGGTATGCATTATCACCTTGTCTCAAACTGCCAAGTTCTGAACCTCACAACAGAGGTACTGATCAGGGGAACATAAATCAATTAGCTGGTACTGGCACTAAATGCCTTTTACGGTACTATTACAGTACTTCTCTAAGCATGGTTCTGCTCTCAGTACTCTGGGTGACTCAGAGGGTGTTCATATCAAGGCTATAACAGCCATGTTTCACCTTTTTCTTATTCTATATAAAATAAAAATATCTGAACGGCTTTGACACAATTCCACATCTACATTGGTAAACTATGGGCCTGAAAAGCCTCTGTTAGAATTGCTCAAAGCACTGGACATGAGACCCAGCCTGGTTGATTGGAATAAAAATTGTTATTCTAAGTTCGGAAAACTTCTATAACTATTATAGCCTGTTGCCTTTTTTATAGTACTTTTAGATAAGGGAAGCTTGACCAAAAGTTGGCGTACAAAGCTAAACATGAATCCAGCAAACAGTTTTTTTATTTTTTGGACTAAGCTATTTTACATAAGATACAATAAAAATGTAACCCCCCAGGAGGTACTTCTTTGTTAAAGGAAAACTATACCCCCCAAACAATGTAGGTCTCTATAAAAAGATATTGCATAAAACAGCTCATATGTAAAACCCTGCTTCATGTAAATAAACCATTAAACCATATACTTTTTTAGTAGTATGTACCATTGCGTAATCTGTTGCGAACTTATTCATTTTGG
Organism: Xenopus laevis; assembly: GCF_017654675.1. NCBI lineage: Eukaryota > Metazoa > Chordata > Amphibia > Anura > Pipidae > Xenopus > Xenopus laevis. The sequence continues at coordinate 61,951,843 of NC_054378.1, read as the reverse complement.
GGGTATAGTTTTCCTTTAACCCTTGTCACTCTGCTGCCACTTACATAGTAATATAGTAAGTTAGGCTGAAAAAAGACACATCAAGTTCAACCTTTTAACTCTATTTTAACCTGCCAAACTGCCAACACTTCATAATTTTTGTATATGGACCCTGATCTTTTCAGTTATAGGGACATTAAAAGCTGTATGGGGGGTCCACGAACTGATTCTCTTGAGCAATATTTCATCCTTTAGTCCCTTAAATAAACGAGCCCCAATTTGTTACTGTTCAACTCTCCATTTAAATGTAAGCTGTAATCTCACTGTATGTATTTCCGTTGTTTGGCAGTGTATGTCACAGCCCAATCATAAATTGCCATCCAATCATAAAAGCAAAATGCTGTAGAACCAACCACGGTGATAACATTAGCAATTTACTGGAGCCCTAGAGCAAGGGTGCCAGTGGAAATGAAGAAGAGGTGATCTATGAATGACCAGTTTGTGAAGACTTCTTCTCATCTCTAATAACTATTCAGAAAATGTCTTCCTGATTAAGTGTTCCTGAAAGGTGTAATGATGTTGTGGCTTTTCTGCATGTGCTTAGTATCTTAGTATAAAACCGTAATCCTTTTATAAACCGGAGTGTTGGAGGAATTTCTAAATGATGGACCACAAAGAGGTAAGGTTTTCAACCCAAAATTGCTAAAAATGTCTGCATTAGAAGAACAACATCGCTGATCAATCAAAATTGGGAATTAATACTGACTGCAATAAAAAAAATGGTTATAACATTAAAAAAGTATGTAGAATTAAATTATTTTCATTTTAAATCTTTTATTTCTTCATATGAAATTATTATGTATTTATAAAGTGCCAACATGATCCACAGTGCTGTACAATTAATGGGTACAGCACTTAAGCTCACGCGGTTACTCTGGGGGGGAATTCACATAAATGAAGGTAAGTACACAGTTCTTAAAATGTAAAACCTTTAAAATTTTGCACGCATGACAACTTCACAGATGGTAATGGATTTGTTGTAATTCTGGCAAATTTTAAAAAGTGTTGTAAACATGGTAAAATTTTCTCTATACAGACATGCCATTTTACCCCTTTTTTGTAACTTTGTTTTTATTTAGATTTTAACAGTTTTTTTTTTACATAAAACAGAAAAATGACAGGGGCATATAGTAAAGTTCAGTAACTAGTACAGGTCCGGTAGAGGTAAAGCATAGGAATGGTTATAATTTGCATGTCAAGTCAAATTAATAGTACAATTCACCCTATGAAGTCAAGGCTATATGCAAAATAGGAACCATGTGTTGGGAAAATAAACATTGATACATGGAGTCAACTATATTAAAGACTTTGTGATTGCAGGGCTTCCTGGGTGATGTATTCAATGGTTGGTACATATGGGTCCAGTGTAGCCTAACCTTGGTGGAGATCCAGGCATTACTAGGCCAGTTCCTTGTACATATTTGTGGTGGTGAAGATGTCCCATCTGGTCCATACCTTATGGAATCAAGGGAGGTGTCTCGTATACTAGCTGTCATATGCACCATTCCCTCATATCCACTACCCTGGGGATTACTATTATCTAATAGTGTTGGGGGATGTGGCTTTTTCCAGTGGTGGGTAATCACCAACCTATAAGCTATTAGGATGTAGTTGTGCAACCTCTGTTGAGCCTTAGTGGTAAAGTCAAGTGTCTTCTACGGATTTCCAGAACAAGGTTATTGAGGGGCAGTGCCACTGCCACATATATTTGGCAGTAACCCAGTCATCCCACAATGTCTCCAGCAATGTTGTGGGATGGTAGAGAACCATCTATGCAGTTTACTTGGAGTGTGATATCAAAACATTGTTTTCTACTTTCCTTCTAGCATTCTCCCAAGTTTCTATTGGTAGTTCTTGATGGAGGGTCTCTTCCCATTTCATCGCCTGTGTTAAGGGAATGGGTCAGCTGGTAGATCTGTCAAAAGCCTATATATTGTTCCCCCAACATTTTATAGGATGTTTTGGCTTCTGCTTCTATCTGCTGCAACAGCAGCAGTTTCAGCTCAGAGGCATATTATTGGCAGCGGCTGTAAATATTTTTTATATATTTGATTTCTGTAAATTTATGATCCTACTGGCAGGGGGTTCGGTTTCATTGTGATTGGCTACATTAAACTGTGCATTCACATGATGCAAAGAGATTGACTGGTATGATTTCTTGTTCATATGATTCTATTGGCAGAAAGGTTTGCTAACGTAAGCTGGTTCATTAACGTAGTTACAGCAAGTGATCGCAATGACTTCTGAGCACATCGCTGTTTAGTAAACTTAGTCGCTGCGAATATTTTGACAGAAACATGCGGAAACATATATATCAAATTTACCGCGCTTTAGTAAATGGACTCCTATGTTGATTAAAATACATTTCAAACAATGCAAACATTGTTGCAGTAAAAGGAAAAACTGCCTAGGACCAGCCTTATTCGTTTTAAAAACAGATTTTAAAAAAAAAAAAGGCTGTACGTTTGCATTTGTGTGCATTTGGTCCAAATTTTAAAAGTTTCACATGCCATTAAAAGAAATCCACTGAATCCCTGTTCCATACAGTTTGCATAATTCCATTCCGATTGAATCAAACCTCAAGCGCAGGCCACCCATGTTTGAAACGGAGTTCATTACAAAGGAATTCCACTTTCATACAGTAGTTTCCTATCCATGAGTGCTGACCAGTACAGTAAATACTTACAATAGTTACAGCAACAACCCCAAAGCACTTGCAATGGAAAGTACAAAGAACCCAACTCATTTGACTTAAAGATGGAGGTAAAACAAACTTCAAAGGGTCACGTCTAGACAACACTTTCCTGTTTCAGAGAATTGCGTGCGGCCCTTTTGTATAGGCAAAAGAGGGAGAAAAGTGTGCTGTCAAATCTCATTGACCAGTTTCAATAATGCTTCGTAATTCCTTCTGATAATGTCGCAGGGAAGGAAATCCTACAGACTAAATCCATTAAAGTCTCCAGAGAAATATCATTTGTGTGTTGTGTGGATAATTTTTTATTTTGTTTAAAGGGCAAAAAGACCTTGGATGCCAATTATCTTTCTTTGTGAAACATGCATTTAAGGTTTAAAGGATGGCACTTAACATAAGCCTTCAAATATTTTATTTTCCTATTATATTGATTGTATTAATTTGGGCCTTTTTTAATATCCAGTTTTGAACAATGTTTCGTTACATGTTATTTTTCCCCCTGAAAACTGGTATTAGAAATATTTATATAACCACCACCAAGAACTTTCTTTAAAACAGAAAGGCAATTAATGTTCTTTCAAAGACATTTTTATTACTTTAAAAAAAATTTGTTATTTTAAGGTAATCTAATGAAAACATTTTTTTCTTTTAGAACACGTTAGAAATATCCAATCAGAATGCTGATGAAAAGTCCTAGTATTATCCTCTCCTACATGTTTAATGTGCTATACTATTTATCATAGCCTTTCATCTTGGCTCCTAAAAGCCACAAACTCTTGGGAAGTAACCACAAGTAACTCAATTTAAGCACAGTCCAAATACTGTTTTACTTTCTTCTGAACTAAATACAACTATACACTGAATGTTATTCGATGCAAGTGGTGCAGTGTATAAACTCATACCAAGTCAGAAAGATACAGTGGTCTTCAATTTTAAACCTTTGTTTATGAGACTTTGCTAATTCATGTTTATTTAGTGTTGATGTTCCTAAAGATAAAAATCCTTACAGCCCATGTAATTTTTTTTAATAGTAAGGTTTGATTTTCAACATATTATACTACTGTAAGGATATTTCTGTAAAGTAGAGATGAATAAGGTCATGAATCACAGGGGAGGCCTGCAATCTATAGGGCTCATTTACTAGCACAAGCGCAATCTGTAATATGGGAAATTTTGCTGGTGTCTAAGTTGCACCTTGTGCATCAAAACAGACACAAATGGCATTTTGTGCAAGAGCAAATGTGGTGAACCTTTGTTAAAGGTTGACGGTATAACATGTGGAAGGGTACCAGATATATAAATGCCATAAGAAACATCCATATATGAAAAATGCTAAATCTTAACCTTAAAGGTAAACCTGTTACCTTATAACCTAAAAACTTAATGTACAGTAATTCAGTATTGTATAACTGTGCATTTTGAATTAAGGCTCCCAAACAACCCAGAAAACCACTTATTGTTGTTTAGCGTTGCCTGACTTTAACACTACCTTTACTGTCTTTGGGACTTATTTTATTGCTGGTATTAATTCAGTCACTCTTTACTGCTGTACTGCAAGTTGGAGTGATATCACCCCCTTCCTTTCCCCCTCCAACAGAGCAATAACAGATAACAACTCCCTAACACAAGATAACAGCTTCCTGGTAGATATAAGAACAACACTCAATGGTAAAATCCAGGTCCCACTGTTTTACATTCAGTTACATTGAGTAGGAGAATCAACAGTCTGCCAGAAAGCAGTTCCATCCTAAAGTTATGGCTCTTTCTGAAAGCACGTGACCTGAGATGGTGCCTACACACCAATATTACAACTAACAAAATACACTTGCTGGTTCAGGAATTACATTTTATATTGTAAAGTGAATTATTTGCAGTGTAAACAGTGTAATTTATGCTTGCTACAGGGTCTGTCTTATTATAACAGATAAAAAAAACCAAGTCAGTAAATTGACTATGAAGATTTTCATTCATCCAGGTCATGGTATATCTAGTAGAGGTAAAACTAAAAACAACTGTCCGGTCAATAAATTAGATACTCTAGGATATGGTATTTTTAAATACCAATATATAAAAATAATTAAAAAAAATCACTAATTTAGCTCATATTTTAATGCTTTATGCTAAATATTTAAGCCCATATATTTATACAGTACACAAATAAAATAAATGTCACAATATGATACTTATACAGATAATTACTACATGGCAGCACAGAGACCAGTGCAATTAGCATCAGAATTTAATTAATCAGCCTTGTAGCATCAGCTTATATTACATGCCAACCTCATTTTCTGTTTGATAATTTGCGACGACCCCTAAGCTTAGCTCACCAATAGTGATAGACGATGCGCCATGGGAAAATTTGCTGCGACAAAAAAATTGTTACTTGTAAAAAATTGTCATAATTATTCTGAAGTCCACTGATTTTAATGCATTTGGACAAAAGAGTCGTGAATGTAAAAATTGACGCTTGTCAAAATTGTCACATGTCAAAATTATTCGGACGCCCATTGACTTTGACTTTGTACAAAAGAGTATGTAAAAATTGTCGTGAGCATAAAAATTGTTGCTCGCATAAAAATTATTGCACGTCAAAATTATTCGGACGCCCATTGACTTTAATGCCGTAGACACTTTACAAGATGGTGACCCCCCCTGTAACAAGTCTGAAGTCCTGGATCATTGCTGCTATTGAAAAGCTGAAACTTTAGGCTGGTGCAATAAGATCAGTATATACAATATGGCATTTTTAGCAGTATTCATTTTTAGGATTTGGTTCTCCTTTAAAGCTCTACTATGATGATCTCATTTCCATCTATCTTGCAACTACATGTTATTTTGAATAGGTAAGGTGAAACGGCCTCTGTAATATAGTCCAGATGTGGAATAATTGCCCTTTGTAAATGTGATTGGTGTTTATCAGCTTTGTGTATGTTACAAATATCAGCTGATGTCATTATTAGTTACTACTTTGTAAAGTCCATCACATCTACTTTTACTTGCGGCAGCATTATTCCAATTAATATGTATGTGTGCATTGTTCAAATAAATCTGCCCAAATTCTACATTCCTGGTATTTCATTTCCAGATTTCCAGAAAGCATTATGAACTTGTAGCGAATGTGGGCAGCTTTCAAACTCAAACACAAGAGTGGTTTCCTTAGATCTGCATTAGGTTATGGGGAAAAAAAATAGCTTTTTAAACCAAAACAAAGCAGCAAGACTGAATGTGTGTAGTCTGCGTCGAATATAATAATTAATCTTAAAATGAATACGAGAGGCACTAAAAAAATAGCTACTCATTTGTATGAAGTATTGCTAACAAATGACTTGTCAGATGCATATAAACACCACATAAAAAGACTAAAATCTAATTTCAGAAAGTCCTAAACTCAGGAAGGGCACACAATTCATACAAAATACAGCATATGAAGAAAAACAAGGGGGGTAGGTTAATATGAAAAGTGAAATTAAATCTTCATGTCAAGGTACAGTATCTTTAAGTCGGAAAACCAGACAGCTGCTAGTAGTAATTAAATACAAGTATCCTCCCACCAAGTGTCTGGAGCTGAAAGGATGTATTTTAATACAAGTATTACCCGTAGATTGGCTTACTCTATTACAACTAACCAGTTTCTCCTTCATTACTATGCAAATTGAGTGTGTTCCAACCATAACAAAGATCTTCTAAAGTTAGTAGTGATCTGTAGTTCCAGATTACATAGTAGCGTGCTTGGATGAATGGATTTAATGAAAGTGACCATCACAATTACCAAAGGAATTTGCTGAAGGGACTGGAATATCATTAGTCAGTGTGGGTTTAGATCATCATACAACTAGGGTTGCCACATTTCTGGGAAAAAATACCGGCCTTCCTATATATTTATCTTTTTTCCCTATTAATAACATTGGGATCAACCATCATTTTTACCAGCCAGGCTGGTAAAATACCGGCCAAGTGGCAACCCTACATACAACCAACATGGATTTTAAACATACAGTATTCCTTATATGCATGCAATGCTCCTTTTGTCTTTCTTTTGGAAATGGAGATATCTCCCAAATGTGGCTCATTAATATTCAGAACATTGCTGTTTTGTCTCATTTATCAATTGTGTGAGAACTATTTAAGTAAAATCTAATTATGGCAATATAGCTGCCATGGCTTTGTTATTCCCAGTGAGTTAACTGTGTTAGTATTCACCTCCAAACACTATGCACAGAAAATACACTCAAAACCTTTAATCAACCATTCTTTAGAACAGCCTCCGGATCAGCACCACATGTCTAAACAGTATTATTTTCATGACTAGACTTTTGTACTGTAAATCCATAGATGTTTGCTTTTAAATGTATTTCGCTTACTTTGCTCCTTCTGGGATGAAAGCGAACTTGTATCCGTCATCCATCCGCTTCCTAACCATTAAGTGGTTAACCAAAGTATTGTCAAAATTGGTTTCCTAAAATCAAAGCACTGCGGTAAATTATCTAAAGGGTAAAATCTGTGAAAAAAAAATCTAATGGATGCAATCTCTTACAGGGCTGTCACCATGTCTCCATTGTTTTTGTTTGTATCCTTCTCACAGGGAGAAACTGGAAATAACAAAAGGAAAATATTATTCAACGCCTTCAAAACTGTGATCCATTAGCTTCACTAATTGCACCATAATATTCATCTCATCTGATTGAATTCTTGCAACAAATGAAAGCCCTTCTGTTGGGCATGCTGCACTTCCATGGAACTGTTCTGAATCCTGTTTCCTGTTTCCAAATTTATTGTGTTGTTTTGTCTTGAAAACACTTGAATTCAGACTGATTTCCATTTCCTGATGCTTCTCAACTAACATCTGTTAGTGTGACAGATCATGCACATTTTGAGGAAAATAAAATCTATCTAATATATATGTGCAGTCAAAATGTAAGTCATCCTAAGACTTAACAGCTTTTTACAAACTCCAGTATTATTAATGTGAATTAAAGTGTAAGCTCTTGCAGTCAGCACCTTTGACTTCCTGTATTGATGTAAGCTTGTTCCAGAATTGCATTTTGAGTAATGCAGAAAGCTTGTTATATAAAAATATGCAAGAGTCAAGACCACTAAGGTGTCAAATTTATCATAAACTCTGCTGTGAAGGTATGTAGTCAAACATTTAACAACAGGTCTGTGAGTCATTTACATAAGATAAAGGCTGTTTATGCATTTACCATCCTCATTGGTTTCAATGACCCTTCTAATATCTCAAAAACCAGATTAATGACCGCATTCATTAAAGCACGAGAAAGGTGGGTAATTATATATGATTACCTTTTTCTCTGTAATAATAAAACAGCATCTTGTACTCAATCCAAACTAAGATATAATTAATCCTTATTGCAACACCTGCCAATTGGGTTTTTTAATGTTTACATTATTCCGTTATCCAGAAAACCCCAGGTCCCAAGCATTCTTCATAACAGCACTCGTGGGACTTATGAATGAGTGAAAACATTTTTCATTTATTGTCATTGTTTCAATCCTGCTAAGAAGACCTTTTTCAAGACATCCCAAACACACCAGTATCCCACAACCTAAAACAGCCACTTGGTTATATAAATGAGTGCCCAACCCACAGAAACAGTTATGAAAGAGAACAGAAGACCACCAGGCTCAGTCATAGATCGATCATTACAATAAAAGGGGGAGGGTGACTGAGTGGAGTCACATGTGCAAACAGACGAAGACTATTGTAGTATTCATAGTAACCAAAGTAACATACACCACACTATTTGCAAAGAGTGCTTCTCAGCCATAGCCCAGCCAACATATAGGTTACAGCAAATTACACACATTAAAGGAGAAGCAAACCCTAAAGTTAAAAAAGCCCTCCCTCCTCCCCCCAGCCTATGTGTTATCCCAGGCAAATGCCCCTAACGTTTTACTTACCCCTCGGTGCAGAGCATCAGAGTTCACGGGCGCCATCTTCTTGTCTTTCTCAGTAATCTTCAGAATGAGACCAGAGTAACGGCGCATGCGCAGTTGAAGCAATTTTCTTTTTCATGACAACTGCACATGCGTTGAAACTCCCGAAAATTGCAGAAGAGCCGGTCTCATTCCGAAGATTACCGAAGCAGCTGAAGATGACGTCCGTGAACTCCGATGCCTGAATCTGCACTGAGGGGTAAGTAAAAAGTTAGGGGCATTTGCCCGCGTTAACACTTAGGCTAGGGGGGTCTATGTAGGGTAGGGGGGTAGGGGTTTTTTAACTTTTGTATTTGCTTCTACTTTAAGAGTCCAAGTATATTGGCCGGTCACAGAATGATGGCACAAGCCGCATTGTCAGACGGCCTGCAATGTTACTCAATTTGCTAGACCCCTTTATCCATTTTAAATGTTAAATTTGCAAAGACAATATAGTCTTCTTGGATCTTACGATCTATCGGGACAATAAACACCTAGGCACCACTTGATCCAGTACAAGTTACTGTTTTATTATTGTAGAGAAAAAGGTAATCAATTTTACAAATCTGAATTTTTTGATTGTAATGGAGCCTGTGGGAGATGGCCTTTCCGTAATTCAGAGCTTTCTAGATAACGGGTTTCCGGATAACGGATCCAATACCTGTATATGCTTTTTTTCTAAGCAGAAAGAAAGATAGCTGCTGGAGAGCTGCTAAATAAAAAGCTAAATTATTGGCGAACTAAAAATTATATCGGGAAGATTAATTACAAATTGTCACGGAATATCACTGTATACATAATACTAAAAATGTACTTCAAGATGGACTACCCCAATAAAAGGACACTGTTGATTCATCTGCCTCTTACTTTATCTTTATGCACTAAAGTATTAACAACTGTTCAAACTTTAATGTACAGTATATCCCTTACATCTTTAGCTGGACCCGTTTTAATGTTTTCTTCGTCACACAGAGTTTGCAGTAAAATGAAAGACAGGTGTATGCAAAGCTGAAATAAAAAAAAATACAAAGTAAAGACAATGTTAATTCCTAAGCAAACTGTAACATAAAATGGTTCTAGGCTCAGATCCTGTGTATCTTTACACAACTACACTGAATCCAAATTAAATATTTAAGAATATGCATGTAATACAGTTGAAAAAGATCACAGGCATCTTATAAACATGGCAGCTGTACTTTAGCAGATAGTAAACACTGGTACTAGAGAATCAAATTATATTTTGTGAAAGTAAATATTCAACTGGGCACAAATGTTGAAAGAGAATTATACCCCCCTTAATGACATGAGCTCATTTGATTTGCAGTTATATAGAAAAGAGACTGTATATGAAAACTATCTCAACTTCCAGAAATATATTTTTTTCAGCATCGGACAGGGGGTCCAGGCCCACCAGGGCTGCAGCATCGGGGCCCACACATCACCCCCTGGGCCACCCCTCCACCATCCCTATGGGCCCCGACCCAGCCACAACACCGCAGCCGGGTGCAGGGAGCACAATCTAAAATGCCCATGGGAAGCGGGTCTCGGCCAGTGGGGCCCCACTGGGTTTTCTCCCAGTGTCCAGTACGACCCTGGTTTCTTTTTTACATACCTTAATTCACAGATTTATAGGAAACCATGATAGTTTACAATGACCAATGTTCCCCACATCCCACAGAGTGATCCAACCCCTCCCTCACCTTGTTCCAGTTCAGAAGCCAAACTGAATGAGCTCATATCAAAAGGAAGGTATATTTTCTATATTTCTCTATATTCTCTTTTTTTTTTAACCAGATTTTAACCCAATTTTATCTCATGTAAAGTGCTATGGTGCAAAGGCTCATTTGTCAATGGCAAGAGGAATAAATTGCAAAAAAGCATCATGTTTGTGCCCACAATGCAGAGCCCCATGCTTAGGACTCCTTTGTGTTTAGCAATGCTGCTCACCGTGCCTTGGGCCTGATGTACCATTAAAGGAGACCCAAGTTTTCACTTATTGTCCCCTCTGCTGTAAATTGTAAGTGTATATCACTCAAAATAATTTAGTATTGTCTTGGAGCATTATACATGAAATTACCACCGTGCCATCCTACTATATGAGTTCTGCTAGTATTTATACATGAAATAATCTCTGTGCCAACCTATTATGAATTCTGGGGGTATTTGTACATGAAATAATCTCTGTGCCAACCTACTAGTTTTGGGGTATTTATACACGAAATAATCTCTGTGCCAACCTTCTATGAATTCTGGGGGTATTTATACATGAATAAATCTCTGTGCCAACCTACTATGAATTCTGGGGTATTTATACATTAAATAATCTCTGTTCCAACCTACTATGAATTCTGGGGGTATTTATACATGAATAAATCTCTGTGCCAACCTACTATGAGTCCTGGGGTATTTATACATGAAATAATTAGTCATGGGTAAATTTATTCGGCAGGCGCGAATTTGTGGCGAATAAATTCGCGAAATGGCCCAGAAAATTCGCCAGTTTAAAAAAAAATGGACGCCGGTGTCCAAAAAATGGACGCCGGCTTCAAAAATTCGCAAATTCGCCCATCACTAATTCGCAAATTCGCCCATCACTATAAATAATCCTACTATGAATTCTGGGGCATTAATACATAAAATAATCTCTGTACCATCTTACTATGAGTATGAATTCTGGGGGTATTTATACATAAAATAATCTCTGTGCCAACCTACTATGAGTTCTGGGGTATTATACACAGATTTGCCATTGTGTTCATTTATATATTCACAGAGGGTGTATTTAAAATTTGTAAAATGGGGAGTGATTAGTGGGGGTGCGTCTTGTACAGTGGCCGTGGTGTAAAAATGTCTGCCCTGTCCCCGGATTTCACTCTGAAAATCTGGTCACCTTAACCCAAAGGCACGGAGCACAGCTGCTTTCTGCCTGAGCCAAGTGCAAACTGTGTGTATTGTATTCTGGTATAGTTTTGTGTCATTAGTGCTTGCAGCACTTGGTTGTTGGTTGGTTAATAAACCCTACAATCTCAGTTCCAGGTCAAGTAACTAATCTGATTTTTTTCTTTAAACAGAAGACTGGTGACCAGAAATTGAAGAACTGGAACAATCTTTACAAAAGTTTTAATGAGGCCCCTTTGGAGATGAAGGGTAGAAACATGTACAATAGACATACTGTACAGCAAGTCTTTAATGCACTGTATATTGACAACATTCATTAATGGCATGTTCCTTTTACTTTCAAATAGTTGTGCTAAGCAGCATTGCCACCAATCTTATTTGATGAATCTGGCATAAATATGCACAACAAACTTGCCCAACAAAGGTGCACAAAGGAGCCCTGTGCTGCCAATGCAGACATTAATTATTGGCAACTACACTGAGTACACAATTCAGATGTAGTGTCCTTTCTATCCTAGTCCTCGCAATCTGTAAGGAGTTTGTAAAGTATATACACCCTATATCTGTGTTTGTTTCCTCTGAATTTCTCCCACAAAAGAATACATAAAGCAGGTTAACTGACCCTAGTCTTTATGTGACAGGGACATGAGCCTATAAGCTTCCCTGGGCCAGAGACTGATACAAATGATAAACAATCTCTGTTAACCATTAGATCACATATTGGCATAATAATTACATAGCAGCACTGAACTCCAACATCCCACCTAATCAATGATGCCAGATGCAAATTGGGAATAACAATTCAGGGTGACACAGAAAATAATTTTTTACATTTGACAAGATCCTTTCTTTCCAGAAATTCCAGAAAGGTAATTATTTATTCAACATGATTGGCTGTAATGGCATTGAGTTATAAGGGTCTACAGTGCTTATATTTTCAGCTGCTTGTTTGTAGAGGTTTAAATATAAATCATAAAAAGGCTACTCTGTGGTTAACTATCTACAATTTAGAGGCTTAAATTCAGCAGCATGGATTGTCTGCCAAACCAAAAGGCTTTGCCAAAATGTTAGTGACCCTCGTAATGTTATTTTTTGGGTAGGGGGTGAAACAGTTAGCAAGAATTTGTAGATTAGAAAACTCTTGACTCCAGCACCATGCAACAAAAATACATAAAAATATATAGTAATATAATGTCCCCATAGTGGTACAATAGAACAATTATGGGACCTGTTACCCAGAATGCTTGGGACCTGGGGTTTTCTGGATAAGGGATCTTTCTGAATTCTGTAATTCGTCATACCTTCAGTCTACTAGAGAATCATGTAAACATTAAATAAACCCAATAGGCTGATTTTGCTTCCAATTAGAATTAATTATATCTTAGTTTGGAGCAAGTACAGGGTACTAAAAAAGAAATCATTTATACAATTTTGGATTATTTGGATAAAATGGAGTCTATGGGAGACAGCCCTTCCGTAATTCAGAGGTTTTTGGATAACAGGTTTCCGGATAACGGGTACCTGTAGTACTATTTTATGGAAAATCATCCACTTCATCTGTTAATTTGAGATCTTGCTCTATAAGTCCAGATCTGTATGTTGTTAGGCATTATTTAGAATTGTCTGTTTACACAGAAGCAAAAGGAGTTGCACATCACTGATATTTCTATTTTTCATAGGACATCCCAGAGCCACTGGATTCTACAAAATGAACCGGAGGTTTGAGAGAATGCCATGTTTATGTTTATCCCAAACCAGCAGGAATAACCTTTAGGTCATTTCTACCAGCTACTCGACTGCAGCAGAGGGAGAATGTTTTCCAAACACTGGCTCATTCATTTAAACTTATTATGTAGTTGAAGCTGTTTGTAATCATTGTAGGCCTATGAGGAGAAGTCTCCACCTAACCACCCCTAAACCATTTTTATTTACAGCTAGTCAATTCTCCTTAATTCCCGCCTTGTTACAGCAAAGGTAGCATTACATTATCATTACTGATTGTGTATGAAACTGTATGGCACGGCTTGCTTTGGTGTTAGAGGGAACTGTAAGAGGGAACCTCTGTATTCAGAGGTTGTGATCATGCTTTCCGGGAGTAGTCGGATATTGGGTTGATTATTGGCAGGGCTTGGCATAACTGGTATATGAGTGTGGCAGACCAGGACCATCACAATGGCTGCAAATGGCATTTTTTTTTTGGGGGGTCCTATTCTACGTATTGGTAGGGCCCAGTGTCCAAATTACTTTATAGCATGGGGCACTTTGATTAAAAATGGCTGCCCTGATGTACAAATGCAGTTTCTTACAGGGAATATACATTGAAAAATAATCATATCTGGAACATCGCTCGTTTATCCATATTCTTTCGTCGTTTAAAAACAAACACACATATCAGAGAGCCTGAATACACAGAAATAAGTAGAACTATAAAGGTTATAATATCTAGGTCAGAAATGTCAATTCTTCTTTCAAGAACAGTTACAGATTGTTTTAATATCCCTATTTTAATGATTTCCTCAAGAGAGATAATGATTGGATAACTGTAATGAATTATAATTGAAGATCTGGTGCCCAGTTCCAGCTATTAAGACGGAAGACAGGGAAATTGTGCAAATAAGTTACAAACTTCCACCGATTGAGCCCTCAATTAAGTGTGACCTTCTAGACAAAGTACTGCGAGTATCAGGAAATAATATAAGGATTGTTTTTGGGAAGGGTGGAACAGAGCTGTTGGAAGCAAAATATAGAACTGTGTCGCAAATTGCAAGAAACAGGGATTAAAAGGTAAGTAGAACTTAATAACAATAGCAAAACACTGTTCGTAGGTGCCAGGGTTGATTCTATCATTTGAATAGTACTTGGACAATTGGCATTAAATAGATTAATCATTTGGCTGGAAGTCTTGTATTGCATTGCTAAAAAATCATCCCATTTAATGATTTCATGGAGCTATTCATTTTGTGGAAATCATGTGACTAGTTCTATTTACTGTCTCCACATTTTTATATGATCCCATTACCACTCTAATATTTGGAATAAAGGAGAGAGAACCCTCCAATGGTGAATTCAACAAGTGCCCTGTTCTCACAGCATATTAATAAATCAACACTTTAAAATACATTGAAAATAATTCATAAAGTGACAAGTGCTGACAAAAGTGAATTTATTTTTACACTTGTTTAAATGTAATTAAAAAAACTAATACAAAAAAACAATATTATACATAAAAAAGGGAAGATATATCCCAAAGAAAACTGCTAGCTAAATTGAATTGCTAGTGATACCACCAAGGGGAGAAGACAGGAATCCAACAGCTGCTGTCTCACTCGTTACTTCCCTTTAACTGCAAGGAGAAGTAAGTATCGTGAAAAACCAAAAACCCAGGGACTCTTTCAAAATAGGATAGAGTTTAGGTTCTACAGTCTTGGAATATTGCAGAATGCATTCATAAAAAAAAAAAAAAACAGCCACAGACACTGGGCAAATTTGCCCATCGGCAGTTACCCATAGCAACCAATCAGATTGTTGCATTCATTGTTCTACCTGCAGCTGCCTGAAGAAAGCCAAGCACTGATTGGTCGGTATGGGTTACTGCCCATGGGCAAATTTGCCCAGTGTTGATAAATGAGCCCCTGTGTGTCCAAAATTGCACTTTGCACACTGCACTTGCAAATAAATAATCCTTTATAAGTAGTGTAGCATTATGGGTTAATACATTTAAATTGCCCAAAAAGTTGCTACACGTGGTACTCAATATAGAGGAAATGTGGTCAAATAAGGGCCCACTAGAGATTTTTGTTGTACTTTGTGTAAAAAATTTGGAAATTTAGTTTCATGCTAGTTGGTATTACTGAGGCATTATTAACATTAAGGGAAGCAGCAGGTTAAGAGGCAGTCAGCAAGCTTAGAATAGGAAATGAATAGTTTATACAGAAGGAAACACTGAAACAGCAGTTGGAAAGGTGAGACGAAAACCAGAAAAGTCCCCTATTACCAAAGCCAAGTGAGTAGGGTTTCTTCATGCAGGGGATAATTAGCTCTGTCAAAACAATAACAAGAGCCAGAGCATGTGAAGAGAAGGGAGACTTGAACTTGGCACTGAGAAGGTGATAGTCAATTTCTTAAAGTGGCATACTAGCTAAAGCAAGATTATAGGTGGTCCCTAGGTGAATACCAAAAAGAAAAACTGCCAGTTACTTTTAGAACTGATGCATAAGAATTTTAAGCACACAAGAGATAGATATGAAAATGTAATTTAAAAAGAATGCTTAATCAGGACATGTCCAGCCTGCACCAATAGCTTGTTGAGGAAACAGGAGTTTCTCTATGTTGGTATGCCAGTCAGCATGGCTTCTGGTACAACCAAACGGCGTAGAAGGCAGCAAACAGAAAAATTGCAACTCAACACATAGCTTTCTTTAACACTACTGAAAATAGGAAATCACTGCAATAGTGGAAATTTGCTTCCATCAGGCAAAATTGTATTAAAAATCCCTTTTAAACCAAGAGAACTTGCCAGATTTAAGATGGCACTTGCAGTTTCTCAGTAGAATTTGAGGAGCAAGAAACAGAAAAATAGTAAGCTGCTTCATGTTATGTAAACCAAGCAACAGGCTTCATGTAGTAAAAGGACAAAGGGCTGGGCACAAAAGTCAGCAAGATATTTCATATTTTCCTAAAAAGCAGCATTTTTATCCAGAATTCCCTGCAAATTGTTGAAAGATTTTAGGGATTCAAAAACAAGTCGCACACAAGAGACTGTAGTTATCAAATAAGCGAGCTGTGTATATTACATGCCCCTCAAGTGCATGCACAAATATTGCCCAGGCACAGTGCACATTGGGAGGCCTGTACTCTGTTTCTGTCAATGGCAAGTGTAAATTACAGGGTTCCCTTGAGCCTCACTTTGGTTAGGCTGGGCTGATTTTCAGCCTGTGGATAACCGCAGGCCGACAATCAGCCTCATATGCTTGAATCTGCGCTCTTTTGTGCCTGCACCCTGAACCGCTGTATCAGCCTGGCTGCAGGCACACAAAGTGGATTTCAGCACTAAAACATGTGAGTATGCATTTTGGTGCTACATCCATTCCATGTGCTTGAACCCAACACAGTGGTTCCAGGTGCAGTCACAAAAGAGTACCGATTCAAGCAGAGGGGCTGATTCTCTGTCTGCACATATCCTCAGGCTGAGAATGAGCTTGGCAACTTATTCTTATTAATATGCTCTGAAACTACGAGCAGGAAACAGGCAGTGCCGCAGTGGCACCACATTGGCAGAAATAAGCAGTAAAGAGGCCCTAGGGTCCTGAACACATACAAGCATTAGTTTGTCTCTAAGTACAGAAAAATATATTGGGCTGCATTTAGGCACGCTCCATATAGGACACCCAGGTAGTTGTATTCTGTAGTCTAGGCAAGGATATCTCTCAGGTGCTGGAGTGATGTACTGTAGCTCAGACACAAGAAGGATATGCATATGAGTCCTAGAGTTGGGAAACAAACTAATGGCAAAAAATAATGTTCCTGCACAGTTAAATGCAGCACATAGATTTCTCTTATGTTAATTTCCATGTAATCGTTTAAATAAATATTTATGAATATTGCAAATACTCTTTCACGTGGAAGTAACATGCCCTTTGGCTATAGTTTTCTTTAAACACTGCAATTCATTTACAGTAAACGTGATATTTATTGCTGATTTACTCTCACCAATGACCCTGAGCTAAAGCAACACACAAAATGGTGGAAGTGGCTTCCTAAAGTTTCCTATAAAAATGTTTCCCCCCCCCCCCAAGCAGATTATTATTTATGATCTCAGAACAATGTACTTCTTCAGGCGGGCTGTTCCGGTATTATGCTCCAATTACACATTGTTATTTATAGTGTAAATATGTATAAGCGTAGATTCGTTATTCTACCTTGTAAGAAAATGATCCTTTAATCTAAACAACTATAAGCCTTTCCTGCTGTGTGCAACTTAAATACACACATTCTTCCAATGATCTGTGCCATTTATAGACACATTCCCATATAGCAAGCCAAAATACACAGTTTGTAATAAATTGCTTATTTAATCAAATATAACAGTGGCAATAACAATGATCTAACAGCTTTCATATTAGTCTTTTGCCCATTATACTCTCATTTCCTTGTCAGACAAGCTGTACATAGGTGGTGAGATGGAATGTACTGTACCACGTAGCTCTAGGCAAAAGGATTTGCAGGATCTGTCAAGTATCCTGTTAAAGGTATTTTACATTTCTACAGAAAAGGTGTAAGACCCTGCAAAGTGGGTGAAGGAGTTATAGATACAGTTTTAAAAATCCCTTAGAAATTAATAGAGGCTTTTTACTCCGGCCAACTGGGGCAAGCTCCAATTTCACGGTTTGATAAATATGGTCCTAATTAATATGTCTCTATGAGCATTGCTGCTATCATAGCTATGTCTAATGTTTAATGGATGGGCATATTATAAAATGAAAAGCTATGGGTCAACCAATCAGATCAGTCATATGTGAAACATGAGCTAGAGTACGAGGCCCATTTATCCATAAGTCCAAATTATTTTCTGAAAACGACTCCGAACAAATCTGAACAAATTTTTTCTCTTATTTATCAATACATTTTACCGAAAATTCCTGTGTGGGAAAAAATCTGAAAAAAAAAAAAAAACGTGATAAAACTAATCATACAAATTTTATAATCTAATATAATCTAACAATTTTCGGATTATTGCACAAAACCAAGCGCAGATCAAGATATATTTGGGACTTCTCCCTGCAACCTTGGCAGTTCCGAGATGCCGGATTTTTGGATTCTGA
Source organism: Xenopus laevis (assembly GCF_017654675.1). Lineage (NCBI taxonomy): Eukaryota > Metazoa > Chordata > Amphibia > Anura > Pipidae > Xenopus > Xenopus laevis. The sequence continues at coordinate 61,933,456 of NC_054378.1, read as the reverse complement.
CTTTTTCCATCCTCAGGCTATAATAAATACCGAAAAATGTGTGGGGTTTTTTTCCACTAAAAATTCGGATTTTATAGTAAAAAACACAAGTTTAATAAATAACCCCCTACCACTTGCTTCTTGGTGAGAACCAGCTAGTGTGAAGTAAAGAGCATCTGCTTATAAATGGATAAATGTGCTTAAAACGTATATTTCATGCAAAAAAGGTAGAGGAAGATATACGAAAGGAAAAGCACAATTATGTTAAAATATAAACAGATTCCTGGTCATATAGATAGTATTTATACCCTTGCCTTGAAATTATTGCTGTATTGAAATGACGTATATTCAGAGAGATAGTATGCACTTGTCCCAGCACTTCATGTAATCTTTCCTCATGGTAATCAATGGCATTTTGGAAAGCATGGTTCTGGTCCTCCAATTCCAGGTTTTTCTTCTATCGGCCATTTGTTCCAGTGCTTCTGCAGGGCTCCTACCTGCCCTCTGGAGTCCTCTAACATTCGTAATTACTGCTCACTGCTGCCCAGCCAGTTGCTGTTCAGGATAAGGTTGTAACTAGTCAAGCACTCGGGATAACAAGCAAGCTGTATGAGAGTACAATGGAGATACAAATCAGATAGATGAATACAAAAATCCAGCTACAGAAACCATAGTATGAAGTAGAAATGAATGTGAAAATAAAAAACACATCTAACTATATAGCTACACAATGTATAAATGTTTTCTCTTGCAATTTTAAAGAAATAAAGCAAACATAACCCATCAATGCTTTCCACAAGCTTTGCAACTAGGATACTTCCGCCTCATTCCAGATAGATAGAGACATTTTGAGCATACTGCTACTAAAAATTGTCTTACCCTTTAAACAAAACAGGGATTGTTTGTCCATATATTGCAATATATCTAAGCTTTTTTTATTTATTTATATCTTTGTTCATATGTTTCACAGAGCATCTCTGAAAAGCATAATTAACATGACTAAACCCTTAAAATGAATGTGGCTAAAAATGCCATATTTTATACACTCAACTTATTGCACCAGCCTAAAGTTTCAGCTTCTCCATAGCAGCAATGATCCAGGAATTCAGATTTGTCACATGGGGTCACCATCTTGGAAAGTGTCTGCGACACTCACATGCTCAGTGGGCTCTGAGCAGCTGTTGAGAAGCTAAGCTTAGGAGATTGGCATGTTATTAAATTCTGATGCTAGTTGCACTGGTTTCTGTGCTGACGTAGTAATTATCTGTATTAATAACTAATCAGCCTGATATATATTTTGTATGTGTACTGTATATTGTGAGTGGGTCCCTAAGCTCAGTAAGTGACAGCAGCACAGAGCATGTGCAGTGAATCAGTAGAATAGAAGATGGGGAGCTACTGGGGAATCTTTGGAGGCACAGGTCTTCCCTGCTAAAGGGCTGTGGTTGCCTTGGGCTGGTACTTCTAACTTGTAGCGTCGGAGCACTAGTAAAATTCAGCTCTTAAAGTTTCCAGAGGCGGCTTTTTGCCACTACTGGTAACTGGCCTCTCTGTGCCGCCTGAGGCAAGATTCTCACCTTGCCTCATGGCCGAGCGGCCCTGACAAAACATAATGTACAACATTTCTAGCCTACTTCTTTAGTCATGCTTTAGTTCTCCTTTAAGCTGCTTTTTTTTTTTTAGCACTTTTGTACTCATCTGTGACTATTTCATGAGTTAGTGAAAACATTTTTAAAAGACTGTGGAGTATCAGATTTTCAAAAGATTATAAGCCTCAGATTGCTACAATTACCCAACAAGATGGGAGGCTTTTACGGGTCACCACAGGGCCTATTCCTGGTCAGTGAGTGGGCTGCTGCAATTCACTGGTGTTTCCTTTTGTTGTTTATGATTGATGATTAGACAACTGGTAATTGCATCTGTGCAGCACCAGGTGAAACGTTCGAGGGAGCTGACAATTATTAGCTTTATCCCTAGGAAGTGTGATAGAAGATGATGTTTTTTTTCTGCATATGCAAAACATAAAGGGGTTCACACCAACCAATTAAAGAGCAAATGAAGCCCTGCCACATGTGACATATGTGTAAACTATGGTTCGCACAGAGCTGTAGTTACGCTGCAGAGGTTTACAAGTCGTTCTTAATGTAAACACTGCAAAAGTGCGCTTTACTTCAGGCAGAATTGATACAGGTAATGGATCCATTATCCAGAAAGCTCTGAATTACGGGAAGGTAATCTCTCATACACTCCATTTTATCAAGTCATTTGACATTTTAGAAAGGATTTCCTCGTTCTTTAATCATAAAACAGAACTTTGTACTTGATCCTAACCAAGATACAATCCATTCTTATTGGAGGTAAAACAATCATGTTGGGTTTATTTGTTTTAAGAATTTTTTAGTAGATTTAGGGATTATTTATTAAAATCAGATTTTTTGTGATTGGACTTTTAAAGGGTAATTTAGTAAACCTTGATGGTGTTAAAAGTCTGTATAAAAAAAGTGCTCCAACTCAGACCTGCCGAGTTCATGTAGAAGTCAATGGCAGATGATATCCTGATCTGAACTGGGTTTCCAAAAAAAGTCACTGTATTTGACCGTCAAAAAAGTTTCGTTATTTGGGTGTCAAATCGAAAAAAGTCTCGGTATTTGGATTTTTTCACAATTTATCAAGTTTTTTCCTGCACAATTTGTTTGGAGTAGTTTTCAGAGAATTGTGAGAACTTTGCGAATTCCAATAAGTAAACCCCTTAATGTATGGAGATCCAAATTACAGGAGTATTACTTATCCATAATACCCCAGAATTCTGGATAACAGGTCCCATACCTGCTTACAGTAAGAATCATATAAACGCACCACATGCAAGTCTATAGAGCAGACACTAGTCTAAAGGGAAAATTTGGAGCATACCATTCAAGACTACCAATTAAAAATATGACTAACGTGAGTACATCTACCTTGCCATAGTTTATTAGGCAATACCTGCAATCTGAAGAGTTTCCCCCTCCTTTCTGGTAAGACCCACCTCTTCTTCGACCCAAAAGAGCAAGAGTGACTGTACAGCTGAAAGTATAAATGAAAATATTTAGTAAGACTTCACCCACATTATTTCCACTAGTCTTGCACCTAGGGACGGAGAGTTTCAACTTTCTGACCAGTAAGATAAGGAAACACATGAGTGCCCAAATGCAATTAGTGAATCACAACCATTGTAAGCATTCTCTTCCTAAATCCCCAAATAGAATCTCTTTGTCATTGTTGATAAATGAACTGGAACTGCGCTTCCAATCACCACTGCATTAGTCTCCACAGATTTAGGTCTCAATTCAGATTTAGGTTCCACAATGCCAAGGTCAGGGTAAAGAAGGTTTTAACTTGATTTCTTTTTTCCCAGAATTGTAATAATGATAGTACGTATTAATGCCATACCCTTTTATAAACCTTGGAGTAAAACAAGAACATTTATTAGTCCACTTTCTTTGTTCCACAACTCAGATGCATACATCTGAGATATTCAATATAATTGCATATTCTCAGAGAAATAAATATAATGTATATATAATATAATGTACCATTAAGGAAAATTTCTCCTTTTGTTTTAGGCATATGAGCGTGCATGCTTGTGCACATTCCTGCGCATCGAGTTGGTTTGATATAATATTTCATCTCTACCCACCATTCGATTAATCTAAAGATACATATGAAACAATGCTGACAATATTCATCATCACAAAAGCAAATTTAAGAAAGGACCATTAAAAAAAAAAAAAATAATACTTTCCAGGGCGTTCAAACCATGTTGACTTAACAGAATATGTTCAACAAAATGGTAAGATGTAAAACAGATGTGCTTTGAAGAGAAAAACGAAAAAGAATAATAATGTGCAAATGTATGTTGTTTCCACTGCTACAGGAAAGAAAATGAAACTGCCTCATTCACAGTTTTCTGTGGAGCAACATTTACCTGCTGTACTTGCAGTATCTTCCAGAAGCACGGCTTGGACATGACCAGAAAGTCTTCAATTAAACAGCACCAATCCTTATTTTCTTAAAACGTATTTCCAATCATTGTTTCAAGTTTGATAATGGGTGCCACTGGAAATACAGGCAGTTTTATGAAAACAAGTATTGGTGCTGTTCAGATCTGTAATTTATTAAGCAAACCTGCTGGTGGTTGACCAGCAAGGAAGCGCACCTTTACACTACTAAAAGAGTTTTTGCTGGCTACTACTTTGCCTTTAGAGGTGACCTGGACATTGCAAAACAGGGAACACTGGGGCAATGCAATATATGAAGGCAATTTTATGACTGACTTAGCAAATTAGTTTGGGCTTTCTACACTGGCTAGATAAGAGACCCCAAATAAATATAGGTACTGCATGTGGTATCTTGTAAGGCAAGGATCTCCAACATTTTGAACCTATGAGCAACATTCAGAAGAAAAGGGAGTTGGGGAGCAACACAAGCATGAAAAATGTTCTTGCCAAATAAGTGCTGTGATTGGCCATTTGGTAGCCCCTATATGGATTGTCAACCTACATTGAGGCTCTGTTTGACAATGCACCTGGTTTTTATACAACCAAAATGCCTCCAAGCCTGGAATTCAAAAATAAGCACCTGCTTTGAGGCTACTGGGAGCAACATCCAAGGGGTTGGAGAGCAACAAGTCGCTCACGAGCTACTGGTTGGGGATCACTGTTGTAAGGAGTAGAAAAAGATTAGATGGGGATTCATCATGTGCTGGTTGCATGTAAATGTTTTTGCCACATCACGGTTTATATCTTATATTTTAATAAAAAAATACCTGTTCTGTTATGCATCTGTTTAGTATCTGTGTATATTTATTTTATGCTTTTCAGTTACATCTGGGTACCTCCATGAGGTTCCAAAGCTGGACAGGCAAGAGCACAAGCTGACTGATAACAGGCTCCCTTCAGCAAAACATTTGACTTAAACGGGCAGTAAATACCTATAGACAACTGTTTTTAACAGGAGCAACATATACAGAACTTATGCTAAATACATTCACCTCTTATTTGAATGCATTTGAAATTGGTATTTAATTATAAAACAGTAACGGTGTATTATTTTACTTATAAACGTACTAGTTTACCATTATTCAACAGAGTTGGTTTAACTATAGATTCTTGCATAAATATCCCCCTCCTTCACCCTTTGTTGTGACGGTTGTGCCAGAAACCTGTTATGTAGTGATTATCTGAGCACTAATAATTGAATTATCTACCTAGAAAGAACCAAAGATGGGCTATTTTAATGTTTCCTGTTTAGTTCAAGAAACCATAGATTCTTCATGATTAAAAGAATAGGTAAAATCTATACTCACAACCATTGATGAAGGTTGCAAAGGTCATCTTGAACAATAGGTTTTACTACCCCTTTAATACAAGGCGCTGAGAATCAGCAATCACCTTATCCATCTTGTTGCAGACTTACTGTCAGTTAAAGTGATACTGACACTCAAAAACTACTTTTTAAAATATGAATGTACATTAAAAGTTACCTAGAGGTCTTGCGGAGAGCTTTGTTTTTGTAAGTAATTGTTAGTTGAAGTTTCTAAACCTGACTGACTGTTTTGCCAACCTGACGGTCCCATCTCAGCCTGTCAGTAGTGATGGGCGAATTTGTCCCGTTTCGCTTCGCCACAAATTTATATATATATATGGTTCAGATGGGATTGCACAGATTAGCTGGAGCAGAAGCAATTACAAATATGGGAGTAACTATGTTCTTATCTAACAAGCGTGCAAACACCATAATAAATGTAGCATTATGATTCTGATTTACTCTTGGATCTGCTTGTTCTACATCTGGCACCTCCCACGAGATGAGCCAAGGCTGCAAGGTAATACATCGCAGATTTCTTTTATGTAACATCGATGCAATTACACACCTTCCAGTCATTACTCCCTATAGGAGCGTGCTCCTGTCACCAGGGACTTACTGGGGCTCATTTATAAACACTGAGCAAATTTGCACCTGGGCAGTAACCCATAGCAACCAATCAGCGATTAGCTTTTTTCAGTTAGCTGCAGGGTGAACACTGAACGTTGATTGGTTGCTATGGGTTACTGCACAGGAGCAAATTTGCCCAGTATTTATAAATGAGCCCCACTGTGTCTCTGGATAAGACAGGTAATGTATTACTGTCATCTAATACCGACTGGTCATCAGTATTCTCAACACTGGCCAAAGTCTCTATGGAGGAGCTGTAGCCCTAGGGCTGCCATTCTGTCTCTCAGCACCCTGACATAGTTATACTGACACTGTAGTGTTGTATCATAGGCAAAATGATGGTACTTGGAAAGTGAAATCCTTCCAGTGCATTCATCTGAGCAAAGCGCAGGCACAGAATGGCTGATAAATAATTTCTCTCTTGGCTAAACTGTAATCAGGCAAATGAGCATTAAAAGAGTGTATTCAAATTCCTCATATACATAAAATATAATATTCTTATGTTAGAACATTACATAGGTTTCCACTTTTGTGAAATTGCATTGGATCCAAACAAATTTGCTATCTCCAAGTAAAAGATCAAGTTTAGCTTGATGAAAGAAATTGTATTCTTACCAACTTTCCAATATCCTTTACTTTTTCGGTGATTATTACGTCATTTTTTTTTACGCATCACTGCTATTGAAATCGGTCTCAGTCTCTTCATTTCCTGCTCGGTTCTGACTTTTGAAACAATGTAGCGAAAGCCAATGAACAGACCTGTACAAGGCTGACTTCTGCTACTTCGTTTCAAACAACAGAGCAGAAAAGGACAGCAGAATATTACAATTCCCAATGTATGGATATTGGAAAGTTGCTTAGGATAACATTTACTAGCATTAAAAGTTTCAACTTTTTTGTAGTTTCTGCCCCTTTAAAAAATATATATAATTGTTCTCATTTATAAGAACATATATAATGGTTATGCTTCAACTGGTAATCAGCTTGAAAAAGGAACTAAAATGTTCTGAAAGCTTTCTATGATTATATTAGTTAGCCAATAAAGGGGTTCCCTGTAACATTTTTACAGGCTAGCAGGGTACAGCAACTTTACCTGCAATTGTATTGAAACAAATTCGTTATCTCCCAGCGGTTTTGATGCTGTAACAGTAAGTACAGTATTTACAGTGTCTGTGTAGCGATCAGTTGTGCTGTATTCCCACTTTTCATTGGTCCTCCCTGGCCCTAACATCACAAGGGCCACTTCTGGAAACCCTCCCTCTCTGTAGACTGAGGTTTTTCATTTGGCATCTGGGAAAAGATCCATGTGCCAGGGAAATGCAATAATATTTATTCACAGCCCAGCCTTAAAATGATCAACTGCAAAGTCACAGAATATAACTAAGCTGAGTTTTTTTTTTTTACATTTCAAAAAAAAAAAAAAAAAATATGATAACTTATTCAATTACAAATCGGGTTTGTTTGAATGTTATCAATTAACAGCACCCGGAGTTTGTTTTTTTATGCAAGATAAAATATATATGTTTGCCAAAGAGGAATGTAGATTTGTATACTTCTTATAGCTTGCTCAAATAAACACAGGCAAGCACATTAAGTGTTCTAAATAGAGAAGAGAAGCACTCCCACCCAGCTGGGAACACCTCCCTTTGTACTGGAGCTGCCTTTGTATTGGGTCGTGTGTGTGGACTGGCCAGATCTTCTCTGCAGAAGGGAGCACGAGTGGGAACACTCCTTCCATTCATATCCCCCTATGGATACAACAAAGGGTGCTGCTGACTATGAATTCAGGTTAATGGCACAGACTGCTGAGGTTGAATGGGTTAATTAAGTACTTGGAATAATTGCTGCTCTGCTGTCATTTTGCTCAGTGTTTGTCCTCCAGACAACTGGGAATGGCCTTAATCCGCCTCTACATTGGTACACTTTCTATACAGAAAATCATTATATATATATATATATATATATATATATATATATATATACACACACATATATATACACACATATATATACATATATACATATACATATACATATACATATACATATATATCTATATATATATATATATATATATATATCTATATATATATATATATATATCTATATATATATATCTATATATCTATATATATATATATATATATATCTATACATATATACATATATACATACACACACACACAAACAGTTTCACAGAAATGGAAAGGGCAAAATGACAGTTGGGTTGTACTCAGCTCACCTAGGAGCCAATGTAGGCGAAAGGCCTCTGATTTTTGTAAAACCAATGTCGGGACTCGCAGAGAGATCAGCATCTTAGGAAAACAAACGCGCTCATTAATGTGATTGCTCCTATGTGTATAAGGGGGTGCAACAGGCGAGTGAAGTCTATATATAAGAGGTAATAGTGTAAGGCAATGCGGGTGCTCACGTGCCAGGCTGCTGTACCTGAGAGGGAGCAGTAGATTATGTGGGTGGCTGTGGTTTGGATGCTAATACAGTGTCCTTGTCACTGGCAGTGAGTGAGTTTATTTGCCGCTCCCAAAAGGCCATTGCCAAAAGCCAAGGTCTAAGGGCAATTGTGTTGTGCAGCAGGAGGTCCCGGCCTAAGCCCTAAGGTCACAGCGTTTCCTACTAGACAGGAGGGAGCTATTAAGGGGCAATTAGCAGGTTTAGTCTGGCGAGGGCAGGGATTTCAGTGGCAACAGGACAGGCGGCTGCAGGGCGTGTGTTTGCCCAAGAATCGTGTCCTGCTAAACGTCTGCTCAGCCCAAACACCTGTTTTTTATAGTGCGGGGCTTCAAATGCGCAAGTTGTCTCCTAGCGACTGCCCCACTCTTCCAGCTACTCACCCCCAAGTCAAGTGTCACTTCACTGCAACTTGTTTGGCCCACCAGCATTCATTCATTGACTGTGTGCCACTGGCTGGCATTGCCCTCTGCTTTGTATTTCCCCAAGTGATAAAGCATACCCCTGTATGTGCCAGTCTGATGAGCAAATCCTACTACTACCACATGTATGAGCATAATATTAGTAACAAGTTATAATGCGCCACTATATAGTATTTTGGGTACACGAACCATACAGATCAGATACAAATGCAGAAGGTAAAAGAGGCTCGTTAGCACTTACAATCTAAAGAATACAAACTAAATCCTACCTCCTTATACAAGGGCCCTAGAAACATAACACTTGACATGTAGAGAAATACACACAGATCATATTCCCGTTAATATCAGGCACACTGAATAAAATAAATCCTTATAAGAAATGTATGCGAATCTCACTCCCCCATAGATCACACCTGCATAGTATATTATTTCTCAGATATAAAAATACAGCACGTATATAAACATTTTTTAGATACACAATAATTAGTATATTCCGAAATACAGGATTATAGAAACCGTATTCTTTCGTACACATCAGATCAACTTCTTCAGCTACAAAACCTACGCAAATGGTTCTCCATCTATAAAGTCAATGCAATATATTTCTACATACAACAGTTATGTCTCATTTTGCCATATACCAAGCATAAAAACTATTCAGCTATTCTCATACAGCAGTTATATCCATAATGAATAATATTCAGTCGTCTTTTAAACAAACAGTAAACAAATTCCATTGTCCCATATGCCAAATATGTACAGTTCAGTTCCATTCTCCTAACAGTCATTTATATCCCCGCATATATTCCATCCTCTATACAAAATTACTTACATCATCATATATACCAAACATGCATTGCTATATACATACTAATAAATCATACTGCCTCAGACACAAAGCACACATAAAAAATATATGCACCAGACTGAATTGTAATATTTCTGCACATAACACATATATAAAATAATTCATAGTCTTATATATCCCAGAACTAATCTCAAAGAGTATATTTATTATTGAAAAGAAGTGAAAAGTAGTGCATTTACTCACATTATATAGTTACGATAAGATTTTTTTTTTTATTGGTAAATGTTCTATTCTACATATTGCGCAACTGTATATACAAATGTGCCTGTTTTGTGTTGGGTCGTGATTTATGCCATAAATTGACACATACACCCACATCAGCATCTACAGGATGAATCCTTAAAATACTATAAAAGACTGCAATAGAGGTGCAATTTGGAAATCGTTGTCTCCACCAGGCCAAAACGCATAGCATTCTCCAAGTCTGGACAAGAAGACAGTGACAATTTGGATGTAAATCAAACACTAGCAAATTGTTTGCTCATCGTTATTCTTAAATGCTTACTTTTTTGTCTAAGTAATGCATTTTAATTTTACAAACTACTCTAATTTAATTTTATTTTACTTTACTTTTTTTAATCTATTTTTATTTTATTTATTTTATTTTATCCAAAACGTAATGGTTTAAACTAATAGCCAAAAAAAAATCCTTCATACAAGGATGAGGCGAATTTATATGAATAGGGAGTATGCTATTTAATTGAAACAAAATCAATCGAATTGTAACTATCCTTCATACTGCCGATATTTATGAAGATAAATGCCACTGTAATATACTCACGGTTTAGAGAGTGAAGGAAATAGAAAACGAATACGTTTAAATTCAGGTGAAAGGAGTAAATATGTTTCTCCGCAAGAAACAAAACATGTATCGCAACTACTCATTATACGGAGCACAATATAATAAGCATCTTATTATTAGCCAAATTTATTTTTCCCCAACTTCTTAAATATTGCGAATGGACATTCAGATTACAAGTAACAAGTGCGCCCTGGGTGATAAGAAAACAAGAACAAACTGGCGGATATTTTGAGTAGATATACCCGTGGGCAGCTGATACCAGGGGGCTGAAGCAGTTCTTATCACTTGGAGGGGATTTTGGAAAAAGCACTGTAATTCTGGCCTCGCCAACCCCCAGCCAAAATATTGCTTGCCCCCTCAGAACCAAACATGTGTTTATTCCCTGTGTGTGCACTATATGTAAATACTAGTTGGGACTCGGCTTAACTGCTTAAGTAGTCATTTGCTAATTCAGATTTATTTCATTTAAAATCTCAAGTTGCAATGACCTAGAGCTGCTTTATTGTAGTGACTGATGAATGATATTTAGGAAAGGTCCCCGCAGTGCAAGCGGAGTGTGCAAAGGATTTCGGTTTGCTTTTGATGGAATTGTACACATCATTAGGAGATTATAAATGTTACAGCTAAGGAAATTGTGATTTTGCCCGTTAAACCCCATTTGTATTAAACCTTTGCCAAACAGTATTTTATCCTGGAGCTTGTGTGCAGCTGCCTCGCCCGAGCAGATAACTGTACAGATAAAGCTCTGGGGGCAGGTAGTCTTGGCAGCACTTATATACAGCACAACTAGCATGGCAAATGTTGCTTGCTATACACTTCCAATAAACTGTATTTTAGGAAACGAATCGCCATACAAAAGCCACGTGTGCATTCAGGGTTAATTATAAATATGCTGATTTGTTAAATTATGCAGGTCTGATATATAATATTATCTGAACAGGAAAAGTCTGGCGTGATTTCTAGATTGGGTGCCACTGGCACAGAATATAAACCCACATCCTTGTTTCCCTGTGGTGGATTTATGTGAGTTAATTTTTAATATACATGAAATACTGGGACTTCCACCCCCTTCTGCTCAGATCCTGCACCTAGTGGGCCAGTAGTTAGGGACCTATGTAGCCCATATCTAGCCAATGGGCTCTCGTATGTTATAATCTAGAGGTCACCAGAGTACCTCCTAGACCTAGAGCAATCGTGCGCTTTTGCGCCTTTGGGCAGCTGCATCCAGTGCACTAGTAGAATGTTTGTATAATATGGGTTAGTAGAATATGGACTCTTTGGGCCATATTCTACTATTCTACCATATATCTATTGTACTAGTTGTTTGCAAGTGTGAATTGCAGGCTTGCAGCAGGTGAGACTGTCTCTCTGTGGGTATGTATCTTGTTTATTTGACTGATTATACTGTCATTCCTGGAGAGGGAAAGGTGCATTGTCTTCCTAATACATTGCCCCAGGCGGCGAATCTATAAATCTACCTATAGCCCCACTAGTTGTCTCATCTCCTTTATGTAGATGTATGAAAGAAGAGAAAGTTACCGGGTGACTATTAGCCCAGTATAAAGTGTCCCAGCAGCAGTCAGCAATACGCGATGGACAGCAGCCCATGCACAATACACAGACGCGCATGCATTATCGCACCGATTTAGAGGCAGCAGCATTTTGGTTTAATTTAGAAACACGGAAAACATTCAGTTAGAATTCAGATAGAATAATAACCCACCCACAGATTAGCAGATATCTTTATCAAGTGTGTGAATACCTTACACTCCCCAACCTCAAATCGCTGCGCTCACCTGTTGCAGAAGATGAGACCTGAATGAAGTCGCTTGTTACTAGTCCTTATATGATACACGGCGAGAGGAGCCTGTGTGAATAGGATGGACTCACTTGAATTAGTGAGAGGCAAAGCTATAGCTAAAGCTAAAGGCAGTGAGTCCCACAGACAGACAGAGCTCAGCATATCAACTCTAATTATGTGGGTTTTTTTCCATGTCAGCCTGGGGATCTTAAGTTAATTAGCAACATACTGTTCGTTGTAGGCTTGATTTAGTCATCACACACAGCACTGGGGTGACTCACATGTTGCCTTTTCCTCCTAATGAGCAAGCTTTCTAATAGGAGCAGTGCCTAAGGGTTAGCACTTGTGCTGCAGGATGTTGGGGCTGCAGATATTCACTAAGAGGGGCTCTGGCACTGAGGGGACCTTCCAGCTCCTACACTCAACGAGCAGCAATCTCTAGTAGCGACTGTCACAATGCAGCACTGCCAAAAGACTTGAGGGGTTATAGGAATTAATTTTGTTCAAATCTTTCTACCTGTATCGGTTTTATTTTTATTCCTTCTTGTTAAAAACTTGGAATTGTTTGCCTGCTCTGGCCAAGTCCTTGTCATGGGAGGAGTGTCTGTCTCAGGAGGGGGTGCGGCCAACATGCAAGTCCCCTTCTTTCCTATGGCTGCTGGTTCCACCCACTTGAAAACAAAACTTTGTATTTGTGAGCAGATTGTCAGCATTGGAGTGAGGAGCTGGAGGCAGTGGGAGAGCTGGTCGTGGGATTTGCAGTTGTGTGGAGTTGCTATGTGAGTAGGCCTGGCAGGGCCATGTATTGGAAGAGCGAGCAGATGTTTTTGTGCAAACTGGAAGACAAGGATATTCCTGTCGCAGCGTCCGATAAGGTAAGAGAAGGAACTATTTATTCGCGATGTATTTTTTGTGGGATCAAATAGATCCCGATCTGATCTCTGCAGGTAGAACCCCATTTGTCCCTAGGGACCGAACTATGATCACAAGAGAAATCCATGTCCAACCAGAATGGACTCTGTGCGGAATAAGATTATTTTAGATCATTTCCCTTTCAGCCCGCGGTTCCCTCTGGAAATGTCCCTGGTGGGCTCCACAGATCAATAGAATAATAATAGTTCATTCTCGGCAGCCATTGCTTGTGGCCAATATCCATTGTATGTATTGTGAAATCAATACAAATAGATACATGGGGGGGGAATCATTTTAACCTCATGCATGAACCAATATTTATCTTCAAAATAAGGCGACAGCGCAAATAATAAGTGATAATAAATGTCTGGCCGCTTCTATTTCTACAAAGTGCGCATTAAATTCAGTCTGACTATTTACTATTGTTCGAGGTTTTTTTTTTTGCTGTTAAAAAGAATCCCTTTGCCAGCACAAATGTTGCCTTTTATTGAGCATTAAGTGGCAATTGAACGTGTAAAAGAAATGAATATAATTCACCTGCAGGTTTAATTGCAGCCGCTTTGCAGAAGAGCCGCTGACTCGCTTTAATTTGCAGCATTTTCATTCAAATGACGATCGGAACAAACAGGCGAGCTGCTCGCACTAGGCGCTAATTAGCTCTCGAGGATCCTATTAAAGCTCTTCACTTGCCGGCCTCCTGTCTAGCTGTTCGTTTAGTCCTGTGCCCATTCAGTTCTTGGACTTAAAGAAGACTCCGGCCACTGACAGTCGTGAGATCTACAGCACAAATACATTAAACACGTTTCTACAAGCACACAGGATTGAGCCAATAGGAGAAGGGATCACTGGACCCAATTGCACCCCTGTTTGAAAGCCGTTGGCTTTTTATGTCGCCCGGCTGCGGCTGTGGAAGGATTACATAAATAGCGCGCAATGATCTACCGCACGGCTGCAAGTGGCCCCGAGTTATGGCAGAGGCCGGGGATGGGGGAAAGTGTTGCGACTCTGAGCTCAGACAACTCTTTGCTCTCTCTCCTTCAGTTCGCGCCCCTTATGTCCGAGGAGTGTGCGGGAGCTGCGCTGCTAATGGGAAGAAGTCGCAAAAGCGAAGGGACTCCGGTAAGTCAATTACACACCGGCCCCACCCGGAATGGAGGGAGGGGAAGAAATAGCGGCCGCGCCACTGCTTCACTGAGCTGCCGGGGTGTCTCCCCTTATATTGGCTTCCCCAGTCTCCTCGCAAGTTGGGATTGTCGGGAAGAGCCAATAAAATAACCGGGATATCTGACTGAAATCCAGGGTCCCTCATTTATTAGAATAAACCTTCCAATTAGGATTCCTCACGTCACATACCCGACAACCCTATACATCCACTAGTACAGACCATTATTATCCATTACACTTCTCTTGTGCTGCACTTCCACACACACACCCTACAGTATTTACATTCACTCCCAGCCCTAGCACCCTTCACTAACTCCTCAATGGTACCAGCCAAACTAAAAGAGAGAGGGACAATGTTACTTTGGAATAAGCCCCTGTCTATACAATATGCTGAGTTATATATAACAAAATATACTTTTTTCCCCTTTAAACACACATTTCACCATTATATTCTACATTAAACATACAAATGCAGAATGTTGTGTTAAATAAACACTTGCAAATGCTCATAGGGACAATAAAATGGGATCAGTTCACGTCTCAGGACGCTCAAACACGTGAGGGAAAAACCAGTGTGTAAGCGCCCGAAAGTCTCACTCTTGTGTATATAATACTATAATACACAAAAGCCATGAATATCTTGTAAATTATAGCCTTATAAACGGTGAGTAGTGATGTCATCAGTTATAAACGGTGAGTAGTGATGTCATTTCTGTCACATGACTCACTAAAATTTGTGTATTATAATTAATAAAGTACCCCCAGTTGTAAAATATGAGGATATTATAAGTTACCTCGGAGTTCCATGACCTGTATAAAAACACTCGGCCTTCGGCCTCGTGTTTTTATATGGTCATGAAACTCCTCGGTAACTTATAATATCCTTATATTTTACAAGAGGGGGTACTTTATTCACTATATAATGTGTGTGTAAAATATCTCTCTATATGTGAAAGTTACAGACCAAGAAATCCACTAAATCTCTCTCTCTAGATAAAATAGCTGTAAAGGGGAAAAGTCTGCTAACATGTAACGAGTGAAAAATATTTCTCCAACTGATTTTTAGCATACAATTCTGTGTGCGTTTCCCATAGGTGCGCGCTACATTCACCACTAATGTTGACTCATTGTTGCAATTTGTTTTGTCATTGAGAAGATAACAACATATTGGGATAGATATAATTTTTTTTTTTTATGTGTCATTAGTATGACTTTTTCCCCCAGATGTACCTATTATAATTTCAATGCTGTTTTCATGGCATTTTTAAGCAACTTTCCAGTATAGAAATTGACTCTATTTATTTATTTATTTATTTATTGTAAATACAGATGGAATCAGTGTTTTTCTGTCCCTTTCTGCACTGCTGGTTCTGTCTCTCACCACAATGTAACAGAACAGAAGTCTGCCTGCATTGCTTCAAATGAATATTGCTGCTACTTTGTTGCAAAAGTCAGAACCACCGGGGGAGAGAATAGAAATAAAACTATACAAACACTGAACATTTGCAATTCATATCTGTTAGAAACTTGCAAAGAATTCTAATCTTTTATTATATCTGCTTTTAAAACACAAGGCCCACTCCATCCACCCTTCTGTCCAGCTTTTCCAGTAAGCGATACCTCCTCTAACACCTTTTTTATTTTTATCCTAGGTGCAGGAAAGTCCTGGAGCTGCAATGGATGAGGATTCATGTTCATCAGCTCCTCTGTCTCCTGTATCCTCCTCTTCTCCTCATTCCATACCAACAGCTGGTCTCAACCAGGGCAAGAGTGTGTGCAGCAACTGTGGCATGGAAATAGTAGATAAATACCTGCTTAAGGTATGCACACAGCAGCAACTTTTTGTGAACAGTTTCCCAAATTTGGGGTTTATTTTTATAGTCTGTGGATGTTCTGGTCAGTAACATCATTTTTCACCAATATGAAACTACTGTGCGGTGGATTGGGAAGCGCTAATTTCCAGTTGCCTTGTTATAGGATACACATTATGTCCTCTGTCCAAAAACAAATCCATAATCACTTCAATATTTACAAGCACCCTGTGCTGTGTGAATTATACTATTTTTTTTTTGTTTTAGAACACCATACATTTATTATTGAGAGAGCCAAAATACACTGGTTAAATATAGATGGGGTAGAGTTCCACAAGTACGATTGATGTTATAGAAATAACTGCATGTAGTGCCTTTATTCAGATCTTTTCATTTCTTTTTCACACTATCAAGTGTTCATAAATGAAAACTAGCATAAATGTGCAATTTATTTTGTCAAAGTGGAAAATACTGCATCATAAAACCCTCCTAACATCATTTGCAAAACCGGGACTAATAAAATAGTCTGTGTCCTGGTACTAATGTGATAAATTCTCACATTTAAGCAAATATATTTTATACAAGTATTCAAAAACAGATTATTTTATTTTTTAATTATAATATGGGCATTGCTGTAGCATTGGGTTGCTAATTTCAGTTTATATGTTCTCTCTTTGTCTGAATTTTTCTGTTACTCTGGTTTCCACTCTCTCACCCCATGAGAGACTGATGTGAACAATGGATAATCTCTAAAGAGCTGCAGAATATGTCTGCACTAAAGAAATAATGGATAATTTTTCCTAAAAGTCTGAAACATCTGATTCTTATGTTTTAATATAGCATACTTATGTGCTGCTGTGTTTTCATATAGATAACCCAATTAGTTTTGGTACTAATGAATTTGGGGGGGGGGGGGTCTGTATCTCTGCTTTTGTATCTTGCTGCCATTCTATAAGGATTGGTGTAGCAGGATTACATTGCTTATGGTATCAGCGTACTTCAATTGTGCTGAAAGGGAATTTGTTTTCTACTCCTGGTGCTTTGCAAGGAAAGCTGTACAGGTATTGGACCCGTTATCAGGAAACCAATTCTACAGAAAGCTCTGAATTACGGAAAGGCAGTCTACCATAGACTCCATTTTATCCACATAATCCAAAATTTTAAAAATGATTCCCTTTTTCTCTGTAATAAAACAGTACCTTGTACGTGATCCAAACTAAGATATAATTAATTCTTACTGGAAGCAGAACCAGCCTTTTGGGTTCATTTAATGTTTATGATTTTCTAGTTGGTTAAGGTATGAAGATACAAATTCTGGATAGATCCATTATCCGGAAAACCCCAGGTCTCTAGCATTTTGGATAACAGGTCACATACCTGTACCATTATGTGTAACAGGAACTGCTAAGAACAAATGTATATGCTTTCCTTACTTAAGTTGAACATTTGCTCTGTTATAGTGTAACAGAAATAAGGAAACAATTGGATAGTGTGTGTTTAAAAGACATGTTAAGAGATGGCATTGCAAGAAGTTTTGGGTGTGGGCTCTTTCAAACAGTCACACACTATCTAGTTGTTTCCCAATTTCTGTAACTTAAAACACTTAACAAAGCAAATTTTCGACTTTAGTAAATCTCAATGGTTCAATTTTTCTGAAAATTAACACGTGATTTTAGCACTTAGGGGCAAAATTAAACGTAGAAGAAAACTCCTTATTATAAAAGCCCCTACCCTACATAAGACACCCCCACAGCCTATCTGCTACCCTGGGCAAATGCCCCTGACTTTCTCTCGGTGCAGATTCAGGGCATCAGAGTTCACGGAAGCCACCTTCATCTTCTGTAATCTTCCGTGACATGCACAATAGTTTGGGACTGGGAGCTGCTCCAACTGCGCATGCGCCAATATGGCACTTGCCTCCCAAAGATTACCGAAGAGAAGAAGATGGTGCCTGTGAACTCTGCTGGACAGAATCTGCACAGAGGGGTAAGTAAAAAGTTAGGGGCATTTACCAAGGATAGCAGCTAGGCTGGGGTGGGGGGTTCTTTAATAAGGGGTTGAATTCTTCTTTATCAAAGTGTGAGATTAGAACTCATCACAGAAAACTCACTAACTTTCTGTTCATTGCTATGGGGTTTTTAAAAGCATATTTATCAAATAGTGAATGCCATTGATAAATATGATGCTAAAAATCCCATAGGAATAAATAGAAAGTTTTTCTGTGGTCGAGTTCTAATCTTGCAGTTTTGAGTAATTTCCCCTTATCGTAACTATGCAGCTTCATATCTTTCTGTGCTTCCTTCAGCAATTGTTTCAGGTGATTTTTTAGCTATCCACAATGGGGACAGAATGGTTTTGCCAAACTTTTTATACTTACTGATTTTGCTCATAAGCCCAGCTTGTTTAATATTTCTTTGGCAATGTGGAAGGTTGGGGACTTGGTAGCAGTTAAGGTACATTTGTAGTTTTCTATAGCTATAGGTTTGCCTAAGGTTCGTCACGTGATACAAAAATACATTTCATGCTGCATTATCATAATCTCTAGTTAAATTGTGAACACAATGGGGCACATTTACTAAGGGTCGAATATCGAGGGTTAATTAACCCTCAAATTCGACCCTCGAAGTAAAATCCTACGAATTAGAATATCGAATTCATAGGATTCGCGGTAAATCCTTTGATCGAAGGACAAATCGTTTGATCGAAGGATTTTTCTTAGTTAAAAAAAACCTTAGAAAACTGATGGGGAAGGTCCCCATAGGCTAACATTGTACCTCGGTAGGTTTAAACTGCCGAAGTATGTATTCGAAGTATTTTTAAAGAGACAGTACTTCGACTATCGAATGGTCAAATAATCGAAGATTTTTACTTCAAATCGTTCGAGTCCGTCGTCAAAGGTCGTAGTAGCCTATTCGATGGTCGAAGTACCCAAAAAATACTTTGAAATTCGAAGTTTTTTTACTTCGAATCCTTCACTCAAGCTTCGTTAATGTGCCCCAATGTGTCCAGTCGGTTATAGTAATAGATTGCTTAGAAATTGTAAGCTGCTCAACGTAGCAAATCTATTAGTCAAATCTTCTTTCAAATCTCTTCCTGCCGTGGATATGTGCAGAGTACATGTTGAATGCTCGGTGGGCTAGCTACAATTACAGTATTTCAGAATTTTGGAGACCTGTATAGCAAATAGCATTGTTAAAGGGGAACTATGGTGAAAATGAAAATTTAATATATGCTTCATCATACTGAAATAAACTTTCTATATACAATCAATTAAATATTCTGAAATCAAGTTTCTTCACTATCCCTCTCTCAGCTTCTGTTTCTCTCCATTCTTTCTTCATACAGGAGTTGGGTGTCAGATAATCAGATCCAATACATCTTATAGGGGGCTTCCTTCCCTTGTATATGAATTAGAGGTCACTCAAATAACTGATTCCAGTAAAAACAAAAGTTAACAAAATAACTGCCATTTGCAAATATTCTGCATGTAGAGCGACATGATTGGTGATTTTAATAGAGTGAGATTTAATACATCTAGGCAAAAGGAGCCCCCCTATAAGAGATATTGGATCTAACTGTCAATTTTCCGACACCTAACTGCTGCATAAAGAGAGAATGAACAGAAACCGATGCGGAGAGAGGGATATTGAAGATGAACTTGATTTCAGAAGCCGTACAGAATTTTATATTTAGAAAACTTCTTATTTCAGTATGATGAAGCTTATATAAATGTTAAAAATTTAAATCTGCTATAGGAACCGCTTCTAAATAACTTTATAAAAACTGATTCCTCTGAAATTCAGTGCAAATTTGAAAAAAATGCTAATCGCTATTTCTGCATAATATTTATTTTTGAATGTTAAAACCAGTATTGCACTCTACTAGATCATGAAATGTTATTTTTGCCTTCAATGAGCATTTTGTTTTTTTTCCCCCCTCCAGGTAAATGATCTGTGCTGGCATGTCCGCTGCCTGTCCTGTAGTGTATGCAGAACCTCCCTTGGAAGACACACTAGCTGCTACATCAAAGATAAAGACATATTCTGCAAACTGGATTATTTTAGGTAGTATACATGTATGTACTTGCTATATCAGCGTGTCCATTTTAAAACGACGATATGGCCAAAAAAATGTTTTAGCCTGGCAATAAAAATTCGTTTTTGTTTTATTTTTAAGACGTTACGGAACACGGTGTTCGCGGTGTGGCCGGCACATCCATGCCACTGACTGGGTGCGACGAGCAAAAGGCAACGTCTATCACTTAGCTTGTTTTGCATGTTACTCATGTAAGCGGCAGCTCTCCACAGGAGAAGAGTTTGCTTTGGTAGAAGAAAAAGTCCTTTGCAGAGTTCATTATGACTGCATGTTGGACAACTTGAAAAGAGCAGTGGAGAATGGTAAGTACTTTGCATGCGCATGTTGGCTATACTTATTATTCTGTTTAGAAGGTCAGTGAATTGATTTTTTTTTCCCTTCCACTGTTCCAGGAAACAGGGTTAGTATGGAGGGTGCTTTATTAACAGAGCAGGATATAAATCAACCAAAGCCAGCGAAAAGGGCTCGTACCAGTTTCACAGCAGACCAGCTCCAGGTGAGTTGTCCTTTACACAACGGTTTAGTGCAGGTTTTTTCTTTCTTCAGTTTTCATAAGTGTATTTTGCAGTGTTAGGGTTGCAGCCAAACATGGCGTACATTTTCATACTTACACAGCCAAACAAACATCTATGTAGTAGCATAGGGAAAGTGTTTCCTAGTGCAGTAACCCCTAGCAACCAGGCATTTATCTTCAGGAGACAATTATAAATACGCTACAAGTTATGACCAGGGAAGACATTGCCTCTGTTCATACACACAATTGTGGTTTCCTTTTTTTAATAAAAGCCATAATCGTAAGCTTATTATATATTTGTGGGGCCATGTGTAGATTTTGGCACCATTTGTTCATAAGTATCACTCTCAAATATTTCCTCTTTTAGCTGTTCAATGGAAATATTGATATGTGATGCATATTTTCCTTTTGTTCTCCCCCCCCCCCAATCTTCATGGCAGATGGTTATGACTCGGCTTGCCATTTTAAGATGCAACTGGCCATATACAAACCAACAACTTAACTACCCTGTCACTATATAACCTTAAATGAAATTCAAGGGCAAGTAACAACTGTTGCAGTATATGAACCCAGTTTGAAGTAGGTGCATGTTGCTAGTTTCCTGCTGCCAAGGTATTCTACAACCATATATTCATGCAAACGCTTGAACACTCCAATTTAAACATGGCTTGTACGGGAGAGATGCAACATTTTGGACCTTAAAACATGCAGACCTTGTCAAGCGTTGCTGAGAAAGGGGGACAAATTGGAAACCCAGATGCAAGCTTGGTCACCTTGCAAATAAAAGTGGATGATGAGTTTAGTCTGCCTGATCTGACTGGCTACAAATGTCCTTATTGCTTTCTTTAGCTCTTCTTTTCTATGTTAAACCCCTCACCAGAAGTTAGCAGTGGTGACGATCAGGTGGTCCAAGGAAAGAAGCCAGCCAAAAGTGTTGGCAATTGGCTTCCATTAGTATAAGTAGGACTGACCTCACAAGTGACCTGTTAAAATTACTGTAACTATGCTACCCTATACCTGCCATTAAAACAGGAAAATTAAGGGTTTAGTGGCCCATCTTTTCTACCCCAGCCTTTATCTAAGCACATAATTAACAAGTTTTAGGGGCAGATTTAGTATAAGGTTCAAATTATAAATTAGAATTTGAGTTGGATTTTTGGTCAAAACTCACAAATTTTGAGATGGGAATAGTCCAAATTCGAATTAGAGATATATCATACCTGGACCTTGGGAACTACTCTAATTTGACTGTTCTCCACCTAAAACCTGCTTGAGTTCATTTAACCTGCAGTCAATGATGTGTGTGTTTAGGACTTGTAGTAAAGAAAGCCTATAATGTTTGCAGGTTATGCAGGCACAGTTTGCGCAGGACAACAATCCCGACGCACAAACGCTACAAAAGCTATCTGAAAGGACGGGCCTAAGCAGACGTGTAATACAGGTGAACATCTTTAACTTGCTGTATGAATGGTTCTATATACATGTTGCATATTCAGAGATGTGCTATTAATCATTTTTATGTAAAATCCCTGATTGAATGAATATGTTGGTTTTTCATTCTGTTTCCCTACTTTGTTTCTCCCTCTAATTTTATATTGTCTCCTAATTTTAACTGTGGAAAACAAAAATTCTCCTGGACCTTGTTAAATTAGGTCAAAACCATAACCCCCATATGTATTAAACTTTACCAGGTGCACTTACCCATAACTGTAAGATGTTGGCTTGTATACAGGTGTCCAGTAAATGCTGCCTGCTAATTAGATGCTATAGGTTACATTATCCCTTGCCTTTTACATTTGCAATTCCTTCTTTCTCTTTCCAGTTAGTGTAGCTTCTGCTTCCTTGTAAAAAGCACACACACAATGCAGTCCAGTAGAAGAGAGAACAAACTCTTGTATGTGGTGGGAATAGAACACTTGCTAACCAGCAGTGATCTTTGTTGTTGGCTTTAAAGGGATTCTGACATGATTTTTATAGTTTAAAATTTAGTTCTAATATTGGTGTGGAGTACTGATGTGCGGGTCGGATAAAATCCATCCCGCACCCGACCCTAACCCGCCCTCACTCAGCCCACTCGCGCCCGACTTCTGGGTTCCTTTTATAGCGCGCCCTGCCGATGACATCACAAAAGGGGCGGGACAAACATGCTCCCGTCTTAAAAAAGGAAGCTGGAAGCCGGCAGTGCAAGGGGGATGCAAGGTCGGCCCAAACCCGCCCAACCCGCATATGTGGGTTTTGAAAAAAGGATTTCAGGGCAGAATTCAGTTTGAGCAGCACTATGAACTGATGCATTTTGGAAAACACATTTATAGACCCTTTTTTATTTTTTATTTTTTTAAATTCTGAACCATTTTACCCTTGTTTCAGGTTTGGTTTCAAAACTGTAGAGCACGCCATAAGAAACACGTTAGTCCAAATCATTCATCAACCACTCCAGTTACCTCCATGCAGCCATCAAGACTGTCTCCACCAATGTTAGAAGAAATGACCTATTCTGCATATGTTCCTCAGGATGGACCAATCCTAACAGCTTTACATAGTTACATGGGCGGTAAGCTATACAACATAAACGTAATACAGGTCATGTGCTCAGTTCTGTTTCTTTTCTTTCCAACCCCTTATTCAGTTTTAGGAATTACTTTATGCAGGAACACTGTTGCAGATACAAGTATGGTATGTTATCCAGAAACACATTATCCAGAAGGCTTCAATCTATGTGAAGACCATCTCCCACAGACTTGTTTTAATTTAATAATTCACATTTTTTTCTCTGTAATAATTAAATAGTATCTTGTATTTACTTACTAAATAAAATATAACACATTTTAATAGAGGCAAAACAATCCTACTGAATTGATTTAATTTTTAAATTACTTTTTAGTATGTTTGTAAGATATGAAGATCCATATTACAGAGACCTATTTATTCACAAAACCCCAGGTCCCCGAGCATTCTGGATAACCGGTTCCATACCTGAGGGGTAGGAAATGTGTCTGCATAGATTTTAGCTTGTTTTTCTTGGGGATTTGACACATTTTATGGATTTCACAGAGATTTTTGTAATGTGGCTTAATCTCTGCTGAAACATTGCATTGTGTGACATTAGCGTCATTATGTGACATGTTAGTTAATGTAAAGTGTTTTAGAACAATTGAGGTTTTGTTATAAACCACAATTGAGAATGTTGTGTTGGTGATGATGGTCTGATTGAAACTGAAACTGGAAATATAAGCTTTGGCATAAAGTGTTATATATGTTCTGTTTCTGTGCACCGAAAATTCCTTTTTGACACGGTTGAAATGTCTCTTGCATAGACCGTATGCTTACAACATGGCTGGGATTGCCTTTTGTGGAGAATTGTTTAAATCTGAGGCAATCCACTTGGAAGATGCAGATTATGTCAATATATGATCTGATAAATCTGTGCATGCCACAAGTTATATCCACAAACATCATTTGCAGCTTCCATGTTTTTTTTTGTTTTTGTTTTTTTCTTCAAATGGAAGCGTCTCCCTTGGTATCTACAAGACAGTAGACCTTATAGTGTAGCAACCTCCTTCATATTTTTAATTTCCGTTTCCAATACCAATAGCATTGTTTCCGTGTATACGTTAAAGAGGACCCGTCACCGGAAAAAATGATTCAAAATCCTATTTTATCACATTAGTCAAGCAAAATGAACCTTAATTACACTATATAAATTATTTGAATCTTACTTCAGTCTGGGATTTCATAATTATAACAAGCAGGCAGGAGCCATTTTGTGGACACTGTTATTAAAACAAACTTTGCATCATCTCAGAATCTTTGTTTTTGCACCAGAATGGGGGACCTGATGTCCATTCCCATTCACTGGCTACACAATTAAATGGTGAAGAGAACTGGGAGAATGTGTGGAGAGCAGTGACATCTAGGAAGTGCTGAATGGAAAGTGAAAGTAATTGCCTGCCCTGCCTCTATGCCTAAGGTATAGAGGAGGGGCAGACAATATTTGAGTGACAGCTGAGATGTTTAAATGAGTTTACAACAGCTATGAATGCTTTAATAAAAAATAGAAATTGGATTTCATGTTTAATTTGAAAAGGACTTTTATTATACAGATTTTGTGTCTAGGTGAAAGGCCCACTCTAAGTCACAAGTAACTTTAAAGCAGCATGGGACAAGATAAAGGAAGGTGGAAGGCAGAGAGTCATATTTGAAAAAGCCCATAACAAGCCTTTACCCGATAGCTATGAATACCTCTGCTAGAATATATGAACACTGTTTGTGCCTTGGATGCAACTAGACAAATCATTAGGCATTCTGCTTTATTTTACAATATATTTTATATGTTGTCTTACTCAATTTTTTTTCTTTTTTAGCTCATTCTCCGACTGCTTATGGTCTCCAGTCATTGTTACCCCACTCCATGACACACCTACCAATAAGTCACGCTTAAAAGTTTTTTTTGTTTTTTTCTTTCAAGAATGTATATTGGGTATTACATTGAGTCCCTTTATTGTGTATAAAATTATAATTGAAACATAATGTTTTCTTATATGACTCCTTCATTGCTGAAGGAAATGATGCGTGACTTTTTGCATCTCTCAGCTGTGAACGAGACCGTATACACATGAATTTAAGGACTTTGTTGCTGCCCTTGTGAGTATCGACTGGGTTATACTAAAGCGCCACTAAAATTCCTTGAGTTTATATATTTTTTTTTTTTTTGTGATGTCTGGAACTAGTCCAACTTAGCTGTGTGTTTGTTAATTTATTTGTCATCATCAGAGCACTTTGCCAAAAAAAGGTCTGAAAAGTGTACAAAAATGTTTACAATTTTTGTTTGTGAAATTGTAGTTTTGTCATTTGGTTGTATCTGTAAATTATTACGAAGGTGCATATGTATTTTGACTTACTTTCTTTTTCCATATCCGCAAACTAGCAAATTCAGTTCAATATTTTCCCTCTTTTGGAAGTGACTGAATAAAGCTTTGATTACAGCACTTGGCTCCTTTCACTTTATACAATCCTTGTCTTCTCCATGGACTCTCGAAAGCAGGGGTGCCCAGGACGTTGATCGTGGTCTACCAGTAGATCCCTAGCATGTTCCTGGTAGACTGGGGCCTGGTGTCGGAAGTGCGCTGGCTGGGCTGACTGCAGAGGAGAAAGGAGGGAGGTCGGGAAGGGAGGGTTGAGAGCAACAAGCACGGAGAGGAAGGGAGCAAGTCTGGACTGGGAGTCAGAATAGTATCAAAACAAGAAAAGCAGTAAAACCCCCACACCCTCTTACTAAAATTGATTGAGGTCTGATTGTAATAGCACAGTTGATTGAGACATTAATGCTCTCCATAGACGCTACGATTCTTCTTGCTGAACGACCGATTTTAGGGAAGTCTGACCAATCCTTCGAAATTATCGTGGGATTCGAATGATCGTACATCTTACGATTTTTCGGCCGACATCTGTCAGGAAAATTGATCGGCCAGGTGAAAAAATCTTTGTCGGTCCCAGTGCAATGTATCTATGTTTGCAGGGCCAAGCAGGCAGCTCCCCTTTGTTTTCCTGCCAAATCAGACCTCAATCAATTTTAGTAAGAAAGTGTGGGGTTTTACTGCTTTTCTCGATCATCTTGATTGGTTTATATACCTCTACACAGCTTAAAATTAGGTAACATAAGTGAGTGTACATTGATTACAAAGGAACTGTTTCATTAATTGTGACTGGGAGTCAGAATAGGCCATGGCATTCCAAGTACATTGAGACCCAAACAACTGCGACCAGCCCACTAATTAGTTATTGACATATTACTGCAGCCCCTCTGGCATTTGCCAGAACCCACAAATTGCCAGTCCAGGCCTGGAAGCGAGGGAGGACTGAGAGCAGCAAGAACGGAGAGCAGCAAGCAAGAGGGTAAGGGATTGTGTTCAAACTTTCATTACCTGCCAAATTTTGTAAAATGAACGAATGAATGGTAAGTAGGGGGTGTGGCCACAAAAATGGGAGTGGTCAAAAAAACCGATTCTGACTAAGGAGCCGTCTGAGGCGGCTCCTGCAATGCCGCCTCCCCTCACCAACTTACGTGTCGGGAGGGGAGGCAGAAACACTATTGCGGAGAGCGCAATTGCGCGCTCTCGCAATAGTACAGCCGAATTTCTGGTTCAAAAAACGGAAATTCGGCTCTTAAAGGTGCAGGAGCGGCTTTTTGCCACCCCCTGGAATCCTTTCAGGCGCTGCCGCCTGAGGCGAGCGGCTCAGCTCGCCTCATTGGCGGCACGCCCCTGCACATGCTAACATTTCCATTTCCAGTTTTAATGTTTGTCATCCAGTTCTGGTTTTAGGTTTTTAGCAGTGCAACCTCAAAAGTTGTAGCATTTCCATATAGGTTCAGAGGATAACATTCATTTAAGTTATGTAAGCTATTGCAAAGCAGACTTGCACCACCAATACATCATTTGAGAATTACTTTCCATCTCTGTTCTGCTGGCAATGAATTTCCAAACAAAAAAATTGTTACCTCACCCCTTTAAAATTCAACACATATGGCTAATTATCATTTAGTTTAGATGCATGCTGCACATAAATCTGTTCAGTCTGCAGCATGCATCTAAATGAATTGCTAATTAGCCATGCGGGCTGTGGTTTCCATATGTGTTCGGTTTTAAAGGGGTGGATCTAAGACCTTTTATTTCACAACTGTCAGACCTTCTTCCAGTGATGCTAACTAAGACAGGTGTGCTGTATTCTCCAGACAACTTTCCTCATTAAGTTGTCATACAGCTCTTAAAACACCTTAAAGGGGAAGTAAAGTCTAAAAAAGAATAAGCCTAGAAATGCTGTATTTTGTACACTAAACATGACCTTACTGCACCACAAGCCTAATCAAACAAATGATTTATGCTTTTAAAGTTGACCACAGGGGTCACTATCTTGTGACTTTATGAAACATCTTTGCAAGACCAAGACACTGTGCACATGCTCAGTGCGGTCTGGGCTGCTTAGGGATCATAAATTATCAATACAGCACAAGTCAAATAATATCTGCCAGAAGCTGATACAGCAAGACTGATTAATAATCAGAATATACAGACTGCACTGGGTCCTGTGTTATCATGTAAACTAATGTGGATTTTATTTTTTGTATTGTTTAATACAAACTTTCTCCAACTCTCAAGAACCAGTGGCTGCAGCAAAAAAATCTTTCAAATAGAATCCCAGTTTATCTGTTTAAATCTGGCTCCATGATCTTTGTACCTGCCACCGGAGTTGGAAACAGTAAAGTGGGTATAAAGGCAAAAATAAAATCCAATATAAATCTCTACACAGTTGCCGACTGCTCTACAGGGAAAAAAACAAAGCTGCTTGAGTTCTGCATGGCTGGGAAGTAAGGGGGGGGGGGGCTCCCCCCTGCTGTTTAAAAGTATGTGTTACCCAGCAGAGCAGTTAGGGACCATCTGACAATTCAGTCAGACCGCAGTAAATGAAGGGAGAATTTCACTGCACACAGTCAGGTTTCTTATAAATACGGTACACCTTTTTAAATTAAAGTATATTGGACATAGGTTTCTTTTTCATTAAAGAAATGCCTTTACATGCCCTTTAAGTATGGTGAGTAATGAAATGGTCAAAATCACAATGAACATTTTAATTCCAGGATGTAGAGATCCAAAACAATAAGAGAAATCACAGATCATTTCAAATGTCCTAGAATCTCTCAGTAGGGAGGTACAGGTCCCAATAAACTCATGGTTTTACAGCCTTTAATGTCTCCTATAGAGTTATTGTAATTTTGTTCTGATTATGACATTACACCAAGGTAACTTTTTTTAAGAAGTCAAATAAAACACATCCATGCTTAAAACATTTTTTTTTTTTATTTTATTAAAAAAGACATTTCAGATTCTTATTCTATCTGTTACAATTTTATTCAACCAAATTTCTATTTTTGCAAAGAACCCAGTTTACTCAAATGCCAAAATAAACCGTTTTTTAAAGCAATTTTTATTATAGAAAATGTTCTAATTCTGCACAGCAGAAGCAACCACAGCATGGTATCAAGCTTACTGTACATTCATTCATTCATACACAATAAAAAAGTTAAGAGCAGTTAATGTACTGTATCAGCTGGGCCGCATTATTTTACATCATTGCCACCTCACTCATACATTGCACAAGGTTACTAATAGTAAAAAAGGGTTTGCAGATAGTGAGTAATTTCAATACAAACGTTCTGAAAAACCAGAAAGGTTCATTTGTTTGTGATACAAGAAACACCATTTTGTCATCAGTTATGAAACTTTCATTAATCTATTTACATGCAAACATCATTGACACACAATTCTACCACAACAAAACAAGTCTGTGAAGTAACAATGATCCAAACTTAAAAAAAAAGAAAGTTCAGAGAAAATAGCTGTTCTCTGGTCAAGTATTAGATGGAGTTCTCTAGTGTTGCCAGTGTCTCACAAGTAGCTTGCTCCATTACAACTGGCACACATGCTGACATCTTAACTTTTACTCAGGGAAAAAGTGAATTTTGTAAAAATACCACCTGCACCTTTCACAAGTAATAACTGCACATCTTGGGTAGCTGCAGGAGCCCTAAGGATTTAGCAGAAGCAGAAGCCCTTTTGAGCATTTCCTGGGACATTATTGTTGCATTAAAAAGGCCAATGATTATAGAAGCTTCAGCACTAACACAAAAGTATCAATATGCAAATACTGTAGAAATATGGAAATGAGCATATTTGGTCTTAAAAACGAGGCTCAAACACGTTCTGTGTACTAGAGTTTAGGAGGGGTAGCCATCTCCAGAACAGGGCAGCTGATTTCTATAACAATGGGGGTATTGCTTATCATTAAAGGAGAAGTAAACCCTAAAAATGAATATGGCTAAAAATGCCATATTTTATATACCGCACTTAGGTTTCAATATTTTTTATTGAAATTTTTTAAAAATAGAACATACAGTCATGAATATGACATATCTTATTAATAACAGTAAAATGTTTACATCACAAGATAAAAACAGATAAACGGACCAGGTCTGAACTTTAATGTATAAAGAATTGGTTAATAGCTGTAATTATACATTAAAACATTCTTATGAAATATTTGGTTAATCTATAGGACCAATCACACTACAACTTTATTTTTGTTGTTTTCCTAAGTGGAGCAGAGCCTAATGGAAACTGGGGGACCAAGATCCTCCCTGCTAAGTTTCCAAGGGTCGCATCCACCCCTTAAGGATATATACAGTGCATTTGTGTCCTTTTAACTAATAAACTTTACGTATTATTTTATTTGTAGATATGTCTACTATATTAAGGGATACTAATGTGAAGTTCTATCGCTTACTAGTTTATATCGATAACCATAAGTAATCAAATAATAAACAAATGAACAGGGATTGTCTAATATATATACCGCACTTAATGCACCAGCCTAAAGTTTCAGCTTCCCAATAGCAACAATGATCCAGGACTTCAAACTTGTCACAGGGGGTCACCATCTGGGAAAGTGTCTGTGACTCTCACATGCTCAGTGGGCTCTGATCAGCTGTTGGAAAGCTAAACTTAGGGGTCGTCGCAAATTATCAAGTAGAAAATGAGATTGGCCTTTAATGTAAGCCGATGCTGCAGGACTGATTATTAAACTCTGATGCTAATTGCACTGGTTTATGAGCTGCCATGTAGTAATTATCTGTATTAATTACTAATCAGCCTTATATTGTGACATTTCTATTCTATGTGTACTGTATATTGTGAGTGGGTCCCTAAGCTCAGTAAGTGACAGCAGCACAGAGCATGTGCAGTGAATCAGCAGAAAAGAAGATGGGGAGCTACTGGGGCATCTTTGGAGATACAGATCTTTACTGCTAAAGGGCTGTGGTTGCCTTGAACATAATGTACAACATGTCTAGCTTACTTTATTTATGCTTTAGTTCTCCTTTAATTACATTTGTACTTTTAAGATGACCGCACAGGAACCAATTCTTCATTAACTTTGACTAAATGAATTGTATGATCGCTAGTTCTTTTGGAGACCTACCATGTAATCGGACAACTTCCAGTACAGTTGATTACCCAAGAAAGAAATGCTGCCAACTGATGACCAGAATGTTTGCTGGCATAGGTTCACTAGAACTGAATAGACCTGCAATTCTTTAGAAACTTCTGACCCATGTGATTATTAATTCAATAAGAGAAATCTGACCATTCACTTGTGTGGCCTAGATATATGTGAGGTATGTAAAAAAAAGCTTTACTCCACCGACATGCTGAGTATGGAAATGATGTATATTTTAACTGTGTTTCTATTTGGGGGAAAAGGTACATCTCCCTTCTATTAAATAATTTATAGCATTCTCAGATATGTCGGTATATGTTTTGATTCTGTGGAACAATATAAGGAGTTATGAGAATTGGGAAATTGTATCAACTGTGCCTGCATCATACATGGCCTTAGTCGCAGATTTTCCATTAGAACTGCCAAACCCCAAGGGTAACCTGGGTTAGTAAGGTAAGTTTCTGTTTCATTTACTATGATGGGTCCTGGCATCAACCCAGCATCATAATTCCTCTTGCATGTAACTAGAATAGCTATGTAGACTTTTCAGGGTCTGATTTGGCCACCAGGCAGCTAAACTTGCATAATATACACTGACAAGCCATGGGACTACTAAATTAATAGCACAATATGCATACTCTCATATAATATATTCCTCAATTGTATCTGGAACTCTTACGGGGGAATGTAATAAAAGTCGGTAAAGGAAAAACTACTTGCAATGTGAAAAGTTATGCCTTTGCGCAAACATATTTTGCTTTGCGTGAATTTAATATAGCTTTTGCGAACACGGAAACTGTTTGGCGACCACTTCTGACAGTGGAAGACCGTTTGCGAATTTTATAGTTTGTGCCAATGGGCAGTCAATGTAATAAAACGTCTTAATGAAAAAGACATTATGTTTACTCGAAAAGATTACGACACCTTCCAGCACTTCTTAAGAGTGCGCAATTACAATTCGCAATGCAATAACAGTTTAAGGAACAATATCACATTGGGAGATGTGGATTTTTATTCTTATTGGTGCCAATTGTTTTGCTCTTTGCGACTTTAATTACATTACCCCGTTAGAGGGTTAAAACAGTGCAAAATTACACTTTAAATCCAATTGGGCTCATTTGCTAACACTGGGCTTATCAAACGTTTGCTTCTATTGCTTTACGTGCAGTTGGTCTATCAAAAACAATCACTGATTGGTGTCCATTGTTATTGCTCAGATGGAATGTTCCCAATGTTAGTGTATATATCCACATAAGTATCCTTTTTGTAGAACATACAGTATATCCAGTTGCAAACCTACAACTTCCATGTGATCGGGCAACAGGTGGAGATGTATACTGTACATTCCTAATGTAAAGCATTATTTAATAATCTTTTCTAACCATTATTTTGTTCTACCTTATATTCATAAAGTGCAGAGCTTAACAAATAATAGCACAGCTGCCCTTGATTTTGAAATTTTTCAAAAGTTTTCTCTTTCAGAAAAAAATCTATATTAATATTATCATTATATTTATTTTCACCTCCATGTCTGTGTTTCACATACAAAAGCCTGTGAAGTAGACTGGTGGCTGCAACCCTAAGGCACTTGGTATAATACAGTTACAGTAATATTTGCAATTGTATCCTGAAACAGTATTTACATTTTCTTAAACAATTTGCAAAACAGAAGATTAAAAAACTATTCGGTGCATAAACTCTAAAAGTCCTCATTTCATAGGTCCATCAATATGCACTGAATATGCTATTCTAAACATTGACCAACTGATACAAAGCTCCTTGCTTGAAGTCTGTTCAGTGTAGCGCTGTTTCTGGTATAAAATATCAACACACTCAAAAGTTACTGAAATTTCAAATATTGTCATTAAAGGTTTACATACATTTGTATAAAAAAAGAGTTTTTACATTTTACTGTGTTCTGGGCTTGTTTTGTTTGTTCAAGATCTTCAGAAGAGTTTTATTCATATAAAATGGTTTTTCAGCAGAGCCATCATTTCTCTCCAAATCTTCCACTGAGAACAAAAACCATACATGGTAAACAGTTCATCAATAGCAACTGGTGCACAATAGTGATGTGCGGGCCAGCCACATACCCACAGGTTGGTTAGGTTTGGGCCGACCCCACACCCCCCTTTGCAGGGCTGACCGGGCACCTTCAACTGCCGGCTTCCGGCTTTATAGACGCATTCCCGCTTGCCCCATCATCAGCTGTGCGGGTCGGCGCGGGTCTATAAAGAGAAGCCGAAAGTTGTGCTCGGGCCGGAGTGAGGGCAGGTATGGATCGGGAAAAACCCAACCTACACATCAGTAGTGCACAATGATCACAGTGATAAAAATACACAATCGGATTTCTTTTATGTCATGTTTCACAATTATATATAAATACATGCTTCAATGAGAAATGTCTATAAATGGTTCTGGTGTGTGCTGTACAAAGTATTGTAAAACAGACACTAGAGGGGTTATTTACTAAAACTCAACTTTTTCCCACTTATTTTCCAAAAAAAAAAACAACCAAACCCGAATCCCCTTTCTTTATCAATAATACTATTGATAAAAAAAATCAGTGCAACAAAATCGAATGTCAATTCGAATTGTGTGACTTTTTCAAATCGACGATCCGAAAACTTTTATCAGATTATCGAACGACAACCAGTGCAAACAGCCTGAAACTATAGAGAATCCTGAAGGTAATACAACAGGGCCATAACTATAGAGGAGGCAGACCCTGCAGTTTCAACATTTATTGGTAAAACAGGGCAATCTCTCTATGTTGTGGGCCCTAAAATTACTTTGCCGTGGGGCCCAGTAACATCTACTTAGGCCACTGTAAAAAACATTTCCCAATTGTTAAAGGGGCCATCGACTTCTACATGATTTAGACAGGTGAGTATTTTCGTATTTTAATGTTTAGCAGCTTCAGGGCATAATAAATCTTGCAAAATTTTAGTTTTTTTTTTTACCTCTAAAAATTTTAGTTTTTTCCCTTTCAAAACTCGACCAGAAAAAAATCGAGGTTTAATAGACCCCTAGAAGTAAGGATTCCTTTTTTTGTACTCCCGTACCATAAATAAACAATTCTTTAAGGGGATTAACGTAAGACTTTAATTTGGTTGTGCTGCAGTTGGTTTCACATTCAAGTACAATGGTTCCCAGCAATACAAAATTTGGTTTCATTTGAACAATTTAAACGAGGATTCATTGTGTAGACAGAAATATATCCTTTTTTGTACATCTTTTGGTAGGCAGACTATTAGTTTTGGTATATGAAAACACCATTATACTGACAGTCACTGTGAAATAAATACGGCAATTCCATAAAGAAAAAATACACCCCCTTTTTGATGTGAGCTCATTCACTTGTAGAAAAGGTGCATAAACACACATGTGAACTTCATATATAATTAGGTTGTTTTTTTTTTTTACACAAACACACCCGATTTCCAAAAGGAAACTATGATAACTCCAAACAATCTATTTCCCAAGATCCCTTTTGCTTAAAGTGTAATGCAACTCGCTCCCTCAATTTGTTGTGATGTGATAAATTCTGGGATTTAAAGTCTCTCTGCTCACTTTACAAAGGAATAAAGTGAGGGTCTTGGGGGAGAACTGGCACACAGACAGACTAGCATGGGTTCCTTTCAATCTGTGGAATCAGATATTAGTGTAAAAATATATTTATATTTACTTCTTGAAAGTTCAGATAGTGTCTTTTTCTACATAAACCTAACTGAATAAGCCTTTGTCAAAAAGGGGTATATTTTCTCTTTTTAAGAACTTGTCCTATGTGGAAACATTGTTAAACCCATGGTGTAAATGTTTCTTTTTTTTATCAGCTAAACCAGTTCTGAAAGGAGATTCAAAATAGCCTCCATCAATAGAAGTAAACAAAGGCCCCCAACCAGCCCTATAATCTACAGAATGCCAGTCTGGGCCTTAGGCGAACTCTCGAAAACTAAGACTAAAAAAAAATAAAAATAAAATAAATTTTATATATATATATATATATATATATATATATATATATATATATATATATATATATATATATATATATATATATATATATATATATATATATATATATATATATATATATATATATATATATATATATATATATATATATATATATATATAGTCCATAGAATAGCCAGCACTCACGAAAAATGGTTTAAATTGCCTGGGTGCAGTCTCAAAATTCAAATAGTAACCAACAAAAGGATCCGCACTCTCAGGTCTTAAATATAGTATAAAAAATGTTTTATTGTTCAATGCGAGACTATATATATATATATATATACCTATTTTGTATACAAGAACATATTTTCGGTAATTCTGTAGGCACTTGCAGTTTGTTGCAGCCCTTCCTTCTATTATCTCATTCACTGAAAAATAAACTTCCTATAACGAATATAGTTTATATAAGATAATTTTGTGACATTCCATGTGCAATGAAACATGGATTAAAATATTTTCAAATATGTGCTTTGTTTTCTACAATTACATTTTATAACTCGTGGCAAGCTGCCTATAGACATAGGGGTAAATTTATCAAAGAGTGAAGTTCCGCCACTAGAGTGAAATTCCGCAGCTCTCAATTCTTTTCTATGGGATTTTGAAAGGCGTATTTATCAATGGGTGAAAGTGAAAGTTCACCCTTTGATAAATATGCCTATAAAAATCCCATAGAAATGAATGGAGAGTGGCGGAATTTCACTCTAGTGGCGGAACTTCACTATTAACTTCACTCTTTGATAAATATACCCCTTGGACAGTATCACACAAGATGCACACAAAGAGCCAGATTCAATTCAGCGAGAATAACGTTTTCTCTCTAAATTGAAATAAATTATCAAACTCTGTGAGTCTAAGTGGATTTAAAAGTTGGGTATAGCCTATAATGGGTCAATAAATTAATAGATCTAATCATTTGGACCCTGGCTAAAGGTCAGAACATAAGGGCCAATGCAGCCACTACATTAATAGCTC
This sequence comes from Xenopus laevis, assembly GCF_017654675.1. Taxonomy (NCBI): domain Eukaryota; kingdom Metazoa; phylum Chordata; class Amphibia; order Anura; family Pipidae; genus Xenopus; species Xenopus laevis. The sequence continues at coordinate 61,897,607 of NC_054378.1, read as the reverse complement.
AATATGTTCCTAGCCTGTTAGAATTTTTAGTTCATGCATAAAGTACAGTCCTCTTATGAGCTGGGTTCACTGGGTGCCCAAACAAACATGCAACAAAGATGGTATAGGCACAAGATATTTGGGGTGCTCAAGTCTGCATCTTCTTCTTTATCCTTTGTTCTCCTTTTACATTTGGTGTGAACATAAGCTTGGGGTACTATAGGTGAACTATAGGTGCCTCAAATATTTTAGAATTACTGTTCCCAACATTTTTGTATCGGTTGAACTGTTGTAGGAATTGCTGTAGATGGAGTGCTGCAACATGCAAAAGAGGGCCTCTCCAGGATCAATGCTTTCATCAGTTCCACTATACAGCCCATAAGGAAAGAGCTACTGCTTTGCTTGCACCAGTACTTGGAAAGTGAAATTCTCTCAGTTCTCAATCTCTTAGGAAAATATTTGTGATTGAGGTATTCTTTGCATGGATCACTATGCATGATGACAATTAGTATTATACAAAATAATGATGGCCTCCTATGCACATTACATATTTTACCCATTTAAAAAAACAAAAAACGGTTGACCATAAAAATGTTGAATACATACCAAAATGAATTTTGGCAGGAGAGACAGGATGTGATTCAGCTTACATAACTTCTTTGCTTAAATTACCTTTAATGTCATGAGTGGCCTAGAGTATGTTAGTATAATACATAAGGCGTATGGTTTTGAAACCCTCAAAGAGACTTTATATGTTTTAAATCTGCACTTAAAATACAAAAATGTTGAAATTATTGTACATGTTATATTTGAAAGTTGTTACAGTAACCACAACATCCAATATCACTCATATTAAAACTATAGTCCTACCTGGCATTAAAAAAAATCTGTATATTTATACTGCATCTGTAGGATTACAGAAAATAGATTATGACTTGAAACCCCAAATCACTGGGGTGTCAATTTGTTTGGCACTCACCACCCCTCTGATTCTATGGGTTGTTTTACAACAAGCATCTTCTCCACTACTAGCAAGATGTCAACAGTCAAAAACCAATATGATTCATTTCCACCCTCTGTGTGCATATGGAGAAAATGCTGATATGACTTGCTACTGCCCAGTGTGTACAGTAGAAGAAGGAAAGCTACTGAAAGCAGTTTATTGCCAATAGATTAGCCACAATAGTGCAGGTTATAAGACTATATTTATTCTGCAGAATAATTTACCATATCTGAGTGAAAAACTCTAGCAGGGCCACTCCGGCCATGAGGCAAGGTGAGAATCTTGCCTCAGGCGGCACGGAGTGGCCAGTTATTCAAGAGCGATGCGGCGCCTCCTCCACCCGCTCCGACGCTGGAAGTTAGAAGACCGGAGCAGGAGGGGGGCAGCAGCCCCTGAAACATGCCTGAACTCTAGAAGCTCTCTCTGTTTGTTTAGGATAGCAGCTTCCATATTAGCTTGGTGTGACATCACTTCCTGTCTGAGTCTCTCCCTGCTCACTCATAGCTCTGGGCTCAGATTACAGCAGGGAGGGGAAGAGGAAGGGTGGAAAGGGAGTGGAGGAGGAGCAAACTGAGCATGCTCAAGCCCTAGCCCTGGAGGTTTATGCTGAAAACAGGAAGTCTGATACAGAAGCCCATGTATACACAACATAAGGAAAGAAATGCTGTGTTTCTTTTGACAGAGGACTCAGAGCAGCATTACTTTGAGGGTTTACCTATTTATTTATATAGACCTTTCTGATAAAGCTTACTTAATTTTAGCCTTTCCTTCTACTTTAACCCAGAAATTTGGCTCAACTAGTGAAGAGCGCTCATTCAGGGTCGGACTGGAGCCTTGGGAGCCCACCGGGGCTACAAAACAAGGGCCTTCCTGGCAGTCCCGGGGGCCCCTTCCCAATCTTAATACTCTCTGGGCCAGTGCGCATGCTCAAAAGATGTGCCACGCGCACATGTGAATGCTGTGGTGGTGGAGGTCTTTATGGAGTAGCCAGGGGAGCAAGTCTGGGCCAGCAGGAGCCCATGACAACTGGGGCCCACCGGGTTTCTTACCAGTGTCCCGCTAGCCCATCCGACACTGCACTCATTCCACTACCGATGCTGCCCCCCCCTTTGACCTGCTCCAACCAGAGCCGGGCCAGGCCAGCCAGGCGCCCTAGGCAACCTGTCTGGCCCAGCGCTAACTAAGCATGCACATTCACAAATTGGCACTCATGCGCACTGTTTAACGATTGTGCGTGCATGCGCACAATGGATCGCTCTCATGCGATATGCCAAAATGGATCGTGCTCGTGCACGCTTGCACAAAAACGGAGCGTGCGCGTGTGCAGGAGAGCAAAAGATGGTAAAAATGCAGCAACAGTCAGGGAGAGAGGGCCCGGACATAAGGTAGGAGACAGAGAAGGTACGTGCCTGGTGCCCCCCCCCCAGCTTTGCGCCCTAGGCATGTGCCTACTCTGTCTACCCCTAGTTCCGGCCCTGGCTCCGACGGTGATGTTTTAAACATGGTGTGGGAGAGGGGGGGGGGCAGGATCTGGGCTGATTTCAGCAATTTAAAGAGAGTCCTGCCTTACTGAGCCGCTACTTAGAGACATGTAAATGTGAAACATGAAAATAATTGAATATGTAACTAAAAAGCATAATTATTAGCGGTGTACTATTTAAAAACAACTTTTGAAAACTACCCTTTAAATCTGGTAAACAGAGGGAATAATTTTCAGTATCATACCGTCATCATAATAAACCATGGTTCAAATATAATGTGCAAATGACAAGAGCTGCTTATTTCTACAGGGGGCCACGTGGAGTTGTTGGATCATGGAGGAATCTGGAAAGCTCACATCACAGTTTCAGTGGCTGTCCTGTGAAGTGCAAATATTAGCTAGCACCAAACATTTATATAAAGTCACATTGCCAGAGCTCTCATCAAAAAACAAAACGCTTATGGCTAATTATATTAATGTACCATTGTATCAAGTATTTTATGAAAAAGAAAAACATTTATTTAAAAAAAAATGCTGTTCCCTTATGTAGAAATCAGCTTTATAAAAATATTAAAAGCATTTTTTAGGAAAATCCTTTATACATTGAGAGCTTTGTGTTAATAGGCACTAAAAAAAATGCTGATTCACTATATAAAAACGTTCTGCTTTGATGAATCCACAGGTTCCGATTGAAAATCAAAAATTTGTGTCAAACCTTCATTAACCTCCTATGGTTTTTAGTTATTGTGTTAAAAAAAAGTGCTTTTTGTTAGTGTTCAAGATCAATTAACTCTTTGCCTTCTTTGAGCTTATTTCCTTTTTCCCCAGAATCCTATGTAGGTTAGGTGACATGTAGTAAGGTTTCGAAGAAGAGCCATTATTCCTTTCCAGATCTTCGCCTGAAGATGCAATAGTGCAGGAGCAAGCAATAGGGATTGGGAGCAAGTAGGAAATGGAGACAGAACAGAGAGCAGGTGAATAAACGTGAGAGTTTCATAATAAAGAACATATTGCACTAGAAAAGGGTTCCACATTCAAATTTTACCCCTAACAAGAATTTTAACAGTAGCCACATTTGTTACTGTATATTTTTAGAAGCAAAATTTACAGGTTCAGAAAACAAGCAGAGCAAAAGCCAAGGATATTTTTACACAGTCCAACTAACTGGCACCTTCCAGAAGGCCATGTATTTATAGCACAAAAGAACTGTAGCATAGGGTGGTACTTTAGGGATATAAAATATTAATTCCAAAGATCTGAAGAGGACGTGGTCAAACCAACACAGGAATTTTACTGTTAAAAAACTGTTAAACTGTTAAAAAACTTCAATACATGTTACATATGAAATGAAAAATAAAGGCTCTGAATAAATCTTTGCTTGAAGAGAATGTACAAGTAATTTTGAATGCAATACAGTAACAAAGTGCTTCAGGATTATATCCAGCATCAAATCAGCATAAATCCCTTTTAGCAGGTGTAAAAGCCAAGAAAATGTAATTTGTGTAATTTTGCCCAGTTAACAGATTTATTGAGATGGTGTAAGTGAAGAATGAATGTATAGCTTAGTGCAATGCCACCCAAGATTTTCCATAGCATGGGGTAAATATCCATAGCTACACTTTTTGGGGACAGATACAGTAATAGCCCAAAATATTAGCTCCTTCACACTTTTTTAAAACATTGCACCAGCTGTGCCCAAAAAAGTTAAATTTTTTTTAAGATATTCTCCTTTTATTTTTAGTAGAATACCCGAGAATTGCTGGGGAGAATAACTAAATCTTATTCCACACTAAACAACTAAAATGGACTGGACAAAACAAACAGAACCTTTCAGAAGCATACATTCCACCAATCTGAATCTCAATTATACAAGTCCATCTCCAAACACCCTAATGTGTCCACCATACACAAAGTTATTAAAAAATTCTCCCTAGATGTGGCCTCAAGAGAAAAATTGATCAAGTTTTGCAGAAAAAAAGATTCAAATTGTGGTGAAAGAATCTGATAGATTCAAGCTGACCCTCAGACATGTGGTACAACAATTTCAACTCATGCCATCAGTCACCAACTCAATGAAAGAGAGCACTTATGAGGGGACATGATTACAATTTACAAATTCATTACATTAAAGTAGGTTTTCTTTTTTCCCCACAGAAAAAATCAAGGAACCATAGATCACCCCTTTAAATTAGAGCAGCGGTCACCAACCATTTTTACCTGTGAGTCACATTCAAATGTAAAAACACATGCATTAAAATAATTCCAGGGGGTGTCAAATAAGGGCTGTGGTTGGCCATCTGGTAGCCCCAAATGGACTTGCAGCCTACTAGATGCTCTTGTTTGGCAGTGCACCTGGTTTTTAGGCAACCAAGTCCAGGATTTGAAAAGAAGCACCTGATTTGAGGCCACTGGGAGCAACATCCAAGGGATTGTGAGCAACATGTTCTCACGAGCCACTGGTTGGGGATCACTGGATTAAAGGAACAGAACTTTCATTTGAAGCAACGTAGCTGTTTCTTCACAGTGAGGTTGTGGAATGCCCTACCTGGTGATATTGTGATGGCAGACTCTTGTTTTTTTCAAAAAGTATGAAGAAATATCACCTCCCTCCCTTTCCTCCTAGCAGCCTAACAACAGAACAACGGGAATGTAACAATAAAGCAGCTCTCTGATAGATACAAGAATAGCACTCAATAGTAAAAAATGTGTCAGCTTGCCCATTCACCTGTGCCTCTGTATAAACACTCCAGTTACTAATATGTCTGCTGGTGTTGCATTAGAAAGTACTGGGCCCCAAGAGGGTATTAATGAATATCAGCAGCACCAAAGGTATGCTTTTCTGCCAGTCAGAGGCAGCAATGCAACTGGTTCAGCCTCTGTCATATGTCACCTTTACACCATTTTCTTCTGCTTTACCCACTTCAATCCATGTCTGACCAACCCCCCCCAAAAAAAACATACTTACAAAAACACAGGAAAAGCGTGTCAACACACATTGCATAGACACTGAAGAATCCATGTGCAATCAAGTAGGACCCGAGGATAACTGTCTGCAATGAAAGAGATGTAAAATGAAATGGATATTATGAAATGCATTTACTGTACCACTTGTCTACTGTATTTTGGGGCATCATCTGGCCGATAAACTTATGCAGACATAGTGGACATGTTTCGCAAATGATTTGTGTGCATATATGAAGTTAAAACCTGCAACAAAATGCCAAATCAAGTCCGTTACTTGTGGGCTATCTGCAAAAATGGTATTTGGCCAGAGCAGAGAATGCAGCTATGGGTTTAGGTGCAGGTCAGCAGAATGGGTGGCAAAGAAGGATTCTTTACCTCACCTGCCACCTTACCCCACCCTCTAATTTCCAGTTTCTGATGACATCACTTCTGGTCTACGATGACATCACTCCAGTTTTATGGTGGCCAGTGGGTAGCAGGCTGCTTGTGAATAAAGCAGTTGTGGGCCTGATTGAGAAACTGGTTAGTGTGGGTAAAAATGCAGATTGTGGGTCCGGGTGCATGCGGCAGCTCGAGCTGATTAAACTCAGGTAGGTGTTTAACCTGCAGTCTATCCTCATTCTGATCTAAGAATTGGGGATTAAATTGTTTATAGTCAAATCTTTACACTGGCCTCCATCCCTACGTGACAGCTGGGGAGGATGGAGGGAAAGGGCTGTCATTTTTCTTTAAAATAAATGCACACTGCATAGGCTTCTAGAAAGTAGGTATTGTCAGCATCACTGTAATATTTGAAGCACCCCTATAAAATATCTAAAATTATAATTATTACAACATTTCAGAGGCAGGATTGCCCAGGACACACGTCTATAAAACAAATGACTAGTAGAACTAAGAAGGTGAAACAATAGAACTAAGCAGAGTCACAGTACAGGCTATGAGATTTGAAATATCCAAATAAAAATACTCAACTCACACGCCATCTTGTGGTGAACAGAAGAATTTTCTCTCTCTTAGCAAAGACATTTTGATATGCAAGTTTTTTTCTCATTGGCATATCTATACATTTTTACCACATTATTAGAAGATGGAGGTTGTTGCTGCAGGACACCTTACAATGGTCTATAATTGCTGCAACCCATTTTAAGATTAAGTATCCCATAAGTGTCAAAAAAAGACTCCCAGCCAAGTAGTTTGATGAAGATGCATAGCTTTGCTCGATCTGACAGCACTTGGCAAGGAGTGTAACACTGATTGTGAAATCTGTGGTTGTTAAAGACGTTGCCATCTTAAAGGGGTTGTTCAACTCCCAAACACCTTTTTCAGTTCAGTTGTTTTCAGATTGTTCACCATAAACAAAGACGTTTTTTAATTGCTTTGCATCTTTTTTTTTTTTTTTTCCCCTCTAGTGTTTCAGTCTGGCAGCTCAGTGATCCAGGAGCATTTGAACTGTTACAATTTGCTTCATTTAGTTGATACAATTAGTAGTTGATACAATTAGTTGATACATTACTCAGCAGTATCTGTAAAATATCAGCAACTATTGTTTCAATTCTGACAGCTGCCTTTAATGACACTCATGGATGTTCAGCAGGGACAAAGATAACAAATGTATCAACTAAACATATCAGTTTAGAACAGTTAAAGAGTCAGCGACCCCCTCCCACTCGCAGAGCTGCTTTAAAAATTTAGAAAAATAGAAATTAATTATTAATTCTTTCTGGTGAACTATCTTAAACCATGCCAAAAATCCGGGCCTGATGCTAGTCCTGTTTGTTAGTCAACTAATAACTAAACATTTTGCCCATGTAATGATAAGAAACCAGTCAAGAGAAGAGGCTCAGCTGTGCAGAATCAAGGTACCCTCTAGTTCTGACAGTGTCTGATTTACATCAAATGTTGTGTTCCATGTATAGATTTGCATTCCTGCTACCATTGTTCAACACAGAATCCTCTTTCATTCAAGCTCATTTTAAAGACAAACTTACCAAAAGAGGTACCCAATAGTAATTTAAAGCTGGAGCTTCATCTGTAAGCACTGGGATTTTTCTTGTGAAGAAGAAGAAAGCAAGCACACCTATGCAATCAAGAAATGCAGTGTTAAATGTAGTGGGGCCTGCCACTGGATTCTGTTTAACACTAAAACATAAATATAAGGAGCATTTTTAGGTCCAATTGGTTTTTTTTGGTAAATATTTGTATTTTTTCAGCAGGTCCAATTTTTTACATTTTATGAAAGCTTTTCCCACCTTTCCTCTGACACTTTTTTCTCTGATAAATCTGCCACAGACTGTTTGTTTGTAGTGGTCTATTCACTTGGGGGCATATTTATCAAGGGTCGAATTTAAAATTGAAAAAAACAACCGAAATTAAGTCAAAGTTTTTGGTCGAATAGGTCCGTTTTCGATCGAATAGGTCTGTATTCGAATTGTACGAATCGAAGGAATAGCGCATTTGATCAAATTCGATTCAAAGTTTTTCCAAAATTTTTTTTCAAAGTCTACCAATTGACTCCAAATAGGTTCTAGGAGGCCTCCCATAGGCTAAAACAGCAATTTGGCAGGTTTTAGATGGCGAATGGTTGAATTTTTAGAGAGACAGTAAATTTTTTTCAAATTTGAATCGAATTTGGACTATTCCCTAGACAAAGTACACAAAAAATAGCTCAAAATTCTAATTTTTTTCATTTGAAAATTCAACTCGACCTTTGATAAATCTGCCCCTTAGATTTTCGGCCAGATTCAATTAAATGCAAAAAAAATATATCACTGTTTATCCTGTGAAACTCCATTGAAGTCTATAAGACATTAGGACATTATGCTAAAGACTTCGCAAAATGACTCATCAGACCCAGTTTGAAGATAGATACATATCTCTGGAAATGAATTGTAGCATATGCATAAGAATTTGTAAGCAACTGAATATGTAACCATAGTGCCATGCATAATGTCTTTAACTCCACTGATATGAACCATACTAAAAGGTATACATCAACCTTTTTTTATCAATATAATATTTTACTTACCAACAGAGCCAGTCACAAATACTTTCCCAAGAAATAATAGAAAATCTGTTACTTTGTCCAATACTGCAACTCTGAAAATAAACAAGAGGGGAAAAAAGGCTGTTAGATATTATTTCCCTGAATGCAAGCACTGCATATAAATAACCAGTCAAACTTTGTATTCATGAATTAATTGCATGTAACATTATTCCACCACGGAGAGAAATCATGTGTTTTAAAATTCTGCTGTTGTAGGCTGTGCTGTATTTATACTTAACTGGTTCCCCATCTTGGAAATAAACATAGCCTTATTAATCATTAGGGCTCACTAGCAACGTCCCCATGTATACTGCAGAAAGGTATAATGGGGACTATCCCAGGAAGAACAGGTTTCACTGAAATTGTAGCTGCATTAACCCCTTTTTGCTTTAGGTATGACTATTTTTATTAGCGATGGACCGAATCCACTATTTTGGATTCGGCTGAACCCCCGAATCTTCAGCGAAAGATACGGCACAATACCGAACTGAATCTGAATCCTAATTTGCATATGCAAATTAGGGGTGGGAAGGGAAAAACATTTTTTACTTCCTTGTTTTTTGACAAAATATTACGTGATTTCCCTCTCCACCCCTAATTTGCATATGCAAATTAGGATTCGGTTCGGCCGGGCAGAAGGATTCGGCCGAATCTGAATCCTGCTGAAAATCCCGAACCGAATCCTGGATTCGGTGCATCCCTAATTTTTATATGTGCAAAAATAGAGCAAAGATGTTCTTTTGTATAACTACTTACTAGCTGGACTTTGGATATTTACTAGCAACAATGACTGCATAGATCATATTATTTTTACTTACCTTATAACATTTCTCATAAGTAGAAAAAAAGCATCTTTTGCTGAAGTACAGAAGTTCTTGCCATATATAGCAATCTGCAGGAAACGTGCAGCCAAGAATAAGTATGAAGTAATGTGGTTTAACGTACAAAGAGTACTGACAGGAATCTATACCCACCATTATATATGTATTTCGGTTCATAAACTTAATGAATTTTTCCAAACACCAGAAACAGCATTTCAAGCAGCATAGTAAGAACTTGGCAAAGGAGTTCTGTGAAGCTGAGCAAAAACAAAAATGTAATGTAAAACACATCAGGGAAGTAAGTCATTGTGCTACAAATATATCTGGTGGGATGCATGGAAATTCTTTTTCATTTGCTAGCCTATTCCTCACCAATTAATGAAAACAGTGTAAAGGGACCTTCCTGATGTTAAAACCAGTGCAAGAGGTAAATAATTTATAACAGTGGTCCCCAACCAGTGGCTCATGAGCAGCATGTTGCTCCTCAACCCATTGGATGTTGCTCCCAGTGGCCTCGAAGCAGGTGCTTATTTTAAAATTTCCATGCTTGGAGGCAAGTTTTGGTTGTATAAAAACCAGGTTTATAGCCAAACAGAGTCTCCTGTAGGCTGCCAGTCCACATAGTGGGCAGCTAGCATATAGCTAATAATATCCTTTATTTGGTACCCCAAGGACATTTTTCATACTTCTATTGCTCCCCAATACTTTTTTACATTTGAATGGGTAAAAAAGGTTGATTTATACACATAAAAAGTCCTGAGTAGTACAGAATTGTGCCCCATATATACTCACATTGAATATCTTTAAACATTCCCTAAGTTCAACAATATCGCAATATATATGGTTAGCTAATAGTTGGCATGAACTATATGAATTTACAAGCTTGATAGTTACAACGCCGTTCCCGCTTCTTTGGGACAACAAACAGAATGGAGATTTGACTAATATATATATGGAATTTAAAAAGTAAAAGTAATAATACATGAATTTAAAAAGTAGATCTTTCCTATCTTTATTGATGTTAAAATGCGTACAATGATCTTGCTCAGAAAGCAATTTTGTCCCATATTTTACCTTTGAGTTTGTGATCCAGATATTCTAAAATGATTCGGATGAACTGAACAAGTGCAAGGATTAGAGACCCGAGTGCCAGGGATCCTGTGTGGTATCTGTTACAGCGAAAGGTGAAAAATGAAGTTGTTCGTCTGACTTTCAACACAGAAATCACTTAAATAGTAAGGGCAAAGTCACAAAAAAACATGGAAAATTGCAGAATTATGGTGAATTGTCAACACTTTGAGGCCTATTTATCAAAATTCGTGTTTTAGTAATTTTAGAGGTTTTTTTCAATCTCGATTAAACAATTTTAAAAAGCCATGAATGTCTACATATATTAAACGATCCAAATATAAAAAGCCTGTACAAATAAAAACGAGGAAGACATTTGAATAAGAAAGCCTTGGAATATTCTGAATTTTTTTCATGCATTTACAAGCCAAAAAAACAAGCCAAAAAAAATGAAAGCCCCTAAAACTCAGAAGAACAGTAATTAATATTTTACAATTTGATAAGGACAACTCCCACTGACTTTTACAAGACCTGGACAGCTTTAAGAAGGTGTAGTTTTGCATTAAAGTTTTTTTATGCTGAAAAACTCTACCTCGGCTTATACTCGGGTCAAGCGCAAAAACGGTCGCCGGCGTCCAAGAATAGTCTCCAAGAATATTCGCCGGCATCCAAGAATGGTCGCTGGCATCCAAAAACGAGACGCCGACACCTCCAATGGGAGCAGAAACCCTCAATTTTTTGATTGAAACTTACCAGAAGCTGCTGCATTTCTCACCCTCGGCTTATACTCGAGTCAATAAGCTTTCCCAGTTTTTGGAGGTAAAATTAGGTACCTCGGCTTATACTCGGGGCAGCTTATACTCGAGTATATACGGTACTTTCAGACAATGCAGTATTAGCAACTGACTGACAACATTGTGCTTGCTGCAACTTTCCCTTTACGAATATTTCCTGATCAATCCCCTGGGTAGCCATCTACTCTACAGAACCTTAAATATAAGTGGAGCTAAACTCAGCAACTTCGCCTCAGATGTGACAAGGTGCACCTACGCAGATAAATACTTATCATTCGGATTGTAATTTATATTTATGGGCAGATTTATCAAAGGTTGAATTTCGGATTTAAGTGAATTTTTTTTATACCGAAAAAAACTCAAATGGAAGGCTATTAACATATTTAAATGGTTCAACTGGCCTCTTTCATTGACTTGTAAATGAACTTGGCAGGTTTTAGGTGGGGAATATTGGAATTAGAACTATTTACATGGTCGAGGTATGATACATTTCACATTCAAATCAACATTCAAATTGGGGGATTCAAATTCAAACGTGTAAATTTTGACACCAAAAAAAAAGTTAATTATAATTTACTAATTTATTCTACCCTTAATAAATCTGCCCTTTAATGTTTCTGTAGCATAGTTTCCCAGAAAGGTGAATTTGCTGGATTTATGTCTTTTTAGCAATATAACTTACTGTCTTACTATATTTATATTGGGCAATCTCTCTCTCTTAAAAGCCTTAACTGGCGGGGGAGGATCTAGGCTCCAGAGTGAAACCAATGTTCTACAAACACTGAATACAGGTAATGCTATTATGCAGAGAATTGTCTTTTTATATTATGACCTGAGAATAAACAAGTTAGGGACCGCCATATGGGGTTTACCTTGACGTGGTATGGTGGCTTTTCAACTTTATGATCATAACTTTGTAACTAAAAACCCCTGTTTTTGTAAACACATGCACTTGCATTTATACTGAATTGCTTATGAGACAGGGGCCCAGGGAAGTGCATTGTAAGTAGCACTTCCATTATACTTAAATATACTTTGATTTAGCCTTAGGAGTGCTTCCACAACCCCCCAATTTTGTACATTGTATTAGCCTGAAGCTGTGGCTTAGCTTCATGTGGTTTTTAATAGCACCCCATACCCACCCCTATATACTAATGGTGGTCCTATGCTTTTAAATATGGGCGTTGGTTTGGGCAATCTCTCTCTCTTAAAAGCCTTAACTGGCGGGGGAGGATCTAGGCTCCAGAGTGAAACCAATGTTCCACAAACACTGAATACAGGTAATGCTATTATGCAGAGAATTGTCTTTTTATATTATGACCTGAGAATAAACAAGTTAGGGACCGCCATATGGGGTTTACCTTGACGTGGTATGGTGGCTTTTCAACTTTATGATCATAACTTTGTAACTAAAAAACCCCTGTTTTTGTAAACACATGCACTTGCATTTATACTGAATTGCTTATGAGACAGGGGCCCAGGGAAGTGCATTGTAAGTAGCACTTCCATTATACTTAAATATACTTTGATTTAGCCTTAGGAGTGCTTCCACAACCCCCCAATTTTGTACATTGTACATTGTATATTTAAATATACCCTGTGTCTTACAATATAGAAATATTTATATATAAAATACACCGCAAAAAAGATAATTGATTAACATACATTACCTTAGCTTTCACTGGTAACTGTTAGTGCTACTGGCTTTACATACAAATCTCATCTAAGAATGTAGAGATATAACACAAAATACAGTAGCTTTAACCCCTTTAATGCCTGTCTGCAATACTAACAGTTATACTAACTGTTTCAGGACAGCAAATTCCAGAACATAAAACACAATACTGCAGTAAATAACACAGCTGTTTGCACCAGAGTGAATTCTATTGGTCTCACCTTATTGCTCTTCCAAATGAAGAAAAGAGAGGGCATGCTGGAATATCTGCAGGCTTTTTGAAGGCCCAATAATAAGAGGCAAAGGCACCAGCAAGGGTACACTGACCCAATGCTATAGAAAAGTTTACCAGCCATAAAAATATAAAAACATTACAGAGCTGAAAGACCAGTATGTATTGGTGGTAGAAGCTTTCCCCACCATAAAATGCAAAAGTGCACTGGGCCCCTGGGCACAGTTTAGTCACATTGGTGGTATTGAAGGTCTGAAAAAAATAAAACGGCAAATAAAAGATTCAGGTTAATTTATACAGTAGATTACTGCAAACTGTTGTATGACAGTCTTGATTATATCTAGTCTAAGGCTCAAAGAAGCATGTCCAGTCCTATCCAGAATGTAAATGAGTGTTTACATGTTAAACAGATGCCTTTGCTTTTCTCTGCAGTTATACTAGTATATTTTCCTTCCTAACTATATTTTCTTAGATACAGGTATTTCAATAGCATGTTAACAGATTAAACTTTCCTCATCCTCATCCAAGTATCAATATATGGCATGCAAATCATGGCAATACAAACATGTGCTTTCATTTTCTTGCCCCTATTAATGTTATTCAGTCTATTTTCATGTTATCGGCATTGGTTCTATAACAAATCATAAAGGAGAACTAAACTCTAAAAATGAATATGGTTAAAAATGCCAGATTTTACATACTGAAATTATTGAACCATTTTAAAGTTTCAGCTTCTCAATAGCAGCAATGATTCAGGACATCAAAGTCACGGGGAGGGTCACCATCTTAGAAAGTGTCTGTGACACTCACATGGTCAGTGGGCTCTGAGCAGCTGTTGAGAAGCTAAGTTTAGGGGTTGTCGCAACTTTACAAGAAGAAAATTATGTTTGTCTGTAATATAAGATAATGCTACAAGGCAGATTATTAAATTCTGATGCTAGTTGCACTGGTGTCTAAGCCGACATGTAGTAATGATTTTGTATCAGCCTGATATTGTGAGATTTCTATTCTATGTGTACTGTATATTGTGAGTTGGCCCCTAAGCTCAGTGGGAGCAGCACAGAGCATGTGAATCAGCAGAAGAGAAGATGTGGAGCTACTGGGGGCATCTACAGGGGCACAGGTTTGTGGTTGCCTTGGGCTGGTACAGAAGCCCAAAACATAATGTACAACATTTCTGGCCTATTTCTTTAGTTAGGCTTTAGTTCTCCTTTATTGAAATATGTTTTGCATTTAAAACAAAAGAAGATGCAATGTTTAGAACTTTGTAGCATGTGTCAGACCTTCTCATGGGGCACAGGTAATGGTATGTTATATTATACCCTTTAGCGGGATTTGTTTGAAATGTAAAAGGACCCTAATGCACAACATATAGTCATCCTTCAGATAGCTATATGATGCTGCTACATGTTGACAGGTTCTTCTGTGTCAGCATAAACCATAGAATTCCTCCACTGACCCCTAATGTGAAAATATGCCTTCCTAAATTAAGGACCCATTTCAAACATTAAAACATAAAGCTGTCTTTAGAGATGCACTTACTTCAGGAATGCAAGTGATATCTGCATATTTGCACAAAGTTGTATTGGCCATCACTTTATATACAGGTTCACCTGAGGTAGCCATGAATCTGATGGCATCGACATTAAGGAGTCAACCATTCTATAAGCTTGTTTCATCCATTAATTTGTTTTAACCAACCCAAAAAATGTGTAAGAATGTTCTAGATCAGATTAACTTCTGTTCAATAATTTCCTGGTTCTACCTTGTTTATACAGGTTTAAGATCCATTATCTGGAAACCCATTATCTAGAAAGCTCCAAATTAACGGAAAGGTCGACTCCATTTTATCTAAATAATCCAGATTTTTTAAAACTGATTTCCTTTTTCTCTGTAATTATAAAACAGTACCTTGTACTTGATCCTAACTAAGATATAATTAATGATTATTGGAAGCAAAACCAGCCTATTGGGTATATTTAATGTTTATATGATTTTCTAGTAGACTTAAGGTACGAAGATCCAAATTACAGAAATATCTGTTATCTGGAAAACCCCAGGTCCTGAGCATTCTGGATAACAGGTACCATACCTGTACAATGAAGTTGTTATTGACAGGAGATTTAAGTAGGGGGAAAGCATTTACAAGGTAAGTGCATGGCCTGCACCTCAAACAGATTCACATATTAAGTGGTCCACACATGGGACAACACTGTTGTTATCAATGTATAGGATCAAATTACATGATGTTCCGGCAGGAATCAATTTGTCATTAAATTGCATTTGCATATTCATATGCAACTAACAGTAACAAAATCTATTTGGATGATTATTACATCATGTACAGTATATATAGTCCTATACTGGTAAATAGTGCATATAAAGGCAAATTAAGCCACAGTTGTGACACCCAACTGAATAAATCTACTTGTCTGGCCAATGGATTTTATGGCTGGATCTAACCATGTGTGGTTTGCATTATTGTTATCCCTAACTAGTTGCCTACATACCAGTACCATTAACTAGACAAGTAACTCCTATGAGCTATATAAATAAATGATGATGATGATGATGAACATAGAATTTTTAAACATGCATGTAGACCGCTGAACAAGAAAGGCCAATTGAAGTGTTTTAAAAGATGCATGTACATGACCTGTCTATATGTTTCATTATACAGAGATGTGTTTATAAATACATAGAAAATATATATTTTGACAAAAAAAGGATACACTGCAGTTACAGCCCAGTAGGAAATACAAATTGCTATTAGAATGAAGGTAATGATCGGATAGAACAGTGATGACATGATATATCCAATTGCCCTGTAGACAAAAGATATATAATGATTATTAAAAGCACGTCCAATAAAATATCTGACATTTCACAAAACTGAATCAGTACATACACTATCCATACAGAAAACTCTGTATGAGTTAAAGGATTGGCCCATGAGTGGGCACCTTTAGACGTAATATGCTGTATTTATAAGTGGGCTTTTTTTAAACATTGTTCGGTGATAAACCATTGGTCTCCAAGGTTTAGTCTGGAAAAAGGATAAATGGTTGGTTTTATTGAACATTGATTTCTTTAAGATTCTCCGAGGCATGAAAGTACCATGATCTACTCAACAACTAAAACGACATTCTGATATCAAGCTTGACACAAAGTAATAGGGGCCTGGATTACATGCACTTTAATTATTAAATTTGACTAGTAGTGAAAAGTGAATTATTTCATCGCATTAACCCCATTGAAAGGCTAATCTGATATTTTTTTGTTAGGACATGCCAAGGAAATGCGGCATAAAAAGATACAATTAGGGATGGGTGAATTTTTACGCCTTGTTTCGCCAAAACTTACGTCAAAACAATTTCGCGGCGCAAAATTTTTTTTTGACGCCAATAGACTTTAATGGGCGTCTGTGACATTTCACCGGCGGTGAATTTTTGGCGAAACGAAACGTGTCAAATTCACCCACCCCTAGATACAATCTAATTAAGGTAACCAATGATTATTTTTGCAGTATGCATGAAAATATGGAAACTGCCCTTTCATTTGATATCTACAGCGTCAGTTGTACATATAAAACTGTCAGTAACTGTTTACTTTTAACCGTCCAATCATCTTTTATAACAATCATATTTACAAACATTCCAACACTCTATTATATAATATCCTTTACCTGCTACCTTCTTGCAAAAGGGCAATTGCTATTCGGATTCTGTTTCGCAGGAAGATCAACATCAGTATGATGACAACTTCAACTATACAGAGTATTATCACTGTAAAGAAACAACAAATCAATTAAAATCACAATACAATCTTATATTTTGGGATTGAAGTAGGTTGCAAGCATACTGTACTCAAATACAGAATTCTACAGGATTCTTTTATCTGAAGTTACACTAAAGAATCCTTCCTCTAATTCTTCTTGATGCAGTTCAAAACTTTTGTTCACCCAGACACATTATGTTAGTCAACACCCAAGCTTCACCTATTTATAAAGGAAATTGCTTCCAAAATCATTACTATAGCTACAGTTGTCTGACAAAATCGCAATCTTTATAATGCCTTTAAAGAAAAATATTGTAGGGTAATAAGAACATTAGGAATGCAGTACAGGTATGGGGCCTATTGCCCAGAATGCTTAAAACCTGGGGTTTTCCAGATGAGGTTTTTCTTTAATTTAAATCTCTACACTAAATTAAATTAACCCAGCAAGATTGTTTTTAATCAATAAGGAGTAACTATATCTTAGTTGGGAATAAATACAAGGTACTGTTTTATTATTACAGAGAAAAAGGAAATTAAAGATTAGAATTATTTAATTAAAATAGAGTTTATTTGTGATGGCCTTCCGGTAGTCTATAATTTTCTGGAAAATTGGTTTCTGGATAACAGATCCGATACCTGTATTTGAAACTTTTATTCTGTTTAGAAGACCCACTCTGTAATGCTATATATGAACAGCAAGGAGTCAAAATCCATATCTGTACTCACAAGTAAATTACAAAGAACAGTGCCATTAAGTCATTAAAGGGCTCTGATATAAATCTATTAAAATATCATATTTTAAAAATTTAAAACATATAATTTCTATTAAAATGTGTACTAAATTAAAATGAAATAATGAACAGAACACTTACTGAATGCTAACCACGTTTGTCTCAGTTGCAAGTAAACCCTAAAATCTGTCTGTAAACCAATGTCATATATTGTTAAATCAGCTCCAGGAACGCCTTTCAAGCTGTCATATTCCCAAAAGCAGTGCCAGATGCCTGTTAATAATGACAGACAATGATAATTACAAACCATTTAAAGTAATAAAAAATGAAGATAAAAAAGGCAAAGCTGTTTAGAATACGTTCATTTACCAAGTTATTTTTCGGTGAAATTTAAAGAAGCTTAGATACTGTTTATTTTTTAACTTCAAGTAGGCCCTAAAAGATGATTTGTGGTTAAAAACAATAATCATTCCATGTTGTGATAATTAAGATATTAAATAAGGATGACAGTGTAGCATAACATCTGTGCTGTCTGAAAATTGGAAAATGGTACTAACCAAACTGTCTGTAAGGTACATAAGGTACATAATGTGGTGCCGCTATTCAAAAAGGGATCCTGTTCTCAGACTCAAAACAATAGGCTAGTTTGTCTGAGATCAGTGGTAGGAAAGCTTTTTGAAGGGTTAATAAAGGATACGATACTGGACTTGATAGCAAATCATAATACTATGAGTTTGTGCCAGCATGGTTTTATGCGTAATAGATCTTGCCAAAACTAACAATTTATTTTTATGAGAAGGTGAACAGGGACCTCGATTCTGGGATGGCAGTGGATGTGATCTACTTAGATATTGCTAAAGCATTTAATACAGTGCCACACAGAAGGTTACTGGTTAAATTAAGGAATGTTTGCCTGGAACATAGTATTTGTACCTGGATAGAGAACTGGCTAAAAGATAGACTACAAAGAGTGGTGGTAAATGGAACATTTTCTAATTGGACCAGAGAAACCAGAGACGATTCTCCTGGGAGTCTTATGCCGTATGATTATTTCTCAATGGTTGCCTGTAGTAGTTCCCTCTAGGTTCAAAAACAGAAGTACAACTCCTTTTTCTTTCCTTGAATACTCTGGAAGTCAGCATTCTTTCCCAAGAGACAAGGCATGTTAGTTTTTAAAACTCATTTTACTTGTAAGGTTTCAAATTGCTAACTTGTTTAATTAAGTTAGTAGAATATTTATTATCAGTAATTGGTAAGTACAACCCTAAGGGTTACATACTTAATAAATGGGGATAAATATGTGCCAGGACATACGGTACATTCATCTCTTCTTCTACTCAGGGTAACCATGAAATTGCCTTTATTCTATTATCTAGTATGTGAATTTAGATTGTGACATTTGTTGTTACTGTACAACCCACAAGTTTTGTTGGCTCGTGTTTTTTTTGGGAAACACTTACCATATCCAACAACTCCAATAACACCAATTATAAAAATCCAAAAAAATACCCCAGCAGTAAACCTCAGAAGTATAAGGAACAGTAGGCTCACAACCATTGCAATAAAAAGAGCTCTGGAAGATAGAACAGAAAAACATGTTTAGTTAGAGGAAAAGAATACATGTATCTGATTGTTGAATAGAATGCGGAAAGACATCTTTAAATTGAAATCTATCAATTAAACTGGTCTTCAAGAAAATTAGATTATTGGATATTTGTGATACTTCATAAGCAACTTTAGAGAAAAGTGCACATATTTGTTAAACAGGAACATTCCGAGATCAAACAGTTCAGTCTGTAGATTGCATTTTCCTAAACTTTCACAAGCTGTATATCATTAAGATAAGACCAAAATATCCTGCTTTTAACCACTTTAGTTAAAGTTTAAATGGAAATTGATAAAAGAAAAATATACTTACATCAAGATCCAGTACCAGGAACTAGCATAGTCCTCAAAAATCTTCATTCCAACTGATCTTGCATCAAGTACATTATTAATACCACTGCCGTTAAAAAAGAAGAAAGTGCAGTGAGAAAAATACCTCACTATAGTGTACACAACTGCTTGACATTCAAGCACTGTTTCAAACTGCTCAAGTTAAGAGCTTGCAAAGGCATCAATTCCTTTCATTAGTAATGTACAGAATAAACAAAGCAACCTTAGGGATGCACAATACAAAAGAAAGACTGGTTATTTCTGACTACTACTCTCGGAAACATATGACAAAAAGCACTTTGCCTTATTTAGTATGCATGGGATTTAAAAATCATAACTTGTGCAACCAAAATATTTAAGATTAGACTTAATGAGTTGCGAATCCAAAGTCAAACTGTAACTGCAATGAAGAGTCTACTGGAAAAATAGTTGTCCAAAATAAAAGATCTATTCGAGCCTCAAATAAACATAGTTTAAATTTAAATCTTTAATATTGTTTCAATATCTGTCATATTTACAGTTGAAGAGCCAGATTTAGTATTGCTCCAGCCTTTGGGCTTTCGCAATCAGTTACGTGAGTTCCTGAACTTATGTTTTCAAGAATCAATTACTTTGACTTGCTGCTGACTGGATTTTAAAAGAAATAAAAAGAGTTTTTTTTAACAAAAGCAAGTTTTTTTGGGGGGGGGAATCAACAGGTTTTGGGTGGTAAGCTTTTTATCTTTTTCAAAACCCACACATGGAAAAAAAAAGTTTGTTACTTTCAAAATCCGATAAAGCAACAACTATTTGATGCACGTTCAGGAAGTTACTTGTGGTTTCTATAACCAATCACTTGAGCCCATAGGCTGGAGCAATAATAAATCTGCCCCTCAGAGATTATATTTCTTTTTTGGTAAACAAGTAAATCATATAAACACTAAGTGGGACACTAAATATTACAATATAGTGTGTGTGTGTTTTTTTTTACCTTAGTTCTCATTCCCAAATCACATTTTACATTGAACTGTCAGATTTCCTCAAACACAGAAGAAACAGGGTATTGTATAATAAACTATACACTAATTAAATGGTGTGATGCATCTTAAAGGAACAGATCTGTGTAAAAAAAAAACTGGATAAACAAAATAAAAATTTTTTCTAATATAGTTAGTTAGACAAAAATGTAATGTATAAAGGCTCGAGTGACTGGATGTGTAACATAACAGTCAGAACACTACTTCCGGCTTTTCAGCTCGCTTACTCTGAGCTAGTCAGCGACTTGAAGGGAGACCACATGGGACATAACTGTTCAGTGAGTTTGCAATTGAGCCTCAGCATTCAGCTCAGGTTCAAAAACAACAGTTATGGCCCACGTGGCCCCCCTCAAGTCACCAGCAGGGCCGGAATTAGGGGTAGGCAGAGTAGGCACGTGCCTAGGGCGCAAAAGCTGTGGGTGGCACATACCTCCTCTGTCGCCTACCCCATGGCTGGTCCCCTCTCTCCGACATTATCTTCTATTTTGCCGTATATTTGCACTTCCGTGTGTCGATTTGAGTGCGTCCATTCGCGAATACACACTGTGAGCGGTAGTTTGCGCATGCTCACCACCATTGGCAGTTCACACATGCACGTCTTGAGCAGCAGTTTGCACATGTGCACAACCAGCCGTCGACGTAACCAGCCAGGTTGCCTAGGGCACCTGGCCGGCCTGGCCCGGATCTGGTCACCAGAGTAACCAGTGGAAACCAAGAGAGGTGAAAAGCAGGAAGTTGTGTTCTGTTATGTTAGACATCCAGTCACTGAAGCCTTTATACATTACATTTTTGCTTGACTAATTATATTAGAAACACGTTTTATTTTGCACTGCCTATCTATCCAGTTTTTATTTTTATACTGAACAATTCCTTTAAGGTGTTTTTTTATCATTAATGTAATTGTGACACAATCTGTGCTACTATTTTTCTTTATGGATTGTACTGTGGATTCTCTTTCATTATTCTGCTGACTATGATATACCCTGATGCTCTAGAGGGTTGGCCAAGATGCCATATATATAAAGATGATAATATTTGTCAAATGTCTCTCCCTCCTTACTTTGATAAACAATAGGTTACTAACACAGTTAACATTACTTTGCCTTGGCTTTCTTCACAGCATAAAGTTTTTAATGTAATGCACAGTAAGTTCTAACATTAGAGCCATTAGGATATCCCTGGCACCGGGAGGTAAAATATCACAGCCATGCAGATAAGCCA
Organism: Xenopus laevis; assembly: GCF_017654675.1. Classification (NCBI taxonomy): domain Eukaryota; kingdom Metazoa; phylum Chordata; class Amphibia; order Anura; family Pipidae; genus Xenopus; species Xenopus laevis. Next base: position 61,875,868 of record NC_054378.1, on the reverse strand, counting down.
GTGCATTGCAGAGCACCATTTGTTCTTGATGTATTTCCTCTGCAGGGTGCATTACATCATACAATAGCTGGTCAGTTAAATACTAACTGAAAAAACATTTCTACGTGAAATTCAGCAATCATTTGTGGAGTGGCATGCTACATGCAATCCTATATATTCACCTGCAGAACACAGCAATCATAGCAAAGTGCCCTAAAATATCAAATGAAGAACTGCTATGATTAACACAATGAGAAAAAATGGACAAAACCATGTCTATAAGCAATTACTGCAAGGATAAGCTAAATATGTTTTCATCTATCCAACCCATAAAAATGTGCATGCAAAATATTATTTTATATAAGATTTAGCATGTTGAATTTAATTATTTTATTCCACAATAGCATATTATATACAGTAATATCTCTTGACATTTTGCTTTATTAACTGGTCTAAGTATTATTGCTTTGTTCCAACTGAACACTTGTAAGAAGAACATCATTTATAAGAATGAAACCATTTGGTTTTAACCTTTTAGTTCCATGCCGAATGGTAGTTACATGGCTAAGAAATTTATAAATAAATGTTGAGATCAAAGTCAGGAAAATGTGAATAACAACTAAGCATAAGCCCAAAGAAAAAACATTAAAATAGGGATCACATTGCAAACTATGATGACAAAATAGAAAAAACTGTGACAAAAATCATGAAATTCAGTATTTATTGGAACCACACATATACTGTACAGTGTATTACTTCTCAGCCATTTTCACAAAGTTAATCTCAGGTTTAGGGCAGTCCAACACCATATTCAAGGAGATCTAAATACATTATTGCTTAACCAATTTAGCAAGCATAAAGTCACCCAACCCTAGACATGTTTGATGCTACAAGGTGGCATCACTTCCATTAGTAACATAGATATTAGCACTGGTCAGTCTCTTTTGTGTTTCTGCAAAATAAACCAAGGTACCAGGGTTGAGTGAGCATTCAAGCCCTTCGAATGAGACAAGCTAGATTCTATGTTGAGATCTGTCTCGTTCTCCATATCTGTTGTAGGGTTTGGTGAAGCAATGCAAACATGAGAGACAACGCCAAGTTTATTCTTCACATGTTCCAATTGCCAAACACAAGCTAGAGGGAGGTGGAGTGGAAGATGATGTAGTTCCACTCTCAGGAAATACAGAGAGACTACGAAGTTTAATTGGACAAAAATGTTTTACAAGCATTGAAAAATGTATGTTGGAGACATATAAAGTTCATGACTCTGTGACTGAACTGCTAGGGATACAAATTTTGCAGGCTGCAAGGAAGAGGTGAGTTTTAAGAGAACATCTGAAACCCCCTGGGTTGAGGGAGTGCCTGTTCTGGAGGAAGGTTTAAAGTGTAAAGTGTAGAATTGTTAAACAAAGCTTTGTAGTTAAGGGTCAGGAGTTTGGTTGCCTTTCACATAGTTACTATCCATTACTGAAAAGGATACTATCTGACGAAAATCATACTGTAACAGCACTACATAATCTTGCACAGAAAAAAATAAATGAAATGAGAAAATTTGCTGGCAATTTTGGCATCTCTTGGGGGCAGATTTACTAAGCTCGAGTGAAGAATTCGAATGGAAAAAAATTTCGAAGTATTTTTTTGGGTACTTCGACCATCGAATTGGTCAAATGATTCGAAGTAAAAATTGTTCGACTATTCGACCATTCGATAGTCGAAGTACTGTCTCTTTAAAAAATACTTCGACTTCATACTTCCCCTCTTTAAACCTACCGAGGTGCAATGTTAGCCTATGGGGACCTTCCCCAGCACTTTTCTAAGCTTTTTTTGATCGAATAAAAATCCTTCGATCGATCGATTAAAATCGTTCGAATTGTTCGAATGATTTTTATTTGATGGTTTATTAACCCTCGAAATTCGACCCTTGATAAATCTGCCCCTTTGTGTTCAAATGGAAAAATTATGTGATTAATGTGTTCATTTACAGGTAAATGAGGTGGGGCTACAATATATTAATAATGTTTTTAGTCTGTCTGCAGCTTTCACAAATCAGCCCTAAATTTTAAGGTGACTCCTATATTAAGGGATGTATCTGAGCCACAATTTTAATAAATCATGTGAAGAAGATAACGCTTACTTGGCAGCTGCTCGTAGATCTGTTGCACTTCTCATTTGTCCTATCCCATCTTTAAATTCTGTTTTGTTTGCAACTGTCAGCACACCATTTCTAGTGGAAAAATCTGGGAAGCACCTCTGAAGAACTATTGGGAAAAATTAAGAGAGGACCGCAACATAAATGAAATAATATAAGATAGCTTTTTAAAAGCCCATAACATCATATTTTTCTTTCTTTCCTTCCTTCTAACTTTGTGTTTTATTGTTTATTATTGAAACTTAATAAAAAGTTACTATTAAAAAAAAAGAAAAATCCCATAGAAACGAATGGAGAGAGGTGGTATTTCACTCCTGAACTTCACTCTTTGATAAATATACCTCAGGGTATTTAAGATGGCAGAGAAGCATCCAATACACATCTTGCTTGTGCCTCACCACTTTGACCAATGCGGTTTGTGGCCTGAAAACTGTTAAATGTGTGTTATGCTCTGTAAACTGTCTGCCACATGCAGTGATGGATGGCTTTCATTTTATGTCAATGAATGGAGGCATGGGGGAGCAAATACGGTGGCAGAGACACACTACATGTGTCATTTGCCTAACGCTGTATACTTGATGGAGAGTCAGTTGCAAAAAGAGTGATACTAGCAATTTCCAAGGCAGCACACAAATTACTTTGCATATCTGCAGACAGGGGCCAGATGCTATTTAACTCTGGGACTTCCTAGCATACACCAAAAGTACATAGATCTAGGCAGCAGGATATAATAATCCTTGGTGTAAAACAAAGACTTGCAGAGACCAATATTGCATGAGGTTTAAGCAAACTGATGACTACTATAGTGCTCTAAAAGTTTGTATTTGTTACTGAAAATAAAAACTTTCACTCACATGGTCTGCTTGGAATTATCATAGAGGGACAATCTTCATCCCGTAACACTTCTGCAATAGACTGACAAATCATATATTATGAAATGTTTTTATACATTTAAGATACATTCAATATATAAATATACTGTATATCGTAAAGCATACATAGTGTGGATGGTATGAGAGTGGATGTGTGTTCATATGCTTATCAAAGAGTATAAAAAAAGAGTATAAAACATACGTTTTATGATAAATAGTTTATTTAAACACAGAACTTCAAATACAAACCAGGTATCTAGTACTATGACAGCAGAAAGTGCAGAGGGTAAATAATCTTTTAAGTTGCACTTGCACAGTTACGTATCCTTTGTTAAGTTATCCAATATTTTATATAGATCTAACTCTGATTTTCAGCATAATTTACCCTTTGTTTTTGTTTTTTTTTAAATATTAAAAGGCAAAACTTTCAGAACGCATTGTTTGTAATGGCTATGCAGTAAATGCAATATGTTACCCTTGTAAACACTTAACTCAATGGCCCATGGCCCTAGGACACACACTTTTAAATACAGCCACTCATATAAATCCACACCCAAGAAGACTGCTTACAAGGTTCCTTATTTTGCCTGCTTCTAAAAGACAACCTTTTACTAAATATATGGTAGGCTGCCTTCTTTTCAGCAAGAGTGAAACTTGAGTTGAGATAAATAAGTTGTATATATTGCCATATATCCCAGATGTAATTTGGAAAAAGGCGATAGGGCTCATTTACAGGAAAGCTGTGTGAAATGTGCAAAAAAATTAATTTTCAGAGAGCAGAGATATGCGTTATGCTTTTGTATAGCAATGCTGTATGCATGAGGGGTAGGGGGCACCTAGGTGTCCCCCCATCCCATTCCTTAACTTGCTTTCATTCAAACAGCAGCAGATGCATGCTGCAACTGAGTCTTGTACTTACAGTCACCTGCCAGCAAGAGGTGCAAACAATCAGTCCCTGAACAGATGTGCTTTTTCACTTCTGCCAGGGGACACTGCTGCATTGCTGATTAAGGAGACTGTTTTAGACACCACATAGAAAGTAAAAGAGAAAGACAAAAGTCTAAAGCTAACAGTGCAAGGGACAGCAAATATGAAAATTACAGAAAACACAGGAAGAAATGCGGGAAACAAGAAGGTGGAGAATATTTAAAGAAGAGAGATAAAGAAAAAAACTTAGGAGTGGTAAAATGTAAGTGGGATGTTTATGTTATGTGTACAGTTAAGCTAAATTAGATGTTTTTGAGCCAGAGTCCCTGGTATCCTTTAGGGAAGCATGCATATAGATTATATAGCACATATTTTTGCAATGTACTTAAATGTATTAACATACTTGCATACCTCCCAACATTTAAAAAATGGAAAGAGGAAAGAAACGACCTACTGTGCGTAGCCTGATTTATGCCTGATTTATGGCCACACCCCCTAATTACCAGATCCATTTCACAAAAGTTGACAGGTTATGAAAGTTTGAATACATTACTGGGAGTTTTAGGGTCATGTTTTTATGTGTTATAACAGTTCTGCTAATGAAGCTAAAATTGCCCTTTAAAGGGGTCCTGTCATCAGAAAACATGTTTTTTTTTCTAAACGCATCAGTTAATAGTGCTACTCCAGCAGAATTCTGCACTGAAATCCATTTCTCAAAAGAGCAAACAGATTTTTTTATATTCAATTTTGAAATCTGACATGGGGCTAGACATTTTGTCAATTTCCCAGCTGCCCCTGGTCATGTGACTTGTGCCTGCACTTTAGGAGAGAAATGCTTTCTGGCAGGCTGCAGTTTTTCCTTCTCAATGTAACTGAATGTGTCTCAGTGAGACATGGGTTTTTACTATTTAGTGTTGTTCTTAGATCTACCAGGCAGCTGTTATCTTGTGTTAGGGAGCTGTTATCTGGTTATCTTCCCATTGTTTTTTGTTTGGCTGCTGGGGGGGGGAGGGAGGGTGATGTCACTCCAACTTGCAGTACAGCAGTAAAGAGTGATTGAAGTTTATCAGAGCACAAGTCACATGACTTGGGGCAGCTGGGAAATTGGCAATATATCTAGCCCCATGTCAGATTTCAAAATTGAATATAAAAAAACCAGTTTGCTCTTTTGAGAAATGGATTTCAGTGCAGAATTCTACTGGAGCAGCACTATTAACTGATTCATTTTGAAATGTTTTTTTTTTCCCCATGACAGTATCCCTTTAAACTCTTTCAAGAGACTTGCTTATCTTAAATAGTTACAACTGTATCTGAGTGTTCTGCTAAAAAGCCTCTTATTTAAATTACGTTTTAGAAACGTATCTTTTTCTGTTGTCAGTGCAGGAGATCAAAGAGAAATTCTGGACTTTTTAATAAAAATCTAGGACTGAGGGCTGAGCTGTCAAAATTGGGACTATCCTCTTACCTTTTGAGGCTTGTCAAAACCAGGTTTGCAGAATTGCTTGTAGTATTCCAAATAGCTGTTATTGAATCTGTTGGCTTGCATGTCAAGATAGGTAGCAAATCTGTCTGGGCACTTTGAGACACAGAGCTAAAAGACAGAATGAAGATCATTAGTTTAGCAATATTAGACATTTTTACAACATTACAATATTTACAAAAATTACAATTCTAATGTGGATTTTCATCCCAGTAGATACAAATATTTAATTTTCTTACTTGTGTTGTAGGGCACTGCAGGTTTATAAGCACGACTGGACTTGCACATCGGAGAATGTTAAAATACATCAAAATTGTCTTGTTCCTGTACAGAAATATAGATAGTTAACAACTAAAACACTACAGAAATATTTTTGGAACACAGAACTGTGTTGAAGTGAAAGCTAAAAAACGCCAGAACTAGATGTGTAGCCTGGAAGTGGCCCTTGTTATCGCAATACAGGCTGTGAATATCGGGCTTCATCCTGCTTAATGCTCATGCGCCGTATGGAATTGTGACTGTCATGGACAGTTTTCTCATACAACAGGTGCAGCAAGGTTGATCAAACTTCTATGTAGCTGTAGCACCCTAATGCAGCAGGGAAAGCACCAAAATGTAAAACTAAAGCACTGAAAACACTTCTACAAGAAACAAAACCAATCAGGGAAGTTGTGAAATAAGAACAGGGGTGCTGCTGCCATGAGGTGAGTTGATAAACTCAAATGGTGGCAAAAGCTGCTCCTGATAACTTTAAGAGCCTCATTTCAGATTTTTAATTCAGAATTTCAGCTCTTCTATGCCAGAGAGCACAATTGCTCTAGTTATTTGGCTCCCCATTGACCCATGCAGAAGCTTGGGTTAGGTGGTAGAGACAAGGGGTTGGCATTGTAAAGTCCGCCTCAGTTGGCCAGGGGCCCCTGTATATGAAGAAATTGTTAGGGCCAGCACATTGAGTTTACTTTTATGTGGTATGGTGGCTTGGACTATTCCTGAACATAAACTTGCAACAAAAACCCTTGTTCTTGAAAGTGTATGTTTTCATATCTTTTGTTTTCTTATCCATGCATGTATATTATAAAGCCTCCACAAGGTTGCGCTAAAGCAACTATCAGTTCAGCAGCTTTACTAAAGCAGCATCTGAAAATAATTTAGCATTTTGTGGGAAACTTTTTCATCCCTTTTCATCCAAAACAGATCAGTGTTTTGTGTACACTAACGAACAACATAATTTAAAGTACTGAGAGATGTCAATTATTTATGTCGAATAAATTCACTTCCTGGTATATTGCAGACACTGTGATATATAACCCTTTTTTAAACTTTCAGATTTTTTTGTTGCACTGGTAAAGCACCTCATTCTATGTCCTGCTCTGCTGATGGCCCATGGGTTAGCTGACTTTGCAGGTGGCTTCTCCAGTGAGTACAGGTATGGGATATGTTATCCATAAACCTGTTATCCAAGAAAGCTCTGAATGAAGAATGATTGATTCCAATTAAGATATAATTAACTTTATTGGACACAAAGCATCCCGTTTGGTTTAATTAATGTTTAAATGATTTTTTAGTAAACTTAAAGGAACAGATCAGTGTGAAAATAAAAACCGGATAAATAGAGCAAAATAAAAAATGTTTCTGAATACTCATCACTCTTCCCCACCCAGCTCTGCTCCCAGGTGGATGGTACAGGTTAGCATTGCATGTGACACTTTATAGAGGGCCTGACAGATATGCTTTTTGGGGTACTTTGCATTCATTTCCGGGGGGTATGCTCCCTTGAAAGTGAATGGAAATATTACTTAATAGGGATGTCGCGGACTGTTCGCCGGCGAACTTGTTCGCGCGAACATCGGCTGTTCGCGTCCGCCGCAAGTTCGCGAACGTCGCGCGACGTTCGCCAATAGGCGTTCGCGTCAAAATCGTTCGACCATTCGACCATTCGATCGCTAAAATCGAAGGATTTTCGTTCGAATCGAACGATCGAAGCCATTGGATTGAATGAAATCATTCGATCGAATGGCTTCGATCGTTCGATTCGAACGAAAATCGTCCGATCGAACGATTAAAATCCTTCGATCGTTCAAATCGAACGATTTTCGGATGTTCGAAGTTCGCGAACTGTTCGCGAACTGTTCGCATTTTTTGCCGGTGTTCGCGAACGGCGTTCGCGAACACATTATCGGCGGTTCGCTACATCCCTATTACTTAATAAAATATTGTTTTTAGTACAGCAGATACAGAATAAACATGTTTCCAAAATAAAGCTGCCAATGTTTTAAACAGCTGGAAAGCAACATATTTTTAGCAGCAGACAAAAATAGGGGAAAACTGCAGTACTTACTCATTAGGTGTACCCTTTTGGCCACAAAACTGCCCATAGCTGTCAGTTGGGTAGATAATCTTCCTGGGATCACCATGAATCCACGCTACGAAGAAAGCAATAGTTAAAGACACATCTTCTCCTGTCCTGTGATACTTAATGCCTTCAGGTAGGGCTAGTGCTTTTTTTACCTGTACGAACTCCTCTAGAATATTTTTATTTAATTCAGGAAAAGAACCACATTATTGCAGTATGTGTGTGTGCTAGACAGTATTGTTTTTACAAATTACTAATGCAAACATACAAAGATTTTTATTATATCAGCCTCACCAAGATGACAATAATCACTGTGTCCCTCTCTGTCTAAATTTACACAAGATAGTTGTCAGTCATGTAAATGACCTTTTGTTGGTGAGCCTCATTTACTAGTGCAAAAACACATGCAGTTCAGCACGTTTTTACCCATAATACACAAACTTACAATTACATAAATACACACAATTATAATTACATAAGAATAACTGTACTCACAAGATTTAACAAGGAACGCGTATTATTTATTTGCCCAGCATTTCAGTCCCCCACAGGGACCTACAATGGGAGTATACAGATTGTCTGTACATGCCTGCCGAAGGTTCTCCAGGGGGGACCAAATTGTTAAGCAAATAAACAATACTTGCTGGTTCAGTGTTAAATTCTGTCATACTTTTACAATGATGTCATCATTTACTGGCACCCGAGTTAAAACCTTCTTAATGGTGTGGACCTTTGAATACTGAATATGTATACAATGCCTTCATGTAAATACTCTGCACTCAGTTTGCCATAACCCTTTTCTGCTTCCCTCACTTGGCTGTAACAATCGGGCATTTCGTTTTCTTATTAGTCACTAGGTATGGCGCTGAAGAGTGGGCACACTTAAAAAATATTATGAGCACTGGGATAAGTCCTTCAAAAAGGTTTATATGCCAACTGAGCAGACAAATGGGAAGACTTTTCCAACAGCAACTGCAGATTACACAGAAAGAAGATGGCTGTGTAGGCTTTTACTGTAAGTAGGCATCTGACAAAGTAATGCGATAAACCAAGACACAGACTTTCTTAAAGGGGTAGTTTGCCTTTAAGTTAACTTTTAGTATGTTATAAAATGGCCAATTCTAACTAACATTCCAATTGGTTTCCATTGTTTAATTTTTATAGTTTTTTAATTATTTGCCTTCATTTCCTGACCCTTTCCAGTTTTCAAATGGGATCACTGACCCCATCTAACAAACAAATGCTCTCTAAGGCTACACATTTATTGTCATTGCTGCTCATCTTTCCATGCAGGCCTCTCCTATGCATATTCCAGTGTCTTATTCAAGTCAGTGCATGGTTACTAGTAGCAAATTGTCTCAGAATATCACTCTCTATCATACTAAAAGTTAATTTATAGGTGAACAAGCCCTCTAAGCAGCTTCTTACAGGCATGACAAGATGCAGACTGGGCCACTAAAAGCCCTGACATTTTCAATATAAAATTAGTTACACAAAATCAACATTTCTCCAGAGGATCCTCTAACATACTGACAACACACAGCATTCTCTCTCCAGATGCCTCTGCACTAGCAGTTTTTTTCAGTTCAGTTGTTTTCAAATTGTTCACCAGAAATAAAGACCTTTTTCAATTGCTTTCCATTTTTTTTTTATGTGTTACTGGTTTTCCAAAATTGAAGTCTAATGTTCCTGTCTCTGGTGTTTCAGCCTGTCAGCTCAGTGATCCAGGCGCATTTTCTGAACTCTCACAATTTGATACAATTAGTCGATACATTTCTCAGCAGCATCTGTGGAATATAATCAACTACTGTATCAATTGTAACAGTTTCCTTTAATAAAACTCAGGGACCCGGATTCTACTCATTAGGGCCAAAGATAAGAAATGGATTTAGAGAATTTAGAACCGTTACATAGTTGGTGAACCCCCCCCCCCCAAGAGCTGCTTTACAAAAACATAAGCTGAAAAAGCAAAATTGAAACTTTAATATTATAAACCTCTTTATTTCTGGTAAAATATCTGAAAAAAACGAATCAACAGCTCTTTAAATGATGGTGACACCTCCTGGCTGAACTGCATATCGCTTAACTAATTACAATTCAAATAAATCTGTCACCTCCTTACACACTACTTACACCTCCCTTATTCTGCAGCATAGTCAATACTTGCAGCTCTCTGTACTGGTCTCACGCCACATCACTGTGCAAAATAACCAATAGCTATGCTCCATACACCAAGGGGTACAATTCAATAGGTAGTTCCAGGCAAAGGAAAGTCCCCAACCATTCTTTTAGAAAGCAAATGAGATAGAAGCAGTGATGGACATTGGTACTATTCTACAAGCCCCAATATCTCCAAACAAAATCTCTATTAACTTAGCTCTAAACATGTTATCATCTCTTAAATGCGTTGAATTAACATATAAATGCAGTACTGTCTCTCTGCACTTACAAAATATCATGTTTGCTTTAGAGTCTGTAATACCATTAATTTTTAGCACTGTAAGTCACCATGCAAACTCCTGTTTAAAAAGCAAATTATGAAATGAATTGTACTCTCTTGCACTAGAACAGCTGAATTTCACACCCCTCGTAACTGGCGCTAACTTTCTCAACTCGCCTCATTGAGGATGCAGTGTTTACTTACCTACGACACCTAGTGCAATGTATCCAAGGATCACCACCACAAAGATGATGCAACACAAGATGTCCGTACAGTGCCTAGGAATAAACATATCAAAACAGTATAAGAAGAAAAAAACAATTCAAATGATTAAAAAAACTGCTACTTACTACTTATTAAATGACAAGAAAACCTTAAATCATGGGAGCACAAATGCCTGCCCCAAGCCAGTGCTCCTTAAGGGCAGAGACACACGTTCAGATTCGGGGAGATTAGTCGCCCTGCGACAAATCTCCTCTTCTTCGGGGCGACTAATCTCCCTGAACTGCCTCCCGCCGGCTAGAATGTAAATCGCCGATGGGATGGCCGTTGGAGCCCTTCGTTTTCCGAAGTCGCCCAAATTTTCCTCGTGAGGCAACTTCGGAAAATGATGCGCACCGATTGCCATCCCCCCGGGTGACTAATCTCCATGAATCTGAGCATGTGACTCTGCCCTAAAGGAGAACTTAGCCCTAAAAATTAATATGGCTAAAAATGTCATATTCTGTATACTGAACTTATTGCACCATTTCAGCTTCTCAATAGCAGCAATGATCCAGGACTTCAGACTTGTCACAGGGGTCACCATCTTGGAAAGTGCCTGCGACACTCAAGCATATATTCTATGCTTACTGTACATTGTCCCTAAGCTCAGTAACTGACAACAGCAGAGAGCATGTGCAGAGAATCAGCAGAAAAGAAAATGGGGAGCTACTGGGGCATCTTTGCAGACATAGATCTTCACTGCTAAATGTCTGTGGTTGCCTTGGGCTGGTACAGAAGTTCAGAAGATAATGTACAACATTTCTAGCCTACTTTTTTAGATAAGCTTTAGTTCTTCTTTAAAGGGAGCTGAAGCCGTCAGGCTCAGTAAAAGATTGATTCCTGTAAGCTCTGTGAGCTTCTCCTAACACTGCAGATGGGTCACCAAGGGAGTACGTACTACCTCTGGGTGTTGCAAACACTATAACTGTGATTGAGTATATACAATGTGATTTGAGATTGAAGCATTTGCTGATTAAGACATGGTACCATCAGCACCCACCAAAAAGAATTTGTGTAACATCCATCAATAAAGGGAGTTGCCAGGAGTTGTGTCTAACATAACTGGATCTGAGGTAACCTATTCAGGGTAACTGTGATTTTAGGGTACCCCGTCCCTATCTACCAGTTACATATCTTAAGTTACTTTTTGTAACCTTGAGACAATCCTTTATGGGAATCAGCAGACAAGCGTACACTGTTTATATTGAAAGGCCTCTAGGATAAGTAACTGGACCCTTCTCCAGAAAGAGTTTCATAGACAGGGCAATTATCTTAACCAGTAACTTCAGGTTGTTTTCATTTTATATTCCACAAACTCAGTAAAGAAATCTGAAAATAATGGCAGGATTATTCACCACTCAGCTAAAGCTTTTATATTCAGATGGATGGTTTGCTTACTTGAAAAGGTTGTAGCTACAATACAAGAGAAAATGTTGCTGATTTTTCGAAAAGGAAAGGCTTGCTACTAAATACTACAATTTGGTGCAAAAAGAGCGTTTTCAGTAAAAAATGTGACTAGTAACATTAATAAGTCAGCTTATTTACTTTTGAACTCAGTTGAATAATTTCTACAGCAACACTCATGAACCAACAGAGGAAGACGATTAGCATAGCAGCAGATTCTCATGCAGCTCGAACTGTGTGATTTTTTAAGAAATGTGACCCTACGAGGCAGGTTTATCAATATGTGAGAATAGAAAAACTCACCCTGTTTCTATTCATTCTTATTGGATATTTAGAAGTGTATTTATCAGTGGTTGAAAGAGTTTACCAATAAATCTGCCCCTACATGTAATATCAGGCAACACAATTTTTCCATATGACAAAATCCTTAAATTAACATATACATATAATTGTAACCAGGGCCACCATCAGGGGGTACAGGGGCAAAGTTTATCCCAGGCTTAGGTCTTGTGGCTTAGGTGGGCCCACCCGTGACGCACTTTCTTGTTCAGCTGGGCCCCCCTGCTGTCAGAGAGCTGCAAACTTCAGAAGGGAATCTCCTAACACTCACAACTGTTCCTCTCACACACTCCTCTTCACCACCCACTTCATTCTAACTATTGCCATAAAAACAAAGCAAAGCATCTACAAACTCAATCTCGAAGACTAGAATGATTGTAGGAAAATAACGGTTTGTGTTAAACTTCCAAAATACAAAATTGCCTTCACAGTACTGTATTAAGAACAATGATATGCTTGTGAAGTATAGACATAATTTTTTACTGTCAACCTATTATTTTCCTTTTATACCCCTGACATCCTATTATAGGTATATTAATGTTTCTGAAGGGAAGTGACAGATCCAAATTGAAACCCCATCTTCTGTCTAGTTATTGCTTTAACCTAATGCAAGATAAGGACAAGGCCTTGGAAACTTTTTTCTTTCACCTGTGATAATTGTCCCCTGGCTAAATGTCAGTCATCATTCTCTGACACTACTGTAACTCTTTAGCAAGTCTGTGTAATCACAACCTATTAGCTGATGGCACACACCAGCCTATTTCTTATAGAAATTGCTCTCGCTCTGCAATCCCCTTCTTAGGAAAGAAAGCAACAAAGAGAAGTTGTTAAGAGTTAGAGAAAGAGCAGTACTGAAATGAGTGAGATGTTTAAGAAAAATTAGAAGGAGGTGATTGGCATTCATATCCCTAAAACCAGCAGCAGCCAAAATCATAAATGTGGTTATTTAAGCACCGAGGCTCATGTTAGTGAGAATCTTTGAGCTGTTAGGGTGCCAGGGGGAAGGAGGTTGCAAGCATGTTGTACATTTATACCAACTATATGTTTATACCAACTATATGTGAGGCATTAAACATGAGTTTGACTCCCCACTCAAAAAAATTGGTATGATCCAACACCCCCTTAAGAAAAATGGTACGGTTTGACACCACCTCAAGAAAAGTGGTACGGTCAAACACCCCCTCATGAAAAGTGGTACGGTTCAACAAGAAAAAAGTGATTTGAATCAAAAACTCCCTATAGAAAAGTGGTAAGGTCCAACATTTCCAAGGAAAATTGGTACGATCCAACACCCCCAAGAATAAGTGGTACAGTCCAACAGCCCCATCAAGAAAAGTGGTATAAGCCAACACCTCCCTAAAGAAAAATGGTACAGTCTGACATTTCCAAGGAAAAGTGGTACGATTCAACACCCCCAAGAATAAGTGTTATGGTCCGACACCCCTCAAGAAAAGTGGTACTATCCAACACCCCCCTCAAGAAAAGTGGTAAGGTCCGACATTTCTGAGGAAAAGTGGTACGATTCAACACCCCTTTCAAGAAAAGTGGTATGGTCTGACATTCCCTAAAGAAAGGCGGTACTGTCCAACTAAGGGTGTTGGACTGAGGGGGGGTGTTGTACCATAACACTTTTTACTTGGGGGTTTCGAAATCATACCACTTATCTTGAGGGGTGAGGGAGTTTTTGAACTGTACCACTTTTTTCCTTGGTGTCAGACCATAACTCTTTTCTTGAGGGGGGTGTGAGACAGTACCACTTTTCTTGAGAAGGGGTCATACCGTGCCACTTTTTCTTGGGGGTTACAGACCGTACCACTTTTTCATGGGGAGGTGTCAGACTGTACCACTTTTCTTGAGAGGAGTTTCGACCCATACCACTTTTCTTGAGGGCATGTCAGACCATACCAATTTTCTTGAGGGGTGTTGGACTACCACTTTTCTTGAGAGAGGGGTGTCGGACCATAATACTTTTTTACTTGGGGGGTTTAGCTATATATACAGTATATATATATATTTATTGATTTATTTTTTAGTGTATATGTTGATATGGCAAAGTTAATGTTATTAAAGGGAGGGGGCTGTGTATTAAGGTTGTATTTATATGTGTTACTTAGCTCTATTGGATCATACTGCTTAGCAGTATAGCAACTTACATCCCTTCTGTGTGTGAATATTTGCATATCTTCACCATCTCAAAGGCATACAGAGCGTTACTCCAGATTATTTTCAGACAGCTAAAATGCACCAACTGCAATCAGCAGTTTGCAATACCAGCAATAATACCAATTTAATATATGCTTTTGGTCAATGGTGAAGATCTCCTTTGAGAAAATAGCACAGGAAGGGCCCCAAAGAGCTTAGCTCTTCACAGTCCTATAGTTAAGGGGTCATGTTTTATTTTTTAAAAAGCCCAGTTTTCCCACTGATAAGATGTGGTTCACTGTTAGGTTGCCTAGCTGGTGACTGACTGCCACTCTACAGTGCTAAGCAGGGCCAGGAGCGCAGTGGGTGCAGTCATACCAGGCCTGAACCTAAAGGGCATTCGAATCCCGAAAGCGCCAAAGTCCAGTATCGGCAAAGATCTGAGGTGCCGAAGACCTAAAGTACTGAAGACACGAAGCAATGAAGTATTGAAGACCCAAAGCCCCAAAAAGACCTGAAGCCACGAAAGGAGCTGAAGAAAACCAAATAAATTGCCACCACCAAGGAAGAAAAACCTAAGGTAGATCAAAGAAGAACACTAATGTGTTTTTTTTTTTTTTAAATTTTATTAAGCCCCAGGCCACCTCTATAGGTCCCTGTCACCAATTTTTTAAAAAATATTCTATGTGTGCCCTGACCTCAAATGTTTTTTTTTTAACTTGTATGAGGTGGGTACCTGGCCACCAATGCTTTTTTACATTTTCTATTGGGCCCCTGACTGCAAATTGTATTTTTAACTTGTAAGGTGGGGGGGGGGTCCTAGCCATCAAAAAATCTATGCGGGGCCCCTGACTACCAATGTTTTTATTAAATGTGAATACGCTGTACTACAAGTCACTTTCAAATGGAAGATACTTACTATTTCCACATCATTTCTTAAAAGCTATCCTAGAAACCTTTAAATGTGAATAGGGTTAAGAAATTCAGTATTGTCTCTTCAGCCTTTAGAAGATGGTTCTTTAAGGTAAAAATACAAGTAAGGACTATATAGAATATGCTGTAGTGGTCTTTTAGGCTTTTGTAAATTCACATTCCTTTATCTGATTGGTAAAATGATATGCCAGAGTGTCAAGAAGCTGGATTTGTAGATCAGCCCTATTTAATAATAACATGCTGTTTATGTCAACTTTAAGTTTTATCGCCTTAAGTGTAAATGGCACAAAAAAAACCAGTCATAATGAGAAGAAGCAATGGTGGAAACATCATTGCATTAACGATGTGGCCCCCCTCGACCTGCTAAGATGCTAATGAGGTAAGTATGGATAGGGTAAAGGAGGCCGCACATGCTATGAGAGCTGAACTGCCCTGCTTACTTCTTGCCCTATAGCAGATAGTAAGTACAGGAATACCTTACTCTCCTAGATTAGTCTGAAAATCATGTATAATTTTATATTTAGACTAAAAGGATATGTTCAGGACAGGAGGGAAATGTTTTATAAAGAGCAAAGGTAATTACCACCTCTAACAACAATGCTAAGTCCAAATAACGTTACAAGAATATCTTACTTAGTTACTTAAAGTTAATTGTTAATTGCTTATAAAAATGACACATACATACAATAGATGGGTTTGACATTGAACAAGCATTTACCTTAAAGTCCTGCCAAATACCCATGCAAAATTGCCTTTACTAAGGGTTTATAACCAGGTGTTGTCCAAGATTTAACAGCTCCATACCATCACATTTTATACAATAACTGCAATATACGGTGATTTGTAGTCTGGATACCTTCACTGTTTCGTGCCACTTTATTTTTTGTGCAATACATAAGTAATTCTAGAGGGAAAGGCACTTGAAGGTGCTAAAGGCTACATTCAACATGAATAATTAGACATCTAAAGAATAACATGTCATAATAAGTCAATTCAGATGTGCATGTGCAAATTACTAAATTAACGCATGATATAATACACATATGGGCAATCTTATGTCAATTAATATGCAAATGCAATCAGCATATTTAAATGTCCAAATTGGAATATATTTGCTAATTGGCAAACATGCTCTACAGAGGAGACATGACTTGCCCAAAGTCATACAGAACTATCTGCACCACCTGGCCAACAAAAGCAATGCTCATCTAGAATTCACTTTCTTCTTGATTTCCACTTCTTTTTGCACCTTGCCTGAGATAAGCTGTTACATCTGAGAATTATATATTTATAGAAGTGTTTCAGTAGCATACTAGCTCTCTTCCTATTTAATGGCACACTTTCCTAAAGACAACATATAATGGGTTATTTACAAAATGAATGGCAGGGTGCAAAATGCTTTTTTTTTTTTTTTGCACTTTGTATACTGCTTTTCAGCCTTATTGAAGTGCAGGAGGTCTCTTATAGAGACCTTATTCCACTGCACTAATGTGGGGCATTTATATTACTTAATATTCCCATTCTCTACTTGTCCCTTAACTTACAAGCCATTCAAATGCACAAGTTAAAGAATGGTGGTGGACGCAGGCCGCAGCCCTTTCCAACCAACTCTGCATCCTGCACAATGCTCTGAGTATTTTTTTTATATCTCTGTTTATTTGTTTTAATTATAAAACATATATTTTTCAAACATTGCATTTGACTTTTCATTTTGTTGATGTTACATTTTCAGTAATGCATATAATTGGTACACAAATAAAGTCCTCAGTTACAATGTTTGTATTAAAGAATTATATAATTAAAATCCCATAGTGAATAAAAAGAAAAGAGAAAAAAACACAATCATAATTATAACATTTTATCAGAATATTTTTTCTATTACCTCTGAAAATCAATGTTAAACCTTGGTGCTTTTTGTAATATATCAAACCTTTATTATGATATTGTTTAAGGTAATGAAAATTGTCTTGAGGGTATATTCTACCTTTATTTATTTTGTACGCGTTGGCCTTAGTCAAGGGGTAGGAATTTAATTTATCTAATTTGTAATGGGAAAGAAGGTAATGTTTTTATTCTTCCCAAGGTTGCCAAGTTGTGATATGGGTCTCTCTTTTGTTCTCGGTTATTGCAGTTAAATAGTGCATTTCTTGGATATAGTTGAGTCTAGAGACAAACTATGTTAATGAGAGCGTAGGAGAGATCCAATTTAATGCTATAACCCATTGAGCAGCAGCCCACAATTGTGATAATAAATAATTAGTTAATTTATTTAAACCTGGGAAAGGGTAGATCGCTAGTGTATATTGTGGGGATCATATTAGAGCAGGGGTGTCCAAACTGCGGCCCAGGATGGATATGAATGCGGCCCAGCTTGAACTTCCGCCAATCCAGGAAACATCATGTTGCGATGTCACGCACAGAGAGGGTATGTACGCGGTCGCTAATTGCTTTAAATTTTACATGGGGTGTGCGGTATGTGTGGCTTTCTAGAGCAGGAAAAGCAGTTAACAAGTGAGTGTTCGGTTACTTACAAAGGCAGGTAAGCATTCTTCAGCGCCATCGCCCACTATGCGAGGGATATATATGCAGCACCTACATTTGTGAGCAACTTTTTTCAAGAATGAACACACTGTAAGAGTACAATTAGAACCAAATTATCTAATGAGCACCTTGAGAATTCACCCAGAATTGCAACTACTTCCATTTAACCAGATATTGATAAATTCGTTTCTCAAATACAATGTCAAAAATCCACTAGGTTTACTTTTACAATAAAATAAATCAAAAGTTAGCGTTCGTGTTTGTGTTTATTTCGAGCGTGGCCCCAGAACATTTTTCTTCTTCTAATGTGGCCCAGGGAAGCCAAAAGGTTGGACACCCCTGTATTAGAGGAACCTTTAGAATTACAGACGCTATTTGTTCTATATAACTCCATAAATTTTCGTCAATCGGACAAGTCCACCAAGAATGCTTATAATCGCCTATTTCTCCACAACCTCTAAAACACTGAGGGGAAGCATAAAGACATATAGCATTCTTACGTTTTGGTGTAAAGTACACCATGCTCTGAGTATTTTATCTGGTGTGAGGTAGAAAGCTCAGCCAAAGTCTGGGCATATGTGGTTTTTGCATGAAAACTAAGGGGTATGCTAGCACCTCTTGAAAAATATCTGTCTAGGTGCTGATTGGCTAACATCTAAATTGTAAGGTAAAGTGAACCTGGAAAATCAGTTGGCTCGGTGGTGCTATCATGGCTTTTCATAATATATTTCATCAAAGCAGTACAAAGAGCAACTTTTATTGGCACATTATTTCAAGCTATAAAAATACATTCAAGCCATCCAATTTAAACTAACAATTTAGTTAGAACTGTACCACTAGGTTTTAGTTGGCAAGAGTTTTTTAATTTAAGAAAGAATGTATAAATTTGCCTCTATGTATTTTCATTTTAGTTGGGCACAACACTATAGCAAAGCCAGGGACTTGCCTTACACAGATTGAACAACTGATGGATAGATGGAATACAGTATATCTTTATTTTAATTGCTTGATGATACAGGTGGTTTTCTGCTGGAATCAGTTTGTCTTTAAACCCCTACTGGTATATGTCCATGTTGTTACCATAGACAACAAAGCAAATGTATCAAATAGCTACCACAACACCAATGTACATTTTTATTTTCCTATATTTGCATCTTCCAACAATTTGTAGAAAACTATCTGTGGTTCATGGCAATTTAGTGAATCTAGATGAATAAACTTGGTTTTGCAATTCTATAGGAAATTTAACTGGTTCAAAAACAAAAAACATTACCTTTTCCCAATGGGTCCTTTAAACTTTGGGTCAAACTTTCTTGGGTCACCTGAAACAAAGATATAACATTATTACATTTAACTCAAGTGAAGTAGTTTGATATCAAATAGGTTAAAAAATGCACATCATCATCAAAGTCAACTGTTTGCTCAAACAATTAGACACATTCAGGGGCCTATTTAATAAACCTCAAATTATTCTGGCCAATTTTTTTAAAGGGGAAAAACTAAAATCTGAAAATACTCCAGGTAAAACCTGTCAAAAGCATGAAAACGTCAATGGCAAATGTCCCTTTAACAATTTGAAGATGTTTCTTGCTTTGATCCTCAAGGGTTTTGGGCTGGTTTCCATTCGATAATCCAAAAAAGTCTTTCGGGTGACAACTCAAAAAAGTTGCACGATTTGAGTGTCATTTCCAGCAATGACTTTTTCTGATAGATTTATTGGTAAATTAAGGGGATTCGGGTTTCCCTTCAGTGTTATACATGCCAGGAATTCTTCTGCACTGACAATTTCTATTTGTTTCATGAACAATTTGTTTTGTAACATTACTTCTAGTATTCAAGTACTGTTTCAAAGGTGTACCACCTTTTGCTGAAGTTGAAACGCTTCTATTTGCCTGAGCACCTTAATAAAAGGGTAAGTTAACATGGTCTAACTGCTCAGTTATTGATTATCCAACTTACAAACGCACACCCTTGCCCTCCTGGAACTTGAATCCCTGGTGCCCACCAAAAAGGGGGGATCGGCCAACCCCTCAACAATACGAAGAAAGAAGTTCACCGGCACTCAGGTAATACTAGCAGGGTGAGACCCTTGCTTTAAATTTATTTAGTGCGGCATGCAACGTTTCGGGGACAACCCCTTTATCAAACAATGCTTGATAAAGGGGTTGTCCCCGAAACGTTGCATGCCGCACTAAATAAATTTAAAGCAAGGGTCTCACCCTGCTAGCATTACCTGAGTGCCGGTGAACTTCTTTCTTCTAACTGCAGTGCAGTTAGTGCATACATTTGATATGGTATTAATTATTGAATCAATGCCTTTAATGAGTAGGGATGCAGCAAAATCATGATTCAGCTGCATAGTCAGCTAAATCCTAGCACTTGCAGAATTAAGAATCCTATTTCTTTAGCTGAAATTAATCATATAAATATGAATGTTTTAGAATGTTCTATGAGTTTTTTTTTTTATTATTTGCCATCCTTTTTTGCCTCTTTCTAGCTTTCAGATGGGGGTCACTGACCCCAGCAGACAATAAAAACAATTGCCCTCTGAGGATACATTTTTATTGTTATTCTTATTTTCTATATCTTACCTTCTATTCGCCTGTTGATATTCCAGTCTCTCGTGCAAATCACCACCTGGTTGTCAGGGTAAATAATACCCTAGCAACCAGATAGCAACTGAAATACCAAACTTGAGAGCTGTAGAACAAAAAGCTAAATAATTGAAAAATTACAAAAAATTAAGACCAGCTGCAAATCGTCTAAGAATTTCAATATCTATATCATACTAAAGTTAATGTAATGGTGACACACCTTTAAAGCTCATGACAACTGAATGTGACAAATTTTGGTTAACAAATGATGCAATATTTACACTTTTTTCAAATTCATTTTTGTATATGGTTACATTTGGCCAAATCTTGTGGTGGATGCATTATTCAGCGGAATCCTAAATTCCTAAATATGACACTGTCACAAAGTCAAGCAATAAGAAACCGATATACTATAATGTAGTTGGATTCAATAGCTCCACTGTCTATATACAGTAGATCACATTAATGTCAAAGGATGGCTTTCAAAGACAAATAATCATGCATTATGTTCCTCAGATACTGCTGGAAGTATCTTGTTTTTACATTTGAAGAAATATATAAGATTTTATTGAATACCTTTTCTAGTTCTAGTAAGAATAATTATTACTGGAGTATTAACAGAATCTAAATCTCCTGTCACAGAAGGCAAATGCACTACAAACGTCTAGAAAGATAATTATTATTATCCAATTTAGAGCCAACATATTATATAGTGCTCTACAGAGAATGTTTACTATGCCTGTAGGTTTAAAGGAATAGTTCAGTGTGAAAGTAAAAACTGTGTAAATAGATAGACTGTGCAAAATAAAAAAATGTTTCTAATATAGTTAGTTAGCCAAAAATGTAATATATAAAGGCTGGAGTGACTGATGTGTAACATAATAGCTAGAACACTACTTCCTGCTTTTCAGCTCTATAACTCTGAGTTAGTCAGCGACTTGAAGGGGGGCCACATGGTACATTTCTGTTCAGTGAGTTTGCAATTGAAGAAACAGATATAACCCATGTGGCCCACCCTCAAGTCTCTGATTGGTCACTGCCTGGTAGCCAGGGTAACCAGTCAGTGTAAACCAAGAGAGCTGAAAAGCAGGAAGTAGTGATCTGACTGACATGTTATACATCAAATCACTCCAGCCTTTATACATTACATTTTTGCCTAACTAACTATATTAGAAACATTTTTTATTTTGCATAGCCTATCTATTTACCCAGTTTTTATTTTTACACTGAACAATTCCTTTAATATTGTTATTATCATCCTTCATTTAAATAGCATTGACATGTTATGCAGAGCTTTACAGAGATTGTTTATCATTCACATCAGCCCATGTCCCACTTACAAACTAATTTCACAGACTCATAGCCTAGCGTCTGTTTCATCTAAAGCGATTTTTCCAACCAGTATGCACCAATACAAATAAAGGAAAAAGATGTGAGGTTCACACAGATTATGCCCTAGTTAGAAATAACTGAAGAACACTGCGAGGCAGCAATATAACACTGCATTGCACCCAATATGCAGGTACCCTATAACAAAACATTTTCATCAATATAAAACATGTTTAAAAAAAAAAACAATGTGCAGGGCTGCACAGAAATCTATTTAGGTGTAACCTATCAGGTGCATGTGATACCCGAAAGCTAATTTAGGCTCACTAGAAGAGCCGGGCCTCTGCCGTGGGGTATGACAAATCCAGAAACATAATTGTTATAGTCAACAGACACCACATCAGCAATATCTCAGTTGAATATGTGGGACATAATCTAAGTTTTGTGGCTACACAACACACCTCCCACGTGATCCAGATCAATTCTGTGTTTAGCATTATTGTCCACTCCCATGGGTACAGATATTTGCATTGCGATGAGCTAAAACTCAGGAAAATCCTCAGCTTGTCAAAATGCAAGTAATGACATCTATGGGTATAGCAAGTGCTAACAGCTATGCGTATATATACCCTTAAATAAATTTTAATACTGCATTTATCAAATTACAATGATTATTCTTTAAATATATATTCTGATCAAAGAAAGTACTCACGGCAGCTGAATACAACTGTTCTCTAATGAATCTTTATTGTTGCATGGTGTATCAATGCGTTTTGAACCTCATGGGATTGTCAAGATAGTGATAGGATGTGAACAAACATTCAAATGATATAACATCCAATCAGTGTACAGAGTCACACACATACAAGCAACCCATAGTAACATATCACTTGTTTTTAAAGTGCCTCGGTCCCTATCATTAAAACATTAAAAATGACACCAGTGTAAATTGAAGCATCACAATTATTAACATCCTCATACGTGTAGCGTGTAAAACTGAATCCTAGTTAAAAATGTGTTCAATCATACAGTCACTGAAACAAGGACAAGTTTCCACCCCCAACAATATAGAGTAAAAACGTTGCAGTGAATATGCCTATAAAGTCCACAGAGTAGCTAATCTTCATTGACTCACCATATACATCAATAACTTATAAAGTAAAAGCCATATGGCATATACATATACTTTAGATGCTAAGCATATAATTATTCATAGAATCTAGGGCGAGAGACACCTATGTCTATAAACCATTTGTATAAGCGAATGAATCAATGTGCAGGTAACATTCCAACCAATTAATACTCAACATAAACCCAAGTAGATATAGAGTCATTATTATTTAAAATGCAAATTTGAAATTCAAACGGAGTTCATTTGCTCATAGTAAGAACACCACATATTATGTGTTATGTGCAAACAGTGCTTAAATCTAAAACATCTAAAATAATTCATAACATAGTTCATATGGGGAACCAGATTATAATAAGCATGACAGCAAATACTGTACTTAGTAAATATCATAATTGGCCATCATAATTATCATGATAGAGAGTCCATTTCATTAAGCCCTCTGGGGGCAATTGTATCAAGAGTCATGTTGTAATAAGATTTATCTCTGTCCCCACCTTTAGACAGAGGTGGGATATGGTGGCTGCACGTAAAGTCGGCAAAGGGTGCCGACAAGCCAAAAAATGTCTGGCCAGGGGAATGTCAGATTCAGAGCCGGGCCAGGCACCCTAGCCAACGTGGTCGGTCATGGTGCCAGCTCAGCAAGCAAATGGGCGAATTGCTGCTCCAGTGCACATGCATGAATTGCCGCTCCAGCACACGCTTTGTGGGAAGTGCAAATAGATGCAATGATACAACAGAGAGTCGGAGAGAGAGGAGACCGGACATGGGGAAGGCGACAGAGAAGATACATGCCTGGCACCCCCCCCCCCCCCCCAGCTTTGCGCCCTAGCCATGTGCCTACTCTGCTTACCCCTAGTTCCGGCCCTGGTCAGATTTTCCTGAGGACAATACCATTGCATTATATTGCAGACCTGTGGTTGTTCTAACCCCAAACTACGTGGTCCAAGTTGCATGCCAGTCTATGCTAAATTTGAAACCTCTTACCATTATGAGGATGGGAGAAAGTGTCTCCAACCAGCAAACATTCAGAAGACTTACAGTATATCCTCCACATCTATAACACCCCAATTTATTCACTTTCAACCAAGTGCCCACAGTTTCTGTTCATAAATCCATCACCATTAGCAGGTCTTTAAGTGCCTGGCCCCTACGATAGGCACATATAGGTGGAGACATTTTGGTAAATGGTAAGTAATTTATCCGGTCTCTCACAGGTCTCAGCCACCTCTGGATCAAAATGGCAATCAATATAAAATTTACACAGGCACCAAACCCCTGACCACCCACCCACACTTTGTTCATGCACAGTACAGTTTGCCTACAGCACATATGCACAAAACAAAGCTTAATGTAGCCAGGTTTTTAGAGGAAAACTTTTGTTGAAATAATGTAGAAGTAAATAGCAGATGGTCCCTTCAACAAATGGAACAGGTTTTTATCTTCAGGATTCTTGATAGTTTTGGGCTGTTTACTCTGACTTGAAAAAGTCGAGTTTACAGAGTGTCAATTCAAAATTTGTGCATTTTTTGTATTGATTCTGGATGCCATTGAGAAATAACACAATAGACACTGGCTACTCACTAATTTGAGAATAGTAAATTATTAACTAAGAGACTTTGTACTCTAATATATCATACAAGCTGAGTTACAGTGTCACTGCCTTCTCCTATATTTATCTTTGGAGTTATGTACTGTTTGTGCTTATTATGAATCATGAGTCTCTATGCTAAAGCTGATAGCAAAGTTGACACATCACATGTATGGCAAAATAATTGTTGAAATGTAAAAAAGATTCGGCACATACCAATATTTTATAAGTTCAGTCCAAAGAGCAGCTAAAGTGACTAAGGGCCGCCCCCTGCATACAAACAAACCAAGGGCACACATACATTTTAGGTGACATGAGCCAATTAATGGACAAAGTTCTGCATTTTATTCTCACACTTCTTCCTGTTACAATCAGCGCTGCAGTATTTCTGATCAAGTGTTCTCTTAAGCAGTACAGAGAATATCATAAAATTGGGGCTCAATGTAAAAGGACAGTATTTACTGATATCTAAATTCCAGTTTGGTAAAATTATTTAACAGGTCACTTAATATGATATAAACTGTTGTGTAATTATTCATTCTGGGGGTAAAGTTTTTCTTTAAGTGTTTAAGTGCAACATTATCTATATAATATACTATATACTACTACCTTCTAAATGCAATGCCACACCCCTCACTGATTCTGATCTTGCCCATCATCACACCTTATGTCTCATACAATCTTCTCCTTTTATATAAACTCTATTGAATAAGGCCCTTTTTGCTGTTTGATTAGTATACATTACGTAGGTTTTTTTGTAATCTTAATATCCAATGTATACCCTCTTCTATTGTACAGTTCTGCGGAATATGCTGGTCCTGTTAGCAATAATAATCTTAATAATAATGCTGCCAAACCTGCATAACCTCAAAAAATATCTTTAGAGTCTAAACAATGTATACAAGATTCAATTGTTACATTTGTATCAATTATGTTTCTACAGAAACAAAACTATAATGGCAATTTTGTAATGATGGATTTCACTAATTAAAATGTGTTTAGCATCAGTTGCTCTAAAAAACGTATACCTGGGTCCCACCAGACAGACCTGACTGCAAATCATGATCATGGAATGCCTCAGTAACGTCTAATATCCATGTAAATTACTGTAGGGGAGAAAATATCCACTATGTTATTAAATAATGAAGGCAAACTGACAAAGGTAGCTTTGCCTGCTGTGTATCTGGTACATGTGTACATGTTGTTTTATGGCTGCCTTCAACATCACAGTAGAAGACAATGCAATGACCATGCATTAAATGCACTAGAATGCACCACATATCATATAAGACATAAATCCTTTTTTGTGAAACTACCCCAGCAAAAGAAGAGAATATAACTGCCCTCTTTATGTAGTTACTACCTTTGAATAATTTTGATATTCAGAATCATTCTGTATAGTTGCAATTCAAGGATGCAGAAAAAATTATATATTAACACAAGGTTCCACGAAGGCAGCAATTTTCTTTTTCTCCTACAGCTTTGTAATACCCAATAACAGAATTCAGAATTCTCAGATGAAGGGTCATTTTATCAGGACACTGTAGCTCTTTCTGATGCCCAACATTATGTACATCATGGTGCCTGGTAACTAGAAGGAAAAGCACACACTCTAGGTGCCTATTTTGGTGTCCAAAATACTAGTATTTTTAGTATCATTTAATGCCAACGGTCTACAAAAACAATGTAATAATGTTGGTGATACAAACACACCTCTTGAGTGACAGAGTGGTTAATAAATTGAAACTGCTTATGCAATTAAGAGATTTAAATCAAGGTAATCCCTTCCATGCTGCACTTTAGCCAGCAACCTAAAAGCATAGCAGAATGATTGTTAATATGTTACCGTGTTTCCCATAGTAGTTCTCTTCAGTTGCCATGCTTCTCTTCACAGCTTTCTCTCTTTAGCTATTTTTAGTTGAAGTATTAGCTGCAGCTTCATGTACACGAGCATACGTACAAGTGACTCTTAACTTAAGGCACCTTCTGCTCCAGGAAGAGTAGGAAACTACAGGGAGGCTGGGCTAAGTCTATATTCACATAATTCATACCTCTCACTTAGGAGTGATTTGTGCATTTCTGTTGTGCTTGTTAAAAGGCAAAGTACCCTTCAACTTTTAACATTATATAGACTGACCTATTCTTAGCAACTTTTCAACCGGTCTTGATACCGCTGACACTAAGCTATTTGCGAATGCGCAGTTGGAGCCAGTCCGAGGGTTCTCGCCAACTGCACATGCCCTGGAAAGTTCCCTAAATGGCCAATAGGAAGGAAGAAGATTCAAAATGTGGAAGATGGCACCGTTGAGCTCCGCTATGCTACTCAGCACGGATATGTGAGATTCACGATTAGGGACACATTTTTAGCTAATGCACTATGCGGGGAAGATGCAAACGGGAGGCACTATGGAGGGTAGTAGATGGGGCTTTTCACATTAGGGAGGTTTAGTTGTCCTTTAAGCATTCCCTGCCAGCAAAGGACCAACAATTTAAATTGAATATTGTATATAAATTCATAGACAATTTGTTTTTCTTATTTAATGGTAAACAGGGGCATTATACTAGTGTGTGCGAATCCTCGAACGATCGGACTTCCCCATCTCCATAACCATTCAGATCAAATAAAATAGTAAAAGAACAGATCAGCTGATGTTCTGCCCCTGACTGCAATTGTACGATAGTTATGTCCGACAAAGCTGGTGATCAGCAATACATGCAGAGAAATTATTGGCAGCCAATAGAAAAATGTCGGGACTACACACAGTCCTAACAATGTACGAAGCAAGGATTCGTATGATCGGATCTTTGCTTCTATGGCCAGCTTAACACCATGAAAGTAGAGATGCCAACTGTAGAGCTGAAAACAACAAATAAATGCAGAGATATAGCTCACTGTGAAGCCAGAAAGCACTCACTGTAATATTTATATTTCAATTAGAATGCTTCTGTGAGGCTCTTCTATTTGGAGCATCTGATCAAAACATTTAAAATTGTTCCATTAGTCAATCCTAGTTTTGGCATTTGGGAATTTTACCTGTATATATGGTAATGGTTGGATATGAAGATTTAATTATATCTGTGAGGTTGGATTTGATGATAAAAAAGCAAAGCAGAAAAAGGCAGTGTGGCCCCCTAGAAACAACAATGGACAATAAGTGGACTACCAGAACTATTAGAGAATGATATATGCTGGTAAATAACAGTTTAGTAAATTGTAAGCCTTTATTATACAACTATTGTGTATTCAGGAGTGGGTAAAGCAATGATTGATCTGTCTTTTACAGGTAAAACTGTATAATGCAATAACCCTTCTCTACAAACCTCTGATAGATCATGAAGGCACTATCATGCACTATCCATATACAATATTGCATCTTGTGTAAATATTTACTTTCTCTGTAGATTCAGAGCTATGTAGTGATGAAAACAAAGGTACTGTTTGTTTATTTGGGAGGGATTTCTCTGTGGATAAAACTACAAACTATCATCTAGCTTTTCTTGAATAATTTTTATATAATCAAATGGAATGCACATGCTTGAACGTCAAACAGTGATAAAACGAGAAGCCTATTATGTGCGTATGCAACTTCTTTTGCAGCCACTGGGAGCTGTACAAGATGACCTCGTTAATGTAAATATGAGAAGTATTGATAAGTAGACAAATTTAATGAGCTCGGGGACCTCAACAAATCACCGCCTGTATCATTGTTTTTGAAAATGTTTTTTTTTCATTTTGAAGCTTTTTTTCTTTCTGTTTCTTTGAGATCTTGACATTGCTGTTGCGTCTTGAGCCTATATGGCAGCCTCTGCATCTCACTTTCTTAACGATACTGACACCAGAATTATTTTGCTGGGAGGAATTGAAAGGTACAAAATTCTCCCAATCCTTGCCAGGGTGGGTTCTCTAATAAAATGTCTAATGCGGCATCATACCTTATTTGGTAAATGCATCACCCGATGCCTCACAAATGAGTTAAAGAAAACAAAGTATAGCTCCATCCCTACCAAGAGACATTCATCCCAATTCTTATCTTTAGATGAATGTCCTAAATTAAATTCTATCCTAGTAAACCTTAACTCTTACTTCACAGTGCCTTTAAATGTTGAGGGTTAATAGAATAGCATTTTTTAACCTTAAAGGGATTGTTCACCTTCAATCGCTTTTTTTCAGTTCAGCTGGTTTCATATAGTTCAGTAGAAATAAAGACTTTTCCCAATTACTTTTTCCATTTTCTATGTGGCCATTTTTCTAATATTGAATTGTACAGTTTCATTTTTCACCTTCTAAAGCAGCTCTGCAGTAAACTGTTCTAAATGGATACATTTAGTTGATGCATTTCTTATCTTTGTCCCTGCTGAGCAGAATCCCCGAGTTTCATTAATAATAATAAAGGCAGCTGTTGTAAAATTGTAACCGTTTAGAGTCTGAGCCTGAATTACTGAGCTGCCAGACTCAAACACCAGAGACAGGGACATTCAACTTTAAACTTAGGTTTTGGAAAAAACTGTAAAGATAAAAAATGGAAAGAAGTTGAAAAAAGGCTTTATTGCTGCTGAACAATTTGAAAACAACTGAACTGAAAAAAAAAGTGTTTGGAAGGTGAATAACCTCTTAAATACTCCAAATTATTGGTCCTATAAACTACACTTTATGTGACAAACTGCACATGTGGGCAGCCCCAGTGATTAGCACTACAGCCTTGTAGCACTAGAAAACAGACAGATTAATTTGCACCCGATAAAGCTGACAAAAATATAAGAAAATATATTTCACAGTTTTAAAAGTAAGAATAAAAAACATAAAATAGACTTTCTGATAAAATATATAAACATTAAATGCTTATAATACAGCTATGGAAAGATAGTCTAAACTGTTTCGCTTACAAGATATTGGAAATTGCAAAGGAACTGTAGTACCCACAGGAAAAATGTTAGTTCTTCATACTAGAGCATTTTCTGGCTCAAGGTGGAGCAAACATGTTCAGTTGTCTCTAGCTGCAAATTTGATAGATTTATGCTGGTTATTTGGGATCAAGTGCAAGATAGTGTTTAAATTCTTTTTCAAATTTTACATTTTTCCTTAAAAAGGACACTAAGGGATGATGACCTTCCAGTAATTTGAACATTTCTGGAAACCAAGTCTCCAGATAAGGGATCCCATACCTGTATTTGACTTTAAATAAGCACAGAGAAAACATAATTTTTGTATAGTGTATTTCAAGCAACTTTTAATAGTGTTATAAAAAAAAAAAGCCCAGGCACTAAAAATGAAGCTTAATACTAATGTAAGAAATAAACCGGAGATAAGTAGGCCTGTATTTTTTTCCAGAAAAGGTGGCGACCTTAGCTATTACAGCAATATATTTAAATCTCTCAGAGTGTGTTTTAAGTGACTCCATCTAATTGTGTGAATGGGTCAGGTTTCTATAAAGCACTTGTACTGGCTGACTTTTTAGTACTCAGCTTAGCTGGATTCTTCATCTTCCTTTTTGCAATCCCATGAATTATATCTGAACCTTAATTACTTATTCAAACAGTAGGGGGGGTTATTTACTAAACTCTGAATGCAAAAATCATGAAAAATTTGTTATTTATTAAACCACGAGGATGGAAAAGTCAGAATCTGAAAATCCGGCATCTCAGACCTGTCGAGGTTGCATATAAGTCAATGGGAGAAGTCCCAATGATTTTTTGATGTGCGCTGTGTTTTTTGCAATACCCCAAATTTCAGAATACCAGCAAAATTCCGAATTTTAGGATGAAAAATCCGAAAAAAAATGTGAAAATCAGATTTTTCAATTTTTTTTCGGATTTTTCCCACAAACAAAATTTCCGGGAAAGTGTATTAATAAATAAGATCAAAAAACCTGTGCGGATTTGGTCGGAGTTTTTTCAGAAAATAGTCCGATAAATTCGGACTTTGATAAATAACCCCCTAGGTGTATTTCATAAATGTCTTCAGACTGAAACTGCATTTCTTTAAAGTGCAAAGTATGCTAGGATAGACCATTTTTTTCTAAATTAAATCCAGCTTGTAGCATTCTTGTAGCTGTTTTGTCCTCTACACCTGTTAGTAAATTGGCGATGTCCCCGTACATTGTATTTCTGGCGAATTTTTGACGGCCACTTCACACTTTAGTAAATCTGCCCCATGGTATTCAATGCATCACTAACTGTGATCACCAAAATATTAATAAAAACACCTCTGCGTATGGGACCTATTATGCGGAATGCTCGGGACCTAGGGTTTTCTGGATAACAGATCTTTCCGTAATTTGGATCCTCATACCTTATAATTATTAGAAAATTATTGGTTTTGCTGCCAATATTAACTATATTTTAGTTGGGATCAAGTACAAGGTACTGTTTTATTATTACAGAAAAAGGAAATCATTTTTAAAGGGGCACTTCACAAAAACATAACTTGAGCTTTTTGAAAAGTAAACATAATTTCAAGCAACTTTGCAATATACATCAATTAAAAAATATGCAGACTTTCATGAATTTTAATGATTTCTGACAGTTCCCTAAGCCTAGCCCCCTGCTCTACTGCTGACTCTACTGCTACTTTGCTGAGCTGGATGACTACTGTTACTTTGTATCTACAGCCAGCTGTCCTTAGACTGCATCCTCCAAACCCCACAATTCAAGGCACACGTGATTTCAATAAAGAACAGAACATCATTGTGCAATGCATTGTGGGTTATGTAGTTCCTGCATGCTGTCTGTAAGCTGTGGAGTTGTTAGAATTTGTAACATCAGTGTTTAGTCCCTACTTCCCTGCCAGGATTTCAAATGATGCAGAAAGAGAAGAACTATTAACCAGCTGGATTGCATCATAGAAACTGGCATTTATTCATACTTTTTGAAGAAACAGGTAACTGTGATGGGTATATTAGAGGTTTCTGTGTTGTTTGGGCCTCTTTATCAAATTTTGGTTTGGAAGCCAGAGTTCCCCTTTAAAGATTTGGAATATGCAGTCTATGGGAAATGGCCTATCAGTAATCCGGAAATTTTTGGATAATGTGTTTCCGGATAGTGGATCCCATACCTGTACTGATTTTTTTACTCTGTCAGGCCAAACAACTTTACTTTTCCTTTATTATAATCTCTTCATCATCACATTTTTTTAAAAAATGGGAGTTGGTTTGGGCAGTCTCCCTTTTACAAGCCGCATATGCAGGTGGCGGGGGAGGATCTAGTCCACAGATTGAAACCAAGCTTCAGGCGATTTTTACTCCAAGTAATGCTATTAAGCAGAGAGGTATATGACCTTTTAAATTTTGATCACAGGTAAACAAGTTAGGGACCGCCGTATGGGGTTTACCTTGACGTGGTATAGTGGCTTATCAATTTTATGATCATGACTTTGTAACAAAAAACCCCGTTTTTCTTTTTTTAAATGCATGCACTTGCATATTCATTGAATCATTTAGACAGGGGATTATTGTACTTAAATGTGTTTTTATATGGCCTTAGGAGTGCACCCACAGCCCTCCCTTTTTGTACCTGAAATGAGGCCAGACAGTACCTAACAAAACACATTTAAATAATGCCCCCATCCACAGGTAGTTTCATGATGTTGAAGATAAAACCTACCAGACATCACTCAGAAGGAATCAACATAGACCCACATGCAAATATATTTTTTAGAAGTAGTGTCTGCCTAGATTCACACCTAATTTAAGGGCTGTCCATTGTCCAAAGGCATTACAATATATTTATGAATATATCATCCCAGCAGCCTCTTTTCTCCCCCAAACATGATTTTAGAAGAAAGGTTAGGATTATAACCAAATACTACACTGTGAGCAGATAAACACTGGTAATTGTAGCAGAAACAGCAGCACAAACAATCACATTTTGCTTCCTGCGGTTCATTGTAAGAATACATATACATTCTTTCCTAGTATTGTGTGCTTTCCTGCACAGTTCTAAATGCTCAAAGTAAGCAAACTTTGTTTTTTATATGTATGAATTAAATGTTATAGAAGAAGGAAATATTCATCTTGCTGTAACAACATTTTAAATAACATATATGCCATTTTTGTTCTTCTCAGCCCCACTTTTATAGACGTATTTGCTACATCCTGATGGCAGTAGAAGAATGAAGAATGACACTTTTCTATGGATAAAAGTCTGCTATAACAAAGGCTGTAAAACTGGAAAAAAAACTGCATAAAAACCAAGGCTTGCTATTTCTCAACGGGTTATACCATTTTAGATAAAACCTTGGGGGGTTCTCTTAAGAAAAAAACTTTTTATAGTGATCTGGGCGCTTCTCTTAGCCCAGATTAAGGAGATTCCTTATCTTTATTCTTGTTCAACTGTTTTCACTATAAGTGCTCTGGAATTTGTGTGTTTTTTAGAAAAGACAGCTCTTCATTCAGTAAGTTAAAACAGAATTGAGACCACAGTTCCAGAAGCACTGACTTCTCTCTCTTTGTGGGGTCCCGCAGTTAGTAAAACAATCAGCTAGAATACACAGGACTTCTCCACCCACCTACCAATTTCCTTTTCCTTCCTTTTCTTGGAATCAGAGATATTAATAATTGCACTTTAGTTGATTTACAAGGGAATTGATCACAATCTGTTGGCACTTTATCACCCTTATTGGTGTTTTAGTTGATTTTTTAGTAATTTAACAATTAATTAATGTTAAATGAATTGTTTATGAGTTAGAAATTACAAAGCATACACAATATTTAAAAGAAACATTAATTGAGTCCCAGTTTTATTCTATTTAATGCTATTTAATTAAGGTCAAGCACTAGCACTTTGTGGTACTACTTAACAAGGGGGGAACCAATATATATAGAATCACGGGATTAAGTGGTTTAACTGAAATCAATTTATATAGTGATAACATATAATTTATTGTGTGTTTTTTCTGATCAAAAAGACGGGGATACTTTCTTTCTTTTCTCCTATATAAAAATTCAAATACTGACAGAAGTCAGATCCCCTCCTTTTAATCAATTTTATATATCTGAAGATAGATCATTCCTTTTTTATTGAAAAAAAAAAGGATCAGTCACATGCTGAAATAAAAATAAGTGAAAAAGAACAAGAATTATTACAAATGAAGATGGCCCAAACCTACAAGAGCCAATATTTTAGCTTGCCACAGGTTGATCCCCAAGATGAGTCACATCTAAAATGAATGGTAGGATCCATTTGATTCTCATATTATAATTTTGGAGCCATATTCTACTAACATAACATTTCATTATAAGGGGCCAATGAAGACTCAACTAGTTTGCCCTGCATCAGACTTATGTGGCCCACGCTTATCAATGGCTACCAAGGTGGTCCGTTTTCCCAAGCATCCTCGGCACTGCAGTAGCACTGTAGTTTAGAACTCTGTTAATCAGCCTGGTAAATAGTGTTTAGTAACTAAAATAGCCCGCTGGAAAGGAAAATCGATATAAATTAAATGTGCAGTAAAGTGATACTTTTGTGGGGGCAACGACTGCTGAGTGGAAAACGAGAGTCAATAATCAGCCTGTTCACAGCAACAAAAAAACTGGAAATTGATTGTTTTCCCCACATTCACAAATTAATTTTTTTTTACAGATGATTACATTTCTTTATGTCTTTTTAAGTAAATATTAATTATTTATTTTTCGTAAATTAATTACTGTATTAAACAAGGGGCTGGTAAATTATGACCTGGATCTGAATCTGCTACTCTCTTCATAAAACAGTTAGATCATTAGAGACACACGCTGCAGAAACAATGGATGAGCTCATTTTATCATTAATCTTTTACTCTCTGTCTTAAATCCTTTTAACATACCCCTGGCTGCTTACTAGCACAGCTGAACCTTTTGCTTTTTGGCCCTTTTCCAAAAAATATGGATGGATGAGAAAACATCCCATATTAAGCATGTGCATAAATTAATGATATCATCCATCCAAAAAAAGGCTGTGATCTCACCTTACCGTAAGTCAACAACAAGCAGAACTACTGAAATAGTTTTAATAAATTCTTAAAAATAGAAAATTTTACTGATTCGTTTGAAAAAAATAAGAAGAGCATAAATAAGAAATGACATATATATATATATATATATATATATATATATATATATATATATATATATATATATATATATATATATATATATATATATATATATATATATACAAAAAGCATAAAGTAGAGTTTGGCCATATATTGAAATATCTGTTCATTTGGTGAGGTCACCAAACTAGCAGACCTTTCATTGATAGGCATCCCTTGATATATAGGGCTAATCCAACTGTCAGCCCTTGGGCCAATTGATAACATCAACAGAAATGCAGACCGTTGGAATAAGGAAGACAACAACAAGCCAAGGTGGCTCTTGCACCGATGAGATTTTTAAATCTGCCTGTTTGATATCTGCCTGAGGTTTTGCCAGATACTGGTCAAGCAGGTCCATCAGATGGCCCCATATGTGGGCAGATAAGCTGAAGACTCAGTCTGAAAGGGTCAAATTGCAGTGGCCACCTTTACTTTGTGGGCCTAATTTATAGATCATATGTGGCTGGGCCATGGACACATCAGTAGGAGAAGCAGGAATGATGTGAGACATGTCTCATCAGAGCTGGTTGAGAGACCACTTATGTAAACCCATACATCCCACACATCAGCATTGAGCCAAAGATCAAAAGGTGGTCTGTCAAAACTGCAATCTAAGGAGCTCTCACAATGTAGGCATAGTCAACCACAGAGCTTCACAAACGGCTTGCTATAGCCAGTAGATGTCACTTACTATGGACAGAGGGTGGCATTGGGTGGCACTGCATATTCTCCACTGGCATATACCAACAGATTTTATGAGGCTGTGAGAAAGTGTTGTTTATTATCAAGAAAAAAAGTAATAAAAAAGCAAAGAGGGTTGGTTTCATTTTAGACTGGTGCCTTTGCAGAAATACAATTTTGTAAATAATTTAACAAGATTGTATAATTTCTGTTTCTTATTATTAAATATTCTTATATATAATAATTATTATGATTAGAGTTTATCTACAGTATGAACCCTGCTGCAATTGCATCTGCTTTAAAATTGAATGTCGCATTCATTACAGGTCCAAAGATGCTCCATGCTCTTCTCTATAGTTGTGTGTTCAGTACCAGTGAGTCCTTCCCATCTCCTCGTCTGAAGTGCGGCAATTGACAACAAAGGAGCCGCTTCTGTCTTTATGCTGTTGTCAATTCCAGGATTTCCTCTGTAAACTTTATCTAACAAATTTTAAGGGGCTATTTATTAAAGTCTGTTTTTTTTCTGGTCGGACTTTTAAAGGGGAAAAAAAAATTTCATAGAAAAATAACCTAAAATTTTTCGAGACTTATTACGCGCCGAGGTTGTTAAAAGTCTGAATAAGAAAGTACTCCAACTCAGTCCTGCCGAGTTCATGTAGAAGTTAATGGCAGATGTCCTATTGACAATTTGAAGATATCCTAATCTGCACTGGGTTTCATTCAATAATCCAAAGATTTTGTGGGTTTGGGCATCAAATCTGAAAAAGTTTAGGGTGTCAAATCCAAAAAAGTTGCAGTTTTCATCGACAAATCCAAAAAAATAGTATGATTCAAAATTTTCATGATTTTATCGAGTCTTTTACTGCACAAGAAATTCTCTGGAAAATGTATTGATAAATAGGGAGGCAAGTCCATGGGAAGTGGTTTTCAGAAAAATAGTGAGAACATTTCAGATTTTGATAAATAACCCTCTAAAAGTCAATGGTGTCCAAACCAACAGTTACAGTTTATTTTAATGCATTGGATACAACAGTAGAAAACACAATGCTGTGCTTGGCTACAATAATTGTGAAAACACTGTACTGCACATAAACTACATGGAGATTTGTGTCTGAAATTCCATTTTGCATACTGCACTTGCAGCCAAAAATTAGGCCTCAGGTTTTCCTTTGACTCATGACCCTACCACCAAATAGGTGGAAAGACACTATAAAAGAAGAAGAAGGAGGAAGATCAGGGAATTTTAGGCAAATGCTAATTCTTTTAAAGGTCCTTTAAACTGCACATTTTTTACCAACATGTCCACAACATAGATTTTATATTTCCAGTTTGACCTTCAATCTACTCCCTACCATGTATTTACTAGCAGCGTGTGGCACAGTAGGATCAAAGTGCTGTGGCACTAACAGAGGTTTAAGGTTATTTAAAATAAAAAAGAAGGCAGTTAATGGACACAAACATTTTCAATAACAGGTGCCTGACAGCAGTATACAGACTGTAACTTAACAGAAAGAAACAGTTGTCTGCCATTAGCAATTTTATATTATAGCAAGTCATACATTATAGAACAACATGACAGAATCTGATGTGGTTACTGATACACAACCATACCCCTTGCTAAAATTCATTGACGTGCAGAGATTTAACATTTTTTTAAACAACCTGTGGATTTTCTGCAAGTTTTTTAAGGTTCAGCAGCTCCCCTCTTGTTTTCTAAACATGCAAAGGCTGTGGCACTTCTAATCTTATATTATAGTAACAAATGTAGTTAAAGGACAGTGACCTTTAAGATTAAATGGCCAAGCTATTTTTGTTTATTGCTCTGTTTGTATGTCTAGATGCATTATGCATTTTATGAACCATTACAAATGTGCAGTTTGTTCTGAAAACAATCAGAACAATCCTTCTTAGAGACGAACAATGAGTATTTGTATGACAATAGCTCTTGCTCATGATAAAAAAGCTAATAAGTCTCCCAGCTTTTGGGAGGTTGCAATATGTAAGAAAATTGAAGGATTTTTTCAAAAGTCTAAAATTCCTACACACACAAACTATGCTGTGAAAACACGAGACATTCTTGTGCAATTATTTCATCAGCCTTAACGGAAATGTATTATGTAAACTTAAGGCTCCAACTAAATGACTGCTTCAATTAAAAGTGCTATAGTTACCACCTATCACTGTTATCTACCAGTAGTACTAATACTGCTGGCATCAAGTGAATAAAACCCACTACAAGTACAGATACTGAAACATTAAAACAAAGTCTGGAGAATATAAGGACGTGTTTAACAAATTCCAAGGTTTATAGACCATCATCATACCTGCCAAATGTTTAGTTCTTTTTTAAGGATAACAAGGTCCCATTTCTTCCCTTTGCTAGTACTGGTAAGTCTAAAATATAGCTTGAAAGTGCACACAAACGAGATCCGCATGTGGGGCTGAGTGAGAGCTCTATCCAACATCCAAGCGTTCCACTCTGGTCACGCGGGTAAGGCAGACACTATACTGAAGGCGCATAACTCGGACAGAACTGTATAAAATCTTCTTTTATTGTTTAAACTTGATTAAAAACACAGAAATTCGGATGAGCAGAGCAGGGGAGTGCATGGCTCAACGCGTTTCATGACTACATCGGTCACTTCATCAGAAGCCACTGTGGCCGCTCCATTGTTACATAGGAGAAACAACAATCTGCCAGAAAGCAGTTCCATCCTAAGGGTAGGGACACACTGGGCGATTTGGGGAGATTTAGTCGCCTGGCGACTAATCGCAGCGACTTTTCTCCCCGAATGCTTCCCCTCTCTCTGCGCCTGGCTAAAATGAAAAATCGCCTGCGCTAATCACACGCAGTGATTCGTTTTCCGAAGTCGCCCGAAGTTGCCTCACGAGGAAACTTCGGGCGACTTCGGAAAACGAATCGCCGTGTGTGATTAGCGCAGGCGATTTTTCATTTTAGCCAGGCGCAGAGAGAGGGGAAGCATTCGGGGAAGATTGGTCGTGGAAAGTCGCTGCGATTAGTCGCCAGGCGACTAAATCTCCCCAAATCGCCCAGTGTGTCCCAGCCCTAAAGTGCTGGCTCTTTCTGTCCAGGCATAATGACCTGAGATGGCTGCCTAAACACCAATATTACAACTTAAAAAAAATACACTTGCTGGTTCAGTAATGAAATTGTATATTATAGAGTGAATTATTTGCATTGTAAAAAGTGTAATTTAGGGAAAAAAACGACATCACAAAAATCATGACAGAATCCCTTTAAATAGCTCTAAAGGAGCTGTGTGGCCTTCAATATTTATGCTGAAATTGGGCTTTATGGACAGTGTTTGCGTTGCAGATAACAGATAAGCTGTGTGGACAGGCAGGTGTCCAAATACATTTGGTTGTATAGTGTATCTATGGGTAAACAAAAAAAAATTACAACAGTGTGTCATGTTGCTCCACTGGAATTATTGTACAATCACTGTTTCCGCTAGCCTACTTTCCAGGCTGTTATGTTATATATTTCATGAAACCAGGTCATAGCTCTCCAAAACTGTATGCTAAAATAAGATAGTTTGATTTCTAAACTCATAGAAACACTTAGGACAAAACAAATAGATAGTTTACAATATTTCTTAAATATTATACCTTCTTTTTGACATGAGCTCATTTCATTTGGTGTATGTGAAAAAGGTGCATATAAACTATCTGAACTGCTAAAAATATATATATATATATATATATATATATATATATATATATATATATATATATATATATATATATATATATATATATTTATTTTATAAAGACATATCTGATTCCACAGATTAGGAAAGCATTTTCAATGGGGTTAACAATATAATTCAAAACCTCTTTCAGATTCTTTCTCTTCCAAAGAATCTGTGCAACACCCACTATGGAAAGCAAATTAATTTCAAGTGCCAGAATCCATCACTTCACAATTGAACAAGGTGAGAGAGGGGGTTGCATGAAACACAGGACCCAAAATCCTGGGGCTGGCAAAAAAGCTGTAATTAGCATTATTAAATCTCTAAGATGCTACAATATGTGTCATATAAGCCTCATAGTAATCCAGCAAGTCCTGAAGAGACAGCATACACACATTGTCAGTATGAGCTCAATGACTGGGCATGTGCCGAACATTGTTTTTGTATTTTTTTAATAAAGGAATATTTTTGTTATTTCTAGCACTAAGCAAGAATATGAAGCCAGTTTGACTTTAGTGCTTCCTGAAAAACTTCAAAGGAGCCGATAAAACAAATTATCAGTCCACGAGAAGCCTCTGATAATGAGCTACTCAAAAGCTGCTGCTTAGAAAAAGGGGAAGGGCTTGTTTTAATTCAGAAAAAATAGTCTAACTTTCAAAATATTGCTTTATAATGTCAAAAATAGAAATATATGGTTTTAATTTTAAAAAGTAGAATATAATTTCAAGTCCATGTTACTGTTTTCATTTTAGCAATATACAGGTGTATACTGTCCTTTAAGCATGCCTGAATGTTTTACATCTCTGCACAATGTCTTCCTGGCTGCTTATTCCAAGTAGTACTAACCAATTAGGAAAAGGTTACTTATGCTTCTCAAGTATTTATGTAGACTGCATTTATTTTTTTCCTTATTATGAAGCCTATCCTGTTTTCAAAGTAATTGGGGCATCTTTATGACATTATGACATTTCCCTTATACTGAAATATAATTTCTGGGTGACAGAATTGTAATATTGATATAAAATTGTAATAAAATACATGTTTACACAGATAAGAATGATTCTTTATATCTTTATACTCAGCTGTCATGCCAGACAAATTCAGCACCAAATGTCAGTACTGTACTTGTGGCAGAATCATCACCCAGACAATGGCATATTGATATAAGAAAAAGTTGTACTAGAAATGGCAGTATGATCTAACATCTATGGTACTATATCTATACATATACATTTTCAAGAAAATTTTAAAAATCTCTAATTAAAGGGGATACTGACACATTTTACAAACATGTCTTTTTTATTCCCAGGACCCAATTTTCTGAGGAAGTCCAGAGATCCAGAAGATGGCGCACATGAGCTCCACTGCTCTTACTCTGCACTGATATGTGAGCAAACTGTTAGGGGCAATTTCAGGGGTAATAAACTATGCAGGGAGGAAGCAGGGAGGGTGGGGACTACCTAGGGTAGTAGGTAGGGGATTTTCTGATGAGGAGGGTTATTTCTCCTTTAAAGGTACTTGCATCAAAAACCACTCATTGCACTTTGTGTTTATTGTCATCAAGCACCAATGCACCTCATCTATAGAGATTAATTTTGTACATTGTGCATAAAGTCAGAGACACTGAAGCTACCACCATTTTCAGGCTGGCAGTAGTTAGAGGGTTCATTTAATTGGCTGTGTCAATAGGAGAAGCAGCCTTGTACCCAAGCATTATAATATCACCATCATAATACAATCCCTACTGTGTTCAGCATTTACAATCCCCACTGCAGCCAGTTGTGTTCTGGCTATTATGTTAGAGATCCAGTCGCCTTTATATATTACATTTTAGAAACATTTTTTTATTTTGCGCAGCCTATTTACCCAGTTTCATTTTTACACTGAACTGTTCCTTTACATAGTTATGTGCAGTTTTCTTTCTAGAGAAGATTTATTTGAGCTCCCTGCAGCTGCAGTGTTCTATAACACAAAATTGACATTTTCAAACCGCATAATCTTTTTCTGACAAAACAAAGCATAATAGTATTAAAAGTAGATACAGTGGTTCTATATGTAAGTTAGGGCAGCATCATAGGATCTTCTCATTTGAACAATCTTATAAAGACAAGGCATTATTTCTTATAGTACATGTTTGAGGGCCAGATTATATAAAAATGATGATTTCATACAAAGAAGTTCATGGATCCCTTGACCAGACAGAAAGTCATATCCTATGGATGCCAAGTCCAGTACACAGCTGGATAGTCAAAAATATTGGTTGATAAACATGCACTATAGTGACTGTCTGAAAATCATTGTTCTCTAGTGGTGCTTTCATAGATAGGACAGCAGCCAACAGATTATCCCTGTAGGAAACCTTATTCCTATATTTACAGAGAGTAAAAATACTCCTAAAATCTTAATAATTACAGTACAAGAAAAAAATATAGTATGAAAGAACCAATTACTAATTTCACATATAGGCATATATTAATACAGGTGGATAGTAGAGGTGGGATTAGGAAACAGATTGGTATTTAGATGTAATGAGGAGGAGGCCAGCTAAAACTATTCCCACTGGGACCCATGGTCGTCTAACACCCATTTTGCTGCTTCTCTTATTGAGAATGTCTCTGCTAATATTTCAGTTGTATAAATCTTCATTCTCTGCCTCAGCATTCTGATGCATCTTGTCGAGGAAACACTGTTATTTAAGATATGGACTTAATCAGTCACATTTAAATTAGTGCTTACTGTCTTCAAACAGGAAGAAACTCTATTGGGAAGTATTACTTGCCACTTCCTATGGCACAAGATACTGTTTCAACATTATACTGTACACCACAAACTTTTGCATAAGGTACAGCCAGTTAAACTTGAAAAAACCTATAATGTAAAAATCCTTCCGGGAACTTATTATTGAATAGTAAAACAGTTTCTTGAGAAATAAGTGTTGTTCATTTAAAAACAATATTACTGGACATATACACTAGAATGTGAACTGGTGAATACAAATGTTGTGTTATTTTACCCGCTCTGGGTCTTTTATCTCTGGTGCAAATTGCCAGATTGGGTAAATCTTTTGGAATGGAGAGGCATAAAATAAACAAGTTAAATAATCTAAACAGCATATAAATCTAGACAACTGAAAATGCAACTGTATGTTCAAAATTAACTCTCAGACTCTCAGCCTTCTCCCCCTCCCACTGATTCAGCCCTCCACTGTTTAGAGGTGCCAGTCCCAAAATCTGGTAACATCTGCTTTACAGCATAAAGCTGGCCATAGATGCAAAGATCTGATCGTTCGAATCCTCGAACGATCAGACTTATCAGACTTCCCCATCTCCCGACCTGCCACTAACCTTTCAGATCAAATAAAGTACAAAAAGAACAGATCAGCCGATGTTCAGCAATCAAACGAAAGTTATGTCCGACAAAAGCTAGTCTCCCACAGTCTCCCACTGAAGATTGTCAGATACACGCACATGGCAATACACGCACAGATATTATAGGCAGCCAACAGAAATTTTCTCAACCTGTCCGATCTGGCACGACAGATGTCGGGACACTTCACACACAATCCAAAAATCGTACGAATCGAGGATTCGTACGATCAGATCTTTGCGTCTATGGCCAGCTTAACCCGGGAGTGCAAAAACGAACTATCCATAGGGCACTAACATGCTCTACTATCTACTTCTGCCATCTGTAGCTCTGGCATTTACTCATGTTTATAAAAGATCTAGGACACAATGTACACATTATAGCTAAAGCTAGATTTATTTTGCACTCCAATAATTGTGTAAACTGACTGGTACCTACACAGTATGTGCAGATTTCAGTACTAAGTACTGTACTGAATGTGTTATTTCAGCAGGAGTGGGAATCCATTTTCTAGTAAATTGTTCAGATTTTGGTTAGAAGATAATAATGGCTCAGGCATGAAAATAAATCTGTAAACAGGCAGCACACACTGTTTTTCAGACTCCTGAAATACCAACTGAAGCCCTTTAGGCTTTCTTTATTCTGCAAAGTCCTGCTATACCACCTTCCAAAAAAGGCAAAAATTATTTTTTGGTGTTGTGACACCCTATTACTATACCATCTCTGTTACCCTGTTACCCCCTGTTACCCCTTGGTGATCACAAGCACACACTAAAGTCAAGAAGAACTAACACTATAATCATTTGGGGGTGCCAAAATATCTCAACCCCCCCTCAGTTATTATAATCATGTACCCGATACCCTGGGCTGGTGCTCTTTTTTGCAGAAAACTGCACCGACCCAGGACATTCAGGGGTCAGCAACCTTTACTATGAAAAGAGCCGTTTTGCCCCCTCTTCCACTAAAGAAAAACAGTCTGGAGCCGCAAAACATGACACAGTTTATAAACTTTTAAAAGTTTTAATCTTTTTTTCATTTTAACTGTCACAACAACAGAATACAACAAACAGAAGTGCAGTGTGTATATGCAGACCTACTTTGAAATAAATTAAATGCTGAATAGCCCTATTAAATGCTAGTGTTCTCATCTGTTTAATGCGACTTCTGTTTCTGAAGCTCCATGCTGATCTTCCCTCTCTTGTCTTGAGTGTGAGGTTTTAGGTGGTGAATATTCAAATTAGGACTGTTTCCATGGTTGAGGTGTGATACATCTCACATTTGAATTTACTGTACATTCGAATAGGGGAATTAAAATTCGAATGTGTGAATTTTGAAACTTGAAAATTCGAATTCGAATTTTCATTCGACCCTTGATAAATCTGCCCAATAGACGCAAAAGGATTTTTCAGTCTACCGCACATGTGCCTGCCAGACCCCAAAGAAAAGTAGAAATAACTGAAGAAGGTTGCAGTGAATAAACTCCTACAGAAATAACCTGGGCTGATGCAGTTTTAAGTGCTCAGGAGCACCAGTTCAGGTTATCAGTTATGCAATTACAATACACAAGAGCCATGGAAATCCTGAAAATTATATACTTGTAAATGGTGCTTAGTGATGTCATCAGTTATAAACAGTGCTTATTGATGCAATTGTCACATAATTAAATTGCTTATTATAATATTCTCTCTGAAAGTCAAAAACATAATAATGATTATGCTTCATCAAAGCTAAATTAGATTGTATGCAAATTCATCCAGCAGGAATTGGTAGATTGTGTTAAATTGACTAACAATGTCATTTATATAAGTAATTTTCTCTTTGTGACCTTGTACTATGCACTCAAGGTGGCAGTTTCATTGGCTGGCATTGCATGTGTTAAGGTAGGATTTGTTGTAGGAGGATATCAAGTTTCAAGTGGATTAAGATATTAACAAGGTATTGAAATCTCTGTTTAAAATGATTCACAGCATTTAATGACAGGCTGCGAACTTTTTTTTCACAAGCTCTCTTTTTCCAACACATCATGTCATCTTTACCCATATACGGTAGAGAGGATGGATGGTAAAACTTCAGAAAATATTGCAATGCAAAATTAGTATATTGTGCTAAAAATGGGGCTCAATGAATTATTACACATTCTAAAAATGCTTACCTACATACACAACTATGGGCCTAGGGCAGCAACATTTTAGGGACGGCATCCTGCCCAAGCCGCATCCTAAGGAGCTCCAGGGACTCAAAGTTCCC
Organism: Xenopus laevis; assembly: GCF_017654675.1. NCBI lineage: Eukaryota > Metazoa > Chordata > Amphibia > Anura > Pipidae > Xenopus > Xenopus laevis. The sequence goes on along the minus strand of NC_054378.1, from coordinate 61,831,326 downwards.
CAGCTCGCTCACATGCGCACGCAGAGGAGGGGTTGCACACAGTAACTTTTCAGCGTTAGGACCATGCGGCAGGGGAGGGGGCTTGCGAGCACCTGGGACAGGGACCATGCAAGCCTTGGGGCGCCGCACCATGGAATCCGGCCCTGTGGACTGCTATATCATAGTTTCCCCTCCCCAGCCTCTTGCCTGCCTAAACTTTGCTGAGAACTAAATTGGTGCTTAGTGATTCTGTTACATGACTCAATAAAACGTGTGTATTATAACATACAATGTACCCCTTGTTGTAAAATGTCACAATATAAGAAATCACATTGTAGACTTGTCCTGTATAAAAGCAGATTAACCTTTAAATGATTAGCAAACTTGTCAATGACTTTACAACAGGAGGTATATTATTCACTACATAATTGACTAAGAAGTAGTCGTTTTCAGGGACAATTTCTGACATCTGAGGCAGAAGGATTGTCGTGGACCCTTTTCCCTTCTGACAAGGTACTAGGTGAACTTCTCAATACCCTCGCCAACACTAATAAAAGACAAACTGTCTCTTAAAGGGGACCCTCACCCAAAAAAATTATTCCAAATCCTATTTTATCATGTTGATTAGCAGCTGAGATTTTTAAATTAGTTTACAGCTATGAATGCTTAAATAAAAAAATAATTTGGGTTTCATGTTTAATTTGAAAAGGACAATTAATATACTGCTTTTTATGTCTGGGTGACAGGTCCACTTTAAGAAAAAGGAAGTTCTACTCATAAAGTCACATACACTTCATAAAGATGGCACTTTGTTGCTAGTGATGCCGCATTGGCCTCCAAAAGTTATGGTTAATGGCAATGTTATTAATAAGGAGAAGGACTTATAAAACAGGAATGGGGCTCATTTATAAACAGTGGGCAAATTTGCCCCTGGGCAGTAACTCATAGCAAAGCAATGTAGTGTAGCCCGCTCGCACAACCCTGGCCTTCAGCGATTCGACGCCTGGTGCACGGTGTCGGAGGGATCGGCACCCCCCTCAGCAAATAGTCCAAGAAGACACTGGCACACAGAGGCTAGTAACAGCAGGGTTATACCCTTGCGTGTTTATTTTGCAAACGTGCAACGTTTGGAAGGTGAAAATGGGAATAAATACTTTTAAGCTTCACTGAAAATATAAATGGGAAATTAACAAGTGAAGTGTTGATTTTAATGGACTTTTTTTCCGATTTAAACAACTTCTTGCTATATATTATATTAAATAATATAAATGGACAAAGTATGTGTCTCTCATACTAATAAAAACACCAAAATGGCTTATATATGACATGTGGACTCGTGATTTATGTGATCATGAATTGCTTAGTAACTTCTAATATCTTTATATTTTACAATGAGGGGTACATTATTACCTATATACATTCAAGTCTAATTTTACACACGAAAGGAATTTGGATCCAAAATAGTTTTCTATGCTTTTTAGGGTCATCGCTGATCATTTGAAATACAGTGAAATTTCATCAGGCAGATAAGGCAGATAAAATATTTTTACTTTGTAGACAGTACTAGTTAAAATTGCACAATTTATAGTCTGTAACACATAACCTGCACACTCAATATGGGGCCTGTACAGAAATGGTTACAGATCTCAGAAGCTCCTTTGGAAAAAAATAAATAAACTGGGTCAGCAATTTTGTATGACCCTGCTAAAATTCAACTTTATTTATGTTAACATGAACAAAATATGTATTTAATATATTGGGTAACAGTATGACTACTGGAAAATCTGTTTCCAGTTCTGCTTTGCCCCTCACTGCCTTATTAATTTAAATAACCATTGCCCATTCTCTCTTAATATGCCATAAAAAGCTGCATGGCTATATAAGCCTGTTCTACATACAGTTTTTTGAGGCATATACCAAAGAATTGTATAGTGTAGTGAATAAGTTCAAGACATTCAGTATTTATACTGAAATATTCTATCACTTTAAACTGTTCTAACTGTTTATGATCAGTCACAATTCAATTTTACTTACTATAGCATGTATATTCTACAACATACAGTATAAATGAAAATAATGCCCACCTTAACTGTTGTTTGTGCTGACATTCTTTTATTTAATAAAATGTGCCCAAATATACATTTATTGCATACTTCATGACAAAAAAGTAACTCATGTTTTGTTCAGGCTGCTGAATATCTGATTTTACAATAGTATGTGTAATAGTTAGAATTTTATACATTTTTTTATTTAGCAGTTATGTATTCATATGAGAGCAGGTGAGCTAAGGATATGGGAATGGGGAGATGAAGGACAAAGGTGTTGAAAGCGATGCCTCATGGTTGTTACTTGTAGCTCAGTGATCAATAAACAGACACCTATCTGCTCCCTTAAAATGGACAGTGGTTTGGTATATATTTCACATCATATTTTTTGGATTATTAGTAAGCACTCATAGCACACAGTCATACAAACAATCCAGCCAGGGGTGTAACTACAGAGGAAGCAGACCCTGCAGCTGCAGGGGGGCCCAGGAGGTATAGGTGGCCCCATGAGGCCCAAATAAAGAGCAATTTCAACATATATTGGTAAAACAATACAACCTCTGTATATGTTAAACACACAAAAGTTACAGGAATTTGGAAAATTCTAAAATTGTTTTCTATGCTTTTTAGGGTCATCGCTGATCATTTGAAACACAGTGAAATTTCATCTAAGGCGGATAAGATATATTTATTTTGTAGACCGTACTATTTAAAATTAATTTTCTGTGGGGCCCAGTAACATAAAGTTACCAACACTGGATTTAGCGTAACTGCCCAAAAACTTGCTGGTGAATCAAAAAATTTTGGACGTGCATCACATGACTCGCTCGTGTCAAAACCTGCGTGTCAACATTATTCGGACTCTCAATGACTTTAACGCTGGTGTCAAAATTGACACAAGCATCAGAATTGACACGGGCGTCAAAATTCGTGTTTCGGGACAAATTCGCTTATCACTACCCCTGACATGCCAAGAGCAAGCAGTAGCAGGCCAGTAGGTGCACTCGTGTTATTGTACACTGCCAGCAACTTTCAGGTGCCCACAAATACTGTAAACAGGGCAGCAGAGAACGGCAGTCAGCGAGGTGGGGGGTTATTATTATGGTTAATTTGCAGCAATCCCTGGCACATCCATTCACCATTTTTACTCCAAGTGGCAATTGCACCAACATGAGCTCCACAGGCCGGAGGGATACACAGAGCTACTGTGCAGCATCCTCCACACTGCGCTGAATGGACCAAATCCGAGTGAGGAGGATGAAAGGACTTACCAAACGGAGATGTGGAGGCAGCACTCCGCTGGCCCATTATCCCACAGGGAGGCAAGCCGGTGTCCTGGGAGAGTCAGAGGGCTTCTGTTGTCACTGTGATGGCATGTGAAGAGTCCACTAGACGGGCTAACACTAACAGCAGTTCTGTGTTTTTGTATTGAGGCAGCTTGGAGCTGCAAGGCTAGCAGGGGAGGGCTGCCTGAGATTGGTGGGAGGGGAAATGCTAATTCTGTCAGTGTGTAGCACTATACACAGGGGGGAAAGCTACTGTGAGGGAAACAACTCAGGGGTTTTGGTTAAAGAGTAGTTTGATAAAAACAATGGGCAAAGGGTGTTGTGATTGTGTAATGTACGTATAGGCAACGCATGTCTGTGTCTATGATGTTTAGCTGGTGTGAGCAGATGTGTAACAGGTTGTGTGCATCACATGTTCCTATTTCAAAGTGTCCTGTGTGGCATAGGTTCTGCATGACACTGAGACATATTCATAAAAGTGTGCCTTTACTTTGTACAGCCAATCTAATGAAATAGTTGTTTAGAAAGTTATGTTTTCAATTCCATGCTCTGGCTGTGCTCTCTAAATGTGAGTATGGACACCACCGTTAGTCACCATTTTCATGAAAATTACACCCTTTCGACTTTAGTAGATTTGGCATTCAAGTGTTAAGAAAACTTGTCTAAAAACCAACAATTAGCACAATTCCATAATGAGTAACATAGGTTATTTAAAGGAAAACTATACCCCCAAAACGAAGAGTTAAGCAACAGATACTTTCTATCACATTAAGTGGCATTTTAAAGAATCCTACCAAACTAGTATATATATATATTTAAAGGAACAGTAACATACAAAATAAAAGGGTTTTAAAGTAATAAAAATATAATTCAGTGTTGTCCTGCACTGGTAAAACTGGTGTGTTTGCTTCAGAAATACTACTATTGTTTATATAAATAAGCTGCTTTGTAGCAATGGGGGCAGCCATTCAAAATAGAAAAGGCTCAGGTTCCACGGAAGATAGCAGATAAGCTCTGTAGAACATTATCTGTTATCCACTGTTTAATCTGTGCCACATAGACTTTTTTCTGGGGGAGGCAGGTTGCGGGCAGTTGCCGAAGGGAGGCCCTGAAGTTGGTGGGGGGGGGGGTCCCGGAGCGTGTATCCCTGATGTGACAGCTCTGGTGGGCCCAGACTGACACTGCTTACCCCAGTTTCTTGCAGTCTCAGTCAGGGGGTACAGTCTAGTGCAGTCAGGGACCCCGTGGCAGGGAGACGCCACAAAATAGATGGTGTTACTTATTAGTATGTGACCCCATGATAATTGATGGCAACCTAAACTGTCAGAGTTGATTTTAGGCTAATGCCAGACAGGGCTGAAAATCAATCTGCTGAAATACACAGTCTAAGAATCAGCCCCTACACTGGCATTAGCCTCCTGCCTTGGCCGCACCTGGAACAATTGTGTCAGCCCGGGTGCAGGCACACACAACGGATTTAAGCAAAGAAAACAAAAGTTTGCATCTTCACTCCAAAATTAGCCATTGTGCCAGCATTCAGGCTGACACAATTGTTCCAGGTGCAGGCAGGAGAGGATGCCAATACCAGAGTAGGGTTTGATTCTTGGCTTATGTATTTCAGCAAGCCTGTCTGGCATTAGTCTAAGGAGCCAAAATTCTGTTTTTTTTAAACTAAAAGTGAGAGCAGAGGGTGTCATTGTGTTGACAGCCTTAAGATAGTGAGGGGCTTAAAGGAATTGTTCAGTATAAAAACTGGATAAATAGATAATAGCCAGAACACTACTTCCTGCTTTTCAGCTCTCCTGGTTTCCATTGATTGGTTACCAGGCAGTAACCAATCAGTGACTTAAGGGGGGCCACATGGGTTATAACTGTTGCTTTTGAATCTGAGCTGAATGCTGAGGATCAATTGCAAACTCACTGAACAGTTATGTCCCATGTGCCCCCCCCCCTTAAAGTTGCTGACTAACTCAGAGTTAGAGAGCTGAAAAGCAGGAAGTAGTATTCTGGCTATTATGTTAGACATACAGTCACTCCAGCCTTTATACATTAAATTTTTGGCTAAATAACTATACTAGAAACATTTTTTATTTTGCACAGCCTATCTATTTAGCCAATTTTTATTTTTACACTGAACTGTTCCTTTAAAACCCCCATCCAGTCAGGGGGTGAGTTTAGCACATGAGCTGCCTCCTCACTCCCCAGCATTTACTTTTTTTGCACTGAGGGGGTCCAGGGGGAGGGGGCGCAGCAGAGAGAGTAATTGGGTTCTGCCCTAAAAAAACAGAATTTCTGGCTTTTTGCCTCCCCTGTCGCCTGAGCCAAGGTGAGAAGCAGCAGAGACCCAGCTTACAGACAGTCAAGTTTGTCCTTGATCCATGCAGCTACTTCAATTTGCTCCCTATGTCAGTCATGGAACCACTTTGCCCAGCAGCAATGAATCAGTTGATAAAGGGCTTCATTTATATTGTTATATTTGTGTAATGCAATTTTGGGCTATATTAGTCCAACAAGGTTAATGTCCAGCTATGTACAGTAGAGCAAGGGTTACACTTGACTCTAACACGCAAGGCCAGGCCTTCACTATATGGAAGTAGGAAGGAAAGGTGTAGTTGAACTACACGCTGCTGTGTAGCCATGGGGCCCGCCATTCAAGCTGGAAACAAACAGTCCGACTGGCCCACAGGGATACCAGGAAAACTCCTGGTGGGCCCAGGTGTCAGTGGGCCCTCCTGCTTCAAAACATTTGGCATATTTCATGGCCATTAACTATTTCTATGAGAACAAAGAGACTAAATAGATGGAATAATAGATTATAGCATGTAAAGAAAAGAGACTAGCAGAATAGAGGTGAATTATAATAGTACTGAGATTGGGCTCCTGATCTAAGGTCTTTTGGTGGGCACCTACCTGGTCTAAGATTTTTGGGTGGGCCCCTGGTGTCCCAGTCCGACACTGGAAACAAAGGAGAAAAGGCACAGGTTACATAGCATAATTGAGATACACTATGTGGAATGTTTTTTTTACAGAGTTTATCTGTTAACTGCTATATAATCTGTGCCATTTAGCCCTATTTCAGTTTGAATAGTTACCCTTCATGGCTACACAGCAGCTTGTCATAAACTATAGTAATGTTTCTGAGCCAAACACACAACTTTTACCAATGCGGAGCAGCAGTACATAATATCCTAATAACTTTGATACACTTTTATTTTTTTGTTTTACAGTTTGTTTAATGAAGAATCTACAGATATATACTTATTTATATAAAGTATAGTAGTGTCTCTGAAGAAAACAAACAAACTTACCAGTGCTGGGCGGCAGTATACCATTTTAACACTTTCTGTTGATGTTAGTGTTAATTTAAATATACACTTCCTCATTTAGCCGGGCATATTTATAAAAGGTGCATAAACACTTTCAAAATATAAATGTTACTTGACTTTCCTAAACCTGACTTTTTTTCCAACCAGACTGTCCCTTCTCAACCGGTCAGTTAGAATTTCTAATGCTAACGGACTACTGCTGCACAAATATAGCAGCCCTCTCACGAAGGAACATGGCAGTAAGATGTAAAAGCATCAGGCAAATAATTTTATGGCAAAATTATAAGCAACATTCAAAGATAATGTTATCATAGAGTTTAAAAAATGTTCTTTTCTGGTGTCAGTATCTCTTAAAAAAGATGAGATTTAAAATTTCAGGGCAGTACTTTTGTTATTAAAGCATTACAAAAACATGTGCATGTTTTCATGTGCATATAAGAAAAGGACTATTGGTTATTTCAAATGGCAATGCTGCTTAATAAGTTATTTTTTTTAAATCATTTTTTTTGTCAGAACGTAAACCCTGACCCTCTGGATAGTAAGATTTTATTTGAAAGGTGAAAACAGTGCTTCATGGATTACACAAAGCCTATTGCAGTTCCATTTAGTCTAGTTAATGTATGTCTAATTTATTAGTAGGCTGTAATAGATTGTCACGCAGAACATTAGTGTTAAAGACTAAAGGGAGCTGTTATTTTAATGCTCTTCATCTGACATGAATTATTCCATTTAAAATGTGTGAAATTACCATCTGTTAGCTTCCTAGCTGTTTTTTCTCCCTAGGACTAAAGACATAATTATCTCAGATTTTACAGTGGAAATGTTTCTCTGGGACTATGAGTTAATTATATTACATATGTATAACATTTTTTCATCATACCTAAAATAAAAAGATTATGTATAGCATTACATTGTGTCATTTCAGTCATTCTTCTTTTATTCACCTCTGTCGCTGCTGGCTCATGGAAGCCTCTAAACATCTGCAGCTGGCTATAAACTATATAAAAAAGGAATTTAGAAAGCTATACACAGATGTTAGAAAGCTATCTTTTTTTCTAGTAGCCTACAATTTCCAGCTCCTGCATTGAGCTATTGGCTGGTTGAATATCCTAAGAGTTTTAGTTCTTGAAAGCATTCAATTTCACTTACACTAGTCAGGTGGCTCTAAAATAAATCTTACAAAGGCCTCACATGCTTATTGCACATAAAGTGAATCTTCAAAAAAAAATTTATATATTTAGTTAGTTAGTGCAACTATATGGAATTGCATGAGGATGATATAGAGCAACATTTGTGTGCATTTCCCGAACTGCACTTGCAGCTGCATTTGTCAATGACCTGTATGGCTCCTGTGGTCTATTTTTTGGGGCTTTTGCCATGCATAAAATGAAACCAGAGTGTTAATTTTGCAGACGTTACAGAAAAATTTATTATTTTCATTTTGGGACCTTTACATATAACATACTTTGATAATGCAAAACTATACATATTGGATATCACCAGTGGCAGAACTCATGGGGGTATAGTTACATTACTGGAAATTAAAACCCCTGGCATTCATATATAGGCAGGGCCACTTTAACAATGCAAGTTAAGGGGCATCTGCCCAGGGCCCACTGCTTTTGGGGGCCCACTGCGTCGAAAAATAGAGGGGGTGGGGCGAGACGCAGGGAGGGAGATGGAGGGAGGGGATGCACACAGGGAGGGAGGCGACACACGCAGGGAGGAAGATGGAAGGAGGGGACACATGCAGGGAGGAAGACGGAAGGAGGGGACACAGGGAGGGAGGAAGATGGAGGGAGGGGACACAAACAGGGAGGAAGATGGAGGGAGGGGACACAAACAAGGAGGAAGATGGAGGGAGGAAACACGGGGAGGCGGGAAGGTTTCAAAAATTTTCTGGCGCGCTGCGCACGCCAGGGGTATGGGGGTCCACTAGTTGACTCTTTGCCCAGGGCCCACCACGGCCGTAAAACGGCCCTGTATTTAGGATGTTTAAATTTGTATCAAAGGATTTGTGGTAAAATAAATGTAGAAAAGGAGTTCTGAGTTGATTTTCAGAAATTTCAGAAAAACACTACCCATTGAAAATCTTTGCAGGTGTTTGGAGTAGAAAGACATGCAGCATTTATATTTTCTGGGGTAAACTTATTGTTAGTGCCATTTTGATGTTGTAGTGTAAAGTATGCTGATTTCTGGTACAGGTATGAGATCCGTTATCCAAAAACCCGTTATCCAGAAAGCTCTAAATTACGGAAAGTTTGTCTCCCATAGACTCAATTTTACCCAAATAATCCACATTTTTAAAAGCGATTTCCTTTTTCTCTATAGTAGTAAAACAGTACTTGTACTTGATCCATACTAAGATAGAATTAAACCATGCTGGAAGAAAAATCAGTCTATTGGGTTTATGTTTACATGATTTTCCAGTAGACTTAAGATAAGATACATAAATCCATTATCTGGATAACCCCAGGTCCTGCACATTCTGGATAACAGGTTCCATACATGTACTGTACTTTGAAAGCTCAGAGTTCAATAGTGTACTGATGTTGGTTTTTGATCTATACAAGTCAGGAATCTGCACACAGTTATACATTTTTTGGTATTGGTGGGCTTGGGAAACATGGGGCTTTCCAAATCAGTATTTTCACACATAAAATAAATACAGGTATGAGATCTGTTATTCAGAATGCTTAGGACCTGAGGTTTTCCTGATAATGGATCTTTCCGTAATTTGGATCTTCATACCTTAACTACACTAGAAAATGGTGTAAACATTAAATAAACCCAACCAGGCTGGTTTTGCTTCCAATAACAATTAACTATATCTTAGTTTCGATCAAGTACAAGCTACTGTTTTATTATTACAGAAAAAAGAAAATAATTTTAAAAAATTGGATTATTTTATCATAATGGAGTCTATGGGAGACAGCCTTTCCATAATTTGGAGCATTCTGGATAATGGGTTTCTGGATAATGGATCCCATACCTGTATATATTTGTCTCTCTATAGTTATATAGTAATTTTATATAGGTATTTAAAGCCCTATATCTTCTTACAGAATTGGAATTTCACGATAATTCAGGTGATTTAAAAAATGTACGTTGTCCTGGAAAAATTTTTTTGTGACAACCCAAGTTTTTCAAATATGTCAAGATGTTCAGTAGTCTTTCAGTATGTCCATTACTATCCTCTCTGGTATATTTGCTCTGGTGAAAACTGAAATTCAGTGAAGAGACAGGGCCACGTTAGCCAACATAGCTCTGTGTAGCACATTGGAATCCTGCTTCGGACATCATATCAGGCTTGATATCAATAAATGAGTGGGAGTATTTAAACATGGCAACAGGTTTCTTCAGACTTTTAGACTTACATTTTGTCTTAATTGCAGACAATTTTAGTGTATCCATATACAGTTATGGACCTGTTATCAAGAATGCTTGGGACCTGGGGTTTTCCAGATAACAGCTCTTTCCACAATGTGGATCTTCATATCTAAGGTCTACTAAAAAATAATATAAACATTAGGGCAGATTTATCAAAATGTGAGATTAAAACTCACCACAGAAAACTCACCCATGTTTTTTACAAGCCTATGGGATTTTTAGAATCATATTTAGCAATGGAGTTCATCCTATAGGAATGAATAGAAAGTGAGTGAGTTTTATTGTGGTGAGTTCTAAATTCACACTTTGATCTGTCCCTAATTAAACCCAATAGGATTGTTTTGCCTCCAATAAGGATTAATTATATCTAAGTTGGGATCAAGTACAAGGTACTGTTTTATTATTACAGAGAAAAAGGAAATGATTTCTACAATTTTGGATTATTTGATTATAATGGAGTCTACGGGAGATGGCCTTTCCATAATTTGGTGCTTTCAGGATCAGGGTCGGACTGGCGCAGTCGGGGCCCACCGGGTTGTGAACCTCGGGGGCCCCGCGCGCATGCGCAAAAACTAGTGCGCATGCGCGAACGTCAGCCCCAATGCGCATGCGCGAACGTCAGCCCCAACGCGTGCATGCGCAACAGCGCCGAAAAACTTTTACTGCCGTTCGGGGGCCAATCTAGGACCGGGACTGGGCCGGCGGGGGCCCAAGTGGGCCGGGGCCCACCGGGTTTTTTCCCGGTTTCCCGCCGGCCCAGTCCGACACTGTTCAGGATAACGGGTTTCTGGTTAACGGATCCTATACCTGTATTATATTGTATTTGGTGTGGAAACTTTCTACCAAGATATTATACCATACTGTTGTTTATGTAGAAAGGAAGGAAGCAAGTACATCATATTTAACTATAAGAGATTACATCCCACAGACTATGACAATAATAGCCTGCAATACAGTATTCAATGCTAATAGCAGACATACCTTCAGTCTTTGTATATGTCATTAGCGATGACACTGTGGTTGAAAAATATATTTCATATATAATTATTAATTATTGAAATCAAAATCCCCATGTGACAAATATTTTGTGTATCACTTATGAAGACAAATCCCATGGTTGTTGTTGAAAACCATAAAAAGCTATTGGTCCATGAAGGCAGAGAATCGTGTGTCAGGGTGCACAGTTAGAGAATGAAATGCTGCCTTTCAATCTCTTCAAAAGAATGATGACCTGTGCTAAACTATAAGCTAAATGACAATTTCTTGCCTGGCTGCCTTGTACCTTTCATTGCTGATGGAACAGTTACTACTTAGGAAAATACCCATTACTTTGCCTAGCTGTATGAATCTAAATCCTCTGCTGTCTCAGGCATTTGGATTGAGAACTTTCAGGCCAGGAAATGCTTGCTGTGCTTATTCTAAATTTAGTGCTATATGCCACCCTTTAAATAGAAAAAATAAAAAAGCAGACTTACAGGTCAAAATTTTCTTGGGAAATGTTAAAGGAATTTTTCAGTATAAAAATAAAATCAGGGTAAATAGATAGGCTGTGCAAAATAAAAATACAAATTTCAATATAGTTAATCAGAGCTGCCATCACGGGGGCACAGGGGGGTATAAGTGTACCGGGCCTGAAGGGGGGGCCCAGCTGTGCTGCACTTTTCAAAATAGCCGGGCTTCCCTTGACAGCGCTAAAGCAGTGCCACCTCTCCTGAAGTCCCGAAAAGCCGAAGTGATGAAGTCTCGAAGCCGCGAAAAGACCCAGCCAAAGTTGAAATCCTGAAGCGGTGAAAAGACCCTAAGTCACGAAGTCCTGAAGCCACAAGCTTGGTTTTACTGCACACCAATGTTTGTTTTTTGATTTTTTTTAAACCCCTGGCCACCAATGTATTACTTTAATACTCTATAGGCCCCTGCCACCAATGTTTTTTTTAAAAAAAATATTCTCTGGGGCCCCAATTGTTTTTGACTTTTAAGGAGGGCCCTGGCACAAATGAAAATGAAAATTTTGTTGTACCAGCCCCATGATTTCTAATGCAGTGTAGTAGTTAATGTAGTTAATTAACCAAAAACATAATAGCCAGTAGAGATGTCGCGAACTGTTCGCCGGCGAACTTGTTCGCGCGAACATCGGGTGTTCGCGCTCGCCGGAAGTTCGCGAACGTCGCGCGACGTTCGCCATTTTGGGTTCGCCATTGTTGGCGCTTTTTTTTGCCCTCTCACCCCAGACCAGCAGGTACATGGCAGCCAATCAGGAAGCTCTCCCCTGGACCACTCCCCTTCCCTATAAAAACCGAAGCCCTGCAGCGTTTTTTCACTCTGCCTGTGTGTGCTGAAGAGATAGTGTAGGGAGAGAGCTGCTGCCTGTTAGTGATTTCAGGGACAGTTGAAAGTTTGCTGGCTAGTAATCGTTTTGATACTGCTCTGTTATTGGAGGGACAGAAGTCTGCAGGGGTTTGAGGGACATTTAAGCTTAGGTAGCTTTGCTGGCTAGTAATCTACCTTCTACTGCAGTGCTCTGTATGTAGCTGCAGTGGGCAGCTGTCCTGCTTCTGATCTCATCTGCTGACTGCTGCAATAACAGTAGTCCTTGTAAGGACTGCTTTTATTTATTTTTTTGTTGTTTTACTACTACTACTACTACTACTACTATAAGAGCCCAGTGCTATTAGTCTAGCAGTGTTGGGGAGTGGGACTGGTGTGCTAATCTGCTGCTCCTAGTAGTTCAGCAGCACCAACTTTAATTTTTTTTTTTTAATATTCATTTTTTTTTTATTTTACTTTTTTTTATTTTACTACCGCTGTAGTAGTGTATAAGTTGACCTTTTAGGCATTATTTGCCCTGTAGGCATTATTTGCACACTGTTTTCTTCAACCCGCCATCGAGCTGTGTGACCTTGTTCACATTCTGTCTAAATATCCATAATATTACCGTCTCCAGAAAAAACACCGGAGTCACTTTTTTCAAGCAGCCATAATATATTTTACGTAATCCGTATCCACCGCTGTAGTAGTGTATACGTTGGCCTTGTAGGCATTATTTGCACACTGTTTTCTTCAACCCGCCATCGAGCTGTGTGACCTTGTTCCCATTCTGTCTAAATATCCATAATATTACCGTCTCCAGAAAAAACACCGGAGTCACTTTTTTCAAGCAGCATTCATATATTTTACGTAATCCGTATCCACCGCTGTAGTAGTGTATACGTTGGCCTTGTAGGCATTATTTGCACACTGTTTTCTTCAACCCGCCATCGAGCTGTGTGACCTTGTTCCCATTCTGTCTAAATATCCATAATATTACCGTCTCCAGAAAAAACACCGGAGTCACTTTTTTCAAGCAGCATTCATATATTTTACGTAATCCGTATCCACCGCTGTAGTAGTGTATACGTTGGCCTTGTAGGCATTATTTGCACACTGTTTTCTTCAACCCGCCATCGAGCTGTGTGACCTTGTTCCCATTCTGTCTAAATATCCATAATATTACCGTCTCCAGAAAAAACACCGGAGTCACTTTTTTCAAGCAGCATTCATATATTTTACGTAATCCGTATCCACCGCTGTAGTAGTGTATACGTTGGCCTTGTAGGCATTATTTGCACAGTGTTTTCTTCAACCCGCCATCGAGCTGTGTGAGCTTGTTCACATTTTGTCTAAATATTGATAATATTATCGTCTCTAGAAAAACCACTTGAGTTACTTTTTTTCAAGCAGCATTCATATATTTTACGTAATCCGTATCCACCGCTGTAGTAGTGTATACGTTGACCTTGTAGGCATTATTTGCACACTGTTTTCTTCAACCCGCCATCGAGCTGTGTGAGCTTGTTCACATTTTGTCTAAATATTGATAATATTATCGTCTCTAGAAAAACCACTTGAGTTACTTTTTTTCAAGCAGCATTCATATATTTTACGTAATCCGTATCCACCGCTGTAGTAGTGTATACGTTGACCTTGTAGGCATTATTTGCACACTGTTTTCTTCAACCCGCCATCGAGCTGTGTGACCTTGTTCCCATTCTGTCTAAATATCCATAATATTACCGTCTCCAGAAAAAACACCGGAGTCACTTTTTTCAAGCAGCATTCATATATTTTACGTAATCCGTATCCACCGCTGTAGTAGTGTATACGTTGGCCTTGTAGGCATTATTTGCACACTGTTTTCTTCAACCCGCCATCGAGCTGTGTGACCTTGTTCCCATTCTGTCTAAATATCCATAATATTACCGTCTCCAGAAAAAACACCGGAGTCACTTTTTTCAAGCAGCATTCATATATTTTACGTAATCCGTATCCACCGCTGTAGTAGTGTATACGTTGGCCTTGTAGGCATTATTTGCACAGTGTTTTCTTCAACCCGCCATCGAGCTGTGTGAGCTTGTTCACATTTTGTCTAAATATTGATAATATTATCGTCTCTAGAAAAACCACTTGAGTTACTTTTTTTCAAGCAGCATTCATATATTTTACGTAATCCGTATCCACCGCTGTAGTAGTGTATACGTTGACCTTGTAGGCATTATTTGCACACTGTTTTCTTCAACCCGCCATCGAGCTGTGTGACCTTGTTCACATTTTGTCTAAATATTGATAATATTATCGTCTCTAGAAAAACCACTTGAGTTACTTTTTTTCAAGCAGCATTCATATATTTTACGTAATCCGTATCCACCGCTGTAGTAGTGTATACGTTGACCTTGTAGGCATTATTTGCACACTGTTTTCTTCAACCCGCCATCGAGCTGTGTGACCTTGTTCCCATTCTGTCTAAATATCCATAATATTACCGTCTCCAGAAAAAACACCGGAGTCACTTTTTTCAAGCAGCATTCATATATTTTACGTAATCCGTATCCACCGCTGTAGTAGTGTATACGTTGGCCTTGTAGGCATTATTTGCACACTGTTTTCTTCAACCCGCCATCGAGCTGTGTGACCTTGTTCCCATTCTGTCTAAATATCCATAATATTACCGTCTCCAGAAAAAAACACCGGAGTCACTTTTTTCAAGCAGCATTCATATATTTTACGTAATCCGTATCCACCGCTGTAGTAGTGTATACGTTGGCCTTGTAGGCATTATTTGCACAGTGTTTTCTTCAACCCGCCATCGAGCTGTGTGAGCTTGTTCACATTTTGTCTAAATATTGATAATATTATCGTCTCTAGAAAAACCACTTGAGTTACTTTTTTTCAAGCAGCATTCATATATTTTACGTAATCCGTATCCACCGCTGTAGTAGTGTATACGTTGACCTTGTAGGCATTATTTGCACACTGTTTTCTTCAACCCGCCATCGAGCTGTGTGAGCTTTTCACATTTTGTCTAAATATTGATAATATTATCGTCTCTAGAAAAACCACTTGAGTTACTTTTTTTCAAGCAGCATTCATATATTTTACGTAATCCGTATCCACCGCTGTAGTAGTGTATACGTTGACCTTGTAGGCATTATTTGCACACTGTTTTCTTCAACCCGCCATCGAGCTGTGTGACCTTGTTCACATTTTGTCTAAATATTGATAATATTATCGTCTCTAGAAAAACCACTTGAGTTACTTTTTTTCAAGCAGCATTCATATATTTTACGTAATCCGTATCCACCGCTGTAGTAGTGTATACGTTGACTTTGTAGGCATTATTTGCACAGTGTTTTCTTCAACCCGCCATCTAGCTGTGTGTATTATCGTTTCCAGAAAAACCAACTGAGTTTTTGTTGTTGTTGTTGTTTTTTTAAAAATAATGCCAGGCAAAGGCAGGCCGCCACGCAGAGGCCGTGCTAGGGGCCGTGCTGCTATGCAATCCTGTGGCCCTAGCAAATTGCCCAGTTTTAAAAAGCCAATGACCCTGAACTCCCAAAATGCTGAAGAGGTAGTTGACTGGCTTACACAGCACACCCCATCCTCTACCGTTTCTAACTTTACCACAACATCCTCCTCATCCTCCACTGCTATGGCCACCCCACGTAACACTTCCTCCACCACCGGTGCCCCTTCTTCACTGGGGTCAGAGGAGTTATTTTCCAATGAGTTTCTTGAACTGAGTAATGCGCAACCATTATTGCCAGAAGAAGATGAAGGAGATGAGGACCTTACACCAGATTTAATTCTGGCAGAGAACACGATAGAGATGGACATAATGAGTGATGAGGAGGAGGTCCCCGCTGCTGCTTCCTTCTGTGATGTGTCAGAAGAAATTGATGCATCTGAGGAGAATGATGATGAGGAGATTGATGTTTTGTGGGTGCCTAGTAGAAGAGAGCAAGAGGAGGGTAGTTCAGATGGAGAGACGGAGAGTCAGAGAGGCAGTAGGAGAATAAGACTTAGAAGAAGCAGGGAGGACAGCCCGCAGGGATCAGCAGGGCAACAACATGTATCGGCACCTGTGTTCAGCCGGCCAACGCACCCGCCATTGCCGCCAATACCGCCAACTCCGCCAACTTCTACTGTTACCGCCAGATCGCACACTTCCAAAAAGTCAGCAGTGTGGGATTTTTTTAATGTGTGTGCCTCTGACAAAAGCATTGTAATTTGCAATGAGTGCAGTCAGAAACTGAGCCTTGGTAAGCCCAACAGCCACATAGGTACAACTTCTATGCGAAGGCACATGAGCGGCAAGCACAAAGCACTTTGGGAGCAACACCTCAAAGGCAACAGGCAAACTAAAAGCCACACTCCTTCTGGTCCAGCATCTTACTGCTCTACCTCTGCTCTCCTTGACCCGTCTGAACCACCCTCCACTCCGCCTTCCACCTTGACCACCTGTTCCCATTCCCAGTCATCTGCCACCAGCCAAGTTTCTGTGAAGGCCATGTTTGAGCGTAAGAAGCCAATGTCTGACTGTCACCCCCTTGCCCGGCGTCTGACAGCTGGCTTGTCTGCACTCTTAGCCCGCCAGCTTTTACCATACCAGCTGGTGGACTCTGAGGCCTTCCGCAAATTTGTAGCAATTGGGACACCGCAGTGGAAGGTACCCAGCCGCAATTTTTTTTCTAAAAAGGGAATACCACACCTGTACCAACATGTGCAGAGCCAAGTTACCGCATCTCTGTCACTTAGTGTTGGGCCAAAGGTCCATATGACTACTGACGCATGGTCCTCCAAGCATGGTCAGGGCAGGTATGTCACCTACACTGCCCACTGGGTGAACTTGGTAATGGCTGGGAAGCAGGGAATGGGTAGCTCAACAACAACAGTGGAGTTGGTGTCACCGCCACGGATTGCACGCGGTTCTGCCACCACCTCTACTCCTCCATCGCTCTCTACCTCGTCTTCTTCTTCTTCTTACTCTGCTGCTGGGTCCTCCTTCTCCTCCTCCACACCTGTGCACCCCCAGCTCCCCCTAGGCTATTCGACGTGCCAGGTACGCCGTTGTCACGCTGTCTTGGGGATGACGTGCCTGGAAAGCAAAAACCATACCGGATCTGTACTCCTGTCATCTCTGCAGTCACAGGCCGATCGGTGGCTGACCCCACACCAACTGCAGATCGGAAAAGTGGTGTGTGACAATGGAAGCAATCTGTTGGCAGCGTTGAGACTAGGCAATTTAACACATGTGCCCTGCATGGCACATGTGTTAAATTTAATAGTCCAACGTTTTGTCTCCAAGTACCCAGGATTCCAGGACGTTCTCACCCAGTCCAGAAAGGTGTCGGCCCATTTCAGACGTTCCTACACAGCCATGGCACGCCTTGCTGACATTCAGCAGCGCTACAACATGCCAGTCAGGCGTTTGATTTCTGACAGCCAGACTCGCTGGAATTCAACGCTCCTTATGTTGGAACGTCTGCTGCAACAACAAAGGGCCGTCAACGAGTACCTTTTTGAACTGGGTGGTAGGACTGGATCTGCACAGCTGGGGATTTTTTTCCCCCGTTACTGGGTGCTTATGCGCGATGCCTGCAGGCTCATGCGACCTTTTGAAGAGGTGACAAATATGGTCAGTCGCACCGAAGGCACCATCAGCGACCTAATACCCTTCGCTTTCTTCCTGGAGCGTGCCGTGCGACGAGTGACAGATGAGGCTGTAGACCAGCGTGACGAGGAGCTGGAAGCGCACGATTTCTGGTCGGAATCACCAGAACGAACCCAGGCACCTGCTGCAACGCAGGGAGAGGTGCCAGAAGTGGAGTCAGAGGAGGAAGGTGGCTTTGTGGAGGAGGAGGAGGAGGACCAACAGGAGCAGGCTTCCCAGGGGGCTAGTGGTGACCTTTTGGGGACCCCTGGTCTTGTACGTGGCTGGGGGAGGAGACCGTGGATGATGCAGTCCTTGATAATGAGGAAGCGGAGATGGATAGCTCTGCATCCAACCTTGTGAGAATGGGGTCTTTCATGCTGTCATGCCTGTTGAAGGACCCCCGTATCAAGAGGCTTAAGGAGAAGGACCTGTA
This sequence comes from Xenopus laevis, assembly GCF_017654675.1. Taxonomy (NCBI): domain Eukaryota; kingdom Metazoa; phylum Chordata; class Amphibia; order Anura; family Pipidae; genus Xenopus; species Xenopus laevis. The sequence continues at coordinate 61,812,901 of NC_054378.1, read as the reverse complement.
CTGGGTCGCAACGCTACTAGACCCTCGGTACAAGCATAAAGTGTCAGAAATGTTACCAACATACCACAAGTCCGAAAAGATGCGGCATTTACAAACCAGCCTGCAAAACATGTTGTACAATGCTTTTAAGGGTGATGTCACTTCAGGAACTCATCAACATTCCAGGGGCAGAGGTGCCAGTAATCCTGCCACGAGCACACCTGCAAGGACAAAGCCCTTTGGCCAGTCTGTAACGTCAGACATGCAAATGTTTTTCTGTCCAAGGCAGCGCCACAACCCTTCTGGATCCACCCTCAAAGAACGCCTCGACCGGCAGGTAGCGGACTACCTGGCATTAACTGCAGATATCGACACTCTGAGGAGCGATGAACCCCTGGACTACTGGGTGCGCAGGCTTGATCTGTGGCCAGAGCTGTCACAATTTGCCATGAACCTCTTGTCTTGCCCAGCCTCAAGTGTGCTCTCAGAAAGGACCTTCAGTGCAGCAGGAGGGATTGTAACTGAGAAGAGAACTCGCCTAGGTCACAAAAGTGTCGATTACCTGACCTTTATTAAAATGAATGAGGGGTGGATCTCGGAGGGTTACTGCACGCCGGAAGACTTGTTCTGACTTCTATGCAGCTGTCCTTCTCTTCAAGCCTCATGACTCCACACACAGCTGTCCTTTAGCGTCCTCCTCCTCCCTCCGCCACCGTTACAAACTAGGGTGCAAACCCTACTGGTTTAATTTTTTCTGGCCTCTGTGCTTCAGTGGCTGCAACCAAAAAAACTGGGCAAACAATGTCTACAAGGTCAACGTATGGCAAAAAATGACTATTTTCAGCATTTATATGGCATATTTTTTCTGGCAACTGTGCTTCAGTGGCTGCGTCCAAAAAAATGCATATTTTCTGCATTTATATGGCATAATTTTTCTGGCAACTGTGCTTCAGTGGCTGCGACCAAAAAAATGCATATTTTCTGCATTTATATGGCATAATTTTTCTGGCCTCTGTGCTTCAGTGGCTGCAACCAAAAAAATTTATATTTTCAGCATTTATATGGCATAATTTTTCTGGCCTCTGTGCTTCAGTGGCTGCAACCAAAAAAATTTATATTTTCAGCATTTATATGGCATAATTTTTCTGGCAACTGTGCTTCAGTGGCTGCGACCAAAAAAATTACTATTTTCAGCATTTATATGGCATATTTTTTCTGGCCTCTGTGCTTCAGTGGCTGCGGCCAAAAAAACTGGGCAAACAATGCCTACAAGGTCAACGACGTTGACCTTGTAGGCATTGTTTGCCCAGTTTTTTTGGCCGCAGCCACTGAAGCACAGAGGCCAGAAAAAATATGCCATATAAATGCTGAAAATAGTAATTTTTTGCCATACGTTGACTCAACGTATATGGCAAAAAATGACTATTTTCAGCATTTATATGGCATATTTTTTCTGGCAACTGTGCTTCAGTGGCTGCGACCAAAAAAATGCATATTTTCTGCATTTATATGGCATAATTTTTCTGGCCTCTGTGCTTCAGTGGCTGCAACCAAAAAAATTTATATTTTCAGCATTTATATGGCATAATTATTCTGGCAACTGTGCTTCAGTGGCTGCGACCAAAAAAATGCATATTTTCTGCATTTATATGGCATAATTTTTCTGGCCTCTGTGCTTCAGTGGCTGCAACCAAAAAAATTTATATTTTCAGCATTTATATGGCATAATTTTTCTGGCAACTGTGCTTCAGTGGCTGCGTCCAAAAAAACTGGGCAAACAATGTCTACAAGGTCAACGTATGGCGAAAAATTACTATTTTCAGCATTTATATGGCATATTTTTTCTGGCAACTGTGCTTCAGTGGCTGCGTCCAAAAAAACTGGGCAAACAATGCCTACAAGGTCAACGTATGGCAGTTGTTTAAAGAGAACAGTAGATTACTAGCCAGCAAAGCTACCTAAGCTAAAATGTCCCTCAAATCCCTGCAGACTTCTGTCCCTCCAATACAGAGCAGTATCAAGCAGATTACTAGCCAGCAAGCTTACTATCATCTGTCCCTGAAATCACTAACAGCTCTCCCCCTACACTATCTCTTCCAAGCACACACAGGCAGATTTTTCAGATACATTTTTGCCCTTGATCCCCCTCTGGCATGCCACTGTCCAGGTCGTTGCACCCTTTAAACAACTTTAAAATCATTTTTCTGGCCAGAAATGTCTTTTCTAGATGTTAAAGTTCGCCTTCCCATTGAAGTCTATGGGGTTCGCGAACCGTTCGCGAACCGCTCGCATTTTTGCGCAAGTTCGCGAATATGTTCGCGAACTTTTTTTCCGACGTTCGCTACATCCCTAATAGCCAGAACACTACTTCCTGCTTTGCAGCTCTCTTGGTTTCCACTAGTTACTAGACAGTATCTATTGGACCATTCATTTGTACTGCTAAAATCAGAGACATTCAGCCAGTATGCTCATGTATGGCTGGCAGCCACTGACTTTTTTTAGATAGCACATTGGCAAAAATGACTTTTTAAACTGCTTTTCCCAGTAGCCACTCAGTAATCCAGGTGCAGCCTCTGTAAACTGTTACATAAGCTCATACATTTATCTGCAGCAGCAGAGGAATGTCAGTTGCTAATGTATTAACTGTAACAGTGACTTGAATAAAGCTCACTGGGGGCATGCCTCAGTGATTAATGCTGCTGACCTCCATTTCCCAGCCCTAGAGGAGCACAAGACCAGGGAATAAGGTGAGAAATTCTCCAGGGCCCCCTGCAAGTAAAGAAAAACTATTGGTGCCAGGGCCCCTTGCAAGTAAAAAAACTATTGGTGCCAGGGCCCCCTGCAAGTAAAAAAAAACAGCAATCTCCCGAATGGGATCACAGTCACCACTGTACCCCCATGATGGCGGCCCTGCTGGAGATATAGTTTTCCTTTAAGAAAGAAGAAAGGCACCAAAAAACAAATCAAATTATAACAATCACTAATTCACAAAAATAGTCCAGGTGCACCAGTCCCGGACCCTCAGCTCAGAGAAGTGGAAAGACCAAAACAAAGCAAAAATAGGTGTCAGGCACTCGAAAGATGCAAAAAGGACACATAAAACTTATACCATCATCTCTACAGTATTATGCTTTTAATGCACAAAAAGGCACTTAACCATAGGTGTTGTGCATATGGTATGCCAGATAACCTGTCCACAAATTATGTAACTAATTGAATAATAGGCTCTGGTTGGGCTTAGTTGGTCATGTCAGCTCTCATGTGATTCCCAAAAGGAAATATTTTGACACACTGCAACAATCAGCGGTAAGCTGGCCATTTAGAAATGGACTTCTAAATGCACTATATATATATATATATATATATATATATATATATATATATATATATATATATATATATATATATATATATATATATATATATATATATATATATATATATATATATCTCCATGGCTAATTAATTGTGCAGTTAGAAGTCTGAGATTAAGGGGCAGATTTATCAAGGGTTGAATTTCGAAGTGAAAAAAACATCGAAATTCGACCATCCAATAGGGTAGTCCGACATTCGAAGTCGTACTTCGAATCGTATGATTTAATCGTACGATCGTAGAATTTTACAAAAAAAATCCTTTGACTTCTCAAAACTTAGCCAAATACTGGCTATGGGTTCTAGTCCCCATAGGCTAACATAGCAATTCGGCAGGTTTAAGGTGGCGAAGTGTCAAAATTGAAATCTTTTAAAGAGACAGTACTTCGATTTTCAAATGGTTGAATTTTCAATTTGAATCGAAGTCAAAGTCAAATTTGGCCTATTTGATGGTCAAAGTACCCAAAAATTACTTCGAAATTCGAAGTTTTTTAATTCGAAAAATCCCTTTGACCCTTAGTAAATGGGCCCCTTAATATATACAGGGGCGTAAGTACAGAGGAAGCAGACCCTGCAGTCCCTCTTTTGACAGCTCAACCCGCAGTCCCTCGTTTTTACTGGAAAGTCTCGATTTTCTCTGCAATGAACAGCCAGAAAAAGAAACAAAGTTACTAACTTAATTGGCTTTTGGCAGAGAGCCCAGAACTGCCACAGCTGCAGATAAGATACTTTTGTTACAATTTGAAGATAAGCAAATAAGTAATTGTAACAATATAAGATAAACAGGTCTCTTGGGAGAAGTCAGACTCTGTACTAACAAAAAAATGTTCACACTTTTATAACCTGCCAAATTTTGGAAAATGAACATGGTAATTACAGGGTGCGGCCTCAAAAATGGGTGTGGTCAAAAAAATTGCTGCACTGCAACTTTTTTGTCCCTTTTTTTTATTTCCTAAATGTTGGCAGGTATGTTTCACAGCATATTATGCAATGTAGATTGTATTCAGCGCCAATAAACATCTCCTGCACCGTCTCCTGTGTTACCTCTCACATCCAGCAGGGGGCGGCAGAGCTCAGCACTAGCAGCGCCCAAGGCAGAAAGTTCATCTCTACGAAGGAAAAACGTGACGTAGAAATAATAGCGACAACAGGGACTGGAGCTGCTTTTGAGAATTATCAGAGGGCAACAACATGTCGGCTCTAAAAGTGCACAGGGTAAGCGGGGAATTGTTACAAACTACTAGCAGTTGTGCCTTTCCTTTTATTCATATGAGCCGGAGTTGAAGTGAGCCGAGTTAGTGCCACACGCTAATCATTTCCTTGGGTAGCGTCCGTGTTATCCCAGCGCTAAACTTACCGGCGGCTACTTCTGTTTATTCTACTACTACTACTTTTACTACTACTGCGTCTGCTACAAAACAACTGCGTCCGTCTGGCAGTGCAGGCCGTGCGTCCAAGGTCACAGTCACGTGAGTCGCGGCTGAGAGGAGAGTAGAGTTCGAATCCATTAGAAACGTTTTCACGAAATGAAACATGAATTAGGCAGCACAGATTTCATTCCTTGAGAAAAAAAAACTTTTATCAAACTCTCCACCCCCCTCCAATCCTTATTCCCTTCTTTCTTTTCTAACTACTAAAGAAGAATGAAAACAACAGCAATATTACAGGGAGGAGTAGTGATCTCATATTTTCACATTCCTCTTGCTTTAGGGTAGATTTAGAAGATTCGAAATGTACAAAGGAAAATGTGGAGCACGCCTTCTTGTTTTAAAAAAATGTGTTTCTATTTTCTGAGACGACGTGCTCCACTTTTTCATTCTGAATGGTGCTGCAGTTTAAAGGAGAACAAAAGCCCCCCTAAATTTCCAGGCATTGCCCCAGTCTCCCTCCCCACAATGTGCTGTAGTGTTAAAAAAAACCAAAAAACATTACAAATCTGTCCCTTAAATGAAAAGAAGTGCAGCGGTGCTCCCAGTCGCCATCTTCTGGCTTTCTGTATTGTCTTTGGGTCTCTTCACCGTCACAAAGCCTGGTGGAAGATGTACAGTTGGGTAATGTCAAGAATCTGCTTCAACTGCGCAAGCGCAAATCGGCATTGAGACCCGAAGACTATACGAAGAGCTGGAAGATGGCGACCGGGAGCTCCGCTGCATTTAAAGGGGATGTTCACATTCCAACACTTTTTTTCAGTTCAGTTGGTTTGACAGTTCACCAGAATTTTTTCCAGTTTCTTTCTATTTTCTATGTGTGACTGTTTTTCTAATATGGAAGTGTAAGTGTCTGGGCACACGGGCAGATTCGGGAGATTAGTCGCCAGGCGACAAATCTCCTCTTCCTCACAGACACTCAGATCGCTTTGTTTTCCGAAGTTTCCTCGTGAGGCAATTACGTGCGATTTCAGAAAACAAGTGCCTGCCCCCAGGCGACTTTCATTTTAGCCAGGGGCAGGCAGATCAGGGAGAATAGTCGCCATGAAGAAGAGGAGATTTGTCACCTGGCAACGAATCTCCCCCAATCTGCCCGTGTGGCCAGACCCTAAAGTGTAATTTTTCACCTTCTAAAGCAGCTCTAGGAGGGGGTCACTGACCCTGTAAACTGTTCTAAATATACATTTAGTTGGTGCATTTCTTATCTTTGTCCCTGCTGAGCAGAATCCCTGAGTTTCATTCAGGGCAGAGAGACAAGGTCAGATTCAGGGAGATTAGTTGCCCGGCGACAGTTCGGTGTGAATCATCTCCCCGAACTGCCTCCCCTGCTTTCCCGCCGGCTAGAATGTAAATCGCCAGGCGGAATGGCTTCGTTTTCCGAAGTTGCCTCACGAGGAAATTCAGGCGACTTCGGAAAAAGGAAGCGCTCAGACTAATCTCCCTGAATTGCAGCATGTGTCTCTGCCCTCAAGGCAGCTGTTAGAATTGATACAATAGTTGCTAATACTCCAGAGATGCTGCTGGGAAATGTATCAACTCAATGTCGCAAAATTGAAACAGTTCAGAACCTGCATCTGAATTACTGAGCTGCCAAACACCAGAGACGGGAACATTCAACTCAGATTTTGGAAAAACGGTAAAAAATAAAACATGGAAAGTGTTTAACAAAGTCTTTATTTTTAACAATCTGAAAACAACTCAACTGCAATAGTGTTTGGAAGGTGAACAACCCCTTTAAGGGTTAGAATTTTTAAAGGATCTTTTTTACACTAAAGCACATTGCGGGGAGGGAGGAGGGCAATGCCTGCAAGTTTAGGGGGGGATTTTGGTAGGGGGGATTTAGTTCTCCTGTATGGAGTCCTGCATGGTTAAAAGCACTCCCAACTCTTTGGACCGCATCCTATGATATTTGATTTTGGATTCATGGGTGAGTCTCAATAGATTCAATTTTTTTTGTGTTGGGTTACTTTATATTTTGAAGGTGGCATTTCTCTAGCAGTTCAGCAGATTTAAGGTGGGCGTGCATGTTACAATTTCGATCTTTCCCACGATCATTGGTCGTACGAAAGATCTTTCGTCCACTTGAATCGTCAGATATGCAGGTAAAAACAAAAAGAATTCTTTAGCTGTATCTGATTCAGCATTAACGTTACGATGTTCAGGCACCTTCAAATTTTCAGTCCTGCCCAATTGACAAGACGATCGAAATCCGAGGCTTTTTACCGATATGTTTGCCTTGTCTCCCACCACGCACACTGAGATTATCATGTGAAAGATCTTTCATGCAGTAATATCAGTGCATCTATGGCCACATTTAGGGACCTGTGGTGTTGTACACCTGCAAGATCTGGAGTGTTCCTGCCCCTGCTTTTAATCCATTACACTTTTAATGTCAAATTGAGAGGGAAGTTTTTATTTATTTTGTTTATGTTGGTTATACACTTTATTAAAGCAATGTGATTCTTCCTAGGTGCTTCAACACATCACAAGGTATGGATGGAGATCTCAATCTACTGCTCCTCATGCTGCTGCATCCTCCAGCCCAGGCTCTCCTGGATTTAACTTTGGTAAGCACTTTAGGAGATCAAAGCCTGACATATTTTACACCAAATAAGAGGGTTGTAGTAGAAATGGAGCCATCTAAACCCAAATGTAAACATATAAACATATGTGTGATGTATTTTATTAACATTTTAATAAAATCCTAAATCTGGCTTAACAGGCTATATACAGCCTGTTGTGTTTTTAGAAAAGGGCATCTAATTATACAGAGGCTTCTCAGTGGACTTTCTTAACTTTGCTCTTTGGGATCAGGAAGTAGAATGTGGCTTTAGTTTCACTTGCACGTTTTTGCCCTGAATGAACAAAAACCATCTATATTTCCTAATTAAAAGAATAGGCAAAAAGCATGTTCATCATAAGTCAATTTCATTGCACTAATGTTGAAAAATGGAGTATACTGGTCTTTAAATGAGAATTCAACCCTAAAGTTAAAAAAACACTTACCCCCCTACCCTACATAGACCCCCTCCTCCCCCCAGCCTAGCAGCTACCCCGGGTAAATGCCCCTAAGTCTTTACTTACCCCTTGGTTCAGATTCAGGGATAGGAGTTCACGGCATCCATCTTCCGGGTCTTCGGTAATCTGTGAATGCGAGCGGCATATCGGCACATGCGCAGTTGGAGCAATTTCCCGGTTCGCAACAACTGCGCATGTGCCGAAATTGCTGAAGCGCCGGAAGAAGACACAAAGATTACAGTAGACCTGGAAGATGGCTGCCATGAACTCTGATCCCTGATCCCTGAATCTGCACCGAGGGGTAAGTAAAGGGGTAGTAGCTAGGCTGGGGGAGGGAGAGGGGTCTATGTAGGTAGGGGTTTTTTTACTTCTCCTAGAAGACTTATTGTAGAATATAGTTTTATTGTGTTAAAGCTGCTTTCTTAAAGGAGAACTCAACCCCTGAATTATAAACAGCCCCTACCTAGTAAGCAAGAATGTCCCCCCTCCCTGCTTCCCGCTCACATAAATGAATAGGTCTGAAAATGTCCCTAAAATGTTTCCCATCTAACAGTGCAGAGTCATTCCCAGGGCAGCAAAGCTTGGGCAGAAAAGCAAATGCAGTGGCGTCAGCCAAGGTAAAACTATTCAGAACTACTGAGGAAACATTATAGGTTCTGATAAAACCATGCACAGAGAGTTCTAAATGGGTTAATCACATTGCCCTTGCTGAACTGATAATGTGTGCCTTTATTTGTCATTTAAAGCAGCAACATGTGGCTATAGCTTTTTCAGCATTAAAGGAACAGTAACACCAAAAATGAATTTTAATAATAATAAACTAGTACTTTGATAATAAACCAACTCTTACAATGCTTCTCGGTGTAAATCTAATTAAATCTATTGTATCCATCTCTTTTTCTTGTAACAGAACTTAGTGAACAGCAGAAAGAGTTTCAAGCCACAGCACGGAAATTTGCAAGAGAAGAAGTCATGCCAGTAGCTGCACACTATGATAAGACTGGGGAGGTAATTAATAATCTGCTTGCCCTTTTTTTTATTGGCAATTAACTAATGTCCTATAGTGAATTCCATTGCATTTTCCATTTCAGTATCCTGTACCGCTCATTAAAAGGGCATGGGAGCTTGGTCTCATGAATGGGCACATCCCTGAACAATATGGTAAGCATAGAGGGTAATGTCAGTAATAGAATTTATACACCCAAGCCACATTATAAGGTGCCAGCACCACTCCTTGATGTTGGAATAGGTGAATGAATGAGGTGTTATTAAAATATTGACAGCTTTAATTATATCACAGGTGGCCTGGCCCTTGGGATCTTTGATACTTGTCTAATTACAGAAGAAATAGCGTATGGGTGCACGGGAGTCCAAACAGCCATAGAAGCCAATTCTCTGGGAGTAAGTACATACAACTTACATGGCTCTTCATGTTGTTTTCCTAGTTTTACGTCTGGATGTGGTAGACTCTGAACACATTAGTAAAATATATGTTAATTTATACAACTTTTCCATTGCTCAATGATTTTATATACAATGCTGTGTTAAGAAATGTATGTACTTTATTGTTATTATTATTGCTAATATTTTTCTCTTGCCCTTATATCTTGTATCTTGTATGTGACAAATGCACAACTAAAAAGTCTCCATTTTTCAGCAAATGCCGGTCATTATAGCAGGGAATGAAGCTCAGCAAAAGAAGTATTTAGGAAGAATGACAGAAGAACCGTTAATGTGTGTAAGTCATTCTTTTGCTACTTATATACTGTGATAGGGAACCATAACATTAAAGCACTGCCTGCCAATGTTTCGGTTTATGACTGGACTTCAATGGTATCAGAGGAAGGTGGTATAATTTTAGTAAATATATTTAATTTGCACAAAACCCACATACCAAGACCATATTTAGCCAGAATCCAGGGTTTCAGCTGACTTTATTTAGAAATAAAGACAAAAGGCCTCTATAATAAATTGCTGCTAATGCTAAAAAGTTAAACTGCTTCCCAAAGATTATATCTGCCTGTCCAACATTTTCACACAAATTATCAGATCGCATTCATAACATTTGACCACTAAGTAAATAAGGAACTGTTATACCATGTGGAATATAAACCCACTCTAATTTTGGAATGTTGTCTGTTTGCTTTAAATAAAAGCAATCGTCCATTAGAAATATGTCTGCTGTATCTCATTTCCTTCTAAATCACTGGTTAACTCTTACCTTACTTTCTATTTAGGCATACTGTGTGACTGAGCCAGGAGCAGGTTCTGATGTGGCAGGTCTGAAGACAAGAGCTGAGAAGAAGGGCAATGAGTATATAATAAATGGACAGAAAATGTGGATTACAAATGGTGGAAAAGCCAACTGGTATAATTGTTATTTAAGATCTACAATCAATGCAAAAAGGGGCTGCAGAATAATTTCTGTTTAAAGGGATTCTGTCATGATTTTTATGATGTCGGGTTTTATTTGTAAATTACACTGTTTACACTGCATATAATTCACTTTACACTGTAAAAACCAGCAAATGTATTTTTTTTAGTTGTAATATTGGCGTGTAGGCAGCCATCTTAGGTCATTTTACCTGGTCATGTGCTTTCAGAAAGAGCCAGCACTTTAGGATGGAACTGCTTTCTGGCAGGCTGCTGTTTATCCTACTCAATGTAACTGAATGTGTCGCAGTGGGACCTGGCTTTTTCTATTGAGTGCTGTTCTTAGATCTACCAGGCAGCTGTTATCGGCTATCTGGTTACCTTCCAATTGTTCTGTTAGGCTGCTGGGAGGAAAGGGAGGGGGTGATATCACTCCAACTTGCAGTGCAGCAGTAAAGAGTGACTGCAGTTTATCAAGGCACAAGTCACATGACTGTGGACAGCTGGAAAACTGACAATATGTCTAGTCCCATGTTAGATCTCAAAATTAAATATAATATATCAGCACTATTAACTGATGCGTTTTGAAAAAATATTTTTTTCCTATGACAGTATCCCTTTAATGATTGGTATCTTTCCTGTTCTATAGGTATTTTCTTCTTGCCCGAACCAATCCCGACCCCAAAGTTTCTGCTGGTAAAGCTTTCACTGGATTTATTGTGGATGCCAATAGTCCTGGAATACAGATTGGCAGAAAGGTGATAAATTCTTTTTTTTAATAGGTACTCTTTAAAATCTGCTTGTTGTGCATAATTTACCTTTGGGTGTAAACTTTTCTTAGCTGTCTAAAATTTAACTTGTATGTTTTGATGAATGAAAATGTTGGAGGTCAAAACACCAGAAAGGTCCCAGTCTGATGTTTCCTTAAAGGGATCCTATCATTGGAAAACATGTTTTTTTCAAAACGCACTAGTTAATAGTGCTACTCCAGCAGACTTCTGCACTGAAATCCATTTCTCAAAAGAGCAAACAGATTTTTTAATATTCAATTTTGAAATCTGACATGGGGCTAGACATTTTGTCAATTTCCCAGCTGTCCCTGTCATGTGATTTTGCCATAAGGCACATAGGAGACTCAAGTCAACTGGAAGGAGGTTCTGTGGTTTGACAAGATCAAAATTGAGATTTATCTTTCATTAGACTAAATGCTGTTTGGTGTCATTCATACACTGCATCATCATCATCATGAAGACACTAGCAGCATTATGCTGTGGGGAAGCTTCATTGTATTAGGCCCCCTGGAAGGCTTTAGAGGGTGGAATTTTCAAAATGCAGACTGCATACAGTTTTCTCCAAGATTTGACTGAAATAAACTTGAAGTTTGGAAATAGATTTGTCATTCAGCAGCAATACACAAATTAACACAAATTGATAAAAACAACAATATTAATGACCTGGAATGGCAGAGTCGAGAAATCAATCCTGTAAAACAAAATTTTTGCTGGACTAGAAAAAGGCTGTTCATCCATTATTCCCATGCAACTTGGCAGAGGCTGAGCATTTTTCAAATAGAAATGGGGGTAGATTTACTAGGTTCAGGTATTCAAACCTTTAGAGACCTATGAACACAGACTCGAGTGCTGACAAATAATGCACCTACTAAGTACTGTATACTCACACAATCAGCTATTTTGGTTTTTCATGGTATTAAATGAAATCCCTGTGTAGAAATTGTTTTTCACTTTGACATGAGTGCATTTCTGTTGATCGGTGCTATAAAAAACTGAATTAAAAGCACTGTTATTGCATGGCAATAAAACACAAAAACTTCCAAGGGGGATGAAAATGTCTTATGAGTTTTTAAAACTGTCAGGATAAATATTTCAATGGATTACGTAATGTGTCATAAATCTGCTGCAGTTAAGTGACTTTCATTGGGAAATATACATTTTAAGTTTCTGCAGAGCACTAACATTGTTGTGTTGCAATTCAGGAGATGAACATGGGGCAGCGCTGCTCAGATACAAGAGGGATTGTGTTTGAGGATGTAAGAGTCCCAGCTGAAAATGTCTTGATTGGAGAAGGAGCCGGTTTTAAGATTGCTATGGGTGCTTTCGACAAAACTAGACCCCCGGTAAGATCCCTATTGTTCTGTTGATGTTTTTTTTAATGAAAGCTATACCCTCAAAATAAATACTAAAGCAGCAGTTTATATCAAATTAAGTGGCATATTAAAGAATCTTACCAAACTGGAATATATATATATATATATATATATATATATTCCTTTCTTACATCTCTTGTCTTGAACCACCATTTTGTGATGGTCTGTGTTCTGCCTCAGAGATCACCTGACCAGAAATACTGCAGCTCTAACTGTAACAGGAAGAAGTGTTGAAGCAAAGGCAGAACTCTTTGTTAATTGGCTCATGTGACCTAACATGTATGGTTTGTTTGTGTGCACTGTGAATCCTAGGATCCCAGGGGGCAGCCCCCTTTTTTTTTTCTTCTTAAAATGGCAATTTTCTATTTATGATTACCCAATGGCACATAATGCTAAAAAAGTATATTATTATGAAAATGGTTTATTTACATGAAGCAGGGTTTTACATATGAGCTGTTTTATGCAATATCTTTTTATAGAGACCTACATTGTTCGGGGGGAATAGTTTTCCTTTAATTGTTTACAACTATTCTCCTAAACCATTTATTTTTAAACATATTATAATAGGTAGCTGCAGGAGCTGTGGGACTGGCACAGAGGGCTCTGGATGAAGCCACCAAGTATGCAGTGGAAAGAAAGACATTTGGAAAATTAATTGCTGAGGTAAGCAGACATTTTTCAGACTCCCATAGGAACTAACTGGTTTATTGCTAAATTAAAGACTGATGCTGGCTACAGAGGCACTTATGAGGCATTGCACTGCAAAGAACACATTTTTTATTTCTTACCCTTTAGAGTGTTTCACAACTGCAGGCCAAACTGTCAGTTTTGCTACATTGTGTGTTTTGGATTTAGCCAATGATGTTCTTAACAAAATGTTATAAGGTATTTTTTTTTTTTTACTTTTAGGGGCTTGTTTCAACCGCAGACTATTGGATATGTAATGTTGTGATAATGTTAAAACCCATAGTTCTAATTTAATCAGCAAGTACCATATACTGGTCACCCATTGGAAACATCTCCTGTGGGTTACTAGTACATGTGCAAACTTGTTGACTTTACTTTCATGACCCAGTTATAACTCGTTTAATTTTAATGCCACTGTACATCCATTGATTCAGTCTTGTTTAGCTGGTCACACCAACTCTGGTCTTGATGGATGTTTGAGTTCAGACTTGAGAGAAGAATGTGCCTGTACAAACACTTGTATTTACATCTAATCTACACTTGACATATTCAGTTGGAATAAAGTACTGATTTAAGTATAAATTACCTCTAAACTTTGACTGGAAATCCTCTTTATATGTATTTCAGCATCAAGCTGTTTCATTCTTGCTGGCAGAAATGGCAATGAAAGTAGAACTGGCCAGACTGGCATACCAGAGGGCAGCCTGGGAAATTGATTGTGGGAGAAGAAACACCTACTATGCTTCTATTGCCAAAGCATACGCTGGAGACATTGCCAATCAGGTGGCATCTGATGCAGTCCAAGTATTCGGTGGAAATGGCTTTAACAGTGACTATCCTGTAGAAAAGCTAATGAGAGATGCAAAAATTTATCAGGTACTAAACAAACCGGTAACTTGACTTTGTAATCTGGTAAATAGGATGCCTATGTTCAACGTCTCCAACTTCTGTCTGGCAATTCCCTTTGCTGTATAATAAAAGGGCAACCACTCTGAAGTTTTACTCTCAGGGAAGTAGTTTACATGTAAAAACACAATCCCTTTAGGAGTACATCATGAAATTCTTAAAGGAGAAGGAAAGGCTAAAATTAAGTAAGCTTTATTAGAAAGTTCTATATAAATACACCAGTAATCCCTCAAAGTAATGCTGCTCTGAGTCCTCTGTCAAAAGAAACACAGCATTTCATTTCTTCTATTGTGTACACATGGGCTTCTGTGTAAGACTTCCTCCATTCAGCTTAAACCTACAGGGCTTGGGTTTGAGCATGCTCAGTTTGCTACACTGCTGAAATCTGAGCCCAGAGCTACGAGTGAACAGGGAGAGACTCAGGCAGGAAGTGATGTCACACCAATCGAATATGGCAGCTGATATCCTAAACAAACAGAGAACTTCTAGAGCTGTTTACTCAGATATGGTAAAGCATTCTGCATAATAAATATAGTGGTATAGCTTGCACTATTGTAATTAATCTATTGGCAATAAACTGCTTCTGTAGCTTTCCTTCTCCTTTAATGAACCAGATCAGTTAACGTATATTTTGCAATGTATAAACAAACAATAACTATTTTGAATAAATAAGATGTCAATATAGTTCAGTGCTTTTTTTATATAATGACATTGTTGTGGAGAGAATTTCAGCCTCTGTATAAATGATGCAGTCAGTTTTATACTCGTTTTATACATTGTAAGTTGAAGTGCTAAGTGGTGAGTTATTTTAGTTTAGATATGGTTAAAATTGACCCACTTCAAAGTAGGCATATCTGGGAGAGATCCTCTCAATTGGCGACATCGCCAAACGAGTGGATCTCTACGTCTATGGCCACCTTTACACAAATCCACAAATTATGATGTAATGTGTCTAGGCTAATATGTTGTTGAGATTTAGTATTCCTAAATAGGTGGCAGTCTATAACTTTACATACTGTTCTAACTCCAGGTACTAGATGATTTTTATCTATAATGTGTAATGTAAAAAGCTTAATTTTTTTTTCTAGATCTATGAGGGCACAGCACAAATACAAAGACTGATCATTTCCCGGGAGCACATTGGGAAGTACAAAGAATGAAGAAATCCTTCCAAGTATTAGAATTAAACATTTATAAGAGCTGTGAATATGTTCCGTCCTGCTTTGAAACACATTCAGTGTTTAGTTTAAGCCTAATGCAAGCCTTAATAAAATATTTTCTACTGACATCAGTAATAATCATTGAACTGTCTCCTTTTGATGCTGGCAGCATGTGAGCTGGGAACAGTTTATGTGCTGAGCAGTTAATGATCAATGAATTCAGAATCAAGCATCCTTGGCTCTTACTCGCTGCTTGCCTAGTTCCACAGGCTAACAAAAAGAGGCATTCTGGGTACCTCATGGGGGTAATAGGAAATAATCAAAATATACTTTAAACCAAAGACAAAGGATTATTAAAGTAACTTTATATATATTTTTTCAGGAAGCGCACAGTTCTGAAGATAGAAAATCTCTCTAATCTTATTTCTCTCTAAAGAGCTTGGACATTTCATTAAAATAAAAAACTTGCAATTTGTAGTTCTAACATTTACAATTATATCTTTACTTTTCCCTCACAGAATGTACATTTTTGCAAATAAAATTATATATATGTATAAGCTGTGGATGTTATTTCTTTTAAACATTTAACACGGGGAACATGTAGGGATGAGAATAGTTTAAGCTGTACAAAATTGTTACGCCTAAAAAGTGGTGCATTTATAAAGCTCCATTCTAGGCCTTACAGACAGTGCTGTGTATAACAACCTCAGAAGTCATCCATTACACCTCAGATGTGGTAGAACCCCTGGCAGTCAGTAATAAAAGCTGTGGGGTTTTAAGCAACATTTCTCAATTTGTTTAAATAATGGGGAAAATCTACCCCCATTTAGTTGGGCTTATGTACAAAAAGGTTTATAAACCTGAACAAATATTTTTGAATTTTGTTTTTACACAGAATAAAAGTCTGTGCTACAGGGCCCATCATCCCTTAATATGAGGGAGAAAAAAATCTCTCAAATAAAAGTATATTGTCTGCTACATCCCCCCCCACTAAACATTTTTCTTTTTCTGTCGAGCACTCCCAACAGATGTCTGCCTTTCCCTTTTTCAGTTTCCCACAGCTCAGACACGCCATTCACTCTGCTCCACCCACTGCCCAATAACTTGTTACTGAGGGTTCCCAGGCTGTTCAATTCCCCTATAGAATGATGGTTTGTTAAAATACCTGATCTCACCAAAGATGACTGGGAGTAAGTCACTAACAATATATATTGTACTCTCATCTCCATTACATCCAGTCTAATACAGGTTGGGACCTGTTATCGAGAATGCTCGGGACCTGGGGGTTTCTGGATAACTGATCTTTCTGTAATATGGATCTTGGTAACCTACTTGAAAATCATGTAAACATTAAATAACCCCAATAGACTGGTTTTGCTTCCAATAAGGCTTCATTATATCTTAGTTTGGAACAAGTACAAGGTACTGTTATTATTATGGAGAAAAAGGACATTTTCAAAAATTTTGGATAAAATGGAGTCTATGAAAGATGGCCATTCCTTAATTTGGAGATTTCTGGATAATGGGTTTCCAGATTACAAAACGCATAACTGTACAAGGCTTTCCACTACCTTTGCATTACTCCTGTCAGGCTACACCAAATGTCACAGCCCCCTAGAATTAGCTCATGTTTTTCATATGATTTGGTCATGCCCCTGTATTAACAGTTCCTGTCAGATGTA
Source organism: Xenopus laevis (assembly GCF_017654675.1). Classification (NCBI taxonomy): domain Eukaryota; kingdom Metazoa; phylum Chordata; class Amphibia; order Anura; family Pipidae; genus Xenopus; species Xenopus laevis. The sequence continues at coordinate 61,796,133 of NC_054378.1, read as the reverse complement.
GTTGATTCTTTGGCAACTGATATAGCTTTCTGCAAAGTGGTGGCTCCAGCCCCATGCCTATTGGAAGTCCAGACAGTATAGTTCCACTGAGCTACATCCCAGTTCAGTTCAAACAAATACTAATTAAGCCAAAGTGACAGTGTATCCTGAGGCCATTCAGATGTCATGTTTTGCAATGAATAATTGCAGCTTGTGAACTCTGTTACACATTGCAGAATGCAGTCGGTAAAATTCACCTGGAAAAATAATTTGAACATATACAACTTTGTTATTCCTTTACAGAAAGTGAAAAAAAATATTGTTAGCAGTGTCTATTTTTCTTTATAAACATTCACTGTATAAACTGAAAAATGTTTCAAGATGTTGCATTCATTTGAAACACTGAACTAATATTTAGTTGTATAACCAATGTTTCTGAGAACTGCTGCACCTGTGTTTCATGGAGTCCCCCAACTTCTGACACCTGTTGCATTCCAAAATTCTGCATTTCTTGGTTTTGCCTCAGAAACTGCATTTTTGATGTCATTCCACATGTTTTCTATTGGATTAAGGTTTGAGGATTGGGCTGGCCACTCCATAAAGTCACTGCGCTATTACTAGCATGCAAAACATTTCCAATCTTAAATAATTGACACCTGTTTTTTTCACAGAATGAATGAGCTCACTAAACTCCACACTGATATTATTTGGAACAAGCTATTATTTTGAACACTGCTAATATTTGGAACAAGCCTAAATTAATGATTCAATTACACAGAATCAGCAGCATTCATGCAATGACTGCTGGGTCTGTTGGTTTACTATTACTCCACTACACCTACTAGTGAATTATTTGCCATGTAGAAATAGAATTTCTACCAAAAACAGTGATTGATCAGATAAGTAATGTCAGACTGCTATTATGCTGAACACAACTGTATATTGCAGTTTAATGTACTAGTAGGTGTAGTAGAGTAATAGAAAACCAACAGACCCAACAGTCATAAAGTGATGATTGGCGAGACACCACGAAATTCGTTAAGCGGATGGCCTCTTTATTCTGTTTGCGGAGGTTTTTAATTTTTGAAGATAAATTGAGATTTTTACGTAAGTGATGTTCTCTGGGGTGCACCGTGATTCAAGTATATTGCATGAACTATGGTAACTGCTTGGGATCACAGTACACGTGCAGCACAAAGAGACTATGTCAGCAGGTAAGTGTTCCCACTAAGACTGAATCTATACATATGTACAGGGTGATGAATAGAGTTGGGGGTGTCCTAGAGCTGCTCAGTGGGGATGCTGCAATACCTCATTTAAGGAAGAAAATGTATTTAATGCGTTCTCCTTGCAGATTATACCATAAAACATAATGAATATTTTTTTTTTCTTTGCAAATTAAACCTGAGCCTTTCTTTTTATTCCCATTTGCTCTGCATTAAACGTTTGGAAAAACAGTTTTCTTACATGACTTTATTTTGAAAACATATTGTTTTAAATAAATAAGCTATACAAGTACAGATAGTTAATATCTCTAAAATCTTTGCAATTTGGGGTAATATCACACAGGGCCACTACTTCCTGATGTTAATGACAGGTTAAGAATATCCCCTGGAGATGAAATGAAAGCAAGCAGTGGTAAGTATAAGGCCTTTCATCACTAGTACATGTAGCAGTGATCAAACAGTTTTAGGTGACATTACTCTTAAAGGCAATGTCATCTGATTTTGTTTTTGTCTCTGTTGCTGTTCTCAAGATATGCACATTTCTAAGCCACACACAAGGGTCACAAGCTGTGGTGGTTACAACTACGAACATTTCCCATCATTTAAGTAAATCGCGCATCTCTGTATCACTTCTGAGAGCCTTACCTGAGACAAAATGTGTGCACACTGTCACATTCTAGGATGTGGCCCTAAATAAAGGGAACAAAATGAATGTAGGCAGCTCTAATGGACAGTCCAGTGTCTCCAGGCCAACTCCAATTCCCTAGCTCACAAGTTCCGGCTGAATATTTATTCTCTGAAGGATCTCTTCAGGCATACAAAACACTGGATTAACAGGCTTGATTCTTTCTTCTCCCAGCAGAGATAACCCAGCAATACCAAACAGTGTATGGAATGGATCCACCTGAAAGCAAACAAAACATCATCTGAACTGAAGCATTCCAATATGCAACATAATGTACACAAGTATATGTATGTTACACGTGTGTTCACTGCAGTTGTTCATAATGTTGATCTGAAACACAAATAATACTTCCTCCCATCTGTCATCTGTAGTGTATTATCTACCTCACCTGTATTACTTTGGTAGAACATAACATTAGGGCATAAAAGAGGTTTATAACGTTACAAGATGAAGGCAAAGCTGTTGCAGTGGGTACAGAGATCTGAAGGTCGGCAAATAAAGTAACCTCTGAAAGGGGAAAGTAAAGCATGGAGTTTGATAGCAGGAAAAAGAATCAGCTGCCATCACCTCACTGGTTACTTGTTGCTTTTAATTCTTTATGACTAGGTTGGCCTTTTTCACTGGTCTGAAACACTTATTTTAAAAAATGTTACTTGAAGGGGGTTATTTATCAAAAACTGAATTTTTCAGATTTTTTATTTATAAATATAACGTCAGACCAAACTAGAATTAACGATTTGACCTTATTTATTAAAAAGTGAATCGGGGGGAAAACTTGATAAAATCGAGCAAAAACCTGAATCATATGAGTTTTTCCCCCACATTGTACGTTTTTTCCGAAAAAGTAGGATTTTTGAGCAAATTCCAGCACAGACCACAGAAACTTTCAAATAGGATAGGGACCTCTCCCATTGACTTACATACAACCTCAGCAGGTCTGAGATTTTCAGATTCAGACTTTTTGCAGCATTGGGCTTTAATAGTTGCTAAAAAAAAAACAGAAAATTCAAGTTTTGCCCCAAAAAGCCTTACCAGAGTTTAGTGAATAACCCCCGAAATGTCCGGTTTGTTTCTAATAATTTGCTCTCTCCAGCCCTAACATCATTTCATATCGTAACTAATGCCAGACCAATCAGCCACTTGTTTTCTCTACATGATGTAACAGATTCTAACTGTGAATAAGAATATTTCAGTTATAATTAGCAATAGTCTTCTGCAGTTATAAATCTGGGCAACTTGCCTTACTGAAAAGTGAAGTTCTAAGAGAAAAAAAGTGAAAAAAAGACACTAAATAACATACCATGTCTCCTGGCCTATCAGCAAAACCTCCGGTCTCTTCATCTTGGCAAGCCAACACAAATAAGCGCAGCTTCTCTCTATCAATCCAATGGAGTCTTCCAATAATTTTTAAGGAAGCCAACACCCACCAGGAATAGCATACATCTGGTAGCTGAAAAAATATAAATCCGGTATGGTAAGAACACAAACATGCCTAGAAAGCAGATATCTTAATAATATTAATTCATTAATATTTCAAAGGGCAATAGTTCGAGCTATTCTCTCCCTAAAGCAGTTCAACTGGCAGATACATTAGATCACATCGAGAGGGGGTTAGATGCCTTTTTAGAAGTGAGAAAAGATGAGGCAAGTATTAACTGATCTTAAAGAAACAGTTCAGTGTAAAAATAAAAACTGGGTAAATAAATAGGCTGTGCAAAATAAAAAATATTTCTAATATAGTTAGTTAGCCAAAAATGTAATGTATAAAGGCTGGAGTGACTGGATGTGTCACATAACAGAATAGAACACTACTTCCTGCGTTTCAGCTCTCTAACTCTGAGTTAGTCGGTGACTTTATACATCACATTTTTTCCTAACTAACTATATTGAAAAAAGTTTTTATTTTGCCCAGTTTTTAATTTTACACTGAACAATTCCTTCAATGCCCCTTTTATCATCATAATGATTTACAGTGGCAGCAAGTTACACAGAGCTTTACAATAATGTATAACAAAAAGAAGTATTACAATAATGTAACAAACAAAGGTTACAAATATAACTAGGACTGGAGAGCCTTGCTGACAAAAGCATACAATCTGTTTAGAGTCAGAAAAGAGCCTTCTCTAAGGTAAACTGGAGATTACTTCAGATAGGGCTACATTCCTGTATATCAGTTTTTGAGTTTGAGCCCCCCCCCTTCGATAGCCAACCTTTTGTCAGGCCCCACCTGATCATAAGAAACAGTGCTGCATCAGCTATTCAGTTATAGTCCCAAGATTATCTAGTACTTTCTTGTGTACCATGGAAACCACTGTTCTAGAACAACTAGAAGGCAGGTGAAAAGTTGAAATGTGTCTTTTTCAACCTCATCTGCTATGAAGAATTATGAAAAAATTCTGACAAACACTGAAATAAATGCAAATGCTTGTAAAGGAAACAATTAGGATTAATCTTCATTATTTTACAGACCTTTTCAGGTCGCCCGTTGAGCCCACCAGATGGCAGTTGTCGCTCACAAAGCCACCAGCCTAGCAAGTCTGCATTTACTTGGTGCAACTGGTCTGTTATGGCCAAGAAGCCCGTGCAACAATAGATCTAAAATTAAAAACAGAAAGTGGCAATTTATTATAAAGCGTTTGTTAATTAAGGTAAAAAACACACTTTATTGCATAAACTATATTATAAAAGACTGAAGAAGGAACAAAAAAAGGGGCCATTTAGATTCTGACTTAAAATGAAAACCTTACAAGTATTCTATTGTAAAATGTGGTACAGTACCAAAATCAGAACATATTTTTACTCATTTGCACTTAGTTGCCTCTTTTACCTTATAATTAAAAGCAATAGGTGAAAACAGGCTCTCGACCTACAATATTTGCAAATGATCCAGTACAGGTATGGGATCCATTATCAGGAAACCCGTTGTCCAGAAAGCTTAGAATCTTCCATAGACTCAATTTTATCCAAATAATACAAATTTTAAAAAAAATATTTCCTTTTTCTCTGTAATAATAGAACAGTACCTTGTACTTGATATAATACTTATTGGAGGCAAAACCAGCCTATTGGGTTTATTTAATGTTTAAATTATTTTCTAGTAGACTTAAGGAATGAAGTTCCAAATTACAGAAAGATCTATTATCCAGAAAACCCCAGTTCCAGAGCATTCTGGATAACAGGTCCCATACCTACATCAACACACTGAAAACTTAAAGAGACTGCAGTGAAATGTTGATTACAAAGATGCCCCAAGCTTCTTGTAGGTACATAGGGAAAGTGATTAAATAAATACAGCAATATGCATGATAAAGCAGATGCATTACTTAAGCAATACTATTTGTAGCCAGCAGTATAATTACAACAAGAAAAGCAGATTGCACATTGCAATAAACACCTGCTTATCCTTCTCATAAACAGAGATGGAAGAATATCCTGTACCCATTCTTATAACTGTTGTCCACAATTGATTCAGCAGTATAATTGGTTTTCTTGTGGTTATTTTGTGTTTGCAATGTTGTTTTTAATTGTTTCAAAGAGGTTTTCATGCAAACCAGATAATGGGTTTAGAGAGAATGTTTGTGTTTAGCCATTTAAACAATATTTACAATTTGGTTTAATTTAATAAAAAAACTAATTATCATTTTCAAAATATCTACCTGTAAAGGTAGTTCTGAATAAAGTCTTAGGTCTCCTCACCCTGTCAGTCAGAGGACCTTCAACGTAGTCACAATGCAGGATGGCACAGGTATTGCTTTATAATGTGCATGTCCATTCTTTCCTGCTACTCATTAATCCGATTGGCTGAATCACTTCAGCCGATCAGATCCACTGCATGGACATTCAATTGAATGCAGTATAGCAATCAGTATCTGCGCTTCCTCTGCTCTGTCTGTCTCATCATTCTGATGTGGCCTGGACCTTACACAGTCAGCGCTACCTTTGCAGATACTTAAAAAATGCACACATTCGAATTTTAATCCCCCTATTCAAATGTACATTTGAATGTGAGCCATTTGAAGATGTTAATAGCCTTCCTGACATTCGCGTTTTCTTTTTCAGGAGAAAATTTGATTCGTACGAATCAAATACAATTCGAATTTTCGACAAATACAATACGAATTTTCAGGTCGGAACTATTCGATCGAATATTAGCCATTCGAATTTTAAAAAACTCGAATTCGAAATTTGACCTTTTATAAATGGGCCTCTAAATATATTGTTTAAATGGGCAAATTTGTCTATATTAAAAAAAACCTTAATAATGTTGACCATCCATGTAAGCTTATATTAAATCTACCTTAGAGACAAATTATTGCTTTGCACATTTGTAAGAGTCTGCTTTCTAGGGCACGTTCTTTGGTTTCTAGTCTGCAAATACAAATGACATGTTATTCTGTATACAGAAAGACTTCTTACCTGCCCTGCATGGGATTCCGAACCTGGCCTGCAACCAAAACCGCCATCAAAGTTCATACAAGATAAAACAAATTCTATGGCTTTTTCTATGTTAACAGCATCCAGCCTGCCCTGCAAGAAAAATTTACAACCTTTATTAGAGCCAAAGTAAATCACTACTGCAATTTTTTGTTAGTATATTACCCGGATCCACAATTAAAACCTAGCCCAAAAAACACACACCATTTCCAGCTACTATAATAAATAAATAATATTTTAGGCACATGTAGCGTTTTTTATTAACCCTTTCCCATGTCTGATATTTCACTTTGCCTTCTGTGACTAAAATGGAAAACATTTCAGTCATGCTATATGATCCAACTGTGAGTGTGGAGTGATTTGCAATGACTACCTCAATATATATATCTGCTTGCCAATTCACAGGAAATTCTCGTGTACATTAAAATGTTCAGAAATATTGATGTTGATGCCTAGATTCCAGTAACTGACACATTTCTATGGATTTTTATAGGAAAATGTCAGTATTTCTTTAAATAATAAGAAATGGTGCAATGAGTTGTGCTTTCTTGTAATACCATCTTGTTGGAAGATAATTAGATATATCACTTGAACACTGAAAAGACATAGATTATACATTGATTTTAAATAGGCAGAAATGAACCACAGCATGAGCACAGGGCTACCTATCTTCATCAAGCCTTTATATACACAAGTAGCAAGGAATGGAGTTTTTTCTAAAAAAAAATAAATAAATAATAGCCCTCCCCAACTGTGACATCGTGCATTTTCATGCATCTCACAATGTGACGACTACGTCGCTGGTCAGCAAACATTAAGGCTTTCTAACAAAGGAACATATTGTGGCATTCTGCAAATCTCATTTATAAGAAATGCACATCTAACTTACCAAAAGGGCAAGTGTTGCAACAGCACAGAAAGAGAATCGTGTATCAATTTCTCCTGCAACAAGAGAAGATCAATATTAATTTTCAGAATGTTAAAGAGTCAATGTACTGGGCATGGAAAGATTATCTGGTTACTGAAATATAATTTTAACTGTATCTTAATTGTTTGTTATTCTAATTTGGGATTGAAAAACTGACATGTAAAGAAAAACCAAGGTTTATAAAAGATTATGATTAGAAATGCTGTATTTTTATACTGAATTTACTACACAAGCCCTATAACAGTAATAATTCACGTCTTAAAGGAGAAGGAAAGGCTAAAACTAAATAAGCTTTATCAGAAAGGTCCATATAAATACACCAGTAAACCTCAAAGTAATGTTGCTCTGAGTCCTCTGTCAAAAAAAAACACTGCATTACTTTCCCTCTATTGTGTACACATGGACTTCTGTATCAGACTTCCTGTTTTCAGCATAAACCTCCAGGGCTAGGGCTTGAGCATGCTCAGTTTGCTCCTCTCTCCCTCCCCCCTGCTGTTATCTGAGCCCAGAGCTATGAGTGAGCAGGGAGAGACTCAGGCAGGAAGTGATATCACACCAAGCTATGGCAGCTGCTATCCTAAACAAACAGAGAGAGCTTCAAGAGCGGTTTACACAGATATGATAAAGCATTCTGCAGAATATAGTGTTATAGCTTGCACTATTGTGGCTAATCTATTGGCAATAAACTACTTTGGTAGCTTTCCTTCTCCTTTAACGTTATCCACAGCAGCTCACCATCTTCTGGTCTTGCTAGGCGGTCATTCTACCATTTGAGCTCTAATTGCACTACGCACTTTTAGTGTACTCTGGGCAGCTTAAAGTTAAAGCCAGCTCTGGCATAGAAAATGAACAATCTGCACGAATTAGTTATGTTATTTTGTGGCTTTGTATACATATGCTCTTCACCAGAAAAGTAATTAGGGACCTACCATCTTTTGAATCACAGATCTTTACTGGTCAATATAAACTGTGAGGGCCTTGAGCTGGTACACAATCCCAAAAACTGAGATGTAGTATTTTTAGTGTATTGGTTTGTTGAGCTTTTTTTAAAGATGAAATTGCTTTAGCAAGTAAAAGAAAATATTTTACCCCATTTGTCTCCAGCAAACGATCCATCTTCTTTTTGAAGGCTTTGCACATAATCAACTATTTTATTGCTGTCAACTGCAGAAAGGCTATCATACAATGTGAGGATCTGAGGGTAGAAATAAGGGAATCAGAACAGGCAGTTAAAACAAGGCCTGAAAAAACACCCTTAAAAGGGAATCACTGCATTTATAAAAAAAATCCACTAAAATGTATCGGATGCTTACTACATTATTTTCACGCATAGGTTTTATTCATATAGCTTTTAAGATTTATATAGTTCATTAATGTGCTTTCACAACATAACACATTTTTTTTCAAACAACTAAATCATATATTTGTCAGTACTGCATTGGTAGATCTGCTTTTGGGTCTACTGCAGCCTGGGGTGAATTCATCAATGTAAAGGGTGTAAATGCATGTCCATGTCTGTGATGCTTATACAGGAAAAAGCACTGCTGTTCTTTTCTCCATGCTTGGGCCAAAAAATATGGCTTTTCAATTGCACTCCATCTTCAAACACAGAGCATTGCAGCCCAAACCATTAAAGGGGTTGTTCACCTTCAAACACTTTTTTCCCTTCAGTTGATTTAGATAATTCTCAATAAATAAAAACTTTTTCCAATTACTTTTTATTTTCTATGTGGGACTGTTTTTCTAATATTGAAGTGTAAAGTTCATTTTTTTCCTTCTAAAGCAGCTCTGGGAAGGGAGAATCATCGACTTTTTAAACTGTTCTAAATTGATACATTTGTTATTTTTGTCCCTACTGAGCAGAATCCCTAAGTTTCATTAAATGCAGCAGTTAAAATTGATACAATAGTTGCTAATATTGATACAATAGTTGCTAATATTCCAGATACTGCTCAGAAATGTAGCAGCTAGTATCAACTATGTAGCAAAGTATAACAGTTCAGAATGCTCCTAAATCACTGAACTGCCAGACTGAAACACTACAGACAGGAAAATTAAACTTTAAACTTACATTTTGGGAAACCGGTAAAAAATAACAGATGGAAAGCAATTGAATAAAAGTCTTTGTTTATGGAAACAATCTGAAAACAACTCAACTAGAAAAAGTGTTTGGAAGGTGAACAGCCCCTTTAATATAAATACCAGGTGTCAGAGCGACCCATCCAAATGCTAAATGGAAGGTAACATTTAAGAAGAAAAGGCAACGTACCTGCACAGCACTTAAGGTATACAAAAGATGGGGATCATGACCAATACTAGCACTAAATCCACCACAATCATGTTGGCATGATTTTATAAATGCTAGTATCTCTTCTTTGTTCATGCGCTGCAGCTCTCCCATGAGGTCCATAACAGTCAGGCCCCAGTAGATGCCACTCATCCGTAAATACTCTGACATACAGTATTCCTGAAATGAGAAATTCATGCTGAATATGGAAACCCCAAAATATAGAAGAGATTACATTTTGTACTATTATTTTGTTCATAAAAAATGTGTGTATTTCAGACTTCCTAGTGCACAGATTTTAGTCTTTTTTAGATTTTAGTTTTAGTTTTTTGTTCCCTCAAGGGTCCACTGAGCTGTGCAGGATCTATGCCATTCTCCCTATTTCTTTCCAAATTTACTTCACTACAATCACTTACCAGTAGCCAACCTGAAACACAAAATTCCACCCGTTTCCTATGCACCTTATTATAGAAATGAAAATCTGCCAAAACAATACAAAATATCCATAGCATGTATTAATTATTGTGTCCTTGGATTGATACAAGAGGAGGAATAGCAGAATGAGCAAAAATGGGTTTACAAAGCACCTATTGAACCTATTACCATAAACATGGACTACACTAAAATATACAGTGAAAGCCTACAGCTAACAGGAGAGTTCAGAATAGCTCAAATATACAAGTACCCACAAATCTGCACTAGGTGTATCATCATTTTTTTACTCCATAGATGGTAGCATCACATCCTATCTAAGAAGATGGCAAGAAGCATGTAAATAGGATGCAGGCTAGTATTGGCTGTCAGCGGACATGCTCCTGATCAACAATCTCTGCAGTTTATAATAAAGCTTTCATTGCTGAGAAAAGCAAGGGCAATATTTAAGCATAGTGCATTTAAAGATGCAGCCGTTTCTCATAAAAACCTGTAGGTAAAATATTATATAAGAGTCTATAAAAGAGACACAGCTGTTGTAACAATGAACAGAACAAGAGAAAAAAAGAATAGTCATTGGACACCTCACATTTTTATTTTGTATGGGAATGTGATACATACATAATCATCCTTTTTAGCTCCATAAGACTCAATGTACTGTGCGTGCTTTTCAACAAGAACCGTTTTTGGTGCATCCGATTTGATAGTAACATCCTTCTGTGGTGTTCCCTTTAAAAAATAAAACATAGAAGCATTGTTTACATATCTAAAGTAAGTAGAGGTATTTGTTATGGTATTTAAAGATACACTGTGACAAAAGTCAAAATAATCACGACATAACGAAACAATAGTTTAGACAAAATGCAGTACCTGCATGTTCATTTGTCTTTAGAGTAATTGTTTTAATAAAGAAACTGTAACGGAAGAAATACATATAAAAAATAGAAAAATACATGAAAACTAATAAGCAAGGCAAAGGCTACTGAGAGGTAACTGAAAGCAATGGGAAAATGTAAGAAACAGTCTGTGTTTTCTCATCTGTGCTCCTCTATGTTGCATGATCGTGTTCAGGATTTCAGTGTTTTATTACAACTCATGCCCTTGTTTTATTTACTTGTATTCTTTCCTCTACATATCTGTGTTTCCAGTATCATTGGCTGCCACAGAACCACAAACCCCATGTTTAACAGTTGGAAAGGTGTTTTTGTCATGAAATTGTATTCCTTTTTATTTAAATAAAAATGTTATGTCAATAAGTTAAATGTTTACTTCATTAGATTATAGCACTTGTTTCCAAAAGGCCTCTGGCCCCTCCATACGCCGTTTTACATAACTCGTGTTGAGAAGGTTGTGAGTCTTCCTCTCTTCCATACAAATTATATATGTGCAACAAATACTGAAAATTTGTCTTACCTGAAATTTTCTTTTTCTTGAGTCCGTAAGGCAGCACAAACACTTGGGAAATACTCCGATCCAATTCCTGGTCGGACAGAAAAAGGCACAGCCAATAAAAACATGCCTATAAGAGCCCCCCCCTCCTGACTCCCAGCAGTGTTAATTATCAAGCTACATGGAAGTAATAAAAAACTACACAATCAGTTTAATGCAATATTTCTCTTTAATAGGGAGGGATTATTGTGCTGCCTTACGGACTCAAGAAAAAGAAAATTTCAGGTAAGACAAATTTTCAGTTTTCTTATCGTCCTCCAGGCAGCACAAACACTTGGGATTTAGCAAGCTTCTATGGGAGGGACATTAAACTATAACTGAAGAGCCGCTTCCAACACTCTGCTGCCAAAGGCTGTATCCTGAGAGGCTGCGATGTCTAACCGATAATGTTTGACAAACGTATGGACATTGCTCCAAGATGCTGCTCTGCAGATCTCATTTATATCTACAGATGATTTCTCAGCCCAAGACGTGGAAACAGCCCTCGTAGAATGGGCCTTTAGCTGAGAAGGAGGCTCTTTTCCCGCTGTACAGTATGCAAAAGATATCGTATTCTTTACCCATGAAGCAATGGTGGACTTTGCAGCTTTTTCTCCTTTTCTTTTTTGTGAGAATAGCACAAATAAATGGTCTGAAGATCTGAATGGTTTTGTTTTGTCGATATATTCTGACAGACATCTGTGTACATCTAGAGTACCCAGCTTCTTCTGTTTTGAATCTTCCTTCTGATGATCAAAGGCAGGCAAAATTATTTGAGCATTTATGTTTGCTGAAGAACCAACTTTAGGAGTAAAGTATGGTAGAGTCCTTAGAACTACTTTGTCTTGAAAAAAGGTAGTATATGGGGGATCTGCCGCTAATGCTTGTAGCTCGCCTATCCTCCTTGCTGATGTAATAGCCACCAGAAAAGCCGTTTTCCATGACAGATGTTTTAACGATGCAGATTGTAATGGTTCAAATGGACTTTCAGATAATAAAGACAAAACTAAATTCAGATCCCATGGGGGCACCACTGAGCGAATTCTTGGCCTAATCTTTGAGACTGCCTTCAAAAAACGTTTGACTAGTGGATCTATCGCCACATTTTTTGACAAAAAATATGAAAGCGCTGAAACTTGTACTTTTAATGTATTGGGTTTTAGCCCTTTTGAAAAACCATCTTGAAGGAACTGCAAAATTCCAGATATAGGACAACTTTTTGCTGCCAAACTATTTTTTGAGCACCATGAGGAAAATACTTTCCAAACCCTTCTATAGACTCTTGTTGTAGAGGGTTTTCTAGAAAGGATTAAGGTATCTACGACCTCTTGGGAAAGACCTTTATCACTCAATAATTCCCTCTCAATCTCCATGCCGCTAAATTCCATCTGGCTGGATCCGGATGCTTTATTCTGTTCTGAAAAAGAAGATCCTCCTTCCATGGAATTTTCCAGAATTCCCCCTTGGATAGGAACATTAGCTCTGAAAACCAAATCCTCCTGGGCCAAAAAGGAGCGATCATGATCACTGATGCTTGATCTTGTCTGATCTTCTGCAGGACTCTCTGTATCATAGGTAGCGGTGGAAAAATGTAAGCTAGATTGAACTACCATGGTATCGACATTGCATCCACACAAGTTGGGTTGTCCGCCTTTGTTAATGAACAAAACTGATGAAGTTTTCTGTTCCTTCTCGATGCCATCAGGTCTATTTGAGGCAACCCCCATTTCTCCACTAACTGCTGAAAAACTTTGTTGTTCAGCTCCCATTCTCCTTGTCTCATGGTTACTCTGCTGAGTGAATCCGCTAACAAGTTGTCCACTCCTTTTATATGTACCGCTTTGATGGATTGTAGATTCCATTCTGCCCAGCTCATGATCTTCCGGCATTCTTTCATTAATAAGGGAATCCTGGTCCCCCCTTGTCTGTTGATATATGACACAGTCACTTGATTGTCTGAGTGAATTAGGACATGCTTGTCCTTGATCTGTTTTTTGAATTTCCCTAATGCTAACTTGACAGCCCTCAGCTCCCTGAAATTTGACGAACGGGTCTTTTCCCATGGTGACCATCTCTTCTGTATCATCTTCTCTTCTAAATGAGCACCCCATCCTGAGGCTGATGCATCCGTTGTCAATGACAGATACTTCGGATTCCTGAAGGATTTCCCTTGGGACAGTCTCTTTCTGTCGCACCACCAAAGCAGTTCCTTCTTCAGGTCGACAGAGACCTTGAAGTTCTTGTCCAGGGAAACTATCGAGTGATCCCATTTCCGAAGAATTTCTTGTTGAAGGGGGCGAATATGTGCTTTCGCCCAGGGAATTGCAACTATGGCAGCTGTCATCAGACCCAGAACTCTCATCGCTTTTCGGAAGGAGACTATATGAGAACGTCTGAGTTCCTGAATCGACGCATACAGGGAATTCACTTTGTCTGCAGGAAGAAACAGTTTCATTTCTATGGTGTCTATCAAAAAACCTAAGAACTTTGTTAAGGTACTTGGTTGCAAATTTGATTTTTCGATGTTTAAAATCCAACCATGTTCTTTTAGCATTGTTAAAGTTAGATCTCGATGCAGAAGAAGTTCCTTTTCGGAAGCTGCTTTTACTAGCCAGTCGTCCAAATAAGGGATTACATATATCCCTTGTTTTCTGAGGGCTGCGGCCAGTACCACCACCACCTTTGTGAATACCCTCGGGGCCGAAGTAATCCCAAATGGAAGTACTTTGAACTGCAGATGATGTAGTGCTGACTTTAGATATACTGCAATCCGAAGAAATTTCCTGCTGGACGGATGAATCGGAATGTGGAGATACGCATCTTTTAGATCGATTGAGATCATGACATCTTCTTCTTGAAGAACATTGATCGCTGACTTGATAGTCTCCATCCTGAATTTTTCCTTCTTGATAAATTGATTTAGGTACTTCAGATCTATTACTAGTCTGAATTTTCCCCCTGGCTTTGGTACTAGAAATACATGAGAGTAAATGCCCTCTCGAAACTCCGAAGGAGGCACTGGTTCCAACACCTTCATTGAAATGAAATCTGTTATCGCTTTTTCTATCGCTTCTTGTTTTGTGACATTTCTTTTTATGTGATTGACACAAAATTTTGGTTTTGGAGGTGATTGGAAAGCTATGTAATATCCTTTTCTTATTATTGAGCGAACCCACATGTCCGATGTGGTCTTTTCCCATGTCGTAAGAAAATAGGTCAGTCTTCCGCCTACTTCTTCTTGACCTCTGGCGTCAGAAGTTTGTCCCCTTCCTTTGATTATCATCTTTCTTCTGAAAGGAATCTTTTGGTACACTTCTGGGTTTAAAGTATCTGTTTCTGAACCCAGAATTTCTTCCTCTGTCTCCATCTCTGAAGGGTCTTCTGAAAGAAGATGATCTAGTAGGAGATCTTCTTGAAGAGGAACGAAAAAAATTATTCCTTTGGTTTTGAGGTCTATCTTGTGGTAGGTTTTTTCCTTTTCCTGCCACTAAATTCTCCAACAATTTATCCAAGGAACTCCCAAAGAGTCTACCTGGCTCAAATGGCATGGATATAAGCCTGTTTTTTGAAGCTGAATCCGCTGCCCAAGCTTTCAGCCAAAGGGCTCTTCTACCAGCTGTAGCCATAGCCATGGTTCTTGCCCCCAGTTTTAACACATCTACTGCCATATCACACAAGAAGTCAGACGCCATCTTAATAGGATATAACATATCAAGAATATCATCTCTTGAAGTCCCCGCATCGATCTCTTCTTCTAGAGAATTAAGCCAGTATTTTAAAGACCTTGACACGGAAACGGCTGCAATAGCTGGTTTACATGTACTGGAACCAGTCACATAAGCTCTTCGAAGAGAACATTCAGCCCTTCGATCCATCTGGTCTTTTATCCCTGATTCTTCTACAGGGATTGTTGTTCTTTTTGCTAATCTAGCGACAGGAATATCTACTTTAGGGGGGTTTCCCCAAGTCCCGATATCCTCTGTGTCAAAGGGGAACATCAATTTAAATCTTTTGGGCACATCAGTTTTTTTCCCCGGACACTGCCATTCTTGCTCTAACAGCTTCTTAATTGAGTCGATGTCTCTTTTTGACCCACTACCTTCCTAACTTCCTTTATCAGTTTTGAGATCTTTTCAACTGAAAAAGAAAAAGGTCATCTTTTTTATCTGTTTTAGATGAGGATGAGGACGAATCTGAATCATCTACTTTACTAGATTCCACCTCAGAATCAGAGGACTGACAGACTTCAGGAGCCTCCACAGAAGTTGTAGGTGTTGAGGATTTTATTTCAGTCATTGTTTCAGAAAGAAAACTTTTAAACCACGCAACAAACTTCTGTTTTGAAATAGTATCCTTTGCAGCTGGGTTTAAACATGTCTCACATTTAGAGTGCTTACAACTTTCTGGCAATGGCTGATTACATTGAGCACACACATTGTGCTTTGCTTTTCTCCTCCTCTTCCCCAATCTAGGTGTGTCAGACATCTAGAATAAAGGATAATAATGACAATTTAGTATTTGTCAATATTTAAGCATTTTTACATGACCTGGCTGGACTAGGCTACTAACAAGTACCTTATGCAGCCTTATCAGAACCTGCAGCCTGGTAGCTCCGAATGCAGGATCAATGGAGACGGCAGCCAGAAGAGGCTCCTCATTAGGGTATAAATAGCTGTTAATTGCTAATTCCCCAAAAAAAAAAAAAAAAAAACACCCTATAAGGGCTCCTTTACTCGCCAAGCCGGTTTTCCACAGGCTCCGAATTTGCCACGAGCGCTGCTGTCTACGAGCGGCTGCTGGTGACGTCATCAATGCGCGTCAACCCACGAAGCGCCGCACGCTTGTGAGGAAACTGCGGACCTGACAAGCCTTCGGATACAGGCGAGCCAACTCTATCCACACAGGGGATACACGGGCTGCGTTCACTATGTCAGGTATGCCTAAGGGACCCGTCCAATCCCCCTGAGAGACCCACCCTCGGGTGGTTTCTCATACGGCCCTCAGACCTAATCCTAGTCTGGATCTTCGGACCACCGGTCCAGTTGATCTTCCTACTGGAACAGGACAGAAAAAAACACTGCTGGGAGTCAGGAGGGGGGGCTCTTATAGGCATGTTTTTATTGGCTGTGCCTTTTTCTGTCCTACCAGGAATTGGATCGGAGTATTTCCCAAGTGTTTGTGCTGCCTGGAGGACGATAAGAAAACTGCACAATTGAACATGAATGGTCCAACACCACTCCCATGTCAGTCTAAATCCTCCTGCTGGTCCTTTGTAGTAATATGAGGGTTTACATTTGCATTTTGGGCCAGCATTCGAGCAGTTCTCTCTGTGAACTTCCCAGTTCCACTTCACTGGCATTTTTTAATGACATTGCAGACAGTAAAAATTGCGAGCTGGAAGCAGTTTGCAATCTTTTAATAGCTTCCCTTTCTTTGTAGGCATCAATTAGCTTCAAAGCTGTGTTGAGGGCCCTATGGTTGTTGAGTAACAGCACAATGTTTGGGACATCCAATACATCATTATGCTCTGCAACTGTCAACAGGTGACAACTCCTAATAACTATTAAGGTCATTAGGGTCAGGGACTATACAAAAACAATATTTACCACTGGACAAGTGGAAGGGTCTAACCTTTTGCACATGTGACAATTACTATTTTCTTTGTTCCTCTGTTTAAATGTTTCTGCAATTAAGGGGCAGATTTATCAAAAATCGAATGTGATATTTTCCTCGATTCAAATTTTTTTGCACCCAAACTCACACATTTGAGTTATATTTTTGAAAACTGGAATGTCTGTGAGTTAATAAGAATTATTTTTTTTCGAAATTTGAATGTAAAAATTCGTTTTTTATCCGAAAACTCGATCATTTCAAGTTTTTGGAATATAAATTCGATTTGTTCAGGTTTTTTGGGACATGAACGCGATCGTTAAGAGTTTTTTCCCCGGTCGTTTTTCATGCAAGGTTTTGACATTCGGATTTTTCCATAAACACGCAAACATTCGAAATCCGAGTTTATCCGAGGTAGAAAAACCCTCACACAACTTACAAATTAGATTCTTGATAAATATGCCCCCAAATGTAACTGTGCATTTGCAAATATCATGTCATGTAAACGCGATCATTCCTGCAGTAGTTGTTTACTACTGCTCACTTCCAAAATTAACTGATTATGTAATTTGGCAGAGGGGTGCTAAAATTTTTTACAACGCTGAAGTCAGTAGCCTCCAAACTGCCTGCCAAACTCCATTGAAGCTTTTTGCATTCAACTGTATATGTAACTTCAAATCAAGTCAAGTTTTATTGTCATCTCTACTGGATACAAGTACACAGTGATTTGCATATTAATGGGATTTACAAAACACTGTCAGGCTAGCCCAAAAATAACAATAGGTGCAAGTAAAGCACGAAATGAGCAAAAATTGTTTCTAAAAGAAAGTGTATATTATGACATATATTAACATTAAGGGGTTGTTCACCTCAGAGTTAACTTTTAGTATGATGTAGCGAATTATATTCTGAGAAATTGCAATTGGTTTTTTATTTTTTATGGTTTTTTGAGTTATTTAGCAGCTCTCCAGTTTGCAATTGCAGCAGTCTGGTAGCTATGGTCCAAATTACCCTAGCAACCATGCATTCATTTGAATAAGCAGCCTTAATAGAAACATGAGTAATAAAAAGTAGAAATAACAATACCATTGTAGCCTTAAAGAGCATTTGTTTTTTAGGTGGGGTCAGTGACCCCCATTTGAAAATGGTAATTTAAAAAGTAAAAATTAGGGACAAATAAAAAGATGCTTAGAATTGGTCATTCTATAACACACGGGGGGCAGAGTTATCAAGGGTCGAATTTCGAAGTGTAAAAAACGTTGAAATTCAACCATCGAATGGCATTACTTCGATATTTCGAAGTTGAAGGTTTTTTTTTATCGAATTTGGCCATATTCAGTCGAAGTAAAATTGTTTGATTGTACGATGAAACCCTTGAATCGAACGATTTAATCGATCGATTTTATTCTGACTTCTAAAATCGCAGCCAAATGTTAGCTATAGGTTCTAGGAGGTCCCCATAGGCTAACATAGCAATTCTGCAAGGTTTAAGGTGGCGAAGTCGAACTTTTTTAAAGAGACAGTACTTCGATTTTCGAAGTGTCAAACTTTTTTTACTTTGAATCAAAGTTAAATTTAGGCCTATTCGATGGTCAAAGTACCCAAAAATGAGTTCAAAATTCAACGTTTTTAAATTCGAAAATTCACTTCGACCCTTAGTAAACGTGCCCCTAAAAGTTAACTTAAAGGTGAGCCATCACATTTAAATACTGAGATACATTTGAGATGCGAGTTTGAGTACATTTAAATGCAGGAGCTGATTCCATATTGTACCTGGTTCTACAGGCCAGATCTGCTGGGGTTTCTTCCCAAACACAAGCCTCCTTTTTTATTGCAATTGATGATAAAATAAATGCACACACCATGTAGTTATCTATGTACTTAGGTGAGTGAGTTCCATTAAACAGAAATAAAGCTTGCTCCCTAATCAAGTGCTGCCCATGGATTCATTAATGTTCATAGACTTTGGTGACTGCTTGACGGTATCTTTCTCCTAATTTGACAATTAAAAAGCGTCACACAGTGCAGGGGCGAGTGGCAAGAGCCCACAATGCAACACGTCGGAGAGCTATGGAAAGTACCATTCATGAATAGAGGTTCCTGAATTTAACAAGAATACAGTTAAAGCGAATGACTATTATAATTAATAACTGCGCTCATTAGAAAGGCAACAGGAACAATGGCAAGGGCTGATAGAGAGGAACGCAACAGAAGAACACGCAGGAGGCCACACAGGCGTGCAGCTAAAAGGGAGAAAATGCAACACAAACATTCCATAGTCACAACGAACGTCTATGCTTCTAATGATTGTTTTCTTTAGGAGAAAATGATTTCTATAAAAACCTCACCATGTCAGGGCAGGGCGGAACCACCTGTACGCTGACGTCACTAGACTACGGGCCAGCGGATTGGTAGAGTGCTTCATTTTGCTGCCTAGAGCAGTGCCTGCATAGAGAACATTTAGCTGGCCGAGTCTTTGCCTGCATAATAGTGTAGTAATACGTTTGGCATGGTGACGTGCTTATAAACGTAGCCCTGGAAAGAAATGTATGTTTTATTAGCAAGTGCAATGCATGTGTGAAAATGACTGTTCCTGCTGTGACACGCTCTTGCTTAAGCGCATATATAGGAGCAAGTCCTCAGGGCAGTAACGCATAGCAACCACTCAGCGATTAGTTTTGAGGCACCTGCACGTGTAACAGTGAAATAAACATTATGGTTGTCATGAGTTACTACGAATTGCAAAGTTGCCCAATTCTATTAAATGAGCGAATGAGGATGTTTCGTAACTACAACTCCGAGCATGCTGCAAAACTTATAACCGCAGTTAAAAATTCTTTTCAAATTGGCATTTGAAGCTAAATGTGCCATTGAGATCAGCAGGTGGGGTGTAGGCGCACAAACATAATAGTGTTGCTATTGCCATTTATCCAATAAGTGCAGAATTCTTACAGCTTTTTAGGCAAACTCATTATGGGCTAATTTAAAATAAAATAAAAACTTCAGAGTTTTTCCACAGATAACAACAGTGACATTGCCAGAGTGCACGGGGCCTTCCCAGTGGTGTAACTAGATGTTACTGGGCCCCCACAACAAATTAATTTTAGGGCTCCCAACATATCCAGAGGTTATCATTTTTTTACAAATATATGTTGAAATTGCTCATTAACTAGGGCCTCATGGGGCCCCTACAAGCCTGCCCCCTGCAGTTGCAAGTAGGGTTGCCACTAGGGCAGGGCCGTCGTATGGCGGCGGACCGTGATGTAATCTGGGCTGGTCAATGATGTGAGGGGCGTGTCACTGTGTCAGGGGTGGGGCTATGACATGCCAATGTCGAGCACCACGTCAATTTTAGGATTAAGGTTTTCCTTATTTGGAAACCCGGGCAGGCAGTTTTGACCCGGGCAGCCCTTCAAAAAAATGGGTTGTCTGGGTAGGGTTGCCACCATTTCTAGAAAAAAATACCGGCCTTCCTATATATTTATCTTTTTTCCCTATTAATAACATTATGATCAATCATCATTTTTATCAGGCAAGTGGCAACCCTATGTCCGGGTCAAAACCGGACAGGTGGCAACCCTAGGTGCATGATTTGCTTCCTCTGTAGTTACATCCCTGAGCCTTCCCTCCTCACCAAAGAAAGCTCTAGCTTCCACCTCCTTCACCACAGCCCCCCTTCCCTGCTGCATGCTTGCACCAAAATGTAAAGATGAACATTGCTATGGACTACAAGACAAGTTGCAAACTTTAGATGTTCATTACATTACCCCCATTGTAACTTTTATAAGTTAATCACTCAAATCCAGTGTATGGGAGTGGTGTCATCAATAAATATACCATTTAAAATATAAGAATCCCCTTCTGAATGTTGTAAAATAAGAATATCAGAGAGAATAAGCCACTGGTACTCAGTGTGCATGCTCTATAGAATTACTGTCCATGACAATGGAACTTCAGAAAAATCCTCCATGGACACATGACAATGACATAACTGAAAAGTGGCCTTTACTAAAGCAGTGAGCACAGCTCATGACTGCAAAAAAATCAAACTGGTAAAATATAAACAGAAACTTAACTGATACAAAGGGGCATATTTACTAAGATGTTGGCAGTTAGACAAACGTTTCTGCCAAAGTTCAGTTCATTAGGAGTACTGTCTCAGACTCTACTTAGTTACTAAACATTGTAATTGTATTATTGTGGGCATAGTGTGCTGCAATATAGCTGGTGAAAAAACATCATGTCATTTCAGCAGTGTATTGTTCAAATGACTAAAATGTATCAGCCAGTAAAAGCATTACAATTACTGTATGCAATTGTAATGGTAAATAACACAAGTAAATTCACCCTATAAACTAATGAAATATGTAGGATATTAGTAATGTGGCTGCTGTGTCTTTATAATGGTAGTACACCATCCTGGATCTGGCAAAATAAATTTTAATGAAAAATCATCATGGATTTTTTGATAAATTGGTGCAGTATTGAAGCTTTGTAATGGTCATTGGTTCTATCTAGTTTTAAAGTGCATAAGGCTCCACTCAATTGGTATTGGAGATCGAGCTGTATCCTGGTTTTCTACCTACCTTTCTGACCTCTCCTTCTCTGTTATATTTGCTACAAATCCTCTCCCCTGGTTGATCTTAGTGTGGGGGTGCCTCAGGGTTCTGTACTTGGTCTTTGTACACTCTCTCTATAGGAGACCTTATATCTTCATTTGGCCTTAGATATCTCCTGTATACTGATGACACCTAGATATATTAGACATCCCCCTTCACTAACCGCTGACGTTCAGACCCAGATCACATACTGCCAACTAGTGATCACTTCCTAGATGAACCAATGCCACCTAAAGCTCAACTTGGCCAAAACTGAGCTCATGGTCTTTCCACCCAAACCTAGCCCATCTTTTCTTTTCACCATTACTATTGATGACATGACAATTAACCCCATTAAGCACACTGCTTCGGGCCATCTTTGACCAGTCTCTCTCCTTCTCTAACCATATCAATACTACTGCCAAAACCTGTTGCTTCTTCCTCCACAATATAGCCAAGATAAGCCCCTTTCTTTTAGAACTAACAGCCAAAAATGAATCCATGCCCTTATCCTATCCCATTTAGACTATTGCAATCTCCTACTAAACGGTCCTCCTGACCCCCATATCTCTCCCCTCTAATTAATCTTAAACTCCACTACCAGGATCCTCATGCTCACTCTCCTAAAAAAGGAACCTGTTCAACCCCAACTAAAAACCTTACATGGCTGCCTGTTAAGCATATAAAATCATTCTGCTAACATTCAAAGCCCTTCACTCCTATGCTCCTCACTACATTTCTTCTCTAGTCTCACTGTATTTTCCTGGTAGTATTCTCCTCTCAGAGACACCTTCTTTTCACACCATCCACATCCTCTGCCATCTTTTGCCTCAAACCTTTCTATCTTGCTACTCCTTACCTCTGGAATTCCATCCCTGAATCCCTCCGGTGTGCTCTCTCAAAGTCAACCTTTTGGAGCACTAAAACATTTGTTTAGTCCTGGTACCTATTTGATAATGCACTTTTTCACCTCCAATTTCTGCCTCTAGGTTAGCCAACCACCCATTAGACTGTAAGCTCTACAGGGCAGGGACCTCCTTCCCATTGTGTCTCTCACACATACCACTTGAGCTCTATGTCTTTATATGAGCTCTGTGTACTGTGTATATTTATTGTGTTTGTTGTCCTCTCTGTTTGTACTTCAATATAATGTACTTTTATTTATATAGTACTTTTATTCATTGTACAGCGCTGCGGCTCCTTACCAGCACTTTACAAATAAAATTATACATACATACATATATTGCAAAGTTAATTTGACAAAAATTGTTGTCCTGAAGTCTTTGTAAATTGCAGATACAGAATACAGAATTAAAATTTAAACTTTTGCAATCTAGTGAATATACCTCCATGTAACTCTAGATTATGTGCTTATAAATATATTTTTCCCTCTCTAAGTAAAATAATTTACAAGATAAATAGAAAATAAATAAATCGGTGTAACAATGGGCAGATGACAAAATCAATGTTAGTTCTTGTAGCACTTTGAGCAGTAAGATTAAATGCACAGCGGCCCATTTTGAATTCTAGTTTATGGGATTGTTAAGTTTAAATAACAATAAAAAAAACAATTTATGTAATTTCAATTAAGAACAACAAAATGTTAGACTGCCTTCTGGTTAAGGCTGATTTAGGGCCTGCACACGAAAAATTTTATTTTTATTTTTCTGAACTATGGCTAACAAGGTACTGTATAACACCATTACAGCCACTAGATGGCTCCATTTTGCAATTAAATCGGCATACAGTAGGTATAGGAAGAACTTGATGAAGAGCTTATATTGGTATGGTATAAATCATAATTTTGTACGGGCTTCTCTTTAATATGGGTTATTTGTATTTAATTTTATTTGGATGATTTTTGCTAAAATAGTTCTCAAGGTAGAAGACAATGAGGGGTTTTACCCAATAATTATTTAAAAAAATGTATGAGCTGGGCACTAGCTAGTAGTGGGTTTCAGATAGGAAAGAAAAAAAATGTTTTTATTGATTACACTGGTGTAGTTGTTCAGCATGTTTAATGGTGTGTGTATTTGTCTAAGTGTGTGTGCCTGGTTATTTAATGACCTCACTTTCTGTTCTGCTTCTCTAATTCCTGGGACCCATTTATCAATGTAATTTTTCCTGTGAACAGAAAAATTTCTCGAGATCAAAATGTACAAGAAAGCTTTATTCTCTTAATAGCAATTTTACACCTTTGTGCCAATGCACACATATTATAACACTGATGTGTAAAGCCGCATGCGACTTATATTGATCATGCGGTTGGGATAGGGTTAAATGGATCATATGTTAGTATCACATGATCTGTATGGTATTTAAATGTGGTTTCAACTTCTGCAATAATGTGATAAAGGCAATTGCCAGCTTTAGTTGGTGTGCTCCGTCCATATGTGCAGCCTGGATATATTATTACTTCTTATGACAATGTTTCTCTTCTTTGAGGCTAGAAACAAAAGTCTTGAAACACAGAAATTGAAAATCTGACACAATAATAGCCTGGTCCTAATGTGTAGTATAATTAGCCACACTAGTTCAACGACTGAATTCCTGTTTGTGTAAAGAAGGGCTCAAAAGTATAGACTTACAGAATATACACTATACCATTGAGTCTAAGTAGACATCATACTTATCTACTACAGGTATGGGACCTGTTATCCAGAATGCTTGGGACCTGGAGTTTTTCCATATAACAGATCTTTCCGTAATTAGAATCTTCATACTATTATTAAATAAACCCAATAGGCTGGTTTTGCTACCAATAAGGATTAATAAGTATAACTTATACCTTAGTTTGGACCAAGTACAAGGTACTGTTTTATTAATACAGAGAAAAAGGTAATAACAATTAAAAATTTGGATTATTATTATTGTAGTGATGAGCAAAATTTTTCGCCGTGGTTTGCAGCAATTACTATGCCCATAAACTCCAATGGTTGAAAAAAAATATTTATTTAAAAAATGTATTAAAAAATTAATTTGACACACTGCATCACGAGGCAAAAAAAATTTGATGCCCATAGAATTCAATGCATTTTGTCACCTATACGCAAATTTATGGCAAAGTGAAATGGGTCAAATAATCACTAATTATTTGTATATGCCCTTTCTGTAATTTGGAATTTTCTGGATTACTGGTTTCTATCTAATGGATACCATACTTGTGTATCAATATTTTTTATGCAACTAGCAGTTTCTAGCAGGTTTTATTTATAGATTAAGGTCGAACTTGATGTGTGTCTTAACTATGACTTATCCACACTGCATATTTCATGTGTATTGCTTTTCATTATTCAAATGATTTGATCTTAAAGTTCATTTATGAGTCTCATGTGAGTGAGGCTGTAAATCTGCTCCATAGATTCACTCTTCACAAATTTTATAAAATGTTTTGTTTTATTCCCCCATTTCATTTCTGTCTTTCTAGTGCTAAGAAGCAAGAGTTTAGGGTCTGCAAGATAATTGGAAGTGTTAATAATGAAGAAGAATTCAAGACAGTGCATTTAAAATGTGATACCTTTAATTAGGGTAACTATAGGGTGCATTGTTACCTAATTAATAGGCATTGGAATCTGATAGCAAATAAGAGTTTAGCCTAATTATTTGTAATTATGGTGTAATATGTTGTATGCATACTGGTCACTGAGCAGTGAGGAGAGAAAGGGGTTACACACTGTATGTAATGCCCCTCCTGTCCTGTAAATAATAATACTTAAACATTATTTTGCCCTTTTGTTGCATCTCATGTGGATAGCAGTATTACTGTATCAAAGAACACTATGCTGCCAGTAGGGAGAATCTACACGTCAGTAAATAGAGAATATTAAAATGCCCACACACCCAACTATAAATTGCTAGTTATGCAACAACCCTGGAAACATGAGTTCTTATTTATTCTTTGCTAAAACCCTAGGGACATATGCACCGGCTAAATAAACTTGTCTTTAATGTGCTAGTGGGGTTACCAATGTATTAATAACACAATTGTTGGTGCTGTTACTGCTTTGTACTCAGTGAGTGTCAAGTAACATCATGAAATAGAAATGTTTTGTTTGGTGCACAAATGAAAAGCAAGCTGACATCCACTCTCCTTAATTATGATGGCTCAGATGAGAAGAAAACCACTTGCCTGCAGCCATGTTAACCTAATTACAAAGTGAGAAGCTATCTTAGAGAAAAGGTTAAAGCTCTGTGTTGGTGGAAACAGTGGAAAGGTTGTGTACTAAAGAAGAGACATATTTGAAGCAGCCACATAGGAGACCTGATGGAGTTTATAACTTGTAGGATTTTATTTTGTTTTTGACACTGGACAAAGGGACACCTTTATTGCTGTCATGTGTGAATGCCTGAAGCTTGGATTCAAGAAACTTGCAAGTAACTAAGGTAAAAAAGACAGCACATAGAAAATTTATTTCTCTTTACTTGGTAACAATTTGCAGACAGCTCAGTTGCAAAACAGCCGTGAGAAAATCAAATGTGAGCTGTATAAAGGAGGCATTGCAAAAAAACACTTTAGCTCACTCAGTATGCTCAACAAAAGCATCAGGGAAGCAGAACATGATTTAATCAATATAAAGTTGAACTCTGGCTACTGTAAAGAAGCATTGCAGACACATTCCATGGTTCTTCAGTCAAACACGTCTCACATGCCTCACTTTAGAAGGCAGATAGAACAAAACAAGTTTAAAGATTTGGACACATTTGGTCTTAAAGCTGATGTATCTATTCACATTAACACACAAGAACACAGGACTGTTAAACAGCCAATTAAAAGCAGAACAACAATAAATACCATGATTGACTATACTAATCAAACCATTGGTGACTCAAGTGATCAGAACAATCTTATTGAGAGGAAACACCATACTGACTGTGTTTTGCAACTTGATAATATGTGTTATAGCAGCTTGGAAAACAATGGGAAAGTCACAGATAACAAGAGGAAACAGCATTCCAGCAAAGCAAATGTCATGGAAATAGAAAATAACAATATTCCCGGCATGGCTAGAGGGCAAAACAATCAGTCTCCTACTGTTGCCTTGGGTCTGTCTGTAAACAAACTGGACTTCGACGTCTGTAAGACTCAAGGAAAGCAAGTGAACCTTATACCTGGATTTTTTAATTTGGACCCCACAGGAAGGAAAGACTCTACTGCACAGAAAGAGTTCAGAAATAATTCACTTGACAAATATACTGCATGCAACATGTATCATCTTCAAGTGACCAAAGAGCAAGAAGGAACACAGATGAATGGGTTACAGTCAAAACATAAAGATTCATATGCTCATGGTAATACTGATAACGACCCCAGTCTGCATGCTCAGCTAAATGCGCTTGGCTTGAAAAGTGAAGTCAAATGGGCTCCACGTGTTTTTCCCAAATCCAAATATTGGAAAGAAATTAATGGTGAGTGGTCTTCCAATGAAAAAGGGAAGCATAGCCATGATGCACATAGAGTTAATATTCATGTAAACCTATCCAAGAGAGAGCGAAAAAAGATTTTGGATGAATTAATTTCATCTTGCTGTATGCCGTTTGACAGAAGCATACTTGAGAAAGAGAGACAGAGGCGGCTGCAATGTAAAATAACTGCTTTTTTCTCTTCTGTAATGTAACTTCCTAATAATGATTAAGTCAATGCTTTAAGTAACAGCTGCTTATATACAATGCAATCTATGCTCAGATTATGCTTTTCTTTCTAATATCTGCTCATTCACTTAATGATGGGCTGCCTTCAGTCCAGCTGTTTGATGGCTGTGTGAAGGGGATCTTAATCTTAATGAATTAAAATAAATCAGAGATATTTTGGCCCTGAAAGAAAGTTTACCTTTATGTTCAGATTCACTTTGGAGAATGTGGCTAAGAGTATTTATTTAGGACAGCCATGGTACCACCAATCATCTTTCTATGCTTTATCGTGTGCCCACAAAAATAAATTATTAACTAGGAGGTGAAGGCAATGCACACTGGGTCCATTAAAGTGTCATGCATAAGTCAATTCTTGGACACAAACTACTCCATACACTCTCTAAATCTGTTTCAGGTGCACGAGAAACAGATTTTTTTGCACATACACATGAAGGGAATATTAGGCACTGCACTGTTATCTGTTTCAGTTTAGTTGAATATTTCTGCTTAGCAAGAAATCATTGTTGACACTAATTTGTTATTGAGACACTAGCATTCTATTGTTTTGTATAATATGCAGTGTCTTATGGACTTGGGTTCCTACAATGAATCCTGATTTACTTATCCATGACAGAACCACTACCACAGATAAAATGTAATGTATTCATTTCAATATACATGCCTGTTATTTCTGTCAGGGGCTTTAAACCCCAAAATACAATTGTACTTTCTTTCATTAGATAAAAATAATAAAACATTAAAGCCATTGAATATGTTTCTAGTTATTTCTTAATATAAATTTTATTGAAAGCAGTATATGTCAATCACATTCTATTCTCTGACCTGGTGGTTCTGAACTTTAAAACAATGTAGCAGAAGCAGGCTGATCAAAAGATTAGGATTTTAGAAATCATTTTTTGATTTATGATACAGCAATGATTGATTAATTAAGGTGCACTGAATAAGCTTCTTTAAACAGGTGGGTCTTTAAGGAGCATTTGAAAGTTTGGAAAGAAGGAGAAAGTTTGATAGTTTGAGGCAGAGAGTTCCAGAGAAAATCGGAAGCCCGAGAGAAGTCTTGTAGACGAGAGTGGGCAGGTGATGAGAGGAGAAGCTAGGCGAAGGTCAGAAGCAGAGTGAAGGTTACGTGAAGGAGTGTATTTGGAGATTAGAGATGAAATATAGGGAGGGGCTTCACAGTTAAGGGCCTTAAATGTAAGTGTGAGTAGTTTGAATTTAGAGTAGATTGGGAGCCAGTGAAAAGATATGCATATGGGAGCAGCTGATGTTGAGCGGTGAGATAGATGAATA
Organism: Xenopus laevis; assembly: GCF_017654675.1. NCBI lineage: Eukaryota > Metazoa > Chordata > Amphibia > Anura > Pipidae > Xenopus > Xenopus laevis. The sequence continues at coordinate 61,767,587 of NC_054378.1, read as the reverse complement.
AGTATAGCAGCCGCATTTAGAACAGATTGGAGTTGTGAAAGGTGACTTGTTGGAATACCTGCGAAGAGTAGTTTGCAGTAATCAAGGCAGAAGATGAACTTAATAAGTGCTGAACTGAGATATGGTCGTATTGGGAAACATAATGAGTTCTGTTTTTGAAAGATTCAGTTTCAGGTTGTGACATTCAGAAGGAGACAGCAGAGAGACAGTCTGTAACTTGGGAAAGGACAGAAGGAGAGAAGTCAGCAGTAGACAAGTAGAATTGGATGTCATCAGCATAAAGATGATACTGAAGTCCAAAGGACTGAATAAGTTTTCCTAGAAAAGAAGTTTAGAGCAAGAACAGCAGAGGGCCTAGAACAGAGCCTTAAGGAACTCCGACAGAGGGAGGGAACATAGTAGAAGTAGAGTCAGAGAAGGCAACTTTAAAGGAAGGGTCAGACAGATAAGATGTAAACCATGAAAGAGCAGTGTCACAAATGCCAACTGAGTATAAAATGTCTAGGAGGAGTGGGTGGTTAACTGTTTAATGTCTAGGAGGAGAATGCCTAGGAGGAGTGGGTGGTCAACAAATTAACAACTGCACTGAAGAATTGTTATTTTCATTATGAGATGGATTTATTTTCATTATGAGATGGATTTACACATACAACTGATTTGCATCTACTGACTCCTATGCTATTTTCCGCACCTTGGCATGGTCCACAATGTTTTGGCATCCCCACTTTCAAGATTATTTTTACTTCATTTCAAATGTTAAAAATGTGTTTATTACTGAATGCTGCCACAATTTAGGTGCACATTTACTGTTGAAGCATTTTAAAACCATAGCTGACTGAATTTAAAACCATAGCTGATAGCATTTTTAAACCTTAGCTGCGCCAGTGCCATTGAAGTAACCCACATATTTCTCTCTGCTTAATTTGGCCTCAATAGTAGCATTCTATGATGTAGCAGCTTGCAGTTCCAATAGTCCATTTGGCTCACTTCACCATTCAGCTAATACAACAGTGTTTTGTTCGATGTCCTCTCTGTCCACCATATTTCCTGGCATGTAAGAAGCACTGCTTGTGCGGCATAGAAAGTTATGTAGCACATAGCAGGCCAAAACAACAATATAAATTTTTATTGGGGATAGATTTATAGCGGAATGGCAATTGTGAAATAGATTAGCTTCTAGCTCGGGAAAGTCGATAAATTAAGATTCTTCTTTCAGTTGACCAATTTTTTAGGAATTTTGTAGGAAAGGCTTTAAAAAAACATAAAGGCCACAAAAACAGAGTCAGCATTTGATGGTAGGTGTAATTGGAAATTTTTGAGCTGCTGATAAAAAAAAGTTTTTCCATGGCTCCACCATCTGACACTCTTCTATTTTTCCCCCATATTCGTTTTTGGCATTAACTATTGCCAAAAGTACAATGCTGAAATACCCATTGTAGTTAAAATAATAGCAGCCGGAACTGGAGGGACGCTGGACCCTCACATGCTTTCCATCAATTGCTCCAACACAGTTTTGGAAAATTCCAGTAATCTTCAAACTGTTTGGCTACAGCTTTCCATAAAAAGTAAAAACAAATTATATTCATTGTGATTGATATGTTACATTTCTCACAATTTTTTATTTTCACAGGCGTCACAAAACACTAGCAGTACCAGTGCATCCAGCCGTCCAAACACAATACTCTGCCTGTCCAATGATGGCTGTTGGAGGTGAACCTGGCCGGGTTTGATCTGGGAGTTTGTAAACCAAACAAATGGAGATTTTACCTGCATTCGAAGTGCCACGAGTGCATTGGCGCAGGCGATTTTTCATTTTACCAGGTGGAAGACAGGGGGAAGGCAGTTGGGGGAGATTGTCGCCCCGCAGAAGAGGCGAGTAGTCGCCAGGCGACTAAATCTCCCCGAATCTGCCCGTGTGCCCCTGCTCTAAGAGGTGGGGATTTAACATCACTAAAATCCAAAGTTGCATCCAGGGTGCCGACTGCTGGCGAAGTTGCACTAGCGTTACTGCGCCGAGCGCTGGAGAAGTTGCGCTAGCGTTGCCTGATTTGTATACGACGGGAAGTTAAAGTTCAATGGACGTATATGTTGCAGCAAATACATTACACTACACAAGCCCGGGAAACCTTAATAAAATAAAATAAAGTTGTTATATTGCCCTACACATGAGCCCAGTGTATAGTTTATGTGCCATATGTTAGGAAATGTAGCCGGTTACCCAAAAAAACATTTACGCTTTTTTTCAGCCTATCACCCTGAAAAAGGAAAAGACGCTAGTGTTTTTTTGGGACTTAGCAACTATCTTTTTAGGAACTCCGATCTAATCTATTGCACTTCGCCTGGTCTAAGGTGGCGAAGGCAAGTCTGCCGAAAGTGGAAATGTTCATTAAAATCCACATCTTAGTGAATTTGTGTAGTTACGTCCATTCCCCAGAGCGCAAATTTGCCAGGCGTTAGAGAGCGAAGTACCGCTAGAGTCTATGTCCTTCGCTAGCGAAGTTACACCATAAGTAAATCCAGGCACGTCTCAGGGGCTGCTGCCGCATGAGGCAGCAGCCCCAATGCCGCCCCTCCTCCTGCTCCGCTCTTCTAACTTCCTGTGTCGGAGCTGGTGGAGGAGGGGCCGCAACGCTAGTGCAGTGATCGATATTGCGCTCGCTGCACTAGAAGAGACGAATTTCCGTTTTAAACGAATTCATCTCTTAAAGTTACCAAGGGCCACTTTTTGCCGCCCTTGGTAACTGGCAGCTCCGTGCCGCCTGAGGCAAGATTCTCACCTTGCCTCATGGCCGGAGCGGTACCGAAATGACATCACGCTGGCGAATTTTCACTCGCGTTAGTCACTTCGCCCTTTAGTAAATTTGCCCCTTAGGCCTTTATGGAAGCTATTGCATTCACCCTTCTGATATTTGGAATCACACTGTATTATAGATCCCTGTATTTAGTATTTTCAAGGTTTTGCAACACACAGTTCAGACAAGGTCCTAAATGCCAGTCCTAATGGGAATGTCAGGCTGACTGGTGAAGAGTACAGGAAGATAAAACGAGAATAAGGAGAGAGGAAGACAATCAAACTAGAAGATAATGGAGAAGGAGCAGTTTAAAAAATACTTTATTTAGAAGAAGATAGACCTTTTGTAACTTTATCATACTTTATATAGCTAGAGTATACAGAACTTCATTGTAGCTTTCTTTAATTTTTGCAATGTTACACATAGGGGTTTATTTACTAAACTCCAAATGCAGAAAATCCGAAAAATTCATGTTTTTTTTAATACAAAATTGGAATTTTAAAAAAACACGATTTTTCCTGGAGGCCCATTTAAGTCTGAATTCATCTCAATATTATCTGAAAAAAACTCCAAAATTCTGATCAAATTCGTACTGTTTTTTTCTCCGTATTTATCAATACACTTTGCCAAAAATTTTGTTTGTGCGAAAAAATCTGAATTTTAAGAATTTTTCTGAATTTCCCCCCGGAAGCTCAGATTTTTGCCCCAAAACCCGAAAACTTCGGATTATTGCACAAAACCCATCACAGATCAAAAAATCTTTGGGACTTCTCCCATTGACTTATATGCAACCTTGGCAGGTCTGAGATGCTGGATTTCTGAATTCAGACATTTTCCATCCTCGGGGTATAATAAATTCCAAAGAATTACTGGGTTTTTTTTTAAATTTCAATTCTATACAAAAAAACACAGATTTTTCAAATTTTCTACATTTGGAGTTTAGTAAATAACCCCATTAGTGTTAATTGTCTAGTCTGTGAAGAAGGCATTCAAATAAGAATTTCATTGTTCTGTGTACACTGTACAAATGACAATAAAACTAGAGAGCAGAAGACAATGGAATAAAGAAGAGAACCAGGCAGAAGAGGAAAGTTCTAAAGAATGATACAATTTTGAAGGAGACATATAGGATAAATGAAAAACCCCTAATTTTGTAAGTAATTTTAAGTAATATACTGTATGGTGTTGCATTTACATGATTTTAAAAATTAATATTATCTTTAAAAATAGCCCCTTTATTGGAGCTCCCTATAGATGTTCACTGGTCCCTGTCTGTGTTTCAAATGACGAGTGGGCGTGTAATAATATTCCCTGCCAGAAGCACAGTAGGAGGTGGACAGCCAATCACAACCCTGCAGTCACCCAAGCACAGACAGACTTCAGTTCCCTATCTGGTCCTGTTAGCTACTGATTGGTTTCTGTTATGCCGTGCAGTAAACTGACAGTCCCCGGCTCTCCTGCACAGCCTGACAATTCAGGGACAGGAAGCGGAAGAGAAGGGAGGGATTATTAGGGTATTTGCAGAAATATTCAATCAATAAGCCTGAACACTCCTTTTTTTAAGCACAATTCTTCTATATCTAAATGAGTATAACGCACTGGTACATTCTAATTTTTTACACAAAATGTGTCCTTTAAATCTATGGAAACAGTGAGTAGAATGGGATAAAGAAGAAACACAGAACTATTTCTATAAGAAAACAACAAATTCATTCAAATTTGTATGTGAGTTAAATGAATACAAACTATAACATAAAAGATTACACATACTTGATTCAGACAGCTGTAGTCAGAGTGGTGTTTAATGTTTTTCCCATTTAAATTCCTGTCATCTATAGCTAAGCAATGTGTCACCTTCAAGGAGCAGCAGCTGGTAATTACGTGTTGCATGCCAGAAGGATCCCCTCTCCCCAAACAAACAAAACGAGAAAGATGTTCTGACCCCTATACCGAACTCTTAATGACAGCACCATTTGACAGGGGGCGGCGCTGATTGGTTCTCTGCCAGTGGTACAGACCGATGGAGGGCGGAAGTCCTAGGCTGGACACAGTGAAATGAGAGCGTCACCTGGGCACGGATCTGAACATTCACTCGTGCCCTAGTCTCAATACATTTATCGGAGTCCATAACTTGCTGAGGAGAAGGGGCTCAGTCTGCGTGGTCGGAAGTATAGTACAAGGAGATGGCCTGCATCCTAAAGGTAAATCCTGCAGTCTTGCCTAGCAAAGAAGCGATCCCCACACTGTAAAGCGCAAAAAGGCAGGGCACTGTTAATCCCCACTGTATCATTACAGAGTCTGCAGAGTTTGGACGCGTACAGTTTGGTCACATCCTGGCCCCTCTGCCGTGTGAGGCAGCTTGCAGTTTCTGTGGCCCCCCCTGCCCCCTCCCCCCTGTGTGCTCACCTTTTTGTGCCAGAGGGGGTCCATGAGGGGTGGCAGAGAGGGCCAGGACGCTCGTGCAGAGAGCATAATTGCGATCTCTGCATTAGAAGAGCTGAATTTCCGTATTGAAAACTCGAAATTCAGGTCTTAAAGTACCAGGAGCAGCATTTTTGCTGCCCCTAGTACCTAGTGGGGCGCTGCTGCCTGAGGCGAAATTCTCAGTTTGCCTCATTGGTGAAGCACCCCTGCACATCCCACTCTGCTACTGGCTCGGTGTGATCGCGACAGTCTGTGAGTTTCCCTGGGGTTTTCTGTACTTTCACTAAACAGAACAGCGCTGGTGTGCGTAAGGGAGTTTGGTTTGAAATGCTTTGTTCCTAATGTATGGGGGGCAGGGCCGGGCCAAGGTACATCCATCATAATGTTACCCCCAATCTGTACCTTTGCCAGCTGCAGCCAAAAGAAATCCATCGTTATGCCCCTAATTTGTATCTGTGCCAGCAAGAGCCATAAATTCATCATATTGCCCCAAGCATCTGTGTACCTGAGCCAGCAGCAGCCGATCCACCTTATTGCCCCAAATCTGTTCCTGTGCCAGCAGCAGCCAAAACAATTCACAATTTTGCCCCCAAATATGTACCTGTGCCAACAGCTGCCAAGATGGCTGCCAGGGGCCAGGATCGCCCCTGGGGATGTGACCAAACTGTACGCGTCCAAACTCTGCAGACTCCGTAGTCAATGCCTCGGGGACAAGAGGGGGTTGGAACAAGCAGTTTATAAAACGTAAACACTATTAAAGGCCAAGCAAACCATGGTTTAGAAAGAAAATTCCGCCTTAAAAGTGCGCCCCCCCATGATTGCACCCTAGGCAACGCTTACTCTGCCTACCCCTAGTTCTGGCCCTGATGGGGAGGAATCGGGAGTATGTGTGCAGCGCAGTGATTGGCAAGTTTTGGTGCTCCAGCTGTTCCATCCTTCTGTACAGTGTCCACTCCTTCAGCTAATGCGAGAGTACTTGGGGCAGATTTGCTGTGCCAAGTGCTTTTCATTTTCTAGTTCGCCTGACTAAGAAATGTTTATACACTGTAATAAAATGTGGTGCACACTTAGGGGCCGATTCACCAAGGGTCGAATATCGAGGGTTAATAACCCTCGATATTCGACTGGGAATTAAAATCCTTTGACTTCGAATATCGAAGTCGAAGGATTTTACCGCAAATAGTTTGATCGTTCGATCGAAGGAATAATCGTTTGATCGAACAATTC